>NC_056675.1:31546483-32155649 GCF_018350195.1 Panthera tigris | reverse complement strand
TTGCCTATCTGCAGGATGGGGTAAGAGCGCATCTATTTCCCTCCTTCAGTATTCATTCAGCAGGTTAGTTGTCGAGTGCCCGCTGTCTGCCAGGTACTGGGAACTCAGGGGTCTTCAGGCAGACAGACAGGAGGCAGGGAATTCACATAAGCATTTCACGCTGTGCTAAGTGCCACGGGGGAAATAAACGTGGGGACAGGGAGCGACGAGAGGTATGCAGGTTTGGGGCAAGAGTGAGATCGGGCAGAGAAAGCCTTTTGGATGGTGACGGAGTTGAGGTCTTTCTAAAAGTGGGCTGAAGGTGACTCCAGGCACAGAGATCAAGCAGTTCATGCAAAGGCCCTGCAGTGGGAATGATAGGCGTGTGTGAGGACCCGAGAGAGGGCGTAGTGTTGGTGTAGACAGCAAGGGGGGGTGAGTGCAGGGGTTCACCTGTGCTTTAGCACAGGGGTTGGCAGGGGTCCAGTCTGTCCGGCGGGTCCCGGATAGGAGGTGGGAAGGACTTGGATTTCACCCTGACGGCTGGAGCCAGTCCTTGAGGCCCAGGAAATACTGTAGGATTGGATGTGGAAAGAACCCTCTGGCTTCTGACCTTCCAGACAGCTGGGTCTTTAGCCACAATAACCTGCACTAGAGGCCTTGGGACATACCTCACAACTGTCCCTGACCCGCCAGGGTGTCACCACCCTAGTTCCCCCAAGTGGGTGCAAAACCAGTACCAAGGGACAGCCGGGGGACATTGTAAGAGAGAACACTGCTTGGGGAGTCCAAGGCCTGAGTCCTGGGGGTCAGCCCTCACTTCCCGGGAGACCTTGGGAGAGGAATCACAGTTTACCGGGCCCCCAGCTCTGGGCCGGGTGACAACTTTTTGGCATATTGTCTTACTTGCTCTTTCCCACGGTCTTATGAGGTGGCAGTAATTAGGTGCCCTCATTTACCAGAGGAGAAGAGCGCTACTCAGCGAGCTGGTGGAACGTGAACAGGAGTTTCGGAGAGGCTGAGCCCCACCTGAGGCCTCTGTCTGGAGAGGCCCCTGCTTCACTGTGGGGCGTGGAACCTGGTCCCAGCCGGTCCCGACAGCGGGAATGATCGTGGCTTCCAGGGAACGCGTGCGCCCCTCGGGACCCTCGAGTCCAAGGAGAAGGCTCTCCTCTACAGCAGAGGAGGCCGACAGGCCAGGAGGGGTAGCACGAGCTGGTGACTGGACTCCAAAGTGACAACAGGAGGGCTCCTCCCTGGTCCTGGGGAGACTTGATGAGAACCTTCCAGCGGTCTCTTTATCCCCCTGCGACAGGTGGGGAAAGAGGTAGGTCAGAGATGAAGTGTAGGCAGAAAGTAGGGGCTATTGTATTAATAACTCCGAAATAGGAGGGGCAGGAAAGAGGATATCTGAGCGCGTTGGTCACGGAGCCCAGACATACCTGGTTCCAGGCCCAGCTCCCCCAGGCCACCCCCAGTAAGTGTGATGGCTTCGGGCAAATGGACTTAATCCAGAGGCCCCAAGAACCCTCACGAACTCCAAGCATGGCGGGCCTGGCAGTTCCGTTTGGCAGTGGACAGAGGGCAAAAGAGAACGTGTAAAAGCTGTGAAACCGGACACGGAAACACGCACAGCCGGCCGGGACATCGGGAGTCGGGGCCAAGGATGACTCCTCACCTCACCCCGCTGCTCACTGTGAGAAAGCTACTGCCAACGGCAGGTACCGTGGCTTGAATTGGGCCCCGTTCTCAGGTTCGGGAGGCATCTCGTCTCCGGAGGCTCGACAGTGGCCCGTGACCTGGGAGGCCCGGTGCCCGCTGGCACAGAAGAGGCACCCGGCCAGGCCGGCAGGGCCCCGAGCGGCCTCTGGGACGAGGTGATCCTGGACCCGAGTTTGAAAGACCAGGGAGGACGTGGCCAAGGGACAAGAAGGGAGTGTGCTTCTGGAGGCGCACGGCACAGGCAGAGGCCTGGAGACAAAACTCTGAGGACCCGAGTGGCAGGTGGCAGGAGATGAGGCTAAGCAGGAAGGGTTTATAGGCAGAGGCTTGGCTGGGAGAAGGCCGTGTGCTGTCCTTGGCCTTTCCCTGCCCTGCGATGATGAGTGCCTCTGGGGAGAGCCTTCTGGGCCACCTTGGCTGGACCACCAGGCCCAGAAACGTGGGCCGGAGAGCAGTCAGTTTATAATCATGGGTTCTCTGTGCTCAGTTTATAATCGCCGCACCTGTACCCTCTCCCTTCAAGGTCAGCAAAACTTTGCCGAGCACCTGCTGGATGCTTCGCCGATGCTCATTTCGTTTTTCTCCTCGACTTACTCTTCCGTTTCCTTGGATAGAATAATTAAAGCACTTTCCCTCCCTGGACGTAACCCCAGGCACCGGCTTGGTCTCTGCACTTTCAGATCTTTCTGTGGGCACTTATGTCGTGCTTCCCCTCCGCCCCCTGCCCCATAAAAACAGTGTTGTTTTTTGTAGGCTGCTTTGTTCTGTAAATGATAGATCTTTCCCCATCTTGTTCTTTTCACCCAATGACATCTGCCGGCCATCCGAATAGAGAGATCAACCCCCATTCTTTTTTTTTTTTAACATTTAAAAAACGAAGTTTATTTTGAGAGAGAGAGAGAGAGAGGGCACGCACAAGCTGGGGAGGGGCAGAGAGAAGGAGAGACAGAATCCCAACGCGGGGCTCGAACTCACAAACTATGAGATCATGACGTGAGCCAGAGCCGGATGCTCGACCGACCGAGCCACCCAGGCGCCCCGTGAGTTATTGCCAGTTTTTGGCTCTCACAAACCAGTGTGACCCTGCACCTCCCTGGGCCTCCTCTCGGCACACGTGTGAGAAACACCTTGCGCGCTTCAAATGTTAATAGACGCCGCCTGGTTTGTCTGCCAGCGTGTGTGACCACCATCATGCCCTCAGCAGCCACAGCCAACCGTCTCTGCTTCCCTTACCCTCACCAGCACTGGTTATTACCCATCCTTTGCCATTTTTGCCCGTGCAGTGGGCACACAGGTGGCGTCTCGCTGTTGCCTTAATGCCTGCTCCTTTTCTTAACCGAGTCAACGAATGTGCACTGAGCTCCTGATAGGCCCCCGGGCTAGGTGCTGGGGATACAGCAGTCAAGAGCAGGGGGCCCCTTGGACCTCCTCGCAAAGTACGAGAGGCAAATAAGGCTCAGAGAGGTTAAGAGCCAGGCCCAGGGTCGTCCAGCGAGGGAGTGAGGGAGCTGGGATTTGAATCTGGGTCTGTACGGCTACAGAGTTTCAGTATTTTTCCTCCTGAATTGTACTCAGACGGGGCGTCTCAACCCAGGATGTGCCCCAGGACTGCTGGGTCCCCCGAGCGACCCCCAGGGCCCCTTAGGAATGGCAGCCCCACCACAGGCGAGGCTGTGTCCCGGCATTTCTCAGGCTACCCCGCACCCCCAATATCCCACCCAAATGAAATCTCTCAACCGGAAAGGCAAGATATGTTGCCTTCAGAATCTGCATAACCTTCCCAGTGGCTGAACAAAGCGGCTGTTTCTGTTTCCTGAATTTGGGTTTCCAGCAGACCTGCCCCCGAACTGTTGCCTCCCCACCTGAAACCAAGCAAGTAAAAGAATGAGCCTGTGGTTTGCTGTTTTTCCTCTTGTCATCGGTGTCTGCGCGAGAGGGGCGCCGTGTGCCTGTGAGTGCCTGCCGGCATGTGAAGAGGGGTGTGTGTGTGTGTGTGTGTGTGTGTGTGTGTGTGCGCACGCTAAGGAGTTCACATGTAAACCTAATTTCTCTCCGTGTCTGAGTGGGCTCGAAGGGCGAGCCCTTTGTCTATGTGACTGGTCATCTCTGTGTGTGTGTGTGCTTGTGAAACTTTTTTCTGAGTGTTGGAAACATGGGAACATGTGACCCAGTCTGTCGGCTTCCTACTTTCTCTTATTACAGAGATTGTGTCTCCACAATAGATCTCCTGCCTTCAGTGATCATATCATAAAAGGACACTGCCCAGGGAATAGGGAGGTCCTTTGGTGAGTGGGACTTAAAGTCCCTGACCTCTGTCTCCACCTGCTCCCTTAAAGTGTGCTCCCCAGAAGGGCTCCCCAAACTCTTCTGCCCTGAGGTGTCCGTGACTATCATGGCATCATGTGGCCTTACATTTTTTAATAGGAAACCAGGTGGTTTGGGGCAAAACATAAACGTCTGATCTCACACCTGCCTTCCTGCAGACCTTATCAAACCATTTTACCTCTGAGTCTCAGCTTCTTCATCTATAACATGGGAGCGGTAATGTCTCCTGCCTTAGGTGTGTGGATTCAGTGGAAACATTTATGTCAAAGCGTCTGGCACCTCATAGGTGCTCAGTAAATGGTAATTTCCCCAGCCCGCCTGGGCCCTCCCCACATCCTCTCATAGGTACGTGGTCCCAACCTGGAACATCTCCCTGCTGTGGGGAGGACAGGGGCCCAGGAAGTACACACTGTGTACCTGACCCTGTACTGCATTATTTCGGGGAACATCCCCACCCCCTCCAGGTAACTCCTCGGGAGATGAGACCAGGGCACAGAGAGGGAAAATGACTCTCTAAAGCCGCACAGCAGAGATCTGAGGGGGGACCTTCCGGGTCCTGCCACTGTCCCGCAAAAGTCAGCCTTGCTGTAATTGACATACAGTGTGATGGCACTTTACCGCTGAAAGGCCCCCTCCTGGTTCCTTGCCGTCTACGGCAGACCCCCCGAGCACTTCCACGCCTGACCCGTCTCCACAGGTTCCCCTCGGTTCCGTTAGCCCAGATGCCCAGTGAAACACAAAAGGGAATCCCAAGCATCCATGTGCCCAGTGCTGTGCTGGGTACTTTCCCAGGCAGTGACGGGGCTGCTGGACTGTGAGGGGAGAAATGATTACCCAGTTAGATGTGGAGCGGGGGTGGTCTCGGAGGAACTTGGGTCTGACCCTAAGCCACTTGTGGTAATTTACATGGGGCCCTAACCATTCCCTCCATCTGGTACTTCGTCTGCCTTATTATTTTTGCAAAGGCTCCTTCAGTGCCTACTATGTGCAAAGTGTGAGGCCTGCGTGCCCCTTCACACCCTCGACACCTCCAGAGGAGGAGACTGATTCCAGATGGCTGTTCCCTCTGTGCCGGCTCTTCTGTTCCCTGTAGCTCTGTCTCCACACGGCAGCGAGCACAGGACCCTGTTAAGACCCTGCTGTGACTTGAACGGCCAGGCTCCCGGTGCAAACCCCCGCAGGACCTGGCCCCCGCCTGGCACTGCCCCACCACCACACACTCTTCCTTTGGCCCAGAATGTTCTGGACAGGGCCCTGTGTGTCCTCTGTGTTCCCGGAGCCCAGCACAGCCCCAGAACGTACCTGGGCCCTTAGCTAAGTTGTGGAGCGTCACCAGCAGGGAAGCGGGAGCCAGGGTTCAAACTCGGGGTGCTCTGGACTTCAAAATGCACATTCCCGACCCCTCCCCTCGCCTGTCTTCTGCCACTCTTGTGTGCTGGCTACGGCACGTGGGTCACATGAACATGTGGGCCTGTGGGCATCCCGGGTGTGTGTGCACCGAGGTGGGAGGTACAGGGCCGAGGAGGGCTCCGCCCGTCTGCTTCCCAGCTTCTTGGGGTGTCCAGCCCGCCTTAGTTTCTGCTCCTGTGCTCGTGTTGGTTCGCACGCTTCCGCGAGGTCCCGGCGCGAGCCACGCCCCTGCTCCTTACACAGCCTCTTCCTGCTTTGAGCTTCCAAGCCAGGCCCCCCAACCACGTGCCCCCTCTCGTGAAACCAAGACGCCAACTCCAGGAATGGTCATCCAGCGTACAAGCTTTAATCAACGTTGCATAGAAATCACTGTAATAATGCGTTCCTGCAAAAAGTTTGACTTCCTTCTAGTGCGCGATGGCATTTCTCATTTGGGTGCAGCCAATGCAGGAACAAGCCATGGGGTGCTGTCTCAGTTGTATTTCCGCCCTGAGGGATGGGAAGGGGAGAGGACCTTTAACTGGGAATGCGTCGCTGCCTCCTTTGGGTTTTGGACTGCTCATCAGCAACTAAATACGGGGGGGGTGTGGGTGGAGCTTAGACTGTCAACCTCCTCTTGCCTTCTGTGAATCCGTCCATTTGTCCCACTTATCACCCAACCATCCATGAATTCACCCAGTCCCTCTATTACCCAACGTCCTTTCACTAAACCGGATCCAGGCTACCCATTCAGTCTGTCCGTCCAAACGTCTTCCTTCCACGGTGCAGTCAGGCTTCCAGTTGACCAGTCAGTTCATCTACCCTTTTATCCATCCACTCATCTGCTCATCTACCCACCTAGCCCATCATCAACCAATTCAACTTTCTTCCTGCAGCTGTCAAACTATGCCCAACCCATGCACCATCCATTCACCAGCCATGGGGGTTGGGGGACGGGGATGCAGTCTATCCCTTGCTCCCTCTGTCCACTCAGCCACCTAACCTTGGTCACCCAATCCTCTATGGACCAACCTTCTAATGAGTGGTTTACCCAGCCAGCCTCACATCCACCCATCTAGCTAACCCACAATCTGGCCACCCTGCCCATCATCCCACTCTATCTGAAGAGCTAGTCCATCAGTGCGTCACCTATACAACCTCCCTAGTCTCCTCGCCTTGGCCACCCTTGCCTGTGGTTCCTCTGTGCTCTGGCTTAGAGGCTGTAGCCTTTACCTCGCTCCCCCTAAGGTCCAGCTGGGCTGCTCTCCCTCGTCTGGGGTCGGGGAGGGGGGAGGGGAGGGTCCTGTGGCCCTTCCCCACCTGCTTGAAAGGTACCTGAGTTCCGCCTCTTTGTTTTATACACCTGCTGGCTCCTCTTGGCCGCCTTCCTCTTTTTCACCTTTCCTCCCGAATTCTTTCTGTTCTTGGGGTAGCTGCAGGAACGAGTGGTGGGTCGCGGGGGGCAGTGGTGGGAGCGCATGCTGTGTTTTTGGTGCCTCGGCGGTGGGCTGGGGTCTGGACTCTGGCTCTGGTGGCCGGTTGGGCTGTGGCCGGAGCTCCGGCTCCGGCTCCGGCTCCGGCCGCAGCACTGGCTGCAGGTGTGGCTTTGGGGCCGAGAGTTGCTGTGGGGCTGGGTGTGGGTGATGGGAAGGCTCTGCGTCTTGGTGTCCATGGGAGGCCACGCTTGGAGGGGCAGAGGCCTCCTCCTTCTCCTCTCGCAGCACGCCCGGCTTTACAGAGGCCCCGGCAGCCCCTGCTTATATAATTGGGGCTGATTGTGATGCCACAGGCCACCGGGGTGTGACAGATGTGGCCAGGCTGGGACAAAGCCCCTGCCCCTTGCCTTCACCCCGGGGGGGGGCCGCTTTCAGGGGCGCCCTGGGAGAGTCCCATCTGTTGGCTAAAAGTAGGGACCCTTGGGGCGCCTAGGTGGCTCAGTCGGTTAAGCGTCCGACTCTTGGTTTCGGCTCAGGTCATGATTTCACAGTCCGTGGGGTCGAGCCCCACATCGGGCTCTGCGCTGACAGCATGGAGCCTGCTTGGGATTCTCTCCCTCCCTCTCTGCCCCTCCCCCACTCGCGCTGTCTCCGTCTCTCTCAAAAATAAACAAAACTTCAAAAAAAAAGGCGGTAGGGACCCTGGGGTCAGGTGGAGCTGGGTCCATATCCCTGATCTGCTGCTTGCTTTCCTCTGGCTTTTGTAGAACGGGGGCAATAAGAATACCGATCTCCCGGGACATCAGATGAATTAGAGAATCTACGTCCAGTGGTTGGCTCCGGGCCAGCCCCCAGAAGGACCTCCATACCCGCTGTCTGAGCATCCCCAGTGTGCTTCCGTATTCCCCCCACGCAGCGTGGAAGTCAGGAGCACCTCTCTGACCCTGGTGCAGTTGGCTGGCCTCGTGGGCAGCCCGTCGGGTGGATGACTGGTGTACAGCCAGACGGGCAGGTGGGCAGACGTCGAGTCGACTGGATGGCTTACCGCACGGCGGTTAAGAGTACCGGATGGACTGATGGGTGGTCTGCCTGGTGAGCTCACCTCCCCAGCCATGTTTCAAGCTGGGGGATTTAGAACCTGGTTCTAACGCCGGTTTGGGCTTATGTCCGATCTTGGGTAGCGTGTTTTGGTTTTCAAGGCTCGGTTTCCTCATCTAACAAAGGGATGTCTTTCCTTCCTTCGCCGCATTCTTGTGAGCCTGACTGCATGGTCGCCTTGAGAGCCTGCCTCTCTCCTGACTCCCTGATCCTCACCCTGCTCCCCTCCTTGATGGTGGAGCCCCGCCATCCAGTTGGAATCACCACCCTGGCCCGGCTCAGACCTCCCAGCTCCTAGAGCAGAAAGCCGGTGCCTGCGTTTGCACACAGCCCCGTCGGAGCTCGCTCGTCCGTTCGGTGCTCCGTCCGCAGCCGCCTACCTCCCCCCACACCTTGGCCAATGCCCGTGGGCTTTGCTCTTGGCCGCTCAGCCTGTAGCTCCCATTTCCTGCTGCCACGCCACACCCTCTGTCCTCCCCGCCCCCAGCAGCCCCCCCAGCCAACCCCCGCTTCTCTCTGTTGGTCATGCACAGCTTTGCCTCTTGTTGTGAGGCTTTGCTACCACCTGCTTTTGTCGCAGGTTATTACTAAGCATGTCCCGTCAGTCGTGGCGAAAGCCGCTCTCGTCTACTGAGCGCTTCCTGTGTGGCTGGCCTCCGGGCCCCACGTTTTCTGTAGGCAGCCCTGCCCTCCAGCCTCCCAGGGACGCTGTGCGGTAGACTGAATGGTGCCCCCCCCCCGCAAAGATATGTCTACGTCCTAACCCCTGGAACCTGTCGTGGATCTTTGCAGATGTAAGTAAATTAAGGATCTTGAGGGCATCCTGGATTATCCAGGTGGGCCCCAAATCCAGTGACAAGTGTCGTTATGACAGAGACGAGACACAGGGAGAAAAACCAGGTGGGGGCAGAGCCCATGAGGGTACTTGACCACAAGCCAAGGAAGTCCTGGGGCCCCTGTGTGCCGAACGAGGCAGGAAGGATTCTCCCCTAGGACCTCCGGAGGGGGTGTGACCTTGTTGACACCTTAATTTCATGCCTCTGGCCTCCAGACTATGAGAGAATAAATCTCCATTGTCTTAAGCCACCAAATCCGTAATAATTTATTATAGCAGCCCTAAGAAACTAATGCACCCTGGAAGGTGGGTGTCTCATTATTATGTTTAACAAAGGGGAAACGGGCTCAGAGAGGTTGAGAGACCAGCCCAGAGTCCTACAGTTCGTCAGTGGCCGAGCCAGGATTCCAGTCCAGGTCTGGCCCCTTCTAGTCCTGCCTTTCAGTCACGGAGGGCCCGCGTGGCCCTCTCTGTCCTGGTGGCTCTGTTTGTGTGAGCTCAGTGGGGCTAGTTGGGTTCTCAATGCTGGGCCACTCTGTCAAGACTGGCTGTGGGTCTCTGGACTGTCTCCCCCATCCTCCCCTCTCCCCACTCTCCTCCCCCCTTCCCTCCCCCCTCCTGACCACCCTCCACTGCTGACTCCCCACTTCCCGGCCCTCCAGTACCTAGTGAGATAGAGTCTGTGTTTTATTCAACTCAGGGCCCATCAAGCCTGGCATGGTGCCTGGTATGCAGCAGGGGCTCGACGGGGATGTTTGCGGGCAGATGACTGGGCAGGCGGACCTATGGGGCGTGGACAGAGGGACGGAACCGGCTCACCGGGTTCCTTGGTCGGGGCATGGAGTTGGGGGCCCTGGACAGCAGGGTCTCTTCCTCCCGACATCACATGCCCTCTGCCTGCTCCGGGCCTCAGCGGTGGCCTCCCCTTCGAGTAAGTCAGGGCCTCTCCTTGCACTGAGAATCTTCTGGAAATACTGTCCACCTCGCACTCCCGTCTCCAGCAGCCCCCACCAGGATCCTTCTCGGGCCCAGGAGCCTGGTGCTCGGGGGACCGAGGGAAGGGGGTGAGACCTCACTGGTTATTCCTTTTGGCAACAGCAGGGTTAAGAGAGCCAGGGCAAGAGTGGCAACAGACGCGTTCCAATGCTTCTTGAAGGCCAGAGTAAGGGCCCGGGTCTGCGTCTGGATCTGGCACCTTCTCTGGGCTCCCACTGCCCATTGCTGTGATGGGAACATTGGCAGCTGGACCCCTTGATGAAGGCAGACGTGAGCCTTTGGCGGCGGGGAGCACAGGTGGTCACCCTGACTTCAGCAGCGTCAGTGGCTGAGGACTGGAGGCCCCTCCATGTGCTCTGACCCCAGAACCGGGGCCAGGGCGGCCAGAGACAGCCACCGTGACCCCAGCGACATTTCCGACAGACCTGGCCAGCTTCCAGTCCTGGCTACCACTTTTCCTACCCGCCGAGGCAGGGGAGGGTGGTTGAGAAGCCACGGGGGCGTGGGCCTCCTGAGAACTTCCAGCTGGACACCAGGAACAGGGGTCCCTGACCCCTGCTCTTCCCCGTCCCTACGCACACACGGGCGCATGCTCGCACATGCACACGCTCGCACACACACACACGCAGCACTGCAGGCGTGGGGTTGGAGAGACCAGAGAGGCGAAGTCCTTGGGAGACTTTTTATTGACTCTTTTCAGAAAGTTCTTCTCGCCGGAACAGTGGTGGGAATCTCTTCCTGGGCCACCGTCGTGGGTCAGGAGTGCGTCTGCTTGGGCTCGGGGCTCTGCTGGGCCGCAGGCTCTTCTTCTGCACCCTCCTTCTCCTGCCGCTCGGCCTCTATCAGCAGCAGCTTGCCCTGCACTGGGAGCTCCTCCTCGTCCTCCTCCTCTTCCTCCTCCTCGTCCTCCTCCTCCTCTCCCCCCTCTTCTCCCTCCCCCTCGGACGACAAGGAGAAGTTATCCTGACTCACGCAGGCCATGAGCTTCTTCATGGGGGATTCGTAGCCCCGGCCGTGGCCAGTGCTGAGCTTGGCACAGCGGGAACCCATTGCCCGCGTTGGCTGCCTCTCCAGACTAGGAGGGAAGGCCACTGGAGATGGGGGGAGTGGAGGGGCTGTGAGGACAGTAGGCAGGGCGCTGACATCACAAAGGGGCCCCTGGAGCCCCGCCCCCCGCCCTCGGACACCCGAGTCTGGGCTGACACCTGTCTCAGACCTCAGCCACCAGCAGCCCCCTCGAGGTTCCACCACCTACAGGCCAGGACGGAGTCAGAGTTCCAGGCCGGCCACCTTGCCTCATTTGTGCTGGCAAAAGTCCCCCTTTTAGCTGAGATGACAGTTGGGGATAGAATTTCCAGAAGCAGGAGAACACATAGGCTCCTCCCCACATTCCAGAAATACCCAGCCCCAGAGAGCCGTTGACATTATGTGAGGATGGGTTAGAATAGTGGTTACTTTGGGGGGCAGTTGGCTTGAGGGAGGAGAGAGGCTGGAAATGTCTGGTTCCTTGACCTGGCGGTGGAGGCGGGGGGGGGGGGCGGCGGGGAGGGCTGCACAGGTGTACTTATAACTTGTGCCCTGTGTATAAGCTGTACTTCTGGAAGACTAGAAGTTTTCCTGTTTGTGGTCACAAGTCTTTGTGCACGTGCCCATAGCACACGATTTCAGCACAGGGTGCATGGGAGGGGGGTGAGGAGTCATTTCTGAGCTCTTGCCTTTTTCTGCTCCGGAGGGAGCATGGCCCTGACGACAGGGATTTAAAATTTGTGGTAATGTCCAAAGAGTTCGAGGGGCACCTGGGCGGCTCAGTCGGTGAAGCATCCGACTTTGGCTCAGGTCACAATCGCACGGTCAGTGAGTTCAAGCCCCTCCCCTGCACATGCTCTGTCTCTCTCACAAAATTAAAAAATATTTCTAGTGGCCCCCAAGGCCTCCCTCAGTCCAGCGCCTCTTGCTGGAGCATGCCAGACCTGCTTCCCATTCCCCAGCCACCCAGCACACCCTTGCCCACTCTGGGTAACGGGAGGATACCGTTTATTTTGTTCACTTTTTTTATCTGTGCCTGAGGGAGACTGGACAGCAAATTTATTATCTCAAGCTTTATTTGACAGATGACTTTGGTGCATTTCAGTCAAGATGTTGTGGGCTGGCAAGGAGCATCCAACGTCAGGGGATTGCTTTGGTCTCACCGGGTGGTTCTCTGGCGGGTGACTTTTCCTTGATTTCCATCCAGGGGTGTGATGGACCCCGGAAGGTTTAGTGTCTCCTCTGGCACCTCCTTGTCCTGACCCTTCTGTGGCCTTTTGGAAAAGAGTCCTGGTTACAGGGCTCTGGGGACAGGACTCGGGTGTCACGGGGTGGGGTCCCAGGGCCACCCTGGGCGGGTCAGGAGTGGGGCTGGGGGGGGGGTGCCTCCCGGGGGTGGGGTTCCCGTGCCAGCCTGGGCGCATCAGGGGCGGAGACTGGCCGCACCTCCGGTTCTGGACCTGCAGGCACCTCTCTGGCTCCTTCTCCTCCGGCAGGAGCATCTCCGCCTCCTGCGGGCCCTGTACCGCCGCCTTTGGGAAGAGCGCCTGTGTCTGCAGCAGCAGTCTTTGTGGGTCCTCTGGTCCACCTGGATGTCCTCTGCGTTCACGGCCTGCTCCTGCTCCTTGTCCTGGCACTCATGCTGGCCGTGCGCCCGCCCCTGCTGTGGGTGTTCGCTCGGACTCTTCCTGCAGCATCGGACCATGGTCCCGGGGCAGGTGCCTTAGGCTGAGGGCACGGCTGGCCTTGGGGGTAGGGGAGGAGGGTTGAGGCCTGCCCGCCTGCTCTTGCCGTCAATGTTGGTCTGGTCTGCTGGCCGCTCTTTGCGGGCTTATATATAAAGGGGGCCCCCCACTGTGACTCGGGGGCCCCACCCTACCATTGTTCCCACGCTGGCCAGTCCCTTCACAGCCGGCAGGGCCACCCCCTTGCCTTGCCTAAAAAATGTGTGTGGGTCCCTCAGGCCACAGGGACAGTGCTAACATTTGGTACAAATCCATCTCAGCCGGTGTCATTCTCACGCACTCGTTCCTGAAGCTTCCTCCCCACCCTGGGGCTGTGCCGCGACCTGGGGTTTTGGATGGGTTGTTACTGCATTCATTTACTTTCCAATTCCTGCTTCCCATGAAGAGGTGATGTGGCTTGCTCTAGGTCACTCTGCAAATACGGGGCAAGGCTGGGCATCAGTCTGTGCCCTTGGCCTTCCGCCCCCTTCCCACCCCAGGCGGTGCTCCCCTCCAGCCCGGGTGGTGCTCCCCTCCACCTGTGCCATCTTCCTTTCTCCTGGGCCTCACTGTCCTTTGGATCCCAGTAAAATCCAGAATGTGGGAGCAACTGTCCGACCTCTAACCCTGTGGACATCACCTTAGGTGCAGGGGGACTTTCTGGCTGGGTCCGTGTGGGAATGCAGGTGGCTTCTAGGAGCTGCCAAAGATGAGGGAACTGGTTCTTCTCCCCTGGAGCCTCCAGAAAACCCAATTCAAGATAATAAATTTGCGTTTTAAGCAATGAAGTTTGTGGGGATTTGTTAACAGCGGCTCTTTAGGAAACCAGTACAGAGGGCTTGATCCCACCCGAGTATTCATATGCTGTTTAGTGCCGCCCTAAGTGTAAATGCCCCGGGAAGTGAGGGGGTGTTCTGCGTCCAGCCGTCCTGCCATCCTGCCCGTATACAGTCAGATACGTGGGGTCAGGCAAGCGGGTTCGGTCCCATTCTGTGTCCTTACCTGAAAAGACCGGGTCATTTATGCCCATCTTGCAGTGTGAGCCCCAGACGTGATGAATGTATGGCACTCAATAAAGGGAAGTCACGGCCACGACATTTCTGCGGTCACTTTCTCACCGAGCTCCCTGCGACTGACGAAATGCCCTGGGCTTTGCCAGGATCTGACTGAGCCAAGCAGACTCAGAGTCTCCCAACCCATCGTGAACAATGTCCACATCTCACTGGGGTTTTAAGCCCCCGGTGCATCATGTGGGTTGAGGGGCCAAGAGGAGACGGGCAAGTTTTCTCGTGCCCTGAACTAGGGAGACATTCAGTGCTGTCTCGGCAGCATTGTTCTCAAACAGAAGACACCTGGGCACTTGGGGTGTAGTGAAACCTTGAGCAGGAGCTGCATTTCCCCGGCTCTCCGGGGGCGGGGCAGGGAGCAAGTCCAGAGCCAGGGAGAAGCCCTCCGACGCCAGCAGGACCCGCCCCCGCCCCCGTCCCCGGTGGGACTCACAAAGGGCCGGCCGGCGCGGGAGCAGATTTTGGTGGTGACCGGGGCGGAACAGAGAGCTTGGAGCCAGATCCAGTGACCGCCGCTCGTGTCCCCTCTTCCCGGCATCCCCCCCCACCCCGAACCCCCGTCAAGACAGAGAGACGAGGGCGCGATTCTTTTTTTTTTTTCAACATTTATTGACAGGTGGCATTGTTCGTTAGCAGGCTCCTGTTCAGGTCATGGTGTTGGTGGCATGTTCAGAGGCGGCAGGTCGGTCTTGACTGGCTGGTAGAATTTCGGGCAGGAGTGGTGGACCGGTACCCCGTGCGTGGATCATCTTCTCCTGCACCTCCCCACCCTGTAGCGGCGGGAACACACTGCGGAGGGAACCGGGGAGGGGGAGTTTCAGCGGGGCTGGGGGATCCCCGGCCCGGCCCCACCGCACCCCCCACCCCGCCCCGGGGCGCGCCCCTTCACCTCTCTTCCTCGGCCTCCTACAACATCGCCTCCTTCGTCTGTGGCATCGGCGTCTGCGGCGACGGCACCTGCTCCTGCTGTGGCTGCGGCAGCATCTGTATCTGGCCATGGCTCTAGATGGATCCGGCCGGGATGCTCAGGGCAGGGGGTCTATCTTGGTCGAGCCAGCCAACCTGTGAGCAGGTGGAACTTGGTGAGCTGTGAGCCGGGGGCCCGGCTTGTGGGCCTCTTATAGACACAGGGGGGTCCCTGGGCATTGTGAGGGCACAGAGGCCTTGACCTCACAGACCCTGCCAGAGCTGTCCTGATCGCGTCCATATATGGGCGTGTGGGAGGCCCTTGGTGAGGGCAGGGTGGGGCCTGGCCCGGCCTGGCGCACGGGGTCACTCCCCACCCCCCCCCAACCCCAGGTCACCGGCGAGGGGAGACAAGAGGACTTCTCTGTCAGGGGCACTCAGTCAGTCAGTCAACAACCAAAAAAATTATTGGACACCTAGTATGTGCTCGATTCTGGGCTAGGCCCTGGCATACCGCGATAAATAAGGCAGACGTGTTGCTGCCTAATCGACTTTATCCTCTAACTGGGAAACCTGAAGGAACCACACGGAATAATTAAGATTGTGGAAAATGCTGAGAAGGGAAACCCGAGGTTTTTTTTACAAGGGTATAGGTTGGGGGGAAGCCGACCTCAGGGAGGTGATAGGAAACCTGCCCAGGGGTTTGCTGGTAAAGTGAATTGCTGAAGGTTGAGTCAGGGTCGGGGGAGGGAAAAGCATGTCGGGAGCGGGAACAGCAGCTGTGAGGTCCAGAGGCAGCACACGGCCTGGGTTCCATTGATATGAAGGGTCCAGAAGAGCGACATCCATAAACACACAAGTCGATCAGTGGTTACTTGGCACCAGGGAACCGTTGAGGGCTGCCTGGTGGGCACAGGGCTTCCTTTTGGATGACGAAAATTTTTGGAACTCGGTGGTGGTGGTTACATGACAGTGTGAACACACAAAATGTCCCTGGATCACTTTTTTTAGAGTTGATTTATGTTGAGAGAGAGAGAGAGAGAAAGGGAGAGCATGGGTGGGGGGTGTGCAGAGAGAGAAGGAGAGAGAGAGAAGCCCAAGGAGGCGCCGGGCCATCAGCACAGAGCCAGATGCAGGGCTCCAGCTCACGAAACCATGAGATCATGACGCGAGCCAGGATCAAGAGCCAGACGCTTAATTGACTGAGCCACCCAGGCCAGGCCCCCCTGAGCCACTTTAAGATGGTGAAATTGGGGGCACTGGGGTGGCCCCGTCCGTTCAACGTCCGACTCCTGATCTCGGCCGGGGCCTTTATCTCAGGGTCATGAGCTCAGCCCGCGTTGGGCTCCGTGCTGGGGGTGGAACCTACTTACAACACAAACCAAAACATACGGTGGTGAATTTTACAGTACGTGAATTTCACCTCGATTGAAAAAACGAAAGTCCAGGGGCTGAGAGGTGCTTGCCAAGTGTATGGAATTGAAGGAGACCCCCGTGGGTGGGGCAGAGAGCGCGGGCGAGCTTGGGCAAGACAGGGCCAGCCCACTCTGAGCTTTGTGTGATCTTTCCTGCGACCCGCATGAGTTTGAGGGATAAAGAGGGTAGCCGTTAGCATTAGATTTGGTTAGTTATAACCGAAAACCAACGTACCTGACTTCTGGATGTGAGTTTTACATTTTACTTAAGAAGTTAGAAGTGCTGGGACGCCCGGGTGGCTCAGTCAGTTGAGCGCCCGACTTCGGCTCAGGTCATGATCTCGCGGTCTGTGAGTTCGAGCCCCGCGTCGGGCTCTGTGCCGACAGCTCAGAGCCTGGAGCCCGCTTTAGACTCTGTGTCTCCCTCTCTCTCTCTGACCCTCCCCCTCTCATGCTCTGTCTCTCTCTGTCTCAAAAATAAATAAGCATTAAAAAAAAAAAGTCAGAGGTTGTTGGGCAGATCGTGTCCTTGTTTTGGGGATTCACAGACTGGAACATTTGGGCATGAGGGGCACTGTTTCGCCAGATGCTCTCAAGTGATTCAGAAAAACAGCAGTAGCGATGGACAGGTATCTGCATGGGGAAAGAGGGAGAGGGTGTAGTGGGGTAAATGGAATAGAATGTTAACCCTTGACCAGTCTGGGTGAAGGTGGTTCTTTGTATGGTTTTTGCAGCTTTTCTGGAACTTTGAAATTATTTCAAAATCAATTTCTAAAACTATTTTTTAAAACAAAAGGAAGAGGGCCCGGGAGGAAGGCCTTCCAGGGCTGGTGTAGGGGCTCCCCCTTTCCGAAGGGCCTTGGGCTTCTTTTATCTTTGGCTCTACCCTCAACAAGTGCTTTCCGTTCCCAAGGTTGCCTCTTAGTCCAAAGCCAGGGCCACCGTGGACCGTTGTGCATTTTGTGTACTGCTCAAAGCCCTCAAAGGGATTGAATGGGGACTGAAATCCAGCCCGTGCTCTGCTTGCCAAGCCAGGCCCAGCACACACAGGCAGGCTTCTGCCCACAGGAGCTGTTTTCTCATTGCTCACAGTAGAAGTCTTTTTTCTAATTCGAACAAAAGCACACTCAGGGCTAGCCTCAGCCCTGCTGGAAATTCACCCATATCCACTGTCCAAGCAACAGGGAAGAGGAGGAGGGGGGCAAAAGGAGTCGTTACTCTATAAAGAGCTTTCCCAGACACCCCACCCAGCAACTTCCCTTCTGATCATTTGTCTTACTTCAAGAGCATCCTGCCCCTGGGGATAAAGCTGGGTTCTTTGGAGGGAGAGACAGGCCAGTAGATAGTTAGTGCATTTTGCTCCAGAGGGGGTGCAGCCAGAAACTTCCAGAACCCTACTCCCCAACCCACAAGGTGGGAAAACCATGAATTAGAAGCTAAAGTCCACCAAATGACTAAGAGAGCTACACCTGGCACGAAGGGAGTTCACAGTACCTTTTCATTCAATGACTCATGTATAGATCTGATTAAAAAAAATTTATTTTTAACATTTATTTTTGAGAGACAGAGAGAGACGGAGTGGGGGAGGGGCAAAGAGAGAGAGGGAGACACAGAATCCGAAGCAGGCTCCAGGCTCTGAGCTGTCAGCACAGAGCCCGATGCGGGACTCGAACTCTCGGACCGCGAGATCCTGACCTGAGCCGAAGTCGGACGCTTAACCGACTGAGCCACCCAGGCGCCCCTGGGAGAGTCCTCTTGAGGAGGTGATGTTTGAGCCGAGGGCTGAGTGATAAGGAACCAGCTGTGCCAACATCTGTGCAGTGTGGGTGTCCCTTTGGGGAGGGGGCCGGTGGCTCTGTAGCACACAGTCGTTCAGGGCTGCGGGCTGAGCTCAGCCTTCTTGGACACGCAGCGTGGAGGGCGTCCTGACCTCTGTGTCCAGCCCCCGCACGCAGGGAGAGAGCGTAGAGGAGGCTCCTCTGTTTCTAACTAACTGCCTTGGCCCGGGAGTGACCCCCCTCCCCTTCTGTCCCCACGCCATGGGGGAGCTGACCATGTGGCCTGTGGGGCGCAAGGCAGGCCTGGGGGTCGAGTCGGGGGGCTGCTGCAGGAAGGGGAGTGGAAGGGGAGGACGATTCTTTAGTGTCCCCCTCTCCCTCTGTCGCAGGGCTGGAGGGACGCGGCGGCTGGCGGTGGGCAGGGTGGCTGGCAGGAAGCTCACGCACAGGGTCTAAGAAGCGCCACTCTGAGGAGGGGACGCGTGAGCGGAGACTTAACCGGGGGGTCCGTTGGTTCGAAGGCCTGGCAGCGGGACAGGAAAAGCTTGGAACGGAAAGAAAGCCTTCGGGTTTAGCCGAGGAGACCCTGCGTGAATCAGATCACCGGACAAATAGGTCGTAAGGGCGGGGAAAGGAGGTGGGCCCCTGGGGCTCCACTGGATCTGAAATGTCGGGGTTTTGTTCGAGCAGCTGGCTGTTACCCTGCGGAACGTAGCGCTTGCCGCTAGCCTCTACTCGCCGCGTTTGCTCTTTATCTCCAGGTAGGACACAAGTTCCGGGAGGTCGGGAACGGAATTTTGTTCACCGTGACAAGCCTCCTACTGTGAGTGACCCGGCACACAGAAGAAACCCAAACATGTGTTGAAGAAGTGATTGGTAAATGGGTGCTTTTAGGATAAAACTCTTTGACTGTCATTTTCCAAACATGAAACGCGCGTGGTACCGTCGTGTGACGTTTGAAATGTCGCACACCCTCTCCCTGCCCGCCGCCCCCGATCTGCCATATCAAACACACGCTGAATCTCAGCAGGACGTCCGGGAGCATCCCTTCAGGTGCTGTCCTGTCCCACCCCCACCCCCCAGCCCCCGCCATCTGTGATGTCACAGTGGCCACCCATGGCCGCCTTGATTGAGGGCAGAGTCACCAGGGAGGTGAAGGCGGGCGTGGGGGGTATCACACCCACCGCTGCCTTAGGGAGGGGCGGAGCCAGCCGATTCTGGGGACAGTCAGGGCAATGTGGCAGTCAGGTGACTCCTTATCGATGTGCCATTGCACTTATAATTCTGCCACCGGGGCCGGGGGGGGGGGGGGGGGGCGGGGGGGGGCGGGGGGGGGGTCTGTCCTGCAGAAATTCTGAGCGTGCTCACAAGGGTGCGGCTTGCAGGGAGAAAATTGGCAATAACTTAAAGTCCGTCTTAAGGAAATGGTGGCTGAGTTGCTACATTCGTGTTGCAGAACAGCTCATGGCCGTTCAGGTAGAGGAGCCCGGTAGGGTGACCTTGATGCAAAAGGAAATCCAGAGTCTATCGACAGTGACCAAATTACTGGAATGCGACACGTCATCTCACGTCCGTAGAAAAATTTAAAATAAGTGTTTGCGTAGGGGTAGGGAACAGTCCAGAATATAATTCATGGATTTAGCAGTGGGGGGGGGGGTGTGGAATTATGGTAAGTTTCACTTTCTATTTTATCAGTTTTTGTATTGCTTAGAATTTATGAACCTAAGGGCATTGCTGAATGTTGAGTCATTTCCGTGATCAGGACAAAATAATGGGAAACGGTACCCATTTCCGTATTGTCTGAGCAGTTGTTGTGTGCCATGGTCCCACCATTTAGCTGTGAGGTTATTTATTTTTTCTTTAATAAGCTTTTTCTGTTGGGAAGAGTTGG
Source organism: Panthera tigris (assembly GCF_018350195.1). Taxonomy (NCBI): domain Eukaryota; kingdom Metazoa; phylum Chordata; class Mammalia; order Carnivora; family Felidae; genus Panthera; species Panthera tigris. Next base: position 32,136,062 of record NC_056675.1, on the reverse strand, counting down.
AGAGGGGGTTACTTTTTCCATATACCTCTCACCCAGTTTCCCCCAAACTAGGGCATTAAAAATTTTTTTGGCATTAAAAAAAATAATTCATTTTGAGAGGGGGTGGGTAGGGAAGGGCAGAGAGAGAGGGAGAGAGAGAGGGAGGGGAGAGAGAGAGAATCCCAAGGAAGCCCCACACCATCAGCATGGAGCCTCACGAGGGCTTGAACTCATGAACGTGGAGATCACGACCTGAGCCAAAATCAAGAGTCAGAGGCTTAGTGACCCTGGGATCTCTTCTTATAAGGGCACGAATCCCATGCATGGGGTCTCCACCCTCATGACCTAGTTGACTGCCAAAGTCCCCACCTCCTAACACCATCCCATTGGGGGTGAGGCTTCAATGTATGAATTGGGGTGGGACACACAGACATGCAATCTATTACGAATAAAGCGGCTTTTTACATTCTCGCATAAAGTCTTTGTGTGAGCATGTATTTTATACCTGGAAGTCCGCACCCTTTGACCCCCTTCCGCCATCGCCCCCGCCACCAATCTGTGTCCAGAAGCTTGTCTTTTTGTTCTTTCTAGATTTCACACATAAGTGAGATCATATGGCATTTGTTTTTCTCTGACTCACGTCACTTAGCATTATGTCCTCGGGGTCCATCCACGTTGTCACAAATGGCAAGATCCCGTTCTTTTTTCTACACTGAATACACCACATCGTCTTTACCCATTTATGAGCGCTTTGTTTCCGTATCTTGGCTACCATAAATAATGCTGCAGCGAACGTGATGACGGTTCCATCATCATCATGGATGGATGGCTACGCCAGCCAACACTCCCACCTGCTGAGCGCAGGCGTCCCTTTGGCCTACACCCTCGCCAACACCCGTTGTCTCTCGTCTAACACTAGCCATTCAGACTGGGGCGAGGCTGCATGTCCCCATGGTTCCGATGTGCATTTCCTTGACGAGGGGTGATGCCAACTCATCTCCCCCGGGCCCATTGGCCATCTGCGTGCGTGTCTTCTCCGGAAAAATATCTGTTCCCGTCTTCTCTGGGGCAGAAGCCCTGATTAGACGTTTATCCATTCTTTAGAAAGAGCAGGGCTGGTGGAAGGGGCCACCCACAGCTCACTCCATCCAGCTGAGCGGCACGAGTTCTTTTCAGTAAGCGTGTCCTTTTTTGTTTAGGTAACAAAAATCTTCTTCGTCTCTACCCTTCAAGGTTCTTTTGGCTGACTTAAATTGACATGAGACAGATCAACAGGAGAAAATAAAGTTTAGTTATACATATGTGCAGGGGCCCCATAAGAACAGGAGGCCCACGGGCCGTCAGGCAATCCAGGCTTATACGGCATGTAGAGCCTTCCTTCATACTATGTTGTAGTTGTCTGTGGGGACAGCTCCCTTCCCACAGCAGGTCTTCTGTCTAAATCCTTTTAGACAGTTAGGGGGATGGTCAGAGTTTCTTCCTGAGCCTTCTGTTTCTTAAAAATAATTGGCCTAGGGCACCTAGGGTGGTTCAGTCGGTTAAGCGTCCGACCTTGGCTCAGGTCACGATCTCGTGGTTCACCAGTCCAAGCCCTGCATCGGGCTCTGTGCTGACGGCTCAGAGCCTGGAGCCTGCTTCTGATTCTGTGTCTCCCTTTCTCTCTGCTCCTCTCCTGCTCATGCTCTGTCTCTCAAAAATAAATAAACATAAAAAAAAAAATCAGCCTACAATAACCCGCATGACGAAAAGACACAGTTTGGGGCGGCCGATTTTGCTCTCCTACAGTCCCACTTTTGAAACTTCTCCAAGAAATGTCACTGTCCAGAAGTTGAGTTGGCAGATAGTTTTATCTCAACAAACCAGTCTCAGTCCTGACGTTCAGTCAGTTGAGAGTCATTTCAGGAGGCAGTGTGCCCAAGTTAGGCCTGTGGTTCAAGTAACCAGATGTGAAACACGAGGCATTTCTGGGGTGCCTGGGTGGCTCGGTCAGTTGAGCATCCAGCTCTTGGTTTTGGCTCAGGTCATGATCTCACGGTTAAGGATCGAGCCCCATGTCACGCTCTGCACACAGACAGCAAGGAGCCTGCTAGGGGTTCTTTTCTCTCCCTCTCTCTCTGCCCCTCCCTCAATCATGTTCTCTCTCTCTCTCTCTCTCTCTCTCTCTCTCTCTCTCTCAAAAAAGTGAATAAAAAAAATTTTAAAGAGGCATCTTTATGCAAAGAAAAAGAAAAACAGTGGTTAATGATTGGAACAAATTAGAAACCCAGTTTCTGAGTTCAGAGGGCAGCGAGTTGAGATCTGTAGTTGCCCAGCTGGAAGCATCCTTAGATGTTGTGAAGGCAGACAGGGGCAATCTGATAGAGTTTCCTGATCTACAGTTCGAATCTAGCTCAGGATGTTTCTGAGCGGCCAAACCACATGTGGTACAAAGATTGTACATACATGAGCCGTCGTGGTGATTTCTTTCAAGTTTACATCAAGTTGTTCATATCCACGTTGTGGGGCTTTAGGAAAAGGGGCAGTTTAGTTGCCCATGACTCCAGCTCAGAAGAGCAGGAGAAAAATTGAAAACGTTAGTGTGGAGAGTTGTAGCCAGACGATGGAAGAAACTAGAAGAATTCACGATCTAGTCTAGTTTACAACAAACAGTATTAGGATTTAGTATCCACAAACGTGTGCTATTGAAGCATGTGGTTTTCACTTTTCCTCTGTACGGTCACCTTCATTTCTACCAAATGTAGCCAAATCAGACGGATTCGTTTGCAAATTAAGTCATTTCAGTAAACATGGCTCGGTCTTTTGCGTAAGTACAGGAGGAATAGCAATTAATCATATGGGCTCTTTTATTTGTTTATTTTTTTAAGTTTATTTATTTTGAAACAGAGAGAGTGCACGCAATCAGGGGAGGGGCAGAGAGAGAGGAAGAGAGAGAGAGTCCCAAGCAGTAGTCTCTGTCCTGCCAGTACAGAGCCCGACTCGGGGCTCAAACCCACGAACTGCAATATCATGACCTGAGCCGAAACCAAGAGTCCGACGCATGACCCACTGAGCCACCCAGGTGCCCCTGGGATCTTTTAAATCTGCTTTGCTGGAACTTTTCATAGGGAACCTCAGAGGGAACTTTTAAAAGCCTCTTGGGGGCCAGAAGCCAAGCTGATTACTGGCCATCATTCTTTGCCTGCAGTACCTATAGATTTGGGTTAATTCCTCCACTCTTGAGGTCTCCGAAATGTCCTGAGGTTCCTGTACCTGAAGTGCCATTCTTTGCTTACGTCCCAAGGCTGCTGGGAACCCTGTAAGCAAGGTGCCAGGCTAATAATTTCCAAGGGACTTGATTGGCTCCATAAAGTCAACCGTAGTTCCTTAAAGCTGTTCATACCTGAGTCTACGCATGCCTCTGTCACATGCGACGTTCCAGTCAAAGCCTTGGTAATATAACCAATGTTTCCGGTGTTGTCCTGTTACAAGGGAAGTGGATTCTTATCAAACTTATGCAAATAAACATATGGCCATGAAAATACGAGAATACTCATGGAGAGTTTCCAAATTCTGGAGAGACCAAGTCAGGAGAGAACAAGAAATGTTTCAGTTCTCCTTACAAAAGTGTCGTTGATCAAATCGCTCTAAGTCGGAAAAAGCTTAAGAGGAAAGATCTCTTTACCTCCGGAAAACAAAAGATTAAAGAATCAGCAACATTTCAAACAAAAAGTCATACAAATTACAATCTTCCGTCTCTGTTTATTCAAGTCCCACGTAATTCTTGTTGTGCTTGGAATCCAGTTTCCCCGTTCATTCTGGGAATGTTTACCAAGTTCAGTTTTATGATTTTAAAGTTACCAGAAACCTGTATTCTAGAGTCTTTCTCATGAATTCCTTTAGGATGAAGCATTTCTGCAGGAACATTTGTGTAAAAGCATCTGAGTAAAAGGACTGTCTGCAAATGTGAAAGACTTAAAGATTGCTTGGTGAAGGTCTGATTAGAGCTCATTACAATGCAATTGACAAGGAACTTGGGTTATTTCTGTGACGTGCAATGTTTTGAGATAATAATTAGAATTATGAGTGATGGCACTGTAGCAGGGCATACCAGAATTCTTAGGAATTTTATTTAATTTGTAGAACATTTATATTAAAAATATGCACCCATACAGGGGCGCCTGGGTGGCTCAGTCGGTTGGGCATCCGACTTTGGCTCGGGTCATGATCTCGCGGTCCGTGAGTTCGAGCCCCGCATCAAGCTCTGTGCTGACAGCTCAGAGCCCAGAACCTGCTTCTGATTCTGTGTCTCCCTCTCTCTCTGACCCTCCCCCGTTCATGCTCTGTCTCTCTCTGTCTCAAAAATAAATAAACATTAAAAGATTTTTTTTTAATATGCACCCATACAATATAATCTAAGGCTTATCATCCCTTATTTGATGTGTTTCCCACCTCATTTAACTTATCACATAAGCCTAATTAACTTGTTATCTGTCTTTTATAAGGAGAGGGAACAAATCTTTTGTAGTTTTTCAGGGACACTCTGAAAATCCCACAGTTATTTTGAGGTCAAAAAGACCTCATTTCACAGGTGCCTGGGTGGCTCAGTTGGTTAAGCCTCTGACTCTTGATTTCAGCCCACGTCACGATCTCACGGTTTATGAGTTCAAGCCCTGTGTCAGGCTCACACTGATGGTACAGAGCCCACTTGGGATTCTCTCTCTCTCCCTTACTCTCTGCCTTCCCCCACTCACACTCTCTCTCTCTCTGTCTCTCTCAAAATTAATAATCAACTTAAAAAAGACTTTATTTAGGATTTGAGTTTGGGGAAGTTTGTCCAAACTATCAAGAAAGTTTTAAAACACTGTCAAATAAGCTCATAGGTTCCTGTGAAATGATACTTAATTATCCCCCTAGCCCTGGTGACAAAGACTTTGCAGGCAAATACAAAAAGTTAAAATGGATGGCAAAAGGAAAAGCTTAGCTCTTTTAACGACTAGAAGATTCAGTTTTCCTAAGTCATCAAAGACCTGTTTAAGACAACATGTAGTACAGGACCTTATTTTGATAAAACACAATTTTTATTTTCTAGGCAGATCACTTTAAGGGCAAAGAAAAACCCCTTCATAATCTCTTATTATTAAGAGCAGATCACCAGTCCAAGAAAACCACATTTTAATCATGTACCCACTTAATTTTGACATTAAAACTGTTTACTTACATTTATTCCAACCTTAGCTATATGTAGATTTTTCCCCCCAAGACCCAAAGACCTTACATAAAAATTTTTCCCCAAAGATTCATTTTCCATAAACCTTCTGCAACTTCCTTTTTTACATTCAGACTTTGCCATGTCCCTTTTCTCATAAACAGTTTTACTTTAGAACATATTTACTTGTTTTAAAAAGATTTTATGTTTATAATTTTTTTTAATGTTTATTTATTTTTGAGACAGAGAGAGACAGAGCATGAACAGGGGAGGGTCAGAGAGAGAGGGAGACACAGAATCTGAAACAGGCTCCGGGCTCCGAGCTGTCAGCACAGAGCCCGATGCGGGGCTCGAACCCACGGACCGCGAGGTCATGACCTGGGCGGAAGTCAGACGCTCAACCGACTGAGCCACCCAGGCACCCCAAAAAGATTTTATGTTTAAGTAATCTCTACACCCACCATGGGACTTGAACCCACAACTCTGAGATCAAGAGTCACACATTCTACCGACTGAGCCAAAGAGGCGCCCCAATTTACTTTCTTTTTCCTTCGCAAAAACATCTCCTTACCTCATACCTTTTCTTACCCAAAACCTGTCCAATTTTCCTTGTATATAGAGATACATTTCTCAGTATGTGTAGCAGTTTCCATCATGTATATTAGAATCCTTAACTCATAGAAACTGTAATGTGTAGCAACAATGAAATAGTGAGCCTTTGTGAACTGTTACGCCAGGGTTCTTTAGATTGGCCAATTCATGAATCCGTTTCATAATTTCTAGAAATGTATGCTTCTTCAGAGTACAGTCTTTCAACACGACCTGGGTGTGTTTTACCAATAGACCCAGATATATTTAGTTTTTCTGTAATCATCAAAAAAAAAAAAGGAAAGAAATCAGAATTCAGCTGAGTAAATTTTGAAAATCTAATCGGCAGGATTCATGAATCAAGTAACACCCCATGTAGCAAATAGGAGAGAGCTCTGAGGAGCTGTAGAAAATAGAAGATTTTTATAGGCAGAGGGGGCAGAAATCAACATGCCATTTGAAAAATCTTATTTGGAGGGGCGCCCAGGTGGCTCAGTCGGTTGGGCGTCCGACTTCGGCTCAGGTCATGATCTCGTGGTCTGTGAGCCCGAGCCCCGTGTCGGGCTCTGTGCTGATGGCTCGGAGCCTGGAGCTGCTTCGGATTCTGTGTCTCCCTGTCTCTGCCCCTCCCCCACTCATGCTCTGTCTCTCTCTCTCTCTCTCTCTCTCTCTCTGTCAAAAATAAACATTAAAAAAAAATTTTTTTTAATCTTATTGGGAAATGAGGGGTGCCTGGGTGGCTCAGTAGGCTAAGCATCCAACTTTGGCTCAGGTTGGGCCTCCGACTCTTGATTTCAGCTCAGGTCATGATCTCACGGTTCATGGGTTAGAGCCTCGAGTTGGGCTCTGTGCTGACAGCTCAGACCCTGGAACCTGCTTCTGATTCTGTGTCTCCCTATCTCTCTACCCCTTCCCACTCGCACTCTGTCTCTCTCTGTCTCTCTCTCTCTCTCAAAAAAAAAAAAAAGAATAAGCATTAAAAAAATTTTTTTAATAATTAAAAAATAAACAAGTAAAAAACATCTTACTTGGAAATGATCTAGATACTTAAAACTAAATTTAACTTAACTCATTTAATTCAACCTAGCACAACTTTAAAGCTTGAGGTTACCAAAAGATTTTGAAAGCCATTTTTAAGTAAACCTACCATAAGGCATAATTTTTGCTTACGAAGTTCACCTAAAAAGTCTTGTCTTGCTTACATCTGCCTAAATCATCTCCCGATGATTATGTTTAGATTACCCATGAAAACTTCATGAGACATTAGACAGAATCAGCCACCATCATTATTTTTCCCTGACAGATTTTGCAACAGTCATGACATAAACTTATTTGATTAGCAAACCCAGGTGTTATATGTGTCTACATTATATTCAATGTTGATAACTCTAAGGCATATCTGTGTTCATTAAACCAAACTTAAACCAGCTTTTATTTACCAAAAATTATCCCAAGTTATGTGAATGTGAAAACCGGTTATGTTCGTTTCTGTTATATGTCTGGGACTTAGAAATGCTTCATTTACAAGTGCCCAATTTTCAGCCGGTTAAAGAGAGCTCCTTTACAAGTTAATTTCGGCGATACCATCTGGAGATCAAAAAATAACATATCTTCTGTACCCACATAGACCTCCATATAGACAGAGATCTTGTAGCTTGACTAAAACAATAGAAAACTCACTAGTTTGTACATAACAGTTGGAATATATCAAGTTGACTCACTCAGATGGCTGAGGTCTTTTACCATTTGTGGAGAAGACCTTTAAGATTTGTATTTGTCCCTGAAAGTAAATATTAAGGAGCCTGTGGTCTAGAGTCTGAGCAAGAGAACCCTTCTCACAGTTTGTCTATTGGAAAGGCCTCTTAAACACTTTTTGCCTTTCATCGTAGGTAAGTGTGGGCGTTCTTGTAGATACCTCCTGAAAGAATGGTAGTTTCTCTAAGAATGACTTTGGTTTCTGAAGGCCAATAATTAACAAGGCTTTTGAGATAAATAGGGCAGGTTTTAGGATTGGTAAAAAGCAATGGGTGAACTTTCGATTAAGTCTTGGGTCTCCAAGCCAAACTAATGCCAAAGAGGGTGTGCACATGGGTGGGGGACTGTGTGGTGTGTTTTTGTTTGTTTGTTTTACAGACAATCTCGTTTGCACAGAAATCTTCTTGAGGTTGCCAGGTGACTTAGGATCATCGTAACCTGTTTGTTGACCAGCTGATCCTAACACAGGAGTCTGAGTTAACTGGGAAGAACTCTAACCACACTTAAGTGCTGGAGCCCTGCCTACCAATTTTGCAGTTTGGGCTTCTACGACATCCCTTAGTAACAGCCTCTACGTCAAGTGCACATGAACCCATAACAAAATTGGTCTAAACAGACCCTGGTCTGGTTGGAACTGTGAGCTCTCTAGTCTGTGAGGCCGAGCAAACAGCAGGCTTTTAGGGCTTATGCCTGTGTTCTAGCCCATGGTCTTTCTTCCTGACGAACGATACAATAGACAGGGACAAACAGTGACCGTCTCTGGGAAGAAAGGGATCGATAAAAACCAAGAGAGCTCATGACGAATTTTGACCAAAGCCAGTATACCCTAGGAACCAATTCCACAGATATTTTCTTCTGCTAATCTAAATTTAGATCAAGAAAAGGACTCTCAGCACTTTGGCGTCCATCAGACCCTGCAGGCAGAGATCTGGGAGACCGATGTGATAAGAATTCTCACCGTCTGTGGGGATCTCCCAGCTGCCGCAGTCCCGGGACCAGCAGTGTCCAACTAGTCAAATGATTATCCTGCCCACTATGCCAGCTGTTGGGGAGGAAAAATTTTCCACCTGCCTTCAGGGTTCTTTTGGCTGGTCTAAGAATTAGATTGACGTGACTCAGATCAATCAACAGAAAATAAAATTTGATTACACACATGCAGGGGCCCCACAAGAATAGGAGGCCCATGGGCAGTCAGCCAATTGATGTTTATGTGGCATCCAGAGCTGAGGAGACGGGGTAAGAGTCTGGGACTTCAAAGGAAAGGAAGACAATTCCTAGAAAGATGAAAAAAGAGTAAATGTTTGTAAGCAAGTGTTTCCTGGGCCTCTCAAGCACTGGGACACAGAGAGGACTTTTAACCAATAGACTTTGCCAGCTACTGCCCTGCCTACCTCACCTCGTTCATTCTAGGTTGGGGTTGTCTGTGGGGACAGCTCCCTTCCCACAGCAGGTCCTCCGTCTGAATTCTTTTAGACAGTTAGGGGGACAAAGGTTCTTTTGAGCCTTCGGCTTCTTAGAATTAATCAGCCTAAGAGAATCCACATGCCAAAGAGACACATTTTATTTAAAAAAAAATTTTTTTTAACGTTTATTTATTTTTGAGACAGGGAGAGACAGCATGAACGGGGGAGGGTCAGAAAGAGAGGGAGACACAGAATCTGTAACAGGCTCCAGGCTCTGAGCTGTCAGCACAGAGCCTGACGTGGGGCTCGAACTCACGGACCACAAGAACATGACCTGAGCCGAAGTCGGATGCTTAACCGACTGAGCCACCCTGGCGCCCCAGGAGATACATTTTAGGGTGACAGAGTTTGCTCCCCTTTAGTACAGAAAGCTCCCACGTTCCCCCCTATCCCCACCCTGCCTCAGTTTCCCTTATTATTAACAGCTGGCATTGGTGTGGTACATTTGTTAAAACTAATGAACCACGGGGCATCTGGGTGGCTCGGTTGGTTAAGCGTCCGACTGACTTCGGCTCAGGTGGTGATCTCGCAGTTCGTGGGTTCAAGCCCCGCACCAGGCCCTAAGCTGACAGCTCAGAGCCTGGAGCTTGCTTCAGATTCTGTGTGTGTGTGTGTGTCTCTCTCTTCCTGTCCCTCCCCTGCTTGTGCTCTCTTTCTCTCTCTCTCAAAAATAAGTAAACATTAAAAAAAAATCAATGAACCAATATTGATACATTATAATGAGCTAAAGTCCATGGTTTACATTAGGGTTCACTCTTGGTGGTGTGTTCCATGGGTTTGGACACATGTGTAATGACATGTGTCCACCATTGTAGTGCCATACAGACTAGTTTCACTGCCTTAAAAAAATCCCTGTTCTCCATCAATTCGTCTTTCCCACTTCTCCTCCAACCCTAGCAACCACTGATCTCTTCACTGTCTCCATAGTTTTGCCTTTTCCAGAATGTCTTTTCCAGACTATTTGTTCAGGAACGCATAGAGTCAGTTTTGCAACTATATTCCCCAAATGTTCAGAGGAGAAGTTGGAGTTGAGATGAGGAGCTCTCACTCTGTCCCTTGTGTGCGGTGTTGCAGCCTCAGGGCCTTTGCACTGGCTGTTTCCTCTATCTATCCAGCTCTGGCTGGCTGGCTGGCTGCTTGCTTCTTGTCATTTAGGTCGTTGGCTTTTTGAAGAAGTCCTCCCTGGCCTCCCTCTCTGATGTTCTCCCTCCTAATCTTTGTCATACCCCCCAGTTTTATTTGTCACAGAGCTCTCCTCCAAGGGCATGTGACATCAGGGTCACACATCAGGCTCTGGACTTGGTGGGGGAGGGGGAAGGCTGCAGTTACCTATAAGCTTCATGGAAGTGGGGACTTTTGGGTGGGGTTTTGATGGGTGAATAGACGTTCACAAAGCCAGTGATGAAGGATTTCATTAGGCGCTAAATATATTGTTCGTAAAAGCCTGACTCTAAATGAAAAGGAGTTTGGGGGATTGGAGTTTGTCAGAGTGCCAAGCACGATTGCTGAAAAACTCCAGCAGACCCACATAGCAAATGAGCCACTTGGGGCCAAATAATTTCAAAAAGCAAAATTAGAAAAGCCTCTGGAAAAAAAAAAAGTTGTTTAATGTGGATCAAGGTCGTTTTGTAGGTTTCCTGTGATGTGGAGTGGGGCCTCCTGGAGAAGTCATGCCAGGGCCCCTGGAGTCTTAAAACATTTCTCCCCTGCAGGGCTGGGGAGAAAAACCGCCTGGCTGTCTCTTGCAAAGTTAAACACACAACTCTCCTATGACCCGGCAGTCCTATTTCTAGGTATTTACCCAAGAGAATAGAAAGCATATGTCTACACAAAGACTTGCGCGTGAATGTTCACAGCAAGTTGGTTTCTAATAGCCCCAAACTGGAATCATCCCAAATATCCATCAACAGGGGATTGAATAAACGGCTGAGTTACATCTGTGCCATAGGACGCGGCTCAGCAATTAAACCGAGCAAACTATCGAGACATGCCGCATCGCGCATGACCCTCACACACGTCGTGCTGGGCGAAAGAAACCAGACAAGAAAGGGTCATACCATGTGACTGACTGCTTGGTATGCAGTGTAAGAACAGGCAAGTCTATATGGTATTTACAGAAGGCAGAGCAGTGGTTAGTTACCAATGAGAAGGGGCACAAAAGAACCTTCTGGGAGGCTGGGAATGCCCTAGATCTTGATTTGGGCGGTGGATACATTTGTATAAAAGAAAAAAATCATCGGGGCGCCTGGGTGGCTCAGTCTGTTAAGCATCCGACTTCAGCTCAGGTCGTGATCTCGCGGTCTGTGAGTTCGAGCCCAGCTTCGGGCTCTGTGGCGACAGCTCAGAGCCTGAAACCTGCTTCGGATTCTGTGTCTCCCTCTCTCTCTGCCCCTCCCCCACTCACGCTCTGTCTCTCTCTGTCTCTCGAAAATGAATAAACGTTAAAAAAAAAATTAAAAAAAATCATCAAGCTGGATACTTAAGGTTGATACAGTTCAGACACTTTGTTACGTAAATGTCCTCCCGGGAGAAAATAAAAAGCAGTCTCCGCGGCCCCTGTAGACACACGGCCTCAGTACGATAAGGTACTCGTTTGACAGGAAAGAGAAACTCAGCTGCCAGCCGGGGTTTATTTTCACTTTCCCGCCTGGCCTGCGGTCAGGCTGTGCAGCTCGCTGCCCGCCCCATCTGGGGAGACCAGCACGTGAGGCCAAGGGCACACACAGTTCTGGCGATGGTGCAGAAAACACGAATGGTCGTGAGCCCCTATTTTTAAAAACTAAAATAAACGCAGAAGAAGGAAGCCCACATTCCGTCCAACTCTGTTCCTCTGAGAGGAGAGAAAGGAGTGAAAAAAAATACACACCGCGTAGCTAACAATGTTTTTCCCAGAAGGCTGGATTAAAGGGAGACAATGAGCATTTAGCACACCTACTCCCACCATCTCAGCTGACGTGTTCCAGCCTGAGGGGGGTGGGGGGGGTAGCTTTGGAGTTTAAGGACAACAAAAGCTGATAAAAGGAGGGAAAAGTGCTTTGAGCACTATTTATAGTCGACCCGGACCCTGTGGGTAAGCACCTCCCAGGATACCTGTTAAAATGTGTCTAGGGAATGTCCAGGATGGGTCTGATGAGGTGGCCGTGCCGCGCACTCCCCACACGGCTGATCTCCAGGAGAAACCTTTGGGATCATTGTTACTCCCAGTTTAGAGATGAGGAAACTGAGGCCAGCACAGTTTGGAGCTGGCCCGAGTGCCCCCACTCCAGGAGGATCACCGCTGGCTCTCTTGTCCCTAAAGCCCCCATTTGTAGGCCGATCACCTGGGGGTTAAGGAGCTGAGGGATTTACCCAAGTGCCGGCCGGGAACCAGGGGAGAGGTTCTTTGCAAGGGAAGCAAGCGTGCCGACCTTCCTCTCTTGCCCCGAAGCCTGATTTCTCCAGGACCCACAGCCCAAGGAGGCCAGCCTGAAATCAGCTTGTAGCCCTCTGGCTGTCAGAAGGACAGGACTGGGACGCCGTCACTCCCCGGGCTGGTGGGAGGTTAACCTTGCTCATGTGAGACAGGGCTGCGGGGGCGCCTGGGTGGCTCCGTCAGCCAAGCGTCCAACTCCGACTTGAGTCATGGTCTCACGGTTCGTGGGTTCGAGCCCCGCGTCGGGCTCTGTGCCGACAGCTCAGAGCCTGGAGCCTGCTTCGGATTCTGTGTCTCCCCCTCTCTCTGCCCCTCCTCCACTCTCTTCCTCTCTCTCAAAAATAAATAAACATTAAAAAGAAAAAAAAGAAAAGAAACAGGGCGGCTAAGCTCAACCTTATAGGTCCTGTGTAAGGATTAGAAGCAACACCCCACCGCGTGTGCCCAAAGGCAATAGAGGGTGTCGGTTATAGAGAGTCTGGAGCAGGGCTGCCTGGGTTCAAATCCCAGCTCTTCCCTTACTAGTCGTGTGGGCTTGAGCATGGAGCTTAGCTTCCCTCTGTTTATCCAGTCTGCACTCAGCAGGCATTTATTGAGCACCTGTGGTGTGCCAGGTTCTGTGCAAAGGGCTCTCTTGGCCTCAGTGTTTCCGTCTGCCACATGGGAATAATAATGGTGCTTGCCTCATTGTGGTGTGGGAAGATGAAATCGTACCTTTCCCCGTGAGGCCGGAAAGCAAGGCTGGGACAGCGATCGCTTGGTTTGCTTTTCTAGGGGCAGGGGCCCTCCCGGAATGGTGGCTTGATGACCAGCAGGGCAGGGATCGTGGGTTTGGCCAGTGCTGCTTTCCAGATCAGGCTTCTCTGCTCCCTTCCCGGTCTGGATTTTGAAACTCCTTGCTCGGCCAGGCTGGCTGAGCCCACTTGGTCCTCAACGTCCGTCCCTCTCCTGGGCGGTTTGTCCAGGAGCGCATTACGGCATCCGTGGATACCTTCCTCCATAAAAGAGAAAAAAATAATAATATTTTGTGACTGCATTGGCATAACAATCAGTATAATCCAGGCTGGAGTCAGGATTACACCTTGGCCCTTAACCACATTTGTTTTTCTCTTTTATTTTAAAAGAACCTAAAACATTTCCGTGGGCCCCTAAAAGCATCGTGGTCCCAGGCGCTGTGCCCGCTGAGCCCAGCGGAGAGGTCGGCCCTAGTGAAGCCTTTTCAGATCAAAGATGGCTTACTTTCCCTCTTCCTTGGAGGGCCTCCGCTGCTTGGGTTAGAACGCAGGCTCAGAATTTCCCAGGGATCGGTGTTCCCTCTGTAGAATCCCACCTGGAACTTACCCATGACCCCGAAGCCTGCTGTTTCTGCCCCTTTCCCGAAGGGAGGGGGGCTTTGCCCTGTGACAGCCACCCTCACATCCCTGCTTTACAAATCAGTCCGTTGCTCATCTCTGACAGATGAAGACCCTGAAGCCAGAAGAGCCAAAGAACTTGTCCAAGGCTACGCAGTGAGTGGGAGGTTCAAAATCAGGCAGACGAAGGGAGGGATCCCCCAAAGTTTTCCACCTCCCTCCCCCTGCAGATACAAAGTATCAGCAAGAACCCCTGTGTATGTGAATTGGTGACTAAATTATATACGTTGTATTCGTTTCTTCCGGCTGTAGCAACAAATGAACCATAAGTGGGGTGGCTTAAAACAGCAGAAATGTGTTCTCTCCCTGTCCTGGAGGCTGGAAGTCAGGTATGGTGCTGGTTCCTCCTGGAGCCCCAGAAGAGGATGTGTTCTATGCCTCTCTCCCGGATTCTGGCGGCTGCCAGAAATCTTTGGGCTCCTTGGATCACAGGTCACTCCAGTGTCTGCCTCTGTCTTCACATGGCCCTCCCCTAGGAAGATACTTGTCCTTGGAGTCAGGTCCCACCCCAATCCAGGATGATCACATCTCCAGATCCTTAACTTAATTATTACGTGTGCAAAGAGGCTGTTTCCAATAAGGTCACCCTCGCTGGTGTGGGGGGCTAGGAGGCTGCGTGTTTCTCTGGTCGGCATTCAGCCTGCTGCCCTTGAGATACAGATAAAACGAGAACCAGGGTGGGAATAAAAATAATATGGCCCACCACCTGACACGGGGTGGGTGCTTAAAAACTATATACGTATCTATTTATGTATATAAAACATCTGGTTTCAGAAAAAAACGTTCAGGGGCGCCTGGGTGGCTCAGTCGGTTAAGCGTCCGACTTCGGCTCAGGTCATGATCTCGCGGTTGGTGGGTTCAAGCCCCACATCGGGCTCTGTGCCTGGAGTCTGCTTCGGATTCTGTGTCTCCCTCTCTCTCTGCCCCTCCTCACTAACCGCCCCCCCCCCCACCATCCGTTATGTTTTAGGCCCCTGTTCCCCCTTTCAGTTCCTGGAATTAAAATTATGTTCCTGCCTCAGGGCCTTTGCTCGCTTATCCCCTCTGCCTGGAATGCCTTCTTATCATTCAGATCGCAGCAAGATGTCACGGGCCTGCCCTGCCCTCCCTGGGGGGCACAGACCTTTCCCACCTGCTAACCTCTTCTGCCCGCCTCACGCCCGGATGAATCTAGACAGTGCTGTGTCGCCTCATTACTTATTTGCTGCCTGCCTCCTTGCACCAGATCACAACACCCTTGAGAGGAAGGGGTTTGTCTCATTCCTAGCTGCAGTTCTAACACCTGGCAAATCATAGGTGCTCAGAAAATAATGTGTTCAGTGCATGATTACGTTGTTCTCTCTCTTTAAGACCAGGGCTTTCGCCTACTGTGAGGCAGTGGACTTCAAAGGATGGAAAATCCCCTATAATTGTAGCCAAAACAAGGTCCCCGTGAAAGCGTCTTCCTGTTCTCTGTGGGTGGGCACCCCCCAAAGACCGCGACCGGTCACTTTATTTCAACCATTAATTAAACATCCCCTCCCCTCGCTGTTACTTCCTCTCCTTTCTCACTTCATCCTACATATTATTTTTTTTTTCATGTTTTATTTATCTGAGAGAGAGGGAGAGAGAGGCAGAGAGCGGCAGACAGGGGATCCTAAGTGGGTTCTGTGCTGACAGCACGGAGCCCGCGGGGCTCGGACTCAGGAACCGTGAGATCATGACCTGAGCCAAAGTTAGACACTCAACCGACGGAGCCACCCGGGAGCCCCTCTACTTGTTACTAAACGGAGGCCAGCCTTTCTGCATTGGTCAGGGACCCTGAATGACGCTGAGAGGGAATGTCTCTGTCTTGGCCATCTGGGTCTCGGGGTGCCTGGCATGCAGTCAGTGCCTCATTAATGCAGGCAAAACGGAGGGAGGAAGTCAGATCCACGTCAGCTGGAACCATGGACTGGTGACGTTCCCTCTCTCTGAGCCCTGATTTCCCGGTCTGTGAAATGGTGCCCTTTAAGATCTGCCCTGGAATCTGGAAGGAGCGAAGGCAGGAAATGTCAGCCCAGGAGGCAGATGGAACCCGCCCCCCACCCCCCCGCCACTGCCAGGGAGTCTTAAGGAATCTTGTCCTGCTCTTGCCCCTCCGACTAATTGGGTTAGCATTTCTGGGGTGGGTGCCAGCGTTAATATGTTTTAAATTGCCCCCCCCCCGGGTGCATAACAGAATATTATTTGGCGACAAAAATGAGCAAAGTGCTGATCCATGCTATAACACGGAATGGCTCTGGAAACCTGCTTCATGATACAGGTCAGACACCGAGGACCACGTATTGTATGGTTCCATGTATATGAAATGTTCGAAGCAAATCCATAGAGACAGAGAAGAGATTAGGGCTTGCCTAGGGCGGGGGAAGGAGGTGATGGGAAGTGCCTATAAATGGGTCCGGGGTCGGAGGGTGTCCTTTCGGGGTGATGCAAATGCTCTAACATTGATCATGGTGAAGGTGGCACAGCCCTGAGCATAGGCTAAAAACCACTTTAAATGGGTGAACTGCATGGTATGTGGGTTGTGTCTCAATAAAGCTATTTGAAAAAAAAAAAAAATTCCACAAGAGAAGAACCTCTCACTCTTTGTGAACAGCCACGGAGCTGGAGCTGGTGAGCAAGGAGGGCCCGCCGGCAGGCCCCCAGCAGAAGAGGGAGCTGGGGGGAGGTGGGCAGTGTAGCTCCAAGGGTGACTGTGGCCCTTCCCATGGTCCTGTAAAGGTGCAGGTTCTGGGCCCTCCCCCCAACCCCTCCCCCCCCCCCACCAAATCCCATGCTGTGGAAGGAGAGGGAGGGGCTGGGAATGTGGGTTTTAACAAACTTCCCAGGGAAAGGACCAGACCCCCTGGTTTAAGACAACTGTGTGCATAAAGGGGACACAGATGCCCTGGCCCAAGCCGCTGAGCACCACAGACCCTCTGCCCAGAAAACCACACACTTGTGCAGCAGAGATGACAGGGGGCGCAGGCCCCTGGGCCCTGGGGACACAGGATATGCCCGGGGAGCAGCGCGTAACCAGATGTAACCCCGTGAGAAATGTGCTTGGTGGTTACCAAGAACTGGAGAGGAATAAATAAAGCTAAAACTGTCCTGTGTTAAATGACCGTCCTCAATTCACTCAGTTCCTAGGAACAGGCCCTTTCCTTCTGCAAATCAGTTTGGTCCTGGAGTTGAATGCCACTTGCCTTTGGGCAAAGAAGACAGCTTTTGCATTTGTCATCCTTTGCAGACTCCTGGGGGAGCCTCCGGGCCTCGGCCCCACTCCGCGAGAAGGACTGCCCTCGGGAGGTTACAAACCCCTCTGCGGACTGAGAACTGGCGCGGAGGCAGGGGTGGGGAGGGGTGAGGGTGAGAATACGAACAACAGTAGCTAGTACTGACGGGGAGCTGCCTGTGTACCAGGGACATCCTCTCCCAGCCCCATAAGCCCAGCAGGATCGTTCCCACCGCACAAAGACGTGAGGCGCGAAGTCACCCAACCTGTCTGCCCGGCTGGTCCCCGGAACTCGTCTTCGGAACCCCTGTTCGGCCTCCTCCCCGTTTGTGTGTGAAATGGCCAGACAAAAGTGGTGCACATTGGCCCCCTCACGGTCAGAGCAGCATCCGCTAGAAGGTGGACGCGACCCAAGGATCCATCCATGGATGAATGGATAAATACAAGGCAGTCTAGCCACACCCTGGAATATTCTCCAGCCTTAAAAAGGAAGGAGATTCTGACCCAAGGCGGATGAACGTCGAGGACGTCATGCTAAGGAAGGAAGCCGGTCACAAAAGGACAATATTGCAGGAGTTCACTTCATGAGGTGCCCAGAGTTGCCAAGTTCACAGAGACAGAAAGTGGACGGGTGACTGCCGGGGCTGGGGGCTGGGGGGCTGGGGCGTTAGTGTTTAATAGGGACAGAGTTTCCATTTCGGAGGATGAAGAGCTTCGCAGAGTGGATACACAGTGAGGTCAATGTACTTAATGCTACTGAACTGTGCACTTAAAACCACTTAAGATGGGGGGCGCCTGGGTGGCTCAGTCCCTTAAGCCTCCGACTCTTTGTTTCGGCTCAGGTCATGATCCCATGGTTCGTGGGTTCGAGCCCCGTGTTGGGCTCTGTGCTGAGAGCTCAGAGTGTGGAGCCTGCTGTGGATTCTGTGTCTCCCTCTCTCTCTCCGCCCCTGCCCTGCTCGTGCATGCACCCTCTCTCTCTCAAAAATAAAGAAACCTGAATAAAAAAATTATTGTGGCATATCTTTGATGGCGTTTGACTTGTGTGCACACTAACATGATCCCACCAGACTGCTGGAGAAAACACAGCTCTGTGGGCCCCGCACCCGCAAAACCTCTTCCTGGGGGTGCCTGGGTGGCTCAGTCGCTTCAGCATCTGACCTCAGCTGAGGTCATGATCTCACAGTTCGTGAGTTCGAGTCCCCCCCCACTGGGTGAGCTTGAGCCACGCTTCGCGTGACCCTGCTTTTCTCTCTCCCCCCTCACTCTCTCTCTCTGCCCCTCATGGGATTCTCTCTCTCTCTCTCTGCCCCTCACTCACTTGCAACCTCTAGAAAGAAAAGGAAGAAAGAATAGAAAAAGGAAGGGAAGGAAGGAGAAAGAAAGAAAGAAAGAAAGAAAAAGAAAGAAAGAAAGAAAGAAAGAAAGAGAAAGAAAAGGGAGGAAGAAAGAAAGAAAAGGAAGGAAGGAAAGAAAGGAAAGGAAGGAAGAAAGAAAAGAAAAAAGAAGGAAAGGAAGAAAGGAAGAAAGAAACAGGTTCCTGGTGATCAGACTGTTTCACACCAGAATCTTCCTTCGTTCTCTATCATCCTAAATGGGACCGTGCAGCATGGGCTGTTCCGAATAGCGCTGATCTGAGAGCATTCTTACTCGCATCTTTTGGAGAACACACGGCCACATTTCTCTTGGGCATATCCTCTGAAGTAGGCTGTGTGCGGGTGTCCAGCCTTAGTAAATGTTGCCAGATTTCTGCAACATTGTAACAGCTCACACACCACCCCCCTCCCCCATACACACACGCACAGAGGACAGAACTCCCAGTGGCCCCCCATGCTCACCACACCTGCTCTTGCCTTTTTCGTTTTGCACCTTCAGGTGGGTGTGTCACGAAGTGACTTCTCATTTGGGGTCGGGGTCACAGGTGAACCCCGGGCCACAGGCCAGGGGATGGGGGTGGGTGTGCATGAGACCTTTCGTGAGGAATCCCTGGTCTGATCTTAACCTGTCTGGCCTCACTTCCCCCCTCTGTAGAATGGGCATAATAACCATACCTACCTCAGTATGTTTTTGAGGATTAAATGAACCAATATGTGCATTGGGCTTGGCACTGAAAAGCTTCCACTGCCTTCCAGGCCCTGGTCCAAGGCAAAGCTCAAGCCTGAGAGGCTTTGGGGTGTGTGTGTGGGGGGGGGGGGGTTTGGGGTGGGATGAGGAAATTCAGGGAAAGGGAGGCTCCAGGCCCTTGTCTCTAGAGGGTGAAGTGGCTACACAGTCAGGTTTCCTCCTCCCAAGGAGCCTTGGGTGCTGCTAACTGCTTTCTCTGGTTCTATTTTCAGTTTCTTGGAAAGCAGCTCTGGACCCTTCCTGTCAGTCCCGACCCAGGATGCAGGCTCCAGAGGCACCAAGCATCTTGAGCCCTGTCCAAGCCTGGCAGTTTAGAAACGCTCCTTGTAACTGCCAAGGTCAACGTTGCACCCGACAGGGGCAGGGCCTCCACCTTCCGGGGGGCATCAGGCCTCGCAGGGCAGCTGAATGGCAAGGCAAGGCCCTGCCACGGTCGTAAAAGACTGGAAACAACCTGTTTGCCCTGCAGTCGGGAAGCGGCAGGGTGAATTATGGTGCATCCACATTGTAACCCAGATTTTATGTGCCGATAGGGTGACAAAGTACAGGGTGATAAAAGCAAGGGGCAGGTCTGGATGTAGGATAGGCTCGCATTTGCGTAAGTGAGAGAAAACACGACTCATTTCCGTGTGCTGGTACCTGTAGAGCACAGGAAATTGATCAGAACGATTGCCCCCAGGAAGGGGCAGCTGGGAGGCTGGGGCTGGCCGAGAAGGATGCTGACTGTTTTCTGGAAGCCTTTGGATGCTTTGAATTTCTGTTTAAATTGTACACAAGCATTGTTATTGTGGGGTTCTTTTTCAAAGGAGGAAAGATGGGGCGCCTGGGTGGCTCAGTCGGTTAAGCATCCAACTTCAGCTCAGGTCATGATCTCCCAGTTTGTGGGTTCGAGTCCCGCATCGGGCTCTGTGCTGACAGCTCAGAACCTGGGGCCCGCTTTGGATTCTGTGTCTCCCTCTCTCTCTGACCCTCCCCTGCTCACGCTCTGTCTCTGTCTGTCTCTCAAAAATAAATAAGCAATAAAAATTTTTTTTTCAAAGGAGGAAAGAAAAGAAGGAAGCTTTCTTTCTTAAACCAGCTTGTTGGACGGCCGTCCTGGGATGCTCACTCTCTGAGAGATTTAGTAAAATCAGTTAGGGCTTTGGACTCAGGCAGTCGGCGTTCACATCTGGATGGGCCCGCTTTGTAGCACTCTTGGGCAAGTTGTCAAACCTCTCCGAGATTTGGTTTCTCCCCTGTAAAATGGCACGTTGTAGATAAGCTGTTCACATTTATATCGACCTGGTATTGATATTAATACGATAATAATAGTTCCTGCCTCCTAGGCTTGTACAGCTTAAGCGAGGCAGCGCACAGACATGCTTGAGAAAGTGCGGGGGGTTTCACGAGCCCCACCGAGGGCCCCCACCACTATGGGCCCATTATTCCCCTGAGGTCTCATTCAGTGTAAGGCAGATTCTGACCCACTAGGTAGATGTTCATGGGGTAGATGCTGCATTTCCAAAAGCTCCCCGGAGAGGTGGCTGGAATGTTGATCTGGGCAGTGACTTTCAAGAGTGCGTGTGAAACCTGATCGAGCCACAGGCTTGAGATGAGCGCACTGTACTGGACGTAGGGTGTACCTCAATGAAAAGAATCACACGCGCACAGACGGTGTGGGGTGCCCTATGGCTGGGGAATAAAACAGCATTCAGTAGCACTGAGGAAATTTCCCAGCCCAAGAATGGCCTCATGAGGGACTTGTGATGGGTAAGGGACCATCCCTGGGCCTGGCCACCCACAGTGCTGTCTGTACCCCTCCCCCACCTTCAGGTGCCAGAGGACAGAGAGCCTTTTGCAGGGAATGCGTGTGGTCCCTGGATGGGGAGACAAAGCCGGCTGTACTGTTGCTTAGCCCCCAGGAGGAGGCAGGGGAGCATTTCCACAGGACGGGTTCCAAGAAGTAAGGTCGCTGCTAAGGCACAGCAGAGCCCTTCGCGGTCCCCTCCTCACCACCTTCCCCCGCCACCATGTTGCGCCTTGTCCCTGCCTCACTCATTCCATTATTTCCTCATGGAGTTCCCAGTCCCCCAGGGCCGCGGGGCTGAGTGGTGCAGTGTGGGCTCCAGAACCGGTGTGCAAGGTCAGAATTGGCTCTTTACTGACCTGCTGTGTGACCATGGGCTGCTACTCAACTTCTCTGAGGCTTAGTGTCCTTGCTGTAAAGCCCAGCGTCCCACCCTCCCTTCCCCATTGGTCCCAGCCTGTCTGCATTCGGACTCCCGAGTCCCACCACTGTGCTCTCTGGGGACGACAGGCAGAGACCAGAAACAGTGGGCCAGTGTTGCCTCTCCTGTGGCTTCTTAGAGTTCAGAGATCCCCGGGGGTTGGGGATGTGACGCCATTCTTTGGATGCAGAAGCTGAGGCCGAGGGGCACACCCCCCAGCCTCTGGGTCCTACTTGACCCCATGTCTGACACTGCTGTCTGGGTGGCCTGCCTGGAAATCGAGTGAGGTGGGGGGACCCCAAATCTCCCCTCTGTCTGGTGATGAATCTTCTGTGGATCTGCCACCCCCCCTCAACCCCCCTCTGTCCAGCTTCCTCTTCCTTGGCAGGTAGAGAGGGACAGAGATGGGTGTTGGGAGCCATAACCTCCCTCCTCCTCAGCCTTGGTCAGGCCAGGCTGGTCTTTGAGAGTGCTGGCCAGCAGTGCCCGGAGGCCCCCAGACCTGCAAATCTCCCAGACCCTGAGGCTCGACACACCTTGGTTCAAATCCTTCCTCTGCCCCCACAGCAGCTCTGTGACCTTGGGCTCACAGCTTCAACTCTGGGCCTTTGCGTCCTCAGCTGTAAGGTAGGAGTGTTCTCCCCTTGTAGGACAGGTGACCGTAAATGGCACCTGGGATTTTTGCTGTGGTCATTGGCATTATCCCTGAGCTGCTGATTTCTCAGACCCAAGCCCAGCAGTGTCGTGGCTCCCTCTGGGTTCCCTCTGCCCAGGCGAGGTTGTAAAGATATTTGGGCACCTGGGGACGGGCCCCATCTCCCAGAATTCCCTGTTCCCGATTGCCCGCCAAGGGCAGTTCAGTGGAATTTCCACGGAAGCCAACTGCTATTCCTGGGGGGTTGGCACTCCCAGCAGGGCCCGAGAGCCAGCTGCTACCGCTGTCTCAGTTCCCAGGGGGCTGTCGGGGAGCCTCGGTTTACCCACATGTGAAAGGGCCAGTGACCTCCCGTCTTCAAGCACTGGTTCGCTGATTTTAGGGTCTCAAGGATCAGCAGACTCCATTGGAAAGTTAACCACCAACCTTAAAAACTCACCAAGTACGGTTTTGAAGAAACCAATTAACATCTCCAGTTTTCACCCCTTCCTGAAAGGAATGTGCACACACCTGTGTGCACTCGTCATGTCCGGTGAAAGTTGGTCCCTAAGTCGAAGAATTACGGTGATCAGCCAGCACCTACACAGTGTCGGGTGTGAACTCGACGAGGCCTCGGTGCGGCCCGCGGCACCAGACTCGATCCGTTTCCAGCTGGGAGGTGGGGACACCCACTGATCCCGGATTCCAGCCCAGGGTGGCCCGCTCTCCATCTGCACTTTGCACCCCCAGGCCAGGGGTCCTCAAACTTCCGCATGCATTAGCGGCCCCTGGAAAAGCCCTGCCTACAGGGCTCTGGGGGTGGGCCCGAGAATGTGCATTGCTAGCAAATCCATGGGTGACACTGATGCTGTCGGCCTGGGGACCGCCATCGGAGACCCGCGGCTCTTCGTTGTACTGTCTGCCAGGAGTAGCATTGGCTTCATGACACAATTTTGCAGTTGTCTTGCTTTTTGCTTTTTGCTTTGAAGCCACTGTTGGGGGTCAGACGTAGTCTGGGACCATCCCCCGGGGCCAGGATACCAGGCTAGCAGCCGTCCCCGAGCCCCACCGAGACTCAGTGTTCTCATCTGACAAGTGGGCCAGGTGTGACATTCTCCACCTCTCTTGGGGTGGGGGCATTGAACCGGGGAACCCAGGGAGACGCTTGGTGACGAATCGTTTGGAATAATTACCAGCCACTTTAGGGGAGCAAACTTTGCCACCCCAAAATGTGTCTCTTTGGCGTGTAGATTATTTTAGGTTGATTTTTTTTTAATTTTTTTTAACGTTTATTTATTTTTGAGACAGAGAGAGACAGAGCATGAACAGGGGAGGGGCAGAGAGAGAGGGAGACACAGAATCCGAAACAGGCTCCAGGCTCCGAGCTGTCAGCACAGAGCCTGACGCGGGGCTCGAACTCACGGACCGTGAGATCATGACCTGAGCCAAAGTCGGACACTTAACCGACCGAGCCACCCACGTGCCCCTAGGTTGATTATTTTTTAGAAACAGAGGGCTCTGGGAGCGCCTGGGTGGCTCGGTCGGTTGAGTGTCCAACTTCGGCTCAGGTCATGATCTCACAGTCTGCGAGTTCGAGCCCCGTGTCGGGCTCGTGCTGACAGCTCGGAGCCTGGAGACTGCTTCAGATTCATGCTCTGTCTCTTTCCCTGTCTCAAAAATAAACAAACATTAAAAAAGAACAAAGAAAAGAAACAGAGGGCTCAGGAAGAACCTTTGACCATCCTCCTAACTGCTTGAACATATTTAGACAGAGGGCCTGTTGCGGGAAGGGAGCTGTCCGCACAGACAATCCCAACATAGTATGAACGAGGGCAGGGAGATAGCTGGCAAAGTCAGTCGGCTAAAATTCTTCTCTGTGTCCCACTGCTTCTAAGTGTCCCAGCAAACATTTGCTTACCAAACATTTACTCTTTTTCCTCTTCCTGCGCCCTCCCAGAGCCCTCCCTACCCCTTCTCCTCAGCTCTGGATGCCATAGAAGCCTGACTGCCCATGGGCCTCCTAATCCTTGTGGGGCCTCTGAATGTATGTAATTAAATCTGATTTTCTCCTCTTCATCTGTCTCATGTCAATTTAATTCTTAGACCAGCAAAAAGAACCTTCAGGGAAAGAGGAAAATTTTTCCTCCCCAGCACCTCCCTCAGCCAGTAGTTAGCATGTATGGAGCGTTCAAATTGTGCCAGACGTGATTTTATGTATTTATTCATCAGACATTTATTGAGAGCTTTCTAGGTTCCAGACAGGCACCTTTCTGAGGCTTTACATGTATCAACTCATTTAATTTCCACTAGGAGGCAAGGTCTGTCTTATCCTCATTTTATGGGTAAAGAAACCAAGGCACAGAGAGGGCGCATCCCTTTCTTGTGGTCCCACAGCACATAAAGAGGTGAGGTCAGGATTCCGAGCCAGGCTGAGAGCCTCCAAAATCTGTCTCTTGTCCCCACTCTGGTCATGTTAATGACACCTCAGTTAAGAGCTGGGCTGCAGGAAGGGCTCTGCCTTGTATTGATTGCCCCTGACTCATCGAGTACAGTGGGTTGAATCACGTCCCTCAAAGAGACGCAGAATCTATGAATGGGGTCTTATTTGGGGAAAAAAAGGTCTTTGCAGGTATAATTAAGGATCTTTCAATAGAACATCTGGATTTAGGTTGGGTCCCCAACCCAGTGGCACGTGTCCTTTTAAGAGAAGGTCAGGAGATTTGGACACACAGACCCAGAGGGGTGGAGGCCGGGGGAAGGTGCAGGTAGAGATCGGAATCACGCAGCCCCAGAGCCAGAAGTTGGAAGGAAGGCATGTACCCCAGAGCCTCCAGAGGGAGTGCAGTCCTGCTGCCACCTTGATTTTGAACTTCTGGCCTGCAGAAAGGTGAGAGAATCAGTATCTATTGTTTTAAGCCGCCTAGTTCATGGTAATTTGTTACAGTGGCCCCAGACCCTATGTACTGGGTGACCCCGGACAAGTCCTCTCCTTTTCAGCCCCCTCCACGTGGCTGCCGGGGCCCCTGCTCACTGGCCCCGGATGCCAGCCGGCCAGGGACCCTTCCAGGACCTGTGGGGCATGGAGGGCCAGGGAGACTCCCCTAGGGACAGCACTGGGTGGGCCCGGCAGGCCTGTGTCTGTCTGTACAGACATGCTGGGGGGCTGGAGTCAGGAGATGCGTAGACCTTGGTGCCCTGGACAAGACGCCATTACCTTTGGGGCCTCAGTTTTCCTCTTCTGTAAGGTGAGAGCCCTCTTGCCTCCTGGATGAGCTGTGAGCATTCATGGGATTCCACCTATAGACACGGAAGGTCCTCCATCTGTCGTGGGTATTGTTTTGAGTCCTTTGACAGGCTTTTCCTGAGCACGTACTTTGTGCTTCGGCTGGCCATGAGCCCCCTTCTCAAGGAAGCGGGTTGTTTTTTTTTTTGTTTTTTTTTTTTTTTTTTTTTATTGTGATCGTCTCTGCTTTAGTAATGACAGAGACTGAGGTCCGGGAGGGCTAACCCCTTGATGGAAGGCACCAAGCTAGGCAGCGAAGGAGCCCGCGCCCCAGCCCAGGGCTCCCCGCCCGTGTTCCGGGCAGCTGCGATTGCTGGGGTGGGGGGCTTGCTGGGGGGTGGGGTGGTCAGAGTTCGCCACTCGGGATGGGGGTGGTCTGTAGGGAGCGGTGCGCATGTGCTGGGGCACGGGCGCGCCGTCGGCATCTGTGTGTGCCTGCACACGTGTGTGCGTGTGTGCGTGCCCACGCACGCGTGTTCCTCCGTGTGCACGTGTGTGTGTGTGCCGGTGTGAGTTTTGCTTTCACATTTGGTGCTGCTCAGAGGCCCTGATTCCTGTAAACCCCATCGTCTGGTTTCCAGCAGACTGCATGGCCAAGGCAGCAGGCACTGTGACCTGGGCTGGGTCCGACCTGTGGCTTCCCCTTCTCGCTCCTCTGGCTGCAGGGTGTAGAAGGGATGTAAATGAGGGCAGGACATCTGGCCCCGGTGGCAGCTGTGGCATGAAACCGAGTGCCGGGGCCGCAGGGAAGGCGTGGCCTACCCAGGGTTCTTGGGGACCCGTCTCGGGGTCCCCGCTGGCCAGAGAAAGACTCGCGAAGGAGCCCGCCCCCACGCATAGCGTATCCAGCTGTGTGGGCCCAGGCCTCAGTTCCCCCTCCTGTAAAAGCAGGAGAGGACATCCTCTGTGCAGGGGTGTGGGGTGCATTCACGCAGCCATTCGTGCATCCGTCGGGTGACCCTTTGAAGACTCACATGAAATAGTCCTCCTGGCGGGTGCCGGCCTCTTCATACCCCCATACGCGCTTCCCCAAGTTAGCGTGGGGGTCCGAGCGCAGAAATACCCACGAGTGGTTGCTTCCCTGCATCAGCGAAAACACCATCCGGCCCTTGGCGATGCTTCTCACGGTCCAGGAGCCGAAGGAGTGAGTGCTCCTTCTTTAAACCTGCACCTGCCCCACTGTGGTAGCGACCTGTGTTTTCAACCCCACGGTGCACATGTAGATATGGAGTCCTGTCAAGGAACTTGCTCAGGAGCACGTGCTAGGAGGTGGTCAAGGTGGAATTCAAATCCAGTAGGCCGTGCCTTTAGAGCCACTGCCCTCCCCAGCCCATCAGAGGTGTCCTAACACGGGGTGGGGGGGGTGCAGGGGACGGGGGGGGGGGTGGGCTCCCTCTCAGCCCAAGGGAGAAAGGGCCCTCTGGCAGGAGGGCCCGAGCGGTGGAGACGGGACAGAGATGCTACGTCAGGGGACAGCGTGGGAAGGGCCTGAGGTGAGGATAGACGGAAGGAGGCCCGGAGAGGTGGGAAGGCAGGGCACTCTGGGCTTCCCTTTGGGGTGCTGGGGGTTACAGGGAGAAGGGGGGACAGTCAGTTCCTGCCGGGGGACCTTGCTGCAACCGTCTGTGTCTCAGTCAGGGGCACCTGCCTGAGCCCAGATGCTCAAGCCTCCCAAGCAGGGTGTTATCCTTGACTCCTTTCTTTGTTTCCCCTTATCAGGCCATGGTTGGGGGGCTTGGGGGGGTGCTGAGACCAGCCACTTCTCTTCACCTCTCCGATGCCTCCTTGCTCTAAGCATCAGACACCTCCAGTCACTGCAGTGACAGCCTCCTGGCTGTCCCCGCTTCCCTGCCCCCACGGTCCGTTTTCCACACTGCAGCCAGGAGCAGCTACAAAAATGAAAATCAGAGCACACCTGTCTCCACGTCGCCCCCCAACCCTAGACAAGCCCTGCTGCATTTAGAACAAAACGTGAGTCTCTCCCTGATCAGGCCCCCCCCCCTGCCGTGCACCCCTCTTGACAGTCCCCCACCCCTGCCCGTTACCCCCTCACTCACTGCACCCAGCCCGGGGCTGTCTGGCCCTCAGACAGTCATTCCCACCTCAGGGCCTTTGCATCTGCTGCCCCGTCTGCCTGCAGTGCCCTTCCCTGGATCACTCATCATTCGGGTCTCAAACTAAGCATTGGCGGTGGGCAGAGCCTTTCCGGGTAAAGGTCTTCCCTCCCTGCTCCTGGTTGAGCTCCTTCACGTGCACGCCCATCACCAGAAGCCGGTCTCTCCTTCCTCCTCCTCACCTCTCACCTAACTGCGAACTCATAAAATCACAGTCCTTGTCTGTTTCGTTCGCTACCACATTCTGGCATCTGGCACGTAGCAGGCATTGGGCGAAGGCTTGTCGAAAGAAGAAATGACTAAAGGGATCAGACTCAGTGTTCTTCTGTGAAATGGGGCCACATCACGTCTCTTTGGCCGGTCGGCGGTACGGCTCAGAGGTTGCGCTCGCACGCAACCGGGGTCCTTCTCCCCTTTGTCCAAGGGCTCCCCGGGCCGTCCCTCCTGGAGCCTGGCTCCCTCCCACTCCCCAAGCCCACTCCCCTGCAGCAGGTGCCTGGGTGGAAGTGTCTCCCCACCAGTTCCCCGGCTGGTGCTACCCGGCCCCCTCTAGCTAGCCCGCTGCCCACAGGTCCCCGAGGATGGCTGGGAGGTGGGGGGTGTTGGCACCTGGCTCCCAGCCCAGGCTCACACAGACCCGTCTCTGGCCCGCATGCAGCACCTAAATGCAGCCGTTTTTAAGAACCTGTCAGGGTTGACTCATACTTCCTTTGTTTCCAGCTGGGCTCGCTCAGGAGTGTCGCTGTTTTGCAAGGCTGAAGTTTGAGTCCCTCAGAGGTGAGCACCCGGCCGTATGCCTCGGTGAACCTATAATGAGGGTCACGGCCCCCCACAAAACCACAGTCCCGGCACTGTTGGGAAACTACCCCTTTCTGACGGTTGAGGCATTCGGGTTTGGAGACACTGCTTTGAGGCTTTGGTGGGCTGCAGGGGGGAGGGAGGGGAGGTGATCCTGTCCATCCCTCTGCCTTCAGCCTAAACCCAAGCACTTGCTGCCCTTGGGGGGCCATTTGGACATCCCTAGTGTCCCACTTTTCCTTCCCGCCCGATGAGATAAGGCGTGCCTATTCCCCCCTTGGCTCAGAAGGTTTTTTCTTTCTGCACAAGCGTGCGTGTGGAGCCCGCTCTTGACGGTCTAAAACAGTTCCGCTTTCACAGAACTGTGATCATTTTGGGAAAGGGGGTCTGTTATGAGTATATCTTGGCCTGGGTGTTTCTTTAAACATCTGGGCGAATGTTCACATAAATCAGGTCACAGTACTCAGGGGAGAAGGAACCCTGGACTGCCTTCTGTCCCCATTTTTGGTTTGGAAAATGTTTTTCCAAGCCCCACCTACACTGATCCGAGGTCATCCGTGGCAAAAGAGAAACGGCCAGCCCGGGCTTCCAGGTGATAAAAAGTCACTCTTTTGGGGGGGGTGATATT
The DNA here is from genome assembly GCF_018350195.1 of Panthera tigris. Classification (NCBI taxonomy): domain Eukaryota; kingdom Metazoa; phylum Chordata; class Mammalia; order Carnivora; family Felidae; genus Panthera; species Panthera tigris. The sequence goes on along the minus strand of NC_056675.1, from coordinate 32,107,245 downwards.
TAACCCATCTTATCACATACGTCCAGGGGAAAGGATTCAGGCTTCGAAAGCTACTGATTCAGGGGCAGCCTCAGACTGGCTGTGTGGCTTTGGGTGAGTCCCTCGACTTCCTCTGAAACCTGGTTCTTGAGGGTAGAGGTAGGGCATGGTTACGCCTGGATAGGTTTTTGTTTTCTGGTTTGAGCTTTTTTTCTTTTTTTTCCCCCTGTTTAAAAATAAAGGTGAAATTTATATCATCTAAAATCAGCCATTTCAAAACGTACGATTCAGGGGCACCTGGGTTGGCTGAGTTGGTTGAGCAGCCAACTCCTGATTTCGGCTCAGGTCATGATCCCAGGTTCGTGGGATCGTGGGATCGTGGGATCGAGCCCCGCGTTGGGCTCCGAGCTGAGCACGGAGCCTGCTTGAGAGTCTCTCTCTCTCTCCCTCTCTCTCTCTGCCCCTCTCCCCCACTCACACTCTTTCTCTCTCAAATAAAAAAACCAAAACACAGAGTGGCGTTCGGCACATTCACAAGTGTACAACCAGTGTCTCAACCTATTTCCAGAACATTCTCAGGAGCCCAAAAGGAGCCATGTACCTGTTTAGCAGTCACTCCCCACTCCTTCCTCCCCCTCCCCTCCCCCAACCCCAGACTCTATAAGCATTAACTTATACGTGGTTGAACTTGCTTTGTCCCTGGGCTGAGTCCGCCAAAGAGGGAAAGAGGCAGTGGTGTTTCCTGGCTGGGTGGAACCATCACCACAGGCAGGCCTGGAGCCACCTTAGCCTGGGGCTGGGCTTCTGCTCTGGGTGTGTGTGTGTGTCTGAGCATACAGTTCAATGAGTTGTAACACAGGTAGATATTTGTGTAATGACCACCACCACACCCAGGACACAAAATAATTCCATCACCCCAAAAGGTGCCCTCCTGCAGCCCCTTTTCCATTCAGTCCTCTCTGCCTCCCCCAGCCCCTGGCAACCACTGATCTGTTTTCTGTCCCCCTAGTTTTAGCCATTCCAGAATATTCCAGAATGTCATAAGTGGAATCCCACAGGATGAGAACTTTTGGGTCTGCTTTCTTTTTTTTTTTTTTAATGTTTATTTTCGAAACAGAGAGACAGTGTGAGTGGGGGAGGGGAAGAGAGAGAGGGAGACGCAGAATCCGAAGCAGCCTCCAAGCTGTCAGCACAGAGCCTGACGCGGGGCTCGAACCCCCGAACCGTGAGGTCATGACCTGAGCTGAAGTTGGACGCTTAACCGACTGAGCCCCCCCAGGCGCCCCTGGGTCTGCTTTCTTTTGTACCCAATAGAATGTTTTTGAGATTTATCCAACTTTCCCTGTCTACCCACTGTCTATTCCTTTTTCTCGCTGAGTGGTATTTCAGAGTGTGGATGTACCAGTGTGTTTCTCCGTTCACCTGCTGAATGACATCTGACCTGTCTCTGTCTGGGGCAAACACAAACTAGCTGCTGCAAACATCCGTGCTTTCGGCGTGGACCTAAGTTTTCATTTCCGTAGGGTAGGAACCCAGGGGTGGGAATGCTGGGTTAGGTATGGCGAGCATACGTGATCCTGCTCCTGGGTGAGCTAAACCTCTTTGGGTCTCGGTCTTCTGCATGGGTACAATGGGTACACCCACAGTACCTACCTCATGGATTATTGTGGGCATGAAAGGAGACGATGTACGTTAAGGTGGAGTCCGGGCTCGATAATTGTTGCCTCTCACTCTTTATTTTTTGGGGGGAGGCGGTTCATCTATGTCTTTGGCTGCGTTTTTGCCCACAGTGAGGGGCTCACCAGCCAGGATTGGCATGACAGGTGAGGATTTCCTTGGGGATCAGAGGATTTCCTCGCAGGGGCCAGAGGTTGAAGTCCTGGGGAATTCGTTATCAAGTCTGGCTGCAGACAGAGGTCCTATGTATGCAGGGAAGCCGTGAGTTAGGATGACCCAGCCCCTAAATTCCACAGAAAGGGAAGCTGAAGCTCAGAGGTCAGTCTTGCCCAAGGCCACCCAGCCAGGCAGTGGTAGCGAAAGACCTGAACTCAGGGCTCCTGATTCCCCAGTGCCTTCTTTGACCTCTCTGATCTCTAAGACGGGCACAATGATTTTGTCCACCCTATAGGGCCATCAAGAGGCTTAAATGAGACAAAGTGTGCAAAGGCTTGTAATAGCGCCAGGCACACGGTAAGTGCTTGATAAAAGCTAACTTTGTTTTCTTTTTTTTAAATTTAAGATTGTATTGAGAGTCTCATGCTCTACTGACGGAGCCAGTCAGGCGCCCCGAGAGCTAACTTTCTTAAGGAAGGAATTAATGACAGGAAGCTGGCAGGAGTACAGACAGACTTCGGGGCATTCACGGATCTGCCAGAGACAGCATAGATCTCCTTCTCAGTGGTTTGGGATTTCTTGAAAAGTCAAGGAAAATGTGGGTCCCTTGCACCCAGGCCCATGCAGCCAGCAGCTAAGGGGGCCCCACCCTCCACTGCTCAGAGCTACTCTAACATGGTCGCCACTAGCCGCATGAGGCGACTGAGTCCTTGAACTGTGGCTAGTGTGCCGGGATGGGCTGTTAGTGTTAACTACACATTGAATTTCGAATTTCCCAACCTCACAGACTGTGGTACCTGCAAAGGTCCTGCTGTGGGAGGGCGCCTGCTGTGTCCAAGGGAGGCAAGCGGGGTTGCAGTGGAGGAAGTGAGGGGGAGAGGACATCTAGTGGTGTCTCTTTCTAGGTCTGTCCTCCTAGTTGATTCGCCCCTTTTGGGCCGGGGTCGGGTCTTCCTTGTAAGTCTCGACAGCCCCAGGGGCAGCACGGAGCCCGCCATAGAGGGGGTGCCTGTTTCTTGCTTGTTGAATGGATACATGCTTGTCGGTGGGAACTGAAGGCAGCTGAGCTGAACTGGGCAGGCGGGAGGGGTCAGACCTGCCCTCTGCACGAAGGGCTCACTCCCCAGAGGCTGGCAGAACTGGCAGCTGCTGGTGGCCAGCTGAGTCCCTCTGTGGGAATGGCCCTCAGTCACACCCCCACCTCTGGCGACTGGTCAGTACGGAGCACAAAGGCCCAGTCCCCTGCCCCCCCTGGTAGGACCCTTCTGCAGGGCTGGCCCAGCACCAGAACTTCTGGAGTTTACTCACCTTACTGGGTATCTGTCCACCTGTCCTCCCCTCTACCTGCCCCGCAAACCACCTTCCCCTTTGTTACGTTTCACAGTAAGCTGGAGACATCTAGATACTGCCCCCCTCACCTGCTTCCTTTGGCGTGCGTCTCATTAACTACAAGATTTGGGTTTTTAAAAGCTTTTTGTAGTTTTTAATGGTTTTATTTTTGAGAGAGAGAAAGAGAGAGAGAGAGAGAGAGCGTGGAGGATGGGCAGAGAGAGAGGACACAGAATCCGAAGCAGGCTCCAAGCTCTGAGCTGTCCGCACAGAGCCGGACACGGGGCGCAAACTCACGAACTGTGAGATCATGACCTGAGCTGAAGTTGCATGCTTAACCGATTGAGCCACCCAGGCGCCCCCAAGATTTGTTTGAGAGAACTGTTTTTTCGTTTTTGGTTTGTTTGGTTTTTTTTTTTTAATCCCCCAGGGAATTGCTCCCTGGATGACCCACGATAGTGGATAAAAGTCTCCCTCATCTGGGGACCTGATTATTAAGGCACCTGAGAGGGCTGCACCTCTTACTAGCTGTGTGGTCTTTGGGGTGGGGGTGGGGGAGGTCACATTACCTCTCCAAGCCTCAGTTTCTTCATCTGTAAAACGGACTTAAGAAACGCACTTACTTCTTAGCGCTGTCATGAGGCGATTCCCTCGCTGAGACTCTGCCCATGAAGTACCTGGCATGGTGCTTAGCACATAGGAAACGCTCAGCTAACAACAACTATGGCTGTTTTGAAGATGTTACTGCGTGGACATCCTTCCAGAATAAACTTCTTTTCTTGGGGCGGGAGGGTTCGGTCTTTGTTCCCGGCAACCAGAAGCATTTTAGCCCGATCTGCCTGAGAACTGGTGAATGGGTAGGCTGAATGCGAGGTCAAGGCCTAGAATTCCCCTCGTCTTACCTTTGTCCTTAGGTGGCAGGAAATTCCCTTCCAAGGGTCTTTGATCTTGCTTTATTTGCTAAAGGCACAGGGGATTGCTCAAGGCCCAGGGTGAGAGGGTGACGGGTAGGGAGGGAGATAATCTTCCATGGAGGGCAGGCTCACCCAGTGTGTGTTACCAGACCCGTCGGCCTGCTCACGATGGTGATTTCAGACATGGCTTTTGCAACCCCGGAAGCTGGCAAAATGCAGCAGCGCCTTAGATCTTTTTCAGGAGGTTCCAAGGGGCTGCCTGCCCATCAGTTACCACGCCAGCCACCTGGGTACTAAGGAGAAACGCTTGCACTGCAGAGGCCAGGTTTGCAGACTGGCTGCCCCCGGACCAGAGTCCACCACAGACAGCTTTTATTTGTTAAGCACTGAATACATTGTCAACATTTTTTTTTTTTTAATGTGGCGATCATACATTACAATGGATCTAGATGGGAGAAACTGACTTGAAAAATTAGCTCAACAACGTCTCCCGGAATAAAAGTGGTTTGGTGGGGGCAGGCACTTGGTGACTGAGCCAGGTTTCAACTGGGAGAGTTCGGGGGAACGCACATCAGGCCAAGGACAGCACAAGCAAAGGTGACGAGGCATCTTTGATGCGGGGTGGCGGGGGGGGGGGAGGTGGGCACCAGGAAGGACAGTGAGATGACATGAGTGGTTCAAGAGCATGAAGTTTGGGATTGGAGGGACTTGGATTTGAATCCTGGCTCTCCCCCTCACAGGCCTGTCATTGGCCTGAACCTCCTTTTTGTCTCCTGAGAAACGAGCGTAAGAAATGAGGTTATGTGGGTACAGCCTCGTTTATGCCCACTCCTGCCTTTGCACTCTGTATCCCAGCCATTCTGAAATGCTGGCAGTGTTTCCATTGGTTCCTGCTGTCTCCTGTCTGGGCCCTGCACGTGTAGTGCCTGCTGCCTAGGGGCCTTTCCCTTTACCCCAGCTCCCTTTACCATCACTTCTCTGGCGTTCAGGTGCCCAGGGGAAGGCACTGGGGACCCACCAGACGGGAAGGGTTGGAATCTCTATTGGCTAATGTGCCTGCTCCCTTCTCAGCCCAGCAGCCTGGTTATATTACAGCTCAGAGTGGAGGTGTAGAGGCCAGGATCCCACAGAGGCTACAAGCAGAGAGGCCAAGGGCAAGTCACATAGCTTTCATGAGTCTGTTTCCTTATCTGTGTAGAACACAGTCTTTACAGGGTGTGGGAGTCCATGGAACTCTCCCTGCAAAGCTCTTAGGACACGGCCTGGCTCAGTACATCTTAACTGCTGTAGAAAGATCGAGCTCTTGCTGAATATACAGTACCCTCTGTACTGCAGGAGCCCTGGGAGTACAAAGTCTCCCAAGGACTAGTCTTGACTTTAAGGATTTGCCTGGTTAAGGATTTGTGGATTTTGCTCACTGGGGACCTACCCTTTTTTAGGGGGGAATTCCATTTCTAAGAATTTATCTGAAACGCGTACAAAGATTCAGCTCTAAGTAGGCTCACAGTAGTGAGTTTACACAATGACAAGTTGGAAATGGTCTTAAAGTCCAACTGTAGAATACTGGTTAAACAGGTGATCTGACAAATGAAACATCATGAAGTCATTCGCGAGGCCACAAAGGGTATTTGTTGATATGCGGAAATGTCATTATTAAGTGAAAAAATACAGAAAACATTATTTGTAGGTCAAACATATGGATGCTAATACTCCCAAAAGTTAACAGTGGATATCTCGAAGTGATTTTTACAATTTTTTTTTATTATTCCAGATTTTCTTCTGCAAGTTTTCTACAATGTTCATTTATTTTGCGAACAATGTATTTTAAGTTTTAAATTATTGTTATTAAAATACCATGAAAATAGTAATAAAAGTGTCCCTTTTACCAGCTGTCCCTGTCCCTCTTCCCAGCCTTCTCTCGTGACTCGACTCTTTATCACTCCCAATAAACGTGGCCTCATCATGCTACTATTCCTTCCAGTATTAACTAGTATTGCTTAACTTCGGAGTAATCCTACCACGCAAGGTGATGTAAAGATGAAAACATTCTCGGGTGACAGGCATAGACATCAAGTTTTGAGATGCGTCGAAACAAGAAGCTGTTTACCTCCCTCCGTGTATTTATTCTCTTGTGGTTCGCTTCATCCCTCCACCCACCTGCTTGGGGACGTTTATTTACTTGACGTACGCATGCGCACTCCTGGAGACCGGTGGAGGCCGCCGGGCTGGGAAGCCCCGCCTCCCGACGCCGATGATTGCTCCGTTCCGCTAGAACACCCCCTGATTGGTGGCCACGGCCCCGGCCCCGCTGCCTATCAAAGTTGGCGGGAAAGCGGACTTGGGGCAGCATGGCGGCGGCGGCTGTGGGGGCAGCGGACTCCTTCGCCCGCGGCGGCCCAGTGGCTGTGCGGCTGCCGCGGTCGCCGCCGCTCAAGGTGCTGGCCGAGCAGCTGCGGCGCGACGCGGAGGGCGGCCCGGGCGCGTGGCGGCTGTCGCGGGCGGCGGCGGGCCGCGAGCCGCTGGAGCTGGTGACCGTGTGGATGCAGGGCTCGGTGCTGGCGGCGGGCGGCGGCGAGGCGCGGCTGCGGGACCCGAGCGGGGCCTTCGTGGTGCGCGGCCTAGAGCGGGTCCCGCGCGGGCGACCCTGCCTGGCCCCAGGTAACGGCAAGACTGGAACGCGGGGCGGGTCCCGGTGGTGGGCCGCTGGGGGCGGGGCCTGGCCGGTCCCTCGCCCCGCCCCCCTCCCCACACCCCCGCAGTCAAGCTGACCTGCTGGTAAGCTTCGCCCGCACCCCGCGTAGACGCTCGGTTCCGGGGACTACCCTAGTCGCAATCTGCGGTGGAGGTACCCCCGGCGTCGGTGTTTGTAACAAGGCCCTTGCCCACAGGTGATTTTTCTCCCCCATCAGGGTTTGGAAAACCCTGTACCGGGCAGCCTCTGTTCATCCCTGAAGTCTAGACTCTTGGAGAGCTTTCTGCTGCGCCTCCTTCGCGGAACTGCCTTAGGCTGTAGTTCTTTAATGTTTGCCCCTTAAATCAGCTCAAACGCACCCCGAAGGCTTGTTCGGACTCATATCTGGCCTCCACCCTCAGAGCTTTTATACGTCTGGGTGAGGCTGAGAATTTGCATTTCTTTTTTTTTCTTTTTTTTTTTTTTTAATTTGTTTATTTTTGAGAGAGCGCGCTAGCAGGGCCGGGGTGGGGGGTGGTTGGGGAGGGTGGGGGCGGGCAGAGAGAGTAGGAGACAGAATCCGCTGCGGACTCCAGGCCCTGGGCTGTCAGCACAGAGCCTGAGGCGGGGCTCGAACTCAGAACAGATCAGGACCTGAGCCTGAGTCGGATGCTTACTTAACCTTAACCGACAGAACCCCCCCCCCCCCCCCCCCGGGAGACTAAGAATTTGCAATTCTAAGTAGCTCCCAGGTGCTGCCGATTTGGATGGCCTTGGGGCCATACTCTTGAGAACCAGTAGGCCTGACTACTGGAGGGCCGGGATGGGTCTTTTGGACCACTGTATCTTTATACTTAGGTTGAATTCTTGGCTCTGCTCTTTTCCAGCTGAGCTGCCTGGAGTGCTTAACCTTTCTGGATCTGTCCTGCCTTTGTCAAAAAGGGGCCTGTTGTGTGGATCCAGTTAAAAAAAAAAAAAAAAGAAGGCCTTACCGTCATGCCTGGCTCATCGTGAGGTTTCCAAAAAATGTGATTATTGTTACTATGAAGTGCTCCTTTCCCTTCTCCCCTCACCTGACCTTGCCCCATCCTTCAGACTTGTTCTGCCCTCATCGCTGTAGCATCACTCTAGCACAGGGTCAGCAAACTACAGGCTGCTGCCTCTTCAGAGGGCTGTGAGCTGAAAATGTTTGGGCTTTTTTTTGTTTTGTTTTGTTTTGTTAGCATTTTCAAACGGGAAAACAATCAGGAGGTTTCACGACATGTGACAAGTTTAAGAAATGGAAGTGTGTGGAGGCTGGAGCTTTGTTTGAGAAAAACAGTCTTGGCACCAGCAGGGTGGGGGTGGTTGTGAAGAGGAAGTGGCTGGAGAGAGTCTGGAGTAGAAGCCATGGAAGGGGTCCAGGGCGGAGGATGAAGGCCTGATGGAAAGGAGGGGGCGGGCATGGTGGCGAAGGAGTAAGGAGACCATGGAGAGACGCCGCTGCAAGGGGAGAGGAGGGGGGTGTGGGTAGAATGAACACTACGGACCGGATTGTCTCAACTCGGGGGGAGAGGACTCACACCAGTGAGCTCGTCCACTTAGTTGTGTGTTCCTTCGTGTAGATTTCCTCTTAACCTCCCCTGGTTGGGATCTGCTTGGGCATGGTCGTCTTGCCTCGGGTCTTCAGTCATTCTTTTTCTGAGGGTTCTGTGACTCCCAGCGCGTTAGAATTATTCAGAGGGTATCGGCAAAGTGTAGTTTTAGAACTGGCCCCTGTCACCGAGGATCCCCATATGGCTCGCTCCGGTGGGATCTGGAGGTGGGTTCAGAGAAACCTAAACCCATCGTGCACGGGGTAGAAACCCAGAGAGGCAGGCGTCTGCTTGCCAGGCTTCCTTCAGCCAGAGCCCTGGGGCCTGCCTGCAAACTCAGAAGCCCTGCGACCAAAGCAGCCTCGCAGGGGCACGCATTGGGGGCTGGCAGAGAGCCTGCCCTTCCTGCTGTGTTTGGGGTTTTTTACACAATTGAGTTGTGTGTGGTTCGGACTGGCCAAGTTTCGCTTTCAAGGAGAGCCACTTCCCCCAAGGGAATGGGAAGATTTGTGGTTCATATGTCATTAGATCGTCCTGATGGCGACCCACTCTCTTGTTCATTTGCTCTCTTGTTGATTTGCTGGGATGTGCCCGGCCGGTGGCAGGGATTGGTCCCGGGCAGTTGGAACAACAGGGTGGCACGGAAGGGTACTGCGGCCAGCTGAGCTCTTCTGGCATCAGCGGACCGTTGGATTTACTTTGTGGCTGTCGGGGGGGTGTCTTTGCAGAAAGAGGACTGGACTGGCCCTGTGCACGGAGACCAGCCACATACCCTGTAGCGTTTGGGCAAGAAACAGACATAAGAGAGAAGCTGGGTGGGGGAAGGGGGGTTGCCCCTGCCTCAGAACATCCTGGGATGGGAGTCTCTCCCATCCCTTGGGCGTAATTGTTTTGCGCATGATGGTAGCTTGCTTGAATTTTGTTACAACATTTTTAACCCAGGAGCCAAAGAAGATACAGGTGTCATCGTCCACGTTAAATGTTGAACTTACTGTCTATGTATGTATATATGTATGTAAATAGATATACATCTATTGTCTATGTGTATATTAGATCGATCGATCACTGACTGCCTTGGCATTTTGATTTCTCCTCTCCCCCCCACCTTTTTTGTCTCTAATTTGCCTCTGATAAAATTAAGCTCTCTGAAGGACGGGGTCTCCGTTTTGTGTTTGTTTTTGTATCAGTGTGAACATCACCATGGGCTTTTCTTCTTCCAGGAAAGTATGTGATGGTGATGGGAGTGGTCCAGGCGTGCAGCCCTGAGCCCTGCCTTCAGGCCGTGAAGATGACCGATCTTTCCGACAACCCCATCCATGAAAGCATGTGGGAACTGGAAGTGGAGGATTTACACAGGAATATTCCTTAGATGACATTGGAACCACTGCTAAAAACAGCAGAAATCCTGAAACAATTTAGGTTCCGACACCATGTGGATTTCACGGGTACCGTCCTATGTCTGTTTCTTAAAAGTTTCTCAAAGAGCTTAGCTTCGGTTGCCCAAGGACTCCGGAGGTAGGATTTCTAAACGCTGGGACACTCCACTTAACTCGGCCCTCGTGCCCCTTGCTTTGACGACTGTTTGCAGATGAAAAGCAGATGTGTGCTCTGTTTTTGTTTTTTTGCTTTTGTTCCCTTTTGGTTTGCGTGTGTTAATTCCCTTTAAAGCCCGCAGAAATCTCATGTTACATTTTCCACGTTTTACGAGTGCTGATAACTTTTTCTGTTGCTGCTGTGACCCTGTTTTTACGATGCAGAATCTGAATGTCACTCCTTGCCGGTGGTGATTTGATGGTGGTTGTGGGCAGGGAAACAGACTTCCGGAAATGGGAATGACCTCGTGGCCCGCCTCTTCTCCCATCAACAACTTCCATATCCAGTTTGCAAGTCAGACAGCGTTTTCCTGCTGTGGACACCAGCAGCCTCTCAGAGACAGTAGACGGTTCTCGTCTCTGAACCATTTAAGGTACATTCCTTGGAGATATGGATGGTAACACCTGTCATTCTTCCTCACTTGGAGATGTTGAAACACTCGGAAAGTTTCTTGTTGAAACTAAAATCAAGATTGAGAATGACTTTTAGGCATTAACTAAACTTCTGCATCATAACTTTTAGTGAGACACCGTAAGGGAGCGACCTTCTGGTGTGGAAGCTTCCCCCGCCCCCCCCCCCATTCTCAGTTTTATTGAGATATAATTGACATACAGCATTGTAGAAGTGTAAGGTGCACAGCATGATGATTTTAGAGTTCTTACGTTTTCTGGATGGAATGACTTTCTCATGATCAAATTCAGTGTGGGTTTCTGCTCTCTGCTGCTTACCATGCCTTATTTTTCCTGAGATTGTAAATATCAAGGGAGTCAGATGATATTCCTACATTGCTGTAGAGTTTTGTTGGACTATGGATCATCTACCACTAATAAATTATATGATGTATCTTTTAAAAAATGGACTATTTCGGGGTTTCCTAGCTGGCTCCATCAGTAGCACATGCGACTCTTTGATGACCCACGATGATATTACTAACTAAAGTCCGTAGTTGACAGTAGGGGTCTCTCTTTGTGGTGGGCAGTTCTGCAAGTTTTACAAAGGCATAATATCATTTGTCTACCATGATAGTATCATACTGAATAGTTTCACCACCCGGAAAAACCTCTGTCCCACCTTCTGACCCTTCCCCCTCCCTCAACCCCTGGCAACCACGGATCTTTCTACCGTCTCCATAGTTTGCCTTCTCCATAATGTCCCAGTTAGTTGGAATCCTACAGTATGTCGTACTTTCAGACTGGCTTCTTTCACTTAGCAAAACGCATCTAAGGTTCCGTGGGTTTTTGTAACTTGCTTGCTCATTTCTTTTGATCGTCGAATAACACTCCCTCGTATAGATGTATCCTGGTTTGTTTACTTGTTTATTGAAGGACATTTGTCTGGGTCCAGTTTTTGCTGGTTATTAATGGAGCTGCTGTAAACATTCATGTGCAGGTTTTGCGTGGACACAAGTTTTCAGTTCGCTGGGGTAAATGCCTGGGGTCACACGTGAGCCCGTATTAGCCTTGTGAGAAACGGCCAGACTGTCTCAGTCCTATGTGGCTGCTGTAACAAAATGCCATAGATGGGCGGGGAGGGGGGGTGGTGGCAGGGGCTTAAAAACAACGGAAATCTATTGTTGACAGTTCTGGAAGCTGGGAAGTCCAAGATTAAGGTGCCAGCAGATTCAGGGTACTGTTTCCTGTTCCTAGATGGCTGTCCTCATGTGGCACAAGGGGTGAGGGAGCTCTCTGGGGCCTCTTTTATCAGGGCATAATACCTTCATGAGGGCTCCACTCTTGGACCTACTCACCTCCCAAAGACCCCACCTCCAAATACCATCACACTGGGGATTAGGTTCTAGCACACGAATTTGACAGAGGGGACGCATATTCAGTCTACCGCCTGCCTTCCAGAGTGACTGCCCCACTTTGCCTTTCCATCGGCCACGTCCACGAGTCCCCGTTATCCCATATCCGCACCAGCATTCGGTGTTGTCCGTGTCTGGGATTTCCTATGGTTTTCAACTTGGGGTTTTTTCCCTGATATTTTACGGATTTTTTTTTTTTTAAACTTCTAAAGGTAGGGCAAATTGGAAAGTACATGTTTTTATCACTGATCTGGGCTCATGGACTGCTTGAAGCTTGTGTCAGGCCAGGTTCTGTTCAGTTTGGGGATTTTTCAGGCAATGTTGCCGAGCTCCGTCACGAACTTTGCGGCGGAGAGACCTGAACGTGAGTCGTTCGTGTGTCATTAAACTTGCTGTGTGACAGTGAGCAAGTTATCTGACGTCTCTGTGCTTTAGTCTCCTCATCTATAAAATGCAGATTTTACCCAGCTCCTGGCACGGACAAGAGGAATGAAAGAAGAAGCACAAATAAATCACTTGTACGTGCACCTGGCACATGGCAGGCACCAAAATGATCGTTTCTGGGAGGAATTTGTGAGTTCTTAACTTACATCCAACAACTGCCTTTAGAGAAATGTTTTTTTAAGAATAGTTTTAGGTTTATAGAAAAATTATGGAGACGGTACCAAGAGTTTCCATATACCCAGCCAGTCGCCTTTATTATTAACATCTTATGTTCGCGTGGTATGTTTGTTACAATTAATGCACCAACAGTGAGATGCTATTATTTAAAACAATTTTTTTTTTTTTAAGGTTTATTTATTTTTTAGAGAGAGAAAGAGCGTGATCTGGGTAAGGGCAGAGAGAGAGGGAGACACAGAATCCGCAGCAGGCTCCAGGCTCCGAGCTGTCAGCACAGAGCGCCAGGCCGGGCTCAAACTCACAAACCGTGAGATCATGACCTGAGCTGAAGTCGGACGCCCAACCGGCTGAGCCACCCGGGTGCCCTGAGCTGCCATTATTAACTAAAGTCTGTACTTTATTCAGACTTCCTTTGTTCCCCCCCACCCCCGCCCCAATGTCCTTTTTCTGTTCCAGGATCCCATCCAGGATACCCCCTTGTATTTAGCTGTCACGTCTCCTTAGGGCTCCTCTTGGCTGGCACTGTTGGCCAGCTTTGATGAGATGGACACTTAATCCTGACCTGGTCCATGGGATCTCTGCTCTAGGATTCTCAGCCTAAAACCGAATTTCACAGTTGTCCTGGGTTCCCCTGAGAGCCCTTGCACCAGGCTACACGACATAGAAGTCTGCACTCCCGAGCTTTCCCCTTCTCTGAAGTCTGCTTTCTGCTCGAAAACTGACCCGGCCTGCCGAGAACCTTGTCCACCATATCCTGCCTCGTTTGCCCTCCCCTAACTTTTTGGTAAATAATGCCCTATTGAAAAACGTCCATTAGCCCGATAGTGTTGCCTGGGCAATGACGTGTGTCAGGAGTGTGGGAGGCGGCCCCAGGAGGTGCCGGTGTTTTTCCGACAGTCCCCGGAGGCTGCTGGTGGCTTTCCAGGGGCTCACGGTGCTGGAAGTGTGCCGCCTCAGCAGGCTAGCCGGGCTCTGGTGGTTCTCCTGAATATTAATAGCTCTCACTGTTTCGGCTGGCGTTTCCGCCTTGACATCACTAAATGAAAACGCAGCTCGGTTGGGGGTTTTAGTTTTCTGGTGCCAAATCACAGTTGGTTTATCAGCAAGCACCCACCCCACCCCCCGCCACTTCCCCGCCAGACAAGGGCAGGCTGTGTGCTCCGGGCCGCCCAGCTTCCCTTTTGAAATTGGCTCTTTTCTAAGAACTGAAAATAAGCACCCTAGGCCGTGACTTCACTTTTCTTGGAACTGCTTTACATTAGAAGAAGAAAAAAAAAAAAAAAAAAAAGCAACCTTCATTTAGCTGGTTTTGGATCGCTGAGTTCCCTAGTCATTTCTTCTGTATATTCTTGTAAAGCTGAAGCTTTACCGCAAAATTCTGCATCAGGTGAAGCAGGAAGGGAAAGCAGTGACCCCGTGAAATGGTCGAGCGTTTTGTGTCCTGGCCTGTTCGTGCATGATTTGACGCTGGAGGAGAGGAGGAGCTGGGGCGTCGCACTGTGGGGTCACATTCAGATCCCCAGGCTCTCAGGCATGACTGCTGTGACCCTGAGACATGTCAGGCCACCAAAGGGGCTGGGGCTGGTGTTGCTAAACCTCAGGCCACAGTCCAAACTCACCCGACAGCTGCCCGTTTGCAAGGGTAAGGAAAAAAAAATGCACTTGCAGCCACAGTGACCTACATTTAGCAGGCATTTTGGAACCCGTTCAAGAAGGCGTCTTCAAGGAGCCCCTGCCTGCTTAGGGGAAGGGAGAGAGAGTGGCTTAGCCCCACTCGGGTTGCAGGCCCGGTTCTGGCCTTTCCTGTCTGACCTTGGGCTTGGAGGTCAGTCTCGGAAGTCGGGATGGGTCTTCCCTCAGACGGGATGCGACCCTCGATGCACGTCCGTGGGAACCGGCGTAGGTGTGCCTTCTCACTGGGGATCTCGGGCACATACAGTGTTCTGAAATCAACTGTTAGTATCTCTGTTCCCATCGGAGAAGCCTCCAGTGATGCGATCGTGGCTTACTTATCTCTGCCCTGTGCAGGGCCTTGCAAAACCCACACGGGCTGTCGGTAAATGTCGGGGGAATGGCTGGTTTTTAGGTGGGAAGACTGAGGAAATCCACAGGGAACAGGGCTTTGGAAATCCACACGGAACCACACTTTTCAAATGAAAGGAGCCCCCACAGGCCGTGCCTCACTAAAAGCACCCTTTGAATCAAGCACCCTGGGTAATTTGTAACCAGCCTGAGGGTGCTTGCTAGAATGTTTGAGAGCGTTCTGAAGTGCAAACAGGGACAAGTTGATTAAGAAAGAAAGGCTGGAGGAAAAGACAAGAGAGCCGGTTGAGCCCCCGCCTCCCCCCACGACAATTTATGCAGTTTGGGCAGAGTCTGAAATTTTAGTCCTGTGAGAATCAGTGAACATCTCTTGATAAAAAATGCAAATTCAACCAAGAATTACATGCCAGGGACCGTGCTAGAACATTTACCCTGTTACTTCATTTTATTGTATCAATGCCTCTGGGACGTTCTTCTCCCTCCCCAGCCCCCAAAGGGATGCGGTCCTTTGCCCAAGCGCATCTGGCCAGCAGGCTGTGGCAGAGACAGGTGTCAGGCCAGGTGATGTCCCACGCTGTAGGGGAGGTGGCCAGGGCCTTCACCGAGAGACAGGATCGCTCTTTGCGGAGAAGGTCCCGGGACCCACTCTGGGAGCTCCTGCTCTTTCCACTTAGGTGCTAGCTCCCCCTGCTGGCCGGCCACAGACACTGCTGCCCTGTGCCGTCAGGCATGGGATGACCGCCAGAGACCGGAATGAAAAGCCACAGAAGGAAGCAAAGGAATAAAGTGGGGCCGTGAGATGCTCCACAGCTGTCTGCCCTGGGAGTTTCGCCCATAATGGCCAAGCCATATGGGGGATGGGGGATGGTGTTGGATGGGCTCCGATAGTTCTGCTTTTGAAGCCCCCACTGCCTATTAACTGGGTGGCCCTGGGCAAGTGGCCTCACTTCTCTGAGCCCTATTTCTGTCATAGGTACAGAATGGATGGCTTGGGATCAGAGAAGTGAAGTAGCTTGTCCACTGGGCTGTTAACTGGAATCCCGGAATTCGTAGCAGGTGCGCAAAAAATGTTCGCCTCACTGCTCTACGGCCAAGCACTTACTGGGCACCCGCTGGGTTCGAGGCTCTGGGGACACACACACAGTGACAAGAAGCACTGTTATCCTCTCATGTTTTACATCTGTGACTTCCCACCCTGTCTCGCTTCTCCCGCTTCTAGCTCAAGAAACTTCTGTGATTACATTAGGCTCACCAGGCTCTCCTCCCCCATCACAAGGCCCTTAACCTAATCACATCTACAAAGTCTGCAAAGGTCGCATTCACAGGTTTCAGGGATTAGGATACGGACATCTGGGGGAGGCCTTCTGCCTGCCGGGTTTGCCCTCTGCCCCCGCAAAGTGCACGTCTTGCCAAATGCAAAGGTGCATTCACCTGGTCCCGGGCCCTACATCTCTGAATCTCCTCATCGAAATCTTCTGAGTGTGGTGTGGGCGGTCCTTAGGTGTAATCCATCCCGAGCGCCTCTCCTCGGTGACCCGTGGAGCCCAGGAAACAACTCAGCCCCCAAACTGCATGGATGGCAACCCAGAGGGCCTGCATTCTGGTTGTGCCCCTGATCGTGGGGACCAGAGACGTGATCTAGGCAAGAACGATGAAGAAGACAGAAAGAAGAAACAGGCACTAGCCCGTGGAAATACCAAACCACTAGGCTTCCCTTCCCCCTGGGCAAATAGGAAAAGGAAAGGAGCTTCTCAGAAGGCTCTGTTCCCACCTGTGTCCATGGAGGAAAAAGCGGAAGCGGGAGTTTTCATCAAATAGGTGGTTCCTGTTTTGGAAAGTCACTCAGACCCAGGCCCCTGCCCTGGGGTCTTCTGGTGCATGGCTGTGCCGCCCTCGGGTACAGAGACCGTACCCCTGTACCCCCCCGTCCAACCTGGGTGTCCTGCGCGGAGACCTCAGGACTGTGGCACCTGGCTGATTATCAGCCCCACGTGGGCGACGTGTAGCCTAATCCCTAACCCCTGTTTAATTAGAACTCGTGTGGGCGGGGCTGAGGAAAACGTAAGCATCTAGAAAGCGCTCTGGGTAAGTTTTGTAACCGGTCTGGGGTCGTGACCGCGCAGATATCTAGCTTCTGGCCCGGAGCCCCTGGTGGGGGTTAGAGCCGCTGTGGTGCTGGTTGACCGCTGAGCCCTTGGCCTCCTCAGACGGGGACCCTGGAGTCCAGAGGCAGGGCAAGTAAAAAACTCAGGAACTCCTTGGACCAGGACTGGGGGGGCCACTCGTCCCCCAGCTTCCCCGAGGAGGAGGAGCGGAGGATGGGGCAAATTCCCACGGGGGACCTGGGCTGGACCACCTACTTCTCCCTCCCGGGCGCCCCGGACCATCCTCGGTGCTGGGCTGCTGCGAGATTGTCTGTCGTAAGGTCGTGACATCAGGTCTCCTTTTTATGTTTTATTTATTTTTTAAAGGTTTATCTTTGAGACAGAGCGAGACAGAGCGCCAGCAGGGGAGGGACAGAGAGAGACACACACAAAATCCCCCGCAGGCTCCAGGCTGTCAGCCCAGAGCCCTACACGGGGTTCGAACCCGCGAGTGGTGAGATCCCGACCTGAGCCGAAGTCAGACGCTTCCATCGACTGAGCCCCACAGGCGCCCCTCAGGTCTCCCTTTTAAAAAGTGAGTCCGTTTGGAGGAAACCGTTAGGGGAGTGGTGGTACCCGCGGTATGGGAATGGCCTGGGGTCGGGCAGCCTGCCTGCTTTGACTTGACCTAGAACAGAGCTGCCCAGTCCGGTATAGTAGCCGCTCACCTCGTGAGGCTGTTGAGCCCTTGCTAGGCACCTTCTGCCACTGGTAGGGTTGCCCAATTTTGTAAACAGAAACACGGGCCCCCTCCCGTCCCTTCAGTGTGGGCTGTGCATGGTCACTTCCTTCCAAAGAGGTCCCTGTGGAGAAGGTGGGCTGGGAGGGTAGCTCTACAGGGAGAAGCCTGACCCACACAGGTGGCCAGGGCGAACGTCAGTCGTGCCAAGTCCCGTTGATAGTGGGGTATGCCCTTTGGTAGAATGTGATGAGAAGGGCACCTTCCCTCCCCGATCTCGCTCCCCACGGCTACCCTCCACCGTGAGAAAAACACGAGATCAGTCCTACTTGATGGACATTCGACAAAGTCCCTGACCGGTACTCCTCAGAACTGTCCAGGTCCTCAAAATCAAGGAATGCCTGAGAAATTGTCACAGCCGGGGGGGGCGGGAGCTGGATTGACCTGTGTTGACCGATACCACAGCCACGTGTGACTTTTGAAATGGGGGTTGGGGGGCCGCCTAAGGAGACCGGACAGCTCCATGTACGGTGGGATCTTGCAACAGAAAGAATGCGGGACGAGAGGAGGTCCCAGTGGGGTGTGCACTTGAGTTAATAACTTTTTAAGTTTATTTTTGAGAGAGAAACGGCATGAGCTGGAGAGGGGCAGAGAGAGAGAGAGAGAGAGAGAGAGAGAGAGAGAGAGAGAGAGAGAGAGAAAGGGAGGCACAGAATCTGAAGCAGGCTCAAGCCTCTGAGCTAGGTTTTTTTTTTTTTAATCTTTTTTGATGTTTATTTTAGAGAGAGATAAGGAGTATGAGTGGGGGAGTGGCAGAGAGAGAGAGAGGGAGGCACAGAATCCGACGTAGGCCCCAGCGAGCTTTCAGCACAGAGTCTGCCTCGGGGCTCAAACTTACAAACTGCCAGATCCTGACGTGAGCCGAAGTTGAAAGCTTAACCAAGTGAGCCACCCAGGCGCCCCATAGTTAATGACATTTTTACAGCGGTCTATTGTTGGCAACGAATGTACCATACTGGGGCGCCTGGGTGGCTTAGTCGGTTGAGCTTCTCTCTCTCTCTCTTTTTTTTTTTTTTTTCATGTTTATTTTTGAGAGAGAGAGTCGGGGTGAGAGGAGGGCAGAGAGAGAGGGAGACACAGAATCCGATGCAGGCTCCGGGCTCTGAGCTATCAGCACAGAGCCGGACGCGGGGCTCGAACTCACCAACTGTGAGATCATGACCTGAGCCAAAGTCGGACGCCTAACTGGCGGAGCCACCCGGGTGCCCCAGGCATTGGGCTCTTGATCTCCGCTCAGGTCGTGATCTCAGGGTCATGCGTTCAAGCCGTGCATTAGCACGGAGACAACTTAAAAAAACCATCCAAATGGAAGATGCTAGTAATCAGGGATCTGGGCATCAGGTAGCTGGGAACTGTATTCCTCTGTCCCAATTTTTCTGTAGATCTAAAACTGTTCCTCCTTCCCCGCCCCCCCCCCCACAAAGGCTTTTATTAAAAAAAAAATACAGGCTGCTCAGTTAAATTGGAATGTCAGATAAACTAATACTTTTTAAGTATGTCCCATGCAGTATTTGGGATGTAGTTACACTAAAAAAATTACCTATTGTTTCCCTGCCATTCAAATTTAACTGGGTGTCCCACATTTCCTCTTCTGGCAATCTTGATCAAACTGAATTCTTAATTCCTATGAATTTGAATGTGAGCAGTCCCGCGTGGCCTGTGGCCCTGGGAGGTCCTGGGCAACACAAGTGTAGGTCATGTGGCTTGCCCGGAGGTCAGCAGTAAGAAGGCAGGTGAGGCCGTGGAAGCATCTTCTAATTCCAAGGCTGGCCCTCTTCCCACCGTGCTTGGCTGGTTCCTGTAGAGAAGGAACGGTGCTCTGGAGGATCTGCTGGGAGCCCAGTGGGCAGCGTGGGGCCCCCCCAGGAGCCCTGGAGAGGCACTGGAGGTCTCCAAGTCTCTCCTCGGTGTGACAGCTGGGGCAGGTGCTTGAGACCCTTGGTTAGGGACCGTCATGGCGCATAACAGATTGCTATGGACGCAGCAGCCCGTCTGGCCCCGCCTGCTTGGGCTTTCTGTTTCAGACCTCACCAGGCAGAAGTCAAGGTGGTGGCTGGCCGAGCTGTTTGCAGGAGGCTCAGGGGAGAATCTGTTTTCAAGACAGATTGTTGGCAGAGTCGAGTTCCTTGTGGTCGCAGGACTGTGGCCCCCTTTGCCTCAACTGGCTGCAAGTTGGAGGGCTGCTCTTAGCTCGTAAAGACTACACCCCCGTTCCTGGCCATGTGTTCCCCTCCGTCTTCAAGCCAGGAACAGTGTCGAATTCCTCTTGAGTTTCCAATCCCTGATTTCCTCCTCTGCCCTCTAGGCTGCAATTTATTTTTTTAATTTTTAATTTTTTTTTTTTAATGTTTCAGTATTTTTGAGAGCCAGTGTGTGAACGAACAGGTTGGGGGGGGGGGACAGAGAGAGGAGGACAGAGGAGCTGAAGCAGGTTCCACACTGTCAGCACAGAACCCGACACGGGGCTTGAACTCATGAACCGTGAGATCATGCCTTGAGCCTAAGTCAGACGCTTAATGGACTGAGCCACCCAGGTGCCCCTAGGCTGCAATTTAAAAGACACGTAGAGGAGCACCTGGGTGGCTCGGTCCTTTGAGCGTCTGACTCTCGGTTTCAGCTCAGGTCCTGATCCGATGGTTTGGTGAGTTCGAGCCCCATGTCGGGCTCTGCACTGACAGTGCGAACCCTGCCGTGTCCTGTTTATTTTTATCTCAAAAATAAACTTAAAAAAAAAAAATGATACAGGGCATGTATGAGACGGTCAGGCTTGTCTGTCTCAAGGTCAGCCGATTTGGGGACTCCAGTGACCTCTCCAAATTCCCTTCACTGTGATCCCCAGATTCATGTTGGATTGAATGGGAATGTTGTGTGTATACACCAGGGCTGGGGATCTAGGGAAGCCATCTTGGAATTCTGGCCACGACAGGGACCTGTCAGACGCGACCACGTGAGGGGTAAAGAGGGTTCCAAGCCAGACAACGTGCTTCAGATCCCAGCTCCCCACCACTGTGAGGCTGTGTGTGGCACCCGGGACACTATGAGCCTCTGTTTCCTCGTCGGCAAAACGCGAGTGAGGGTGTCCTGACTGTTGCGAGACTTGCCTGGTCTTTGTAGGCGTGAGAATGGCGTCTTCGCTGCTTTTCCCACATTCTTCGCCCTTCTGGCTTGTGACGAGGCTCTTCAAGAATGAGCTCACTGGCTTGGGCTCTCGATCTCCCCGGTCTGGCAGGCTGGACCAGACTTGGCATGGGAGAGAAATGTCAGTGGGGGGAAAAAATCTGTTAAAAAATGTATGCATGTAGTAAAACGCGTATCCAGTTCCAACATAAACAGAGTCGCACACGTTGCTGTGTGTTAATGAGCCCCAGGTAGGAAACGATCGGCAGGTCCAAGTGACTTTCCGTCTGTTCCCTCGCTGCCCGTGGAAGAGACTTCTGGCACTTTCCGGTGGAGGCAGTGCTCTTGGAGCATCCTGTTTATTCCACGGTCATGGGCCTTTAGAACCAAATTTGCTTGAAAGCCTTGTGAACTTCTTGACGGAGAAAGAACAAACGAGGCATCTTGGGTAATGTGAAAGTGAGCGGCCAGTTTTGCGCAAGTTCCAACATGGGTGGTTTGTAACTAATTGGAAAAACATGCCTCTTCTGTTGACCTAATCCTTCTTGCCGTTGCCTGGGCCTTAAGTGTTCCCCGGAGGCTTAAGGGGGCGTAATTGGCGCCCAGGGTGGTCACCACAGTTACAAAAGGGGCAAAGAGCTCGTGCCTGTGTTGGAGAGTCGGATCCGGCCGGCCGGGTCTGGGGGAGCAAGGGCCCCCGTCTGTCACCAGCCTCCTCAGCTGCGGCACAGGGGTAGGTGTCCGGGATGGCAGAGAGGAGGGATTCGTCCTCCGGCTTTAAATTTCGCCCTCAGAACGAAAAGGTTCTGGAGGCAGAGCTTGGGGCCCAGGCAGGGAAAGGAAACAGGCGACCTTTGAGCCCTCGTGGAGCCGAGGAACCCCTCACCCTTTGCTTAGAGGCCCGGTGTTGGGTCCTTGCATCCTTCTACAAGGTTCTCTTCAGAAATACAGAAGCTCACAGTGCTACTTTCGTACTTTCGCTTCCTAATTGGGGTCTGTGTTCCCAGGGGCAGATGAGCTGGCTGGGCCCCGGCCTCACCAGTGTCCTTCAAGAGAAACCTCCGTCAGCAGAGTAAAGCTCAGCCGTGGCCAACATCACCACTCTTCTGGTCTTGGTCTTTGCCTTCTGGAGACGCTAACGTGTGACTGACTCAGCCCCCCCCCCCCCCCCAGGTCAGAGGGACCCCATGCGTCCGTGACCCGGCTTTGCCAGCTCGTCTCAGTCCCCGGGGCCTCCTCTCTCAGAGCCGCTGGGTGGTTTGAAAATGAAACGCAGGCTGTGGCCCTCCGTCCCCTCTCAGCACAGTGCTGTCCAAGGCGAAGGGGCAGGGGGTGAGGACCAAGAGGTGATACTGTAATGAGAGTTATAAGGCTTTGTGGTTTCCTCTCTCTGTCTCCACTTCCTTCCTGAAACCCCAGAAGAGGCTTCTCGGGAAAGGAAGGGCCTTTGTGATGCAGGAGCCTGGCTGGGAATGGCTGTTCCCAGTTAGGCTGGCCGGCTGGAGGCCAGGGTGCCGAGGCCTGGATGTGGGTTGGATCCACTGGGGCCGCTGAGGCACAGTGGGTCTACTCACTGTTGAGCTGGGCCCGGCATCCTGCAAACGCCACCTTCGTGCCTCCCTCGGAGCGGCTCTGACATTGAGAAGAAGGGTTGTTGAGTCTTGTCCTGCTCGGGACAGGCCACTTCTGGTGACCCCATAAGGCCACACTGGGTCCTGTACCTCCCAGGAGATTTTCGGGCAGGATGCGTGTGTATAAAGGGCCCCAGCCCTTGAGTATTGGCTCTTCTTGTTCTTGATAATTCCACAGTTAGGTAAACTGGACCCGCTCTCGGTGGAAGTAGGTTGCTAACCCTTAGAGTAGTCAAGCTGTTTGAGGCTCCATTAGGAAGTGGGCAAGGACAGTTACTCTAGAACCAGGGATGGGGTTCCCGTTTGGAGGGGCTCCGTGGCTGGCCAGCCCCTTGTTTTATGGCAACTCTGACCTGTTCCAGGTGCCTGAGATCCTCGGATTGGTGGCTCTGGAGCACAACAAGCTACATAACTCACAGGGCCCAGACTGAAGTGAAAACGCAGGGCTCTTGGATCAGCTGGGCATTCAGGCAAGTGCGGGGACGCCTCTGAGCACAGGGCCCTGATTGTGCGGTGCCCCTCCTGCAAAGCCGGCCCTGCTCTGGGGAGCGAGTGCAGGGCGGGTAGCCGGTCTGGGCACGTAGGTGGATTTCATCACCCCACCGTCCCTCCCAGGTCACCTGGGACGAGTGCAGTGAGTCGAGGCTGGGAGGCTGGCTGAGTGTGGCCCGCAGTGGCCGAAAGTTTGGGGCGGGGCTCCAGGCCTCATCTTGTCTCTAGTGTGGACACCCGATCTCCTCCTCTGTCACAAGGCTTCAAGCCAAACACGGAAGACCAGAAAAGGATGCATTAAAACGGTCACTCCCTTGGGGCGTCTCGGTGGCTCAGTCGGTAAGCGTCTGACTTCGGCTCAGGTCGTGATCTCACACTCCGTGAGTTCAAGTCCCACGTCGGGCTCTGTGCTGACAGCTCAGAGCCTGGAGCCTGTTTCAGGTTCTGTGTCTCCCTCTCCCTCTGCTCCTCCCCCGCTCACACTCTGTCTCTTTCTCAAAAAGGAATAAATACTAAAAAAAAAAAATTTTTTTTAAAGTGGTCACTCCCCAAGTCAACATGATCTAAAACCATTTTTTTTTTTTTCTAATTTGTCATATCCGTGCATTCGGGTTAAACATCTCTTGTTCTATAGAGAAAACCGACCAAGTTGATGGCTTCAAAAGCAAATCCATCCCTGCCGGGAGACCTTACTACCTGTGAGCATGGAAGGGTCACCCAAAATGTGACCCTGGATCCTTGTGTGTTTGCTTTTTGGCCTGTGGCCCCCGGGCATTCCGGCAAGCTCATTGCCCTGGGCCAAGTTGTGTGAAAAACTAAACCTTTCTGGGTTGTGAACTTTATTTTTAGTTTTTTTTATGTTTATTTTGGTGGAGGGCAGAGAGAGAGAGAGAGAGAGAGAGAGAGAGAGAGAGAGGAAGAGCGAGAAGCCCAAGGAGGCTCCACAGTGTCCACACAGAGCCTGACATGGGGCTCGA
This sequence comes from Panthera tigris, assembly GCF_018350195.1. Classification (NCBI taxonomy): domain Eukaryota; kingdom Metazoa; phylum Chordata; class Mammalia; order Carnivora; family Felidae; genus Panthera; species Panthera tigris. The sequence continues at coordinate 32,083,784 of NC_056675.1, read as the reverse complement.
ACTCATGACCCACAAGATCATGACCTGAGCTAAAGTCAGATGCTCAACCGAATGAGCCACCCAGGCACCCCGGGAGATTTACATTTATAACAATCTCCATTTGTAAAGGTGTCTCCCTCTCTGTACCTGAAATTGAAATCTCTGGAAACTCCTATCAGTGGACAACGTGCTTAAGTCTATTCAACAAACCGTAGCCTTGTTTACCGCGCCTTTCCTGGTAACCTCCCCAAAACAGGCTTCCTGACACCTTTGTTGGGTCTTTAGCTGATGATGGTATTTAAACTGGTAGCTTTGGCAACCTCAGGAGTCTAACTCCTGTCTCCCGGGGTATATCCCATACTTCTACGAGGTACGCATGTCAACGAGTTGTTCGTTTCTGTCTTGTTGATCTGTCTTTCATTATGGCTGGGGATGTGTCAGCCAGGAACTCAGAAGGGTAGAGGGAAAATTCTTTCTCCTCCCCTGTGGTTTCTGGTCTCCCAGATGGGACCCACTGGGACACCCTACTTGATCTGGAGCCTGCAGGTAGGGTCGTGGGAAAACTTAAAGAAGCCAGGGAAGGGGAAGAATTCTTACCAAAGTCGACTCCCCCAGATCTCTGTCTGGAACGCCTCATTGACAAACGAAGGTAAGACTTTCTCACCCTTGGCTTGACAAGTGGAGATGGGTGGCAGAGAAAGATTTGTAAAAATTCGTTCTTTGGATCATTTCTCACCTCTGCACATTTGGGCTTCCGTGGTGTGGTGGTGACAGATTCTTTCTTCTTTGCTGGAAATTTTATTTTACCTTCATTTTTGACAGATGTTTTTGCTGCATTTCCTGCCAGTTTATTCCATTTTCTTCTGGCTTCCGCTGTTTCTAGTGAATTTGGCTGTCTTTCTTATTGCTGTTCCCACAAATGTAATGTCTCTTACATCCCCAAGCTGCTTTTAAGATTTTCTCCTTTTCTTGGGTTTCTGTTTGTTTATGATGTGCCTAGGCGTGGTCCTTTTTGTGTAAATCCTATTTGGGATTTGCTGAGCTGCTTGGATCTGTGGATTGATATCTTTCATCAATTCTGATTAATTACTGGCTATTATCCCATATGTTCTTCCCTGTTCTCTCTCTCTTCTCCTTGTGGGCCTCTTGTAACGCGGATAGCTGACAACTTGACGCTTCCCTGCAGGTCTCAGACATGTGTTCTTTGTCTCTTCCTCCCCCCGCCCTGCTGCTCTCTTTGCATTTTACTTTTTCTCAATGTTTTGTTTATTTTTGAGTGTGAAAGTGCAAGCAGGGGAGGGCCAGAGAGAGAGGGGAACAGAAGATCCAAAGGGGGCTCTGCGCTGACAGCAGCAAGCCCAATGCGGGGCTCAAAACCAACTGTGAGATCGTGACCTGAGCCGATGTCGGATGCTCAACCAACTGAGCCACCCAGGTGCGCCCCCCCCCCCCGCCCCCATTTCATTTTCAATTCTTGTTTCTTTCTGTGCTTCACTCTGGATAACTGCTATTGACCTGTCTTCAAATTCACTGAGTTCTTTCTTGGGCTGTGTCCAGTCTGTGGTTAAATTACTCTGGTAGATTTTTCATTTCTGATATTTGTATTTTCCAGTTCTAAAACTTCTATTTGGTTCTTTTGTAGAGTTTCCACTTTTTCTCTTAATTTTCTGTCTCTTCATTGTCTTGTTTGACCTGTCAGTTCTTTAACATATCTTCAAGTCTTTGCCTCTTCCAGCATCTGGGTCATGCCTGAATCTGCTTTCATTAACTGTGTTTTCCTGTTTCGCGTAGCTGGTAATTTTTGATTGTATGTTGAACATTGTGGGTGACATGTTACGAAGAGTCTGGATTATATGATCTTCATCTAAACAATGTTGAGTTTTTTTTCTTGAAGACAGTAAAATTGACCTTGAGCATATCAAGGCTTGGTTTTAGCTTTGTTAGAATGAGTATATTTCAGGTCCCACACCAACCCCTCACATTCTAGTGTGTGGCCCCTATTCTTGGGGTATGGTCTGCACTCTTGAGGCCAGGCTTTTCTGGGGTGTCAACCGAGTGCCTAGGACACTCAATCAGAATCCTGCCTCCTAGGGTTGGAACTATATGACTTCTAATACTTTTTTTCAGTTTACCTACCCCTCCTCCACCCCTGAGCTATTTTCCACTAGGCCTCCTAGTGTCTCCTCCTTACGTGCACAGTTTAGGATTTGGTCAAGGAGCTAAGGTGAACCTCTGTGCAGATTTCTGGGACTCCCTCTGTGTGGCTCCTTCCCCTCCTGTGTTTGCCCTGTGCGTCTCAAGTGCCTTAGCATCCTTGAACTCTGATCTCCGTTACCTCCAGTTAACAAGACCACTGTTCTCCATTTGGGCTACCAATCTCTGCTCAATGTCAATACTGTCTTTTTCTCCTTTCCAAAGAAAGCCATGGTGAATGTGGTGGCTTCATCTCAAGTGTTCCTCTTTTCTCAAGAACGACAGCTCTGTGCTGCAGTGTCCAGTTCCTGCAAATGATTATTTTATGTATTCTGCTTAGTTTCAGAGTCCTTTATGGCAGGAGTGGGAGTAATTCACTGAGGCTGGCAGACTTTTTTAAAACTTAAACAAAAATTTTTTTGACGTTGATTTATTTTTGAGAGAGCACACGAGCAGGGGAGGGGCAGAGAGAGAGGGAGACACAGAATCCCAAGCAGGCTGCAGGCTCTGAGCTGTCAGCACAGAGCCCGATGTGGGGCTCGAACTCACAAACTGTGAGATCATGACCTGAGCTGTAGTGGGACACTCGACCAACTGACCCACCCATGCACCCCTAAAACTTTTTATTAGATTACGAAATGTATATTCTGGACTTCTGGGTTTTGAGTCCTGCTTAGAAAGGACTGTCCTACCAAGAGATGGTTAAAGTTTCTTTGGGCTTTCTTCTACTTTGACAGTTTCATTTCTTAGGTTTAAATCTGACTCATCCATACTTCATTTACTTGGAAGAAAAAGGTAGAGGGGTCTAACAGTGTTTTTCCCAGAAGCTAGCAAGTTGTTTTAATACCAATAACTAGAGAGCACTTCCTTCCCCCACTTATCCGAAATGAAGTCTCTCATTTTATGTTACACTTAGAATGGATTGTGTGTATTTTTGACATATGTCCCACTGACATGTTTTATGTACATTTTCATACACATATTTGTTGGTATGAAATTTGTTTTTAAGTTTATTTATTTTGAGAGACAGAGTAAGCAGGGGAAGGGCAGAGAGAGAGAGAGAGAGAGAGAGAATCCTGAGCAGGCTCTATGACATCAGCATGAAACCCACGTGGGGGCCTTAACCCACGAACCAGGAGATCAAGACCTAAGCCAAAGCCAAGAGTTGGACACTCAACTGACTGAGCCACCCAGGCACCCTGTGAAATTGTTTTAATGACTGCAGGATCATCTGATTCAATATCTGATAGGGTTAGCTGTTCTTCATTCTTGTTTTCAGAAATGTCCTGGTTATCGTTGTTGTTTAAAAATTTCATGAACTTGAGGGGCACCTGGGTGGCTCAGTCGGTTAGGCATCCAACTTTGGCTCAGGTCATGTTTTCACAGTTGGTGGGTTCAAGCCCCGCGTCGGGCTCTGTGCTGACAGCTTGGAGCCTGGAGCCTGTTTCAGATTCTGTGTCTCCCTCTCTCTGCCCCTCCCCCACTCACGCTGTGTCTGTCTCTCTCTCTCAAAAACAAACATTAAAAAAATTTTTTTCATGAAGTTTAGAATCAGCTCGTTTAGTTGAAACATGACATGTGTGTTCCTACCGCCAGCCCCAGGCAGTCGCTATCTTGCTCTCTGTCTCTACCAATTTTCCTTTTCTGGAAATGGCATATAAATGACATCACACGACCTGTGGTCTTCAGCATCTGGCTTCCATCACTCAGCACGTTTTTGAGATTGATCCCTCGTGTGTTAGGTCCCAGTACTTTCTTGTCGTTGCAGAGCTGGTTTGTGTATTCGTTCGTCATTGGGGGGTATTTGTGTATGAGTCTTGGTGTGCAAGCACGTGTCTTCATTTCTCGTCGGGGGCAACCTAGGAGTAGAATTGCTGAGCCACATGGGAAAAGGATTTCTAACTTTTTAAGAAAGTGCCAACCTGTCTTCCAGAGCCGCCATGTCCTCTCACCCCTCCTGCCAGGGCCTGTGAGGGCTCCAGTTCCGCATCCTCCCGAACACAAAAGATGGTCCCATCTTTCCAGTGTTGAGTCTCTAGGTAGGAAAATATGCAGCACAGCTTTCTTTACATTTAAAGTATTTGATATCCTCCGGGGTCTTTGAAAAGATTTCTCCGTCTGGATTGTATACATTTTAGCACATTTGTTTCTGGGAGTTTTCTTTTGTGTGTGTGTTGGGGGGGGGGTGCTGTTGCAAATGGAATATTTTCTCTTGTTAACGTTTCTAACTGCTTCCTGTTTGTACCTAGAAAGGCTAGGTGTTTCGGTGTGGTACGTCGGCACCCCATCCCTTGGTGAAATCTCTTAGTGTCAGCCACGTTTTTCCGTCGCTTCTCTGGACTTTCCAGAGTAAACACAGTTATTTCACTTCTTTCTCCTCAAATTTCGTCTTCCCTCTTAACTACTTTCATCAACTAGAAACTTCCAAACAAAATAGTGGTGATGGGGGCATGTTTTCATTCCAGAGCCTCATGGAAACTTCTGTTGCTTCCAACCATTACAAATGATGCTGATTTTTGGGCTGGGTGGATGTGTGTGTCTGTGTGTATAATTTTATCAGGTTAAGAAAGCATCCCTCTTATCTGATAAGAGATTTTGTTATAAATGGTTAATGTTGCCAAATGCCCTTCAGCATCCATGATCATGATTTTTCCCTTTTAATACATTATTAGAAATTAAAAGATGTCCTTGTCGTATTGCACGAGTCCCACTTGGTTTTGGTGAACCCCTTTAAGGATCACTGTGCATTGTATTTGCTAAAATTTTATTTGGGATTTTTGCGCTGATTTTTACGTAAGCGAAGTCGGTGTGTGGTTTTCCCTCACTGTTGGCTTTTTATATGAATGTCTCTGATAAAGAACTTGGAAGTGTTTCTTCCTCCTGTGGGCCCTAGATCAGTTTAAATGGCATTGGAATTAGGATTCCTAAAGGCGTGGGTTGACTTCTCCTGGGAAACAACCCAGCCTGAGGTTTCTCCCTTCCCCTCCCTGCTCTGGGGCTTGGGGGGTGTTGGTATTTCTGCAAAACCTTCTCGGTTCCTTCTGGTACAGACACTTTCTCTTTTTGGTATTTTGCGGGGGGGAAAGGTTTTCCTCCACCATTGAAAGGTTCTTCCGGCTGGTCTAAGAATTAAAGTGACAGGAGACAGATGAACGGGAGAAACCCAAATTTAATTTTGTATGTATGGGAATCCCACGTACATGAGAGGGTCAAAGACAGAAGGGGAAAGTGAGGGGCGTCCGGGTGGCTCAGTTGAGAGTCTGACGTGATTTGGGCTCAGGTCACGATGTCACGGTTCGTGGGGATGAGCTCCGTATGAGGCTCTGTACTGGCAGCGTGGAGCCTGCTTGGGATTCTCTCTCTCCGCCCCTCCCCAGCAACCCGCCCCCCTGCTGCTTCTCACCCAAATAAATATTTTTTAAAACAAAAGGAAAATGAGCTGTATATGTTTTCCTGAGCTAAGGTATGGGATGGGGTCTGGGGCTTTAAAGCACGAGGAGGGCCTTGACAGGGCGATGGCAAGAAAGGCTGTGGCCTAATTAGATCTTTGTTCTGTGGTACAGTTGGGTCCCTCAGATAAATTCGATCTTTGGTAATAACTCTTATGTTGGGAAAGACCCTTCAGTATAGATTCTTCTAGGTCTTTAAGGGAGGGGCAAAATCCTCTTTAGCCTGCATGGGCTCAGTTGCCTTTGGCTCAAAATAGTCTGTGTGCCAAGTTGCACGTTTTGGGAAGACTTGTTCTGAACCCCCTTCAGGTACTTGTTGGTACTTGGTCCCCTCAGAAAATGTTGCCTCTGGGCTTTCGAGTTTACTTGTGTAGAGACTGTGGCCTCGACAGCCCCCTTTTCTTGTCTTGACTCCCTTAAATCCCCCTTCCCCACCCCCAAGTGAAACAAGTCTTAGATTGACTTCAGGTTACCATTTTTCTATTAATTTTTGAAAAGTTTTACATTCAGGAACTGCTACATTCTTCCAAGTTGTTCTTGGAGAAATAGGCTAAGACATACGTCATCTCCCGGAGCCCCCGGGGCAGCAGAAGTCACTGGAAAGCATCCTTTGCATTCAGCAGCCAAGGATCGGCTCATTTCCTCTCCTGGGGGTGGGAGCATTGGCCAGAGTGCTTCAGCGTGACCTCACTTCTATCCCCTTCCCTGTCTTTAAAGAATAATCGAGAAGTGAGGTTGGGTAATAAAAGGTCACGCGGCCTTTCCCAAGAGGTGTGTTGACCGGCTCACTTTGCTCCTTACCTAGACGGTGGTCGAACATAAGCAGTGTTTCCTTGCCCCCTTTGGTTATAAAACTCAGGCTTCACTCAGATCATGTCATGGAGACTTGACTTAAAAAAAAAAAAATTACCTGTACTTGCTTTTTCTATGCTTTCGTTCGGTCATAACCCCTGCAGATGGCGAGGACTCAGTCTGTAAAGGTGTCTGCCTCCCCTCCAGCTGCCTGCCGGGAAGGGCGCAGGTTAATGGGAGAACTCTGGTTCTCTAACAGCGCTGGAGGCGTCTGCGGAATAAACGCCGCTAAAAACCAGCCCTTAGCGACCATCAGTTTCCACGTCGACTTCCCCTCCCTCAATTTTCCGCCTGTGGAAGCTCCCAGTCCTCCTCATTTGACTTGGTCATCTCTCTAAAAATGTGTCCCTCTGTGAACACTCTTGACAGATGGATGTATACACCGCCACCCATGTATGTTACACACACGCGTGCAGATTGCGTTACTGACGCCAGTGCCCCGCCCCCTCCCCCGTGCATGCTTGATGGTCATGGTCCTAAACTTCTGTCCCTTTTCGTCTTGCCGGTCTCCCTCGCCAGCATAAGTTACGGGGCCCCAGCCACAGGACCCAAGATGGATAGAGCCGAGAGATTTTTTTTCCCCCCTCCCTTACGGAAGTTTCTTCCAAGAAAGGACTTGGCTGTGATTCTCCCTGAAGACGGAGAGCGGCTTCAAGTACCAAGGGGTCACGTGCCGCCACCGCCCTCCTCTTCCTCGCGCCACTCCCTCTCCACCTTCCCAGCCTCCCGCTAGGCTTCTGTCCCTATAAAGTGTCACTCGTGGCCACTACCCCCAACCCCTCTGCTTGGAGAAACGAAAAAATTCCTTCAACCCTCTTCATTCCTTCCTACCACTTTCCTACGATAGTAAGATACCTATTCCTAAAGCTTAGCATTTTTACCATTTTTAAGTGCATAAGTCAGTGGCATCAGGTACATTCACAATGTTGTACGGCCATCGCCACCATCTGTTTCCAGAACATTTTCATCTTTCCCGAGACCCGATACGCCTCAAACGTTACCTCTCCATTCTCCTCTAGCTTCCTTTTAATTTTGAAACGTCCCTAGGACGATCAGCATTAGACCAATTACAAAAGGCATTTTTGTTTTGTTTCTTAAAGGTTATTATTATTTTTTGGTAATCCCTACGCCCAGTGTGGGGCTCGAACTCACGACCCTGAGGTCAAGAGTTACACCCCCTTCTGACTGAACCAGCCAGGCGCCCCAAAAGGAATCTTTAAAAGAAAAAATAATCCCCTACAGTGTGATCACTCTTCCTATATGAACTGTTTCCATTTTCCTGTATCCTTGACCACTTCTTGTCCAAATGCAGTCATTCTTGGTGCAGATTCTTAGGCAGCCTCCTGCTGTACTTGGAAACTAATCTTTTTTTTTTTTTCATGTTAATATATTGCCTCACGTTGGACCTCTTGACAAATGAGTTCGAGATAGGGTATCAAAGTCACAGACCACAACTTTCAAAGACCATTGCCCTGTCAGTGGTGTATAAGTTTTCATCATTTTGAATAACAAAGTTATTTTGGAATCTTGGGGATCATTCTCATTTCCCTTCCCTCCTGGTTTTGGATAAAGTCCCGGGAGTGGCGCTTATCAGGTCAAAGGAATGAGTGGTTTTAGTTACTGATTTTTTTTAAGTTGATCTGTTCATTTTGAGAGAGAACGAGTAGGGGAGAGGCAGAGAGAGAGGGAGAGAGGATATTAAGCAGGCTCCGTGCTGTTAGCATGGAGCCCGACACAGGGCTCGATCCCACACTGTGAGATCATTACCTGAGCCAAAGTCAAGAGCCTGACGCTTAACTGACTGAGCCACCCGGGTGCCCCAGGAGTGAATGGTTTCAGAAGGATGTTAGAAACCTACTACTGAGGTACCAGTTGAAACCGCCAGTTACCAGATTTGAGGGCTTTGTTTTTGTCCACAGCCTCAGTAGTTCTGGACGTTATTCTTTAAATACTGACCCTGCAGCCTAATGAAGCTGTAATCATGGGGCGCCTGGCTGGTTCAGTCGGTTGAGTGTCTGACTTTTGATTGCGGCCCAGGTCATGATCTGAAGGTTCAGGAGTTCAAGCCCCACGTTGGGATCTTCCCGGACAGCGAGAGCCTGCCTGGGATTCTCTCTCTCCCCTTTGCTCCCTTCCCCTGTTCTCTCCCAAAATAAATTTTAAGAAAATTTTTAAGAAATTATAAGCGTTACTCTATTTTGCCTTTAGTTACCAGCAAAATTAAATGTTCTCCACACCGTTTACTTCTCTCTTTTGCCTGCTCTGTCCTTGACCAAATCACTTCACCGAGACTGAGTTTTTTAAAGACTTATCTGGACTTGCTTTTTATGTGCTTGAGGCACAAATCTTTATCATTTTTAAAATTTTTTTTATTTTTTAGATGTTTTGTTTTCTGAGAGACAGCATACGAGCAGGGGGAGGGGCAGAGAGAGGGAGGCACAGAATCCGAAGCAGACTCCAAGCTCTGAGCTGTCAGCACGGAACCCGACATGGGGCTCAAACCCACGAATGCGAGATCATGACCTGAGCCGAAGTTGGATGCTCAACCGACTGAACCACCCAGGCGCCCTTATTTATTTGCATCTTTAATGAACTCATTCCCTGTCTCATCCATTTTTTTCTTTAAATTCTATGCCTGTGTGTGCACACCCAGCCTAACCCCCCAAATGGCAAAGTGTTGGTGTCGTTAAATCCGTCTTGAGAAAGGAGAACTGTGCTTCCCTCTTGAGGTCAAGGCTGGTGCCCAACCTACCACTCTTGTTTTCCTGGTAAGCGCTTTGCGGACAGAGCGTGGGAGGCAGGTTGGGGACCTTCTGCACTTTCCTGCCTGGACCGAAAATAACTCATCCTGTGAGCAGATGGAGAAACCAAGAGCTTGCGTGGTGACAAATCATCCGTGCCGCAGACTCTGACCTGCCCCCCACCCCCCACCTCCGCTCCCCATATTCCACCAGTTGGCTTTCCGCTGTGAACTGTCTCCTTCCTTCCTGCTTTCCTTCCTTCTCTTGGGCCGGGATCCCTGTGACAGGGCCTAGCATAGCGCCTCTGACGGTTGTGGATGTGTCTCTGATCGTGTGTGACACGGCTCATTGGGCATTTTAATGTGGACTAGGAAATGGAGAGTAAGCATCACGTATCTGGCTTGGGACAGAGCCAGTGTTCAATTGACTCTCTCAAAGTAGGCAATATGGCGCTCTTGCAAGCATAGGAGGTGATGACTGAAGCTGGGCAGCCTTGAGGGTCCAGAGGGCCCAGACCTGCACCAGCCTGGCCGTCTGCTGCTTGGATGACCTCATGTAAGTCCCCTGGGCTCTCTGAGCCTGCTTCTTCCCTTATGTGGGATTGTGCATTTGTCACTGGGCTGTCGGAAGGTCTAAGAAAAGATCGAACATCTTTCAAAGAGCAGTGCCTGGACTCTGGGGTCTTTTTGTTGTAACCCATGACAACACGCTCAACAAATCAGAAGCCCCTTCCCCTTTCCCTCCAGTGTGTGGAAATGTGCAGGACTGGCCCCATTCACGCGTTCTTCGAAAAACTCTCAAGCCCTCTAGTCTTTTTTCTTCTGGACTTTATTGAGCGCCTGCTGTGTGCTGGGGATTTACAGGTGGGGAGGCTGGGGCAAGGGAATCTGGCATCTGACCTGGTTGCCCCCCAGCTCGTGTCTGACGCTTTGCCCTTTGCTTTGGAATCTGGACCTCAGGCCTTTGGATAGAAGACTTGAAGGGGACTCCCAATGGTGGGTCGATTTCACAGCCACCCAAGTTCCCCCATCATTCCAGTGGACGATTAGCCCCATCCATCCAATGGATGTGTTCTGGGATCGTGCCAGATTTTTCACTCAAAAATTCAAGGGACAGATCAGCCTTCCCAAAGGTCAACGGCTTTGAAGGCTGTATCCTTGGGGCCTGGGTGCCCCTCGCACCTATCTGTGGAAACCAGTCCCCCAAAAAGGGAAGCCTTCTCAAGTGTCCCCTGAAACATTCAGTTCCAGATTGAGGATCTACCCCAAAGAGGGACACTCTCCCCCCAGGCTTGCGATGAAGGGATTTGGGACCATCTGTATACGTCAAGGAGCCTCGTGCTTGTCCCAAAGTAGGAAGACCCCAGGGCAGCCCTGGGCTCACACGGTGGAGGCCTCCGACCAAGCAACAAAGCAAGCGAAAAAAGAACTTGGGCAACAATAGTGGCTGGAATGGACCCACCCCCACCCCCGGCCCCGCAGGGGTGGGACAGGGGCCCAGGCTGTCTCCTAGAAGGCCGTGCAGCTGTCAAGGAAGGTAGAGAACTGTCCAGACCAATTGTGAACTTTATTGTCCCCGGAAGGATTCTGAAATCATGGACGACGAGCCCCCCTTGGCTGTATCTGGACCCGGTGTGATCTCTGTGCCTCCTGGCATTTCGTTGTGATGGTTCTGTTCGGCCAAGAATCTTGGCCGAGCTGAGGGGGTGACGGGTGTGAAATCTTTGGCAGCCTAGTGTTGGCTTAGGCAAACTCTCCAACTGTAAAGAGAAGAGGAGGCTGTTCTGTGGGCCCAGAGGACAGGGGGCCCCTTCTGTTGCCTGGAATCATGCTGGAGCCCCTGTCACAGGCCCAGAGTGGCCCTCCTTAAAAGGACATCTCACCCCTTTGGAGAAGAGCACCAGGTGTGGTTAGGTGATCTCCTGTGCCTGTGTGACAGACAACCAAGACCTGGTCACCCCACCCCCACCCCAAAGTTCCCAGCCTAGAGGGGGAGGGCTGAACCCCAGTACCCTAGGCTTTGGGAGCACAGGGGATACACCTAAAACCCAAAGGGGGAGCAAGGGGAAGTTCAAGGGGTGATGCCCGAGCTGACTCCCGGGTAGAGCGGTTTCTAGGTCACGAAAGCAGCAGGGGCCTTTGGATGGTTTCAGAATATTTGGTGACCTCGGGGTGACTTCCCTCTGCTTGCAGAGAAATCCAGCCTCACCCCTTGAATCTCCGGCTCCCACCGAAGAGCGGGTCTCTTCAACTTAGGAGTGACAGACACGCAGCGCCCTCTCGAGGCAAGTGGCCATTAGCAGGTGCGTTTTAAGTGTTTCTTGCGGATCTCTTGTACTTCATTTCTTTTTGTGGTCTGAGCAGGATGGGGTTGTGGATACAGCACGCAGTAGAGGCAGAAACAATGTATCTTTAGCGGGCTGCTGGCTTCAAAGGGCTTCTGATGTGTCCCCACCCACTGTGATGTTGAAAGGCTGGATGGCCGACACCTCAAAGTGTCCGCTTCAGGGAAGGTCCCGCCTATCCGCCGTTTGTTGAATTTTTTAAAAACACCAACATTAAAGAATTCTATTAAATGCCTTGTCGGTCCTCTATTGAGATTACATTTTTGGTTCTGTTCCAAATAGGATATACTTCGAATACTTTCTAGTTTCCTGCCAAAGCATGCAGTCTGTGTCACATAAACCCACGGCAACTCATGTGGGTTCGTGTCTGCTGGCTTTTAGAAGTTTATCTCCTTAAGTGTGTTCTTTTTTGTCTTTTGTTGCTTCATTTATTTTGAGGGAGAGAGAGAGAGAGAGTGCGCGCACACTCAGACAAGTGTCGGAGGGGCAGAGACAGAGGGAGAGAGAGAATCCCAAGCAGGCTCCGTGCTGTCAGCACAGAGCCCGACGTGGGGCTGGATCTCACGAACCCGGAGATCACGACCTGAGCCGAAATTGAAGAGTTGGGTGCTTAACCAACTGAGCCACTCACACTCCCCGTGTGTGTGTGTGTGTGTGTGTTTTGTTGTTGTTGTTGTTGTTGTTGTTGTTTTTATAACTGCGGTGCTTATAAGTACACTGTTTATTGTTGTGTCACTGTGTCTAGCAGGGAGTAGGTGCTTAGGAAATGTTCTTGAATTAGGAAATTCTTAATCACCACGTACAAGTACACAGTGAAGCCCTGTTAGGTACATTCACCTTGCTGTGTGGCCATCACCACCCTCCACTTCCAGGATTTTTTTTTCTTCCTGCGAAACTGAAGCTCTGTCCCCATTAGACGGGGCCCACTCGGCCTCCCAGCAGCCTGTGGCAACCACGATTCGACTTTGTGCCTGTGCTTTGGACTATGTTAGGTGCTTCCTAGAAGTGGAATCGTACGGCCTTGGTCTCTCCGTGACTGCCTTCTCTCACTTAGCCTCATGTCCTCCAGGTTCAAGTGTAGGAGGTGGTAGAATTTCCTTCCTTTGTAAGGACACGGTATCACCCTTTTCTCACCTGCTCATCTGTCCGTGGACATCTGGGTTGTTTCTACCTTTCGGCTACTGTGAACGAAGCTGCTGCAAATAATGGACGTACCGACAGCTGTAGGAGTCCCCACTTGGAATTCTTTGGGGTGTATACCCCAGGAGTATCATCATGTGGTGATGCTATGTTTCATTTTCTGAGGAACCACCATCACGTTTTCCCTAGTGGCTGTGTCACTTTGGCATTTCTCCCAACTGTGCACGAGGGTTCCGGTGTGTCTCCGCATCCTCGCTAACACTTATTTTCTGTTTTTTTTTTTTTTTTTTTTTTAATAGTAGCCATCCAAATGGGTGTGAGGTGATAGGTCATTCTGCTTTTGACTCACATTTCCCTGAAGACGAGTAACATTGTGTATCTTCTCACATGCTTGTTGGTCGTCTGGGTGTCTTCTTTGGAGAAATGTCTGTTCAGGTCCCTTGACCATTTTTTAATGTTTTGTAATTTACTTTTAGTGATCTCTACACCCAGGTGGGGCTCAAACTCACAACCCCAAGATCAAGAGTGGCATGCCCTACCGACTGAGCCAAACAGGTGCCCCTCCTTTGATCCTTTTTAAATTTTTTAAAAATGTTTTTATTTATCTTAGAGACAGAGCATGAGCAGGGGAGGCGCAGAGAGAGAGGGAGACACAGAATCCAAAACAGGATCCAAGCTGTCAGCACAGAGCCCGATGCAGGGCTCCAGCCCACGAGCCCTGAAATCATGACCTGAGCTGAAGTCGGACACTTAACTCACTGAGCCACCCAGGCGCCCTGGACCATGTTTAAATCAAGTTGTTTTGTTGTTGGTGAGTTTGCAGGAGTTCTTTATATATTCGGGATAGTCACCCCTTATCAGGTAAAATTGGCAAATATTTCCTCCCATTCCATAGGTTGCCTTTATATTCTGCTGATGGTGTCCTTTTGTGCACAAAAGTTTGTAATTTTGATGAAGTCCGATTTGCCTGCTGTCTTTAATTGCATGTGCCTTTGGTGTCCTATTCAAGAAATCTGACGAATCTGATGTTGAGAAGCTTTCCCCCTGTTTTTTGAGGGTTTTCTGGTTTCAATTTTTATGTTTAGGCTTCTGATCCATTTTGAGCTAATGTCTGTATATGGTATAAGGTAAGGGTCCACCTTCATCCTTTGGGATGCAGACAGCCCTTTCTGCCATTTCCCCTCCCACAATTTGAGGTAAAGTCGGTACTTTGCTGAATAGTCTGGACCCTCTTGTAAAAAGGCCTTTGACCACCTACACAAGGGTTTACTTCTGGGCTCTTTATTCAATTACATTGCACTGTAGATCTATCTTTGTGTTAACATCATACTGGGTTTTTTTTTTTGTTTTTTGTTTGGTTTGTTTTTGAGAGAAAGAGAATGAGCAGGGGAGGGGCAGAGAGAGAGGGGGACAGAAGCAGGCTCCTGGCTGACAGCAGCAAACCCGATGTGGGGCTTGAACTCACAGACCATGAGACCATGACCTGAGCTGAAGTGGACGCTCAACCGATTAATACCACGCTGTTGTGATTACTGTAGATTTGTTTTCAAACCCGGAAGTGCAAGACCTCTAACTTGGCTCTTTGTCAAGATTGCTTTGGCTATTTGGGGGCCCTTGAGATTCCGTATGAACTTTAGGATGGACTTCTTTTCTGTAAAAAAAAAAAAAAAAGGCATTGCGATTTTGACGGGGTTCCTTTAAATCTGTAGATCACTGAGTAGTATCTTAATGTTATTATACTTAATGTTATTAATTTAATATAATGTCATTATACTTAATGTTATTAAGTATTCCAATCCACTAACATGGGATATTTGGCCATTTATTTGTATCTTCTTCAATTTCTTTCAGTGATGTTTTATAGTTTTCAGTGTACAGGTCTTTCAACTCCTTGGTTGAGTTTATTCCTAAGCATTTGATTTGTTTTCATACTATTGTAAATGAAATTATTTTTTAAATTTCCTTTTCTTAATATCCTTTTGTTTAGTGTATAGAAACATAAGTGATTGTTTTGTATTGATTTTTTATTCTGCCACTTGGCCAAATTTATTAGTTTTAATAGGGACTGTGTGTGTGTGTGCCATCTACAGAGTTTTATCCAGGTACATAGGATATATGTATAGACAGGTGTGTGTGTATATAATATATATATGGTCATTTTGTCTGAGGACAGAGATGGTTTCTTCCTTTCCAATTTGGATGTCTTTTATTTCTTTTTCTTGCCTAATTGCTCTGGCTAGCACTTCTATTACTATATTAAATAGAAGAGGCCAATATAGACATTGCTGTCTTATTCTTGCTTTCAGAAGAGAAGTTTTTAGTCTTTCACCATTGAATATGTTATCTATGGGGGCACTTGGGTGGCTCAGTTGGTGGGCTTCCTATTTTGGCTCAGGTTGTGATCTTGCAGTTTGTGGGTTTGAGCCCCACATTGGGACCTCTGATGTCGGTGCAGAGGCTGCTTTGGATCCTCTGTCTCCCTGTCTCTCCCCTGCTCACAGTCTCCCTCTCTCTCAAATAGAAACATTAAAAAAAATTATGAAATCTATGGGCTTTTCATGTATACCCTTTATTAGTTGAAGTAGTTTCCTTTTAGTCTGTTTTTGTTGTGAAAGGATATTAAATTTTTGTTCAAATGTTTTCTCTGCATCAGCTGAGATGATCATGTGGTTTCTGTCCTTCATTCTGTTACTGTGGTGTATTAAATTGAATAATTTTCCTATGTTGAACCTTTCTTGTATTTCAGGAATAAATCCCACTTGGTTGGGTGTATAGTCCTTTCAATACACTCTTGAATTCTGTTTGGTAGTATTTTTATTTATTTATTTATTTTGGAGGATTTTGCATTTATATTCATCAGGGATATTGGTCTGTCACTTTTTTTTTTTTAATTTTTTAAATGTTTATTTATTTTGAGAGAGAGGGAGACTCCAAATCTGAGCTCCAGGCTCTGAGCTGTCATCAAGTAGTCCAACAAGGGGCTCAAATTCACAAACCGTGAGATCATGACCTGAGCAGAAGTTGGACACTTAACCCAGTTGAGCCACCCAGACGCCTGTGTAGTTTGTTTCTTGAAGTGTCTTTATCTGGCTTTGGTGTAGAAGTAATGCTGACCTCATAGAATGGATGTGGAGATGTTCCCCCTTCAATTTTTGGAGAGCTTGAGGAGGACTGTTTTTAATTCTTTAAATGTTTGGTAGAATTCACCAGTGAAGCCATCTGGTCCTGGGCCTTTTTTTTCCTTTGTGAGGAGGTTTTTGATTACTATTTCAATATTCTTGCTAGTTATAGGTCTGTTCAGACTTTTTTAAATTTCTCTTAATGCTTTTTTATTTTTGAGACAGAGACAGAACATGATCAGGGGAGGGGCAGAGAGAGAGGGAGACACGGAATCAGAAGCAGGCTCCAGGCTCTGAGCTGTCAGCACGGAGCCAGATGCTGGGCTCAAACTCACAAACCATGAGATCATGACCTGAGCTAAAGTTGGATGCTTGACCAACTGAGCCACTCAGGCTCCCGGTCTGTTCAGATTTCTATTCCTTCATGATTCAATCTTGGCAAACCATATACTTCTAGGAATTTATTCATCTTTGTTGTCCAGTTTGTCATACAATTGTTCATATTCCTAAAATCCCTTTGATTTTTGGAAAAATTGGTTGCAATGTTCTGTATTTCATTTCTGATTTTAGTTGAGTACTTTTTTTTTTTTTTTTTAGTTAGCCAATCTGGCTAAAGTGTTGTCAGTTTTGTTGATCTTTAAAAAACGTTTTGTTACATTAATTTTCTCTGTATTCTCTGTTTCGTTTATCTCTGTTCTAACATTTGTGATTTCCTACTGTTAGTTTTGGGTTCAGTTTATTTTATTTATTTATTTTTACTTCCTTAAGGTATAAAGTTAGTTGTTGATTTAGCATCTTTTTTCATTTAAGCATTTACAGGAAAAGACTAAGTTAGTTGTTGATTTAGCATCTTTTTTCATTTAAGCATTTACAGGAAAAGAATGTACATTTTCTTTTTGGCACTGCTTTCTCTAAATCTGATGGTTTTGGTGTGTTTTATTTTACTTTTCACTTGTCTCAAGAGATTTGCTAATTTGCGGCACCTGGGTGGCTCGGTCATTTAAGCATCTGACTTTGGCTCATGTTATGATCTCGCCATTCGTGGGTTTAAGCCTCACATCAAGCTCTGCACAGGCTCTCTCTCCCTTTCTCTCTGCCTGTGTCCTGCTCTCTCTCAAAATAAACTTAAAAAATAAAAATGTATTTGCTAATTTGCCTTGCGGTTTCTTTGACCCATTGTTTCATGGTGTGTTATTGAATTTTGCACAATTTTTGATTTTTCCTATTTTCCACCTATTTTTAGTTGTGTTTCTTAGGAATTTGTTTTCACTGTGATTGGTAAAAGATATGTTGTGTGGTTTCAGTTTTCAAAACTATTAAGACTGCACGTATTTTGTGGCTTAATTGACGGTCTATTCTGGAGAATGTTCTCTGTGTTCCATGCGTGTTCTAATGTTCTATATGTGATTTGAAAGTGGGTGGATGGGGG
Source organism: Panthera tigris (assembly GCF_018350195.1). Taxonomy (NCBI): domain Eukaryota; kingdom Metazoa; phylum Chordata; class Mammalia; order Carnivora; family Felidae; genus Panthera; species Panthera tigris. The sequence goes on along the minus strand of NC_056675.1, from coordinate 32,066,538 downwards.
AGGGTTGAAGGACTCTTAAGAGTTGCTGTTTTCTCCCTTCACTTCTGTCCATGTTTGCTTCAGATTTTTAGAAGCTCTGATGTCTGGTGCATATATACTTGTAATTGTTAGATCCTCTTGGTGAATTATGTGTCGATAAAAGGATTAATGGCCTCTCCTATCCCTTGCAACAGCTCTTTTTTTTTCCCCCCTTAAATTCTACTTGTCTGATATCCGCATAGCCATCCCTGCTCTATTTTGGTCATTATTTATATAGACTATCTTTTTCTATTCTTTGGCTTTCAACCTATGGGTGTCCTTAAATCTAGAGTGACTGTCTGGCAGATGGCATAAAGTCAATTACTGGATTTTTCAGCTCGAGAATTTGGTTCCTTATTACAATTGGTCTTTGTCGACATTCTCCTTTTGCTTAGATGTTGTTTTCGTAATTCCGTTTAGTCGTCCGCTCCTCTTTTCCTCAGCTGACAGCAGATCCAGGACTGTTGTTTTCAAGTCTGAGGCCAGTTTTTCTTGAGAGTTGGTTTCTGGAGGTTGACTGTATTCCTGTGAATGGGCCCTGCCTCCCCGTTTCTTTGTGTGTCTTGTCATCTTTTGTTGAAACTGGGCATTTGAAAAGGCGTCCACCTCTCCCAGTCTTTGCAGACTGTCCCTGGGCCGGGGAAGACCTTCACGAACCAGCCGGATAGAAAGGCTCAGGGTTCTCTCAAACATTTTTAGGGGGGGCTTTATCTTCTCTGGGCCTGTGGGTATTTTAAGTTCCCATCCCCAATATACACAGCTGCCTTTAAAGGTCTAAATTTCCCCAGCAGCCTCCCCCCTGCTTCTTCTCAGGGGTCTAGACATTGAATTCCTCTGCCATAATCTGGCCCCTGGCCACCCGCCGGTCTGTGCACTCTCACATACGCAGCCGTGACTGCTCTCAGCAACCTCCAACCCCACACCCAGACTCTGCCATTACGGTCATAGGCACTCTGAGCCAGAAGAGACCGAAGCCTGTGCCTCTGGCAGCCCCCAGGCAAGTCAGAACGTTGTCAGCAAGTTCCACACTTTCTCTTCCATCCTGAGGGATGAATTGGTTGGCTTTACTTGAAACCTTACTGTGACAGGCAAGCAAAAACACCATGGGGTTCCCTACGGTTCTGAGTTGAGCTTTTTCTTGCTCAGGCACTCCTTTGGTTGCTGCTGCTTCTAGAGTTCCCACAAAGCTACTTGGGGCCATTTTATTATACGTTTGGTGTTCTCCTGGGGGACTGAAGGTCTTGACTTCCTGGCCTGCCGTCTTCCTCCACATTCTTTTTTAATTTTATTTTTTATTTTTAAAAATTTACATCCAAATTAGCGTATAGTGAAACAATGATTTCAGGAGTAGTTTCCTTAGTGCCCCTTACCCATTTAGCCCAGCCCCCCTCCCACAACCCCTCCAGTAACCCTCTGTTTGTTCTCCATATTTAAGAGGCTCGTGTTTTGTCCCCGTCCCTGTTTTTATATTCTTGTTTCCCTTCCCTTATGTTCATCTGTTTCGTCCCTTAAAATCCTCATATGAGTGAAGTCATATGGTATTTGTCTTTCTCTAATTTCCCTTAGCATAATACCCTCCAGTTCCATCCACATAGTTGCAAATGGCAAGATTTTATACTTTTTGATTGCCGAATAATACTCTGTTGTACGTATATACCACATTTGCTTTATCCATCCATCCATCGGTGGACATTTGGGGTCTCTCCATCCTTTGGCTATTGTGGATAGTGCTGCTATAAACATGGGGGGTGCATGTGTCCCTTCGAACAGCACACTTGTATCCCGTGGATAAATGCCTAGTAGTGCCATTGCTGGGTCGTAAGGTAGTTCTATTTTTAGCATTTTGAGGACCTTCCATACTGTTTTCTGGAGTGGCTGCACCAGCTTGTATTCTTACCAGCAGCGCAAAAGAGATCCTCTTTCTCCGTGTCCTTGCCAACATCTCTTGTTGCCTGAGTTGTTGATGTGAGCCCTTCTGACAGGTGTGAGGTGGTATCTCATTGTGGTTTTGATTTGCATTTCCCTGAGGATGAGTGATGTTAAAGAATTTTTCATGTGTTGGTTGGCCATCTGGATGTCTTCCTTGGAGAAGTGTCTATTCATGTCTTTTGCTCATTTCTTCACTGGATTATTTGTTTTTTGGGCATTGACTTTGAAAAGTTCTTTATAGATATTGCAAACTAATCCCTTTATCTGATATGTCATTTGCACATATCTTCTCCCATTCCGTCGGTTGCCTTTTAGTTTTGCTGACTGTTTCCTTAGCTGTGCAGACGTTTTTATTTTGATGAGGTCCCATTAGTTCATTTTTGATTTTGTTTCCCTTGCCTCTGGAGATGTGTTGAGTAAGAAGTTGCTGCGGCCAACATCAAAGAGGTTTTTGCCGCCTTCCTGTCTTACATGGAGGTCTTTCATCCATTTTGAGTTGATTTTTTTTTTTAATTTTTTTGAACGTTTATTTAATTTTGAGACAGAGAGAGACAGAGCATGAACGGGGGAGGGGCAGAGAGAGAGGGAGACACAGACTCTGAAACAGCCTCCAGGCTCTGAGCCGTCAGCACAGAGCCCGACGCGGGGCTCGAACTCACGGACCGCGAGATCATGACCTGAGCCGAAGTCGGACGCTTAACCGACTGAGCCACCCAGGCGCCCCTATTTTGAGTTGATTTTTGTGTCTGGTGTAAGAAAGTGGTCCAGGTTCATTCTTCTGCATGTCGCTGTCCAGTTTTCCCAGCACCATGTGCTGGAGAGACTGTCTTTATTCCATTGGATAGTCTTTCCTGCTTTGTCAAAGATGAGTTGGCCATACGTTTGTGGGTCCATTTCTGGGTTCTCTTTTCTGTTCCGTTGATGTGAGTGTCTGTTCTTGGGCCATGTTTTCCTCTGCATTTTGATCAGGATGTTTCCAGGGGTGCCTAGGTAGCCCAGTCGGGTGAGCGTCTGACTTCTGATTGTGGCACAGGTCACGATCCCAGAGTCATGAAATCGAGCCCTGCATCAGGCTCTGTGCTGAGGGTGGCATCTGCTTGGGATTCTCTCTCTGTGAAACATTAAAAAGATGTTTCCAATGCATTATTAGATATCTCACTAGAAGAGTCCTGAATTACCTAAATTTCTTTAGTACATTATTCTTAAAGACCATCCTTGGATTCCAGAGATTGTTTAGTTTATTAATACATTAGTAACCTCTATATTCAAGTGCGAAGTTGGGCTTTACTTTCTCTTCTTGTATTGTCCTTGCCGTGTGTTCATATCTTACTACTTCATGAACATGAGTTGGGGATAGAAAGGTTTCATTTTCCTATTCTGGAAGTGTTACAGTAAATTATTTCAACTTGGCTCTAACATGATCTGGGCTTGGTGTGTACCATTTAAAAGTTTTTGTTTTGTACTAATGACAGATTTTCAGAAGAAGGTTCAAAGATAGGGCCGGGAGGTCCCGTGTATCTTACATTCGGTTTCTTCCAGTGGCCACATCTTCGGTAATGAGAGCACGATTTCCAAACCCAGACAGTGGTCGAAGGCATGTATCTAGTTCGGACATCTCCTTGAAGCTGTAGGTTCGTGTTACCACCACCACCACCAAAATACACAACTGTTCGAGCACCAGAAACACCTCCCTTGGGCTACCTCTCCTTCCTCCATCGTCCCAGACCCAGACAGCAGCTGAGTTGTTCTTCATCTTTATAACTGGTCATTTTGAGAATGTTACGTAAATAAAATTATACGTCGCTTGATCTTAGGAGTTTGGGGTTTTTTTCCCCACTCAGCATAATGCTTTTGAGATTCATCCCAGTTGTTACCTGTACCAGTAGGGTGTTCCTTTTTATTGCTGAATATATCCCATGGTAGGGACATACCCACATTTGTTTTGCTGTGCACCAAAGGTAGGCACTTTGGGCTGTTGCAAGGTTTGGGCTCTTACAGATAATAGCGCTATGAATAATCACATCCAGGCTTTTGTGTGAAACACAGGTTTTCATTTCTCTGGGATAAATACCCAGGAATGTAATTGCTGGATTCTATTTTAAGTGTGTTCTTAGCTTTTTCTCCAGGGTGGCTGTACCATTGTATATTTCCCCACCAGCAATAGATGAGGGAATGAGTTTCTCTACACTTTTGCCAGGCTTTGGTGTTGCTGTTTTTTTCTAAACTGTTCTAATAAGTATGTAGTGTTCTCATTTCCCTAATGACTAATACTGCTGAACACCTTTTTTTCCTGGGCCTGTTTGCTCAGATTTTTTTTTTTTACTGTTAAATTTGAGTTTATATATTCTAGATAGAAGTCCTTTGTCAGATAAGTGGTTTGTAAACATTTTGTCTTGTATGAATGAGGTCTATTTTTTTTCTTTTGTGAATCAGGCTTTTGGTGTCCTAATAAGTAAGCTTTGCCTGCTGTCTTTGAGACAACATTATAGTCTATAGATTCAGTTGATTTAATAGCTATGAGATTCTTCAGGTTAAAAAATCAATTTGTATTCAAGCTAGGTCTTGCAAGTTATCAGCAATCTGTCCAGAGTAGTTGAATGACCTTTCAGTCTCTCCTGGATCTGTGGTTTTGACTTCTTGGTCATTCCTAGTTACTGTCTTTTTTCCCCTCTGGATCCCTTCTATTGTTCATCTCTTCCTGTTTCATTAAATTCCTCCCTTCTGCTTTCCCTGGTTTATACAAAGGGTCAGCCAACGCTTTCTGTAAAGAATCAAACAGTAAATATTTTAGACTCTGCAGCCAGATCTGCAGCCCGTGTTGCAAATACACAGCCACAGACGGAGTGTGAATAAATGTGTGTGGCTTGCTCTGTTCCTTGAGTGACTGTCTCCCAGTGGAAAAGATATTTTCAGATAGTTCAGTGCTAATAATGTTTCATTTTTAACCTCGTATCATAGTTGACCTGGGTATAAAATCTAACTCAGCAATTACTCTCTTAATTTAAGAGACTGGACTCTTGCTGGTGGGAGATTGGTTGTCTACCTGTTCCTTGAAAGATGACCTCTTACCCAAGCTGAAATGTCTTAATAGAGGTTTATGGTCAGTATTTGGGCTGCCTTGTGCTTCCTGAATCTGAGGCATCACACTCTCAAACCTCTTAGTGTTCTCATTCTGAAATTTCTGTTAGCACCTCACTCCACCCTCTGTTTTATATTTTCCAGTTCATTAATTTTTTTCTTCTGTCAAATGTGTTATGTTTTAAATTTCAGTAAATATTTATCAATTCTGGAAATTGCTTTTGGAATCCCACTTACCATTTTCAGTTTCTTCCATGTATTACATCTTCTCAAATGCTAGCATCTGAAGGTCTCAGTGAGTGGCAAAGAGTCTCTGTTTGGATCATATCCTACCCTGGGGCCTCCGAAGTCTCAGCAAGGAGGCCCTGGCTTTTGGGGACTCCACCTCTCCATGAGCCAGGTTTAGCAAGAATTCTGGTAAGTCGGTTTAGCCTGCATGACTGGTTACCTCGACATCGGACAGGGTTCCTCTCATCAGTCTGGCCTGCCTCCAACAAGAATGCTGCCAGCTTGATTGAGCAAGAACTCGCCTATCTCTCACGGTTCATCTTGGTAATTTTCCATCCACAGACCCCAACCCTGCTCAGCACGCAGTCCCCAATGCTCCCTGTTGAGTTGAGCCCCATCTCTCACCCCTGTGGCCAAACCCCATTGCAGTGGTTCCCGCACCACTGTGATAGTCCCCCTGAATACAGCCCACCTTAGAGCTCTTTTACAAGCGTCAGGAATAATTTTCCCTTTAACAGGGATTCTACTCCCAATGCTTGGTGCAGTTGCTGACTTTCAACCTACATAGTGGACTTTAGCCACAGGAATCAGAGTGAAGGATAATATTGGTTGACCGAGGGCTTTCCAGACGGGGGAAAGAGTGTCCGTTAAAATCCCTGACGAGCAGATCTGTGGTTATAAATTTTCGGAAGCTGAGTTTATAGTTGTCTGACCTCCCAGAGCTATTATCTCCTGTGCCGGAGGTCCCTGGATTTTCAGGACCAGGAAAGTCTTGGACAGGGGGAGTCTTTGGGCTTCTTTTTCTCAGTAAGTAACCCTTTGCCCATAACTCAGAGTCAAAACAGAGCTCACCGTAAGAAGGAGTGCCTGTCCACCCCAAGGGAGCTAAGCAAAAGGAAGGAATTGGTTTTGCCTCTGGGAGGGAAGACACAGGTCAACGGGGCAGGGGTCAGACTCTGCTGGTTGGGGCAGCTTACCACACTGTGGAGGAGGGTCCAGGGGCACAAAGCCCCGGGCACACAGGTGGATGTAGGCGGCAGCCAGGTTGCAGGCAGGAAAGAGCTCCTGGGTGCCACAGGTGTCCTGGGAGCACAGGCTGAGAAACGGGGTGGGGTCCACCTGAAAGCCAGCCGTCAGAGTCAGGGTCCTTGCCCACTGCACCCTTGGTTGGAGCACCAAGGAGGGGCAGAGGCTGGATCAGGGCAGGGGAGTTCTTTGGCCTTCCGGTCTACCCGCTGCGGGGCTTCCCCTGGGGTCCAGACCCAGCCTCACACTCACCACACTGAAGCAGTTCCCCAGGCAGGAACGGGGGTCCTGGAAAAAGGCCCGGCAGGTGGGGCTCTGTCGGGGGCACTCGTGAGTTTTCTCCACGGCCCTGCAGTCGCCACCCAGCTGGTGAGACAAACCCAAGACTCAGGCCTCCCCCCGGACCTCTCTTCTCCCGGGCATCTAGAACAGGTGCATCAGCTTCCGGAGTGGGTGGCCACCTGCTGGGTCGGAGCAGCTGTCTGCAGAGTTTGCACGCAGGGGCCCAAGCTCTGCCCACAGCCACGGAGCCCTGGCGAGGCCCAGCCGCTCACCTGCCAGGCGAGGCCGAGCTCCTCCAGGCCGTGGGCCAGGGTGCCGTCCGGCAGCATCAGCTCGTTGGCGGCCTCGTTGTCGTTGGTGCCCAGGAGCCCGGCAGACACGCCTATGCGAAAGGGGGACGTGGGCAAGCCGGGCCAGGGTTCCCTGGGGAGCTGGACCCTCCACCCCTGACTCCCACGCCCCACCCTGGCTCTGACCCTTCACCAGAGGGAGAGGAGAAAGGGAAGGGAGGGAGGGAAGCCCTCATGTGCCGAGCCACTGCAATGGCTCCTCTCGTGCCTGCTCAGGTTGGGAGCCCCCCAGGAAACAGCAGCGGAGGGGGTCCCGGGGAACCTGGCCCCCAGCCTCTCAAGGACAGCGAGTGCACCCCTGACCAGGGATTGGTCGCATCGGCCTGGGACGCCTGCTGTGGTCACTGCACAGCCGACCCCACGGGCCCCGGAGGCCCAGACCCACCGTGGAGCCAGAGGCCCAGAGTGACGCTGCAGAGGCCAGCCCGAACGTCACAGGTGATTGAGACGCCGTCCTCACTGGCCAGCTTGACCCTGGGCCCATCCCTCCTCGTCGCGGCAGGGGGCAGATCTCGGTGTGGACAGCTCTGCCTGGGCTCGGAGGACTCGTATAGCCTGTAGGTCTGGGGGCCAGACACGGGCTGAGGGGGCCAGGCAGCAGGGCCGCGGGGCACCGGGTGGGAAGGGCGTGGGGCCCAGGACACAGGTGTGTGGATGGGACGGCCGGCAGGAGACTGTCCTCCCCCTGCCCCTCCCACGCTGGCACGGCTCACCTTCAGGCTGGGGTAGAACACCAGGGAAGTGTGGTTCAGCTGCACTGACACGGACGTGAGCCCTGAACCGGCCCGGTTCAGCGTCAACGAGAACGTGTTGTGAGCAAAATCCTTGGCCAGCAGCAGGCTCCCACAGCGGACACCCAGGCTCCATACCTGGCCATCGAAGGTCACCACGTGCCTGGCCCCGGCCACCACAGCATGGTCTGGGAAGAAGAGGTCGCCAGATAGGTGAGGACGGCCAGTTTGGGCCGGTGTCCTCTGGGGCAGCCCACGTGCGGAGACAGGGGTCTGTCCCCAGCTCTTCTGCCCAGCCCGGCACCCCGAAGTGAGCCATCTGCAGCCCAGTCAGCAGTAAAAAGAAACAAAGGACTGACACATGCACGAGCCTTGTAAAGCTGGGGCGGGGAGGTGATGGCTGAGAGATGGCGGGTGGGGTGGTTTGAGGGAACGAAAATGTTCTAAAATCGACTGTGGGGACAGATGTGTATCTCTATGAATATACTCAAAGTCCCAGAATCATATGCTTTAGTAAGTGAATTGTGTGTCCATGAAGCTATTGTAAAACAGAATTACATTAAAAAAACGATGCACACAAGACTATGGCCAAAGGTCTCCCCAGCACAAGGCAGGTACCACGGGGCCTGGCTCCGATCTCTTCAAAGGCGGCTGACGAGGGAGGGGGGGACGGCCTGACCCATCCAGCCCGAACTGCTGTGGGGCAGGGGCCGTGTTCAGCAGGAACGGTGACCGAGGCCTGGCAGCTGTTGGCTCACCCGGCCGCACAAGGAGGGGATGAAAGCCCCGTTGTCAGCTCTCCAAGCTGAAGGTCACAGGCCAGCCCAAGGTCACACACAGGTGGAGCTCTGAGACCCGGCGGCTCCTCCCTCACCTCTGCCTTGCAGAGGAAGCACCCCTGCGCCCAAGAAGGCGAGCCCCAGCCCCCCCCCCCCCTCCTCAACCTGTGTGGTGACAAGAACCCGCACCGATACCCCAGTCCCGTCAGGCCCCAGGTGCCACGCCTGCCCGTGGACTTCACATCTTCCCCGTCACCAAGGAATTGTGCACCCAAACGGCACCCGGGCCTGTGACCCACGGGAGGGAGCCAAGCTGTCACCGCCCCTTGGCAGAGGGAGAAACCAAGTCCCAGAGAGGCGGGGAGACCGGCCGGGGCCACACAGGGGCACGAGCCGGACGCAAACCCTCCAGGGGCCCCGAGCCCTCGCAACCACATCCGATGCCGGCACCGCCCACGACTGCGGGCGCTGCCTGACCCAGTCTGGACTCAATTAGCCGCCTTCCGATTCCAACTGGAGGTCTGCCTTCTGCGGCTCCAGCCCAGTGCAGTGGGAGGGAGCTGGCCTCGAGCCCCAAGCCACTTGGCCCACTTGCACCTTGGGTCCAGGCTCGGGCTTTCATACTCTGGCTAGAAGCCCGGCTCTGCAGCCCAGCTCGAGGCCAGGATGACCTCGGGAAGCGCAGGAACCTCCGGGCCCAGCAGTACCAAGCTACGGCTCCTCTCACCCCGGACCCCGCCCCCGTGTCTGCGCCTGCAGGGTCCGGTCACTGCACCCCAAGGGGCACGGGGCTGAGCAGGGAGGAGGGGGGCGCGAGACTCACACTCATGGGGGCTCTGCAGTAGGCGGTGTTTGAGCCGGTAGTACGCGGCCAGCACGTTGGTCCCGTACAGCTCGCGGAATGGCAGCACCAGCTTCTCCACCAGGTAGCCGGTCACCCGGGCCACAGCCAGGGGCTCGTCCCCTGCAGGCAACAGTGGCAGCGTCACCAGCAACGAGCAGTTCCTGGAAAGAGCACGGGAGAGGTGGGAGACCCCAGCCGGACAGATGTGCCTTTGCTTCTGGAAGCAGCTCAAGGAGGTGGAGGTGGAGGTGGGCGGGACAGGCTCGGAAGAGACACGATGGCCTCACCGGAAGGACGTACGTGGCCTTGGGTCAGGTGGGGGCACCTCTGTGTGAACCCCAAGGGATAGATGGGCCCACCACTGGGGCCCCGCAAGGTGCGGTGGGGGGGGCAGGGGCAGCAAGAGCACTGGAGAACCAGGGGATCAGAGCCCCGGGGACCTTGGGAATTGCACAGGGAAGGGCAGACCCTGAAACTGTCTCAGGATGGAAAAGAGGGGGTCAGGTCGACCTTGTGGGGCCTGAAGGAGCACAGAGGTCTCATCGCGCTGGGGCTAGACGTGGACAAGGACAACTTCACACCCTCTACTGTGGGTGCGGGACTTTTCCCTCCCCCACGGGGCTCAGGGGACCTGAGGCAGGGAGCAGCCTCAAAGGCCTTCTACCCCCGAAGTCCTTTTTACAGCACAAGCACCCAGGGGTGACCCATTGCCAGGACCTCCCCAGACAGCCCCTTCCCTGTGCAAACAGCCCCGACTGGGGACATCGTTCCTCCCGTGACCTGACACCCTGCCTGGGTTGCAGCTTCTGTCGGCCAGCTTGCGTTGCAACCGCACTGACAGGGCAGCAGGAGCATCATGCGTTCCCAGGGGGGGAAACCGAGGCACAAAGCAGTGACTGATCCAGTGCTGCCCAAGTTAGAGGTGCGTTCAAGTCCAAGCATTCCCCTGGTCCGGATGCTCTGCCCTGGGAGAAGGGCGCCACTGCCACCCTAAACCCCCTCCTACAGATGGGTCCCCCCACCCCCGGCGTGTGAGGGGAAGGGACGCACACGCCGGGCCTCTGCTGCTGCTCCCGGGCTCGGTCCCCCTCTGACGATTCCCAAACTTGGACGCACAACACAGGCCATCAGCTGCCTGCTGGACACCTCCAGCTGGGAGTCCCCACGGGGTCTCAAGCTCAACACGTCCAGAATGGCCCCCGATCCCCACTCTGGTGGAGTACACTGAATAGAGGCCCCCAAAGACATCCAAGTGCCCAAGACCTAGGACTGCAGTAACTTATGTGGCCAAACACAGTTTGCAGGTGTGACAGGGTTAAGGATTATCCAGGGGAGCCGAGGACCACGACAGAACCACAAAAATGGAGGCGGGGGCTCAGAAGCAGGAGCTATGAGGACAAAGGTCAGAAAGCAGGAGGGAGGGGCAGTGAGCCACACAGTGCAGGGGCCTCCAGCTGCTGGAGGGGGTCAAGGACACGGGGGCTCCATGGGGGGAACCGGCAGGGTCAGCATATTCTGACTGCGGGTTAAACTGATTCCGGGCTTCAGACTTCCAGAACTGTACAAGAATAAATCCATGTTGTTCTATTTATTTTGGGGGAGAGCATAAGCAGGGGAGGGGCACACAGAGGGGGGCAGAGGCTCTGAGCTGACAGCAGGAAGCCCGACACGGGGCTCGGACTCACAAACCGCAAGATCGGCTGAGGCCGTGAAGTCGGACGCTCGACTGACTGAGCCACCCAGGTGCCCCGAAGCTGTGTTTCTCAAGCCACCCAATTGGTGGGTGATGTGCTACGGCAGCAACAGGAAATGAAAAAAGCCCCGATGGGCCTTCCGCCGCTCATGCCCCATTGCTCCATAAACGGACTCTCCACCTTGCCAAACCAAGGCCAAAACCCTTAGCAGTGTTCCACCCGGATGCAATCTCGTCCTCCAATCTACAGACCTGACCTTAACCCACATCCAGACTCTGACACGTCCCAGCCCTCCACGGCTACCACTGCTCAGCGGAGCCACCGTCCTGTCTCACCTGGACAGCCACCAAGAAACAACCATTTTTAAAATTTTTTTTAAGTAGGCCTCACGCACAGCACGGAGCCTCACGCGGGACTTGAACTCACAACCCCGAGATCAAGAGTCGGATGCTCAACCGACTGAGTCCCCCCAGGTGCCCCTAAGTGACGACTCTTTACTGGGCTCCCCACCCGTATCCACACCACTCCCCTGCTCCCATATCTTTAGTCTCAACACCAGGACCACAGGGATCTTTTGAAAGGTGATACAGATCATGTCTTTCCTCAGCTCAAAATCTTCTGTGCGTTCCCATCTCAGAGGAGACGCCCAAGTCCTCACAAAGGCCCCAGGCTGCCTGGGTCCCTGTCACCTCTAGGGCTCTTACACCCTCTACTCCAGCCTGGCTTCCTCCATATTTCTCCAACAGGCAGGGCACATTCCCACCCCCGGGCCTTTGCACTGACTGTGCCCTCTGCCTGGAACTCTTCCCATGATGTCCATGGCTCACTACCCCAGCTCCTTCCAGCCCTTGTCCAAATGCTACCTTCTCCTTGAAGCAGACCATGGCTGCACCACTTCAAATGCACCCCCAACCCACTTGTCAAGCCTTTTTATTTCCCCCCGCCCCTAGCATTTACCACCTAACACACCAAATCAGAGGCTGGGAAACCATGGGTCAGGGGTCAGATCCAGTGTGTGTTCTGTTTCTGAACAGCCTGCAAGCTAACAAGGGCTTTTAGGTTTTAAAGGATTCTTGAAACACAAAACAAAGACTAAGCAAGAGACCATCTGGCCCACGAAGCCTGAACACTTTACTCCAGGGCCCTTTATAGAAAAGGTTTGCTGACCCCTGGTGTAGATAACCTAGTTATGTGTTCAGTCTAGCCCCCCGGGGGGGTAGACTGTGGAGGGATCAGGGTCATTCACTGTTGTATCCGCAGCACCTAGAACAGCTCCTGCTCAGAGAAAGCGTTCCTGAAACATCTATGGAATGAAGAAGCAGCCCATCTCCTCATCTGTAAAACCAGGACCGCAAACGTGTCCCTGGGAGGGTTGTCCTGAGACCCGGGGTGTTTCAGCCCAGTGTCCAGCCCGGGGCAGGAAGGCGGGGACGGACAGACGCCCAGGTACCTGGCCGAGAAGCTGTACACATCCAGCAAAGGCTTGCAGAGCCTCCTCAGAGCCTGTGACAAAGTGGCTTCGGCCCAAGACAGCATCTGGCGTGTGGCCTGCAGGGCGGCGGGTGGCGAGAGCCATCAGGGTTCCCGCCACCTAGCAGGGCCGCCTCCCACCCCCTCGCCGCGCCTCACCAGCTCCAAGGCGGCCGCGATGGGCCTGGGCCCCAGGGCCCGCAACCACCGCATGGCGGACTCGGCCCGCTCCTGCCACACCTCGTCCAGGGGCCGCAGCGTGACCTCCAGGTAAGCCTCCTTCAGCGTGGCCAGGGGCCCTGCAACAGGCAGCCAGCGCCCACCGTGAGGCCCCGGAGTCCCGACGGCAGGCGAGATGCCATTGCCCGCAGCCCAGACCCAGGCCTGCGGGAAATATGGCCTGTTCCAGCAAACTAGGTGATGGCGCCAGGGACCCCGGACAAGAGCCGGCTTAGCGGGCCTGAGACTTCCCCTCTGAGAGTCCCGCTCACAAGGTCAGCCCCTGGCAGGCACCTGGGATCCCAGATTTTAGGGAGGTGCCATCACCCCCAGAACCGGGAAGAGGGCCTCGTGCTGTGCCCCAGCTGTGCACACAAGTGGCTCGTGCTGAACATCCCTTTGCTTCTCCCAGCCCCAAAGCGGGGTAAGTGCCAGAGAAGGCTACCCACGTGACCAGCCCCGAAGGAAAACCCTGGATACGAGGTCTCCAACGAGCTCTCCTGATGGACGATGTTAGACACATGTCAGCACAGCTCGAAGCTGGCGGAATTGAGGGCGGCCCGGGTGACCTCCCGGGGAGAAGATTCTGGAAGCTTGTGCCTCGTTGCCCCCCCCCCCCCACTGGGCCTTGGCCCCTGCACCTCTTCCTCCATCTTGCTCTGCATGCTTTCGCCGTAACAACATGCTGAGAACTGAGGCCTAGCGAGCCACCGAACCCGGGGGTGGCCGTGGGGATTCTGACGCAGAGACGTAAGCGGGGTGGGAAAGAAGGCCGGCTGTGAGCCCCGAGGCTCCCTGAGGAGGGGCCAGAGGTTCCCCACATCAACCCGGAGGGTGATCGGGGCAGCGGATGCTTAGTAACCAGGAAGGAACCCTCAACCACGCAGCCCCGCGGGCGTTTATCACAGAACCAGGAACCGGCTCTGGAAGCATACAGGCATGGGCCTGCTAGAAACAAAGCTGCATATTCCAAAGAAATCAGCGGGGACGGGAGACACGGGGGCAGTGGTCCCCGAAAGAACTCAGGCAGCGGGCATAAGGGCTATTAGCATGGAGACCTACAGCACGGAGGCCGCACCCGGGGAACGCGAAGGCTGCAGGTCCCGGAGACCGAGCAGGCCGGGAGGGCTCCGGGTCAGGCCCCCCCTCCTGCACTCACGTTCCACCTCCTTCCGCAGCTGCTCCAGCCCCGCCTGCAGCCTCTCCAGGTAGAGCGGCAAGTGGTGGGTCAGCGCCTGCCGGGCCCGGCTCTGGCCCCACAGGGTGGCCACGGCCCGGCCACCTGCCCGCACGGCTCCCAGCCCCGCACGTGACAACTGCAGGAGGGGGCCCGCCACACCGTCCAGGGGGCCCGCCGGCTGCACCTGCGTGGGGAAATTGGGGCAGGATCAGGGCAAGGGTCTGGGGCACGCAGCACTCCAGGAGATTCTCACGTCTGGTGAGCGGAGGGCAGGGGATGGGCGCCGGGGGGAGAGGGGGGCTGTCTCCGCACGGAGCCTCCTGTTCTCCGTGTCCCCGACACCCCGGCAGTCTACCCACCAGGCGCCGGAACGTTTCCACGTAGGCTTCCAAGCCTCGCATCCTCTTCTCCAGCTGGGCTCGCACTTGGGACCCAACAGCTGCCACACTAGACTGCGGGCACAGAGGGACGGGCTGGGGGCTCCAGGGGGCTCCGCAGGACAGGGGCGCGTAGGAGGTTCTCAGGGCCTGTGACGGGGCCCCAGGATGCATCCACACGCTACGGGCCTCCTCCGACGTCCTCGGCACTGTTGGACCCTTTCAGGGTCCAGCGGCTCTGTGTCCTCTGCCCCAGAGACAACAGCATCCCTCACGCCCCCCGCCGCCCGGCCGTCTCACCTCCACGCGGCCCAGCAGGGTCCCCGGGCAGCCGTGCGCCTCCAGGCGGACACTCTGGTTGGCAGCCTGCAGGGTCAGGCGTCCCAGTGGCTGGACGGGCCGCCCGCTGTCCTGGAGCAGCACCTCGGCCTCAGCCGTCCGCCCGTGGGCACACGCCCGCAGCACCACGCTCTCCTGTCGGCTCCCTGGAGCCGGGAAGGGGCCTGCTGTTGCTCCCCAGGACTCAGCCGGCGGCCACCCTACCGTCCACTCCACCTCCCCCCAGCCTTCTGGAGCTTTCCGTCACCCACAGGCCCTAGAGTTCCCGGTCCTCCCGAGGCCTGGTCTCTTTCTCATCCCCCAGCCCATACCCGCCTGGGTCCTGCCCATCTGGACCCTTCTCCCAGCCCCTCCTGACGTCATACAGGTGGCCGCAGGAAGCTCGTCGTCACCTCCCGGGGGGGAGGGTGCCACAAAGTCCTAACAGGGTTTCCTTGACTCCTGAGCTCTCAACACCCCAATCTCTGTGCTCTTGGGGGCCGACCTGACAGACACTCACAGCCTCTACTCACCTTCCTCGTGGGCCACAGAGGCCTGGAGGCAGCCCCGGGCCCGGGACACCGACAGCCTCGCTTTCGCGTTGCCATCGTCCACGGTTCCCTCCAGCTGGACCACACACCGAGAAGCCGGGGCGGAAACCCGGCCCCGGAGGCCGAGCCGCTGAGCCTCGGGGCTGAGGATCTGGGGGCGGGAAGGCACAGAGCAGCGTGCAGCCCAGCCCCGGCCCCTGGCTCTTGCCGTCCCTGGGCCCAGGGAGGGCAGAGACAGTGGCCACCCCTGCCCCACACCTCCAGGGACACTGGGACCCCCACGTACATTCCCCCCCCTCCCCCCACGAGGTTCCCAATCCCTACCGAGTGCAGAAAGTACCTATTCAACCCACATCTGGGACCTAACAGGCCAGGGGCACCCGCCATCCCCGAGGCTTACAAATTCCCGGTGCCAGGCCTCACCCCAGAGACGCTGCCCTAACTGACCCGGGTGGCCCTGGGCTTGGCATTTTGGACATTCCTGGGTGTTTCCACCTGCAGGCCATGTTTTCCAAAATTGCCTGAGAACCACGCAAGTGTCTCCACAAGATCAAGGAGACGTTGTGGGGAGCCCGTGGCACAGGATGAAGTCACTGGCCGTGTATCCCGACCCTTGGAGACACCAAGTCTTGAGGGAGGGGGATTCGGGACAGGTGAGTTTTGAATGGGCGGGGGGTGGGGGGTGGCAACGTCAGGCAAGGCCTCTGAGGCCCTCAGACCAGGAGGACAGCCGCAGGGGGGAGGCCGGTTAGGAGGAGGGGAGGCACCTCTGGCCTGGACGTGGCTGCCCTGTGTTCTAGTCGAGACCCTGCCTCCGGCAAGCCACACATCCCTGAGGGTGGTGCCTCAGTGTCAGAATCTGTAAAATGACGTGGGACGGGGGCTCTCTCAACTTAGTGGGGACAGCAATTACTCTGTGTATGTGGGTTCAGGAGGTGTGTTCCTGGCTGAGTCGTGTTCCTCAAAAAGACGGGTGTAAGGTCTCACCCCGTGGATGTGCGATCATTTGGAAATCGGGTCTCCGCAGATGTGCTAAAGTAAGACGAGGTTGTACTGCATTAAGTCGGGCCCTGAACCCAACGACTGAGGTCCTGAGAAGACAGCCACGTGAAGAGACAGAGCCTGGAGTGACCCAGCCGTGAGGCAGGAATGCCAAGGATTGCCAGAAGCTGCCAGAAGCCTCCAGAAGCTGGAAGAGGCCAGGAGGGGTAGTTCCCTGGAGCTTCTGGTGGGGGCAAGGCCTCATGGATGCCTTCATTTTAGACTTCTAGCTTCTAGAACCGTGAGAGAAACCATTTCTGTTGTGTTCGGTCACCGAGCTGGGGGTAAGCTGTCGGGCAGGCCGAGGAATCAGGGGCTCACTAACGGGCAGGTTCCAGAGAATCTGTCCCTGAGGATTCCAAGCAGATGGGGCAGGGCCCAGAATCCTGACGAGGTTTCAGAGTGCACGAGGGGGCTGGGAGGGGGGGCGGGAAATCTGCAGACCGTACTTGGGGCCTCTGTCCCAGATGGCCTCCTGCCGAGCTCCACCCTGCCACTGTCCCTGTCGCTGTCACTGGCTGGTGAGGGCCCCTCCGATGCTGCCGGGGTGAGTACCCGACGTCCTCAATCTGTCCCCCCTCTGCACAGGGGCCTCCGTGTTGGCATGAGAACCACACAAGGCTGGAAAAGGCCTCTACCCACCCCATGGACCCCCAAATGGGGCGAGTGGCTCACTCCCCGACCTCCAGCTGTGAGAGGCAGGCCTTGGAGCACCGGGATTACAGACACGGGAGCAGCCAGGGGCCTGGCTGGGGAGCAGGGAAACAAGGAGTCGGCTCGGACAACCTCAGAAAGCAAAGCTCTCCTGAACGAGCCGCGCGGCTGTGTGTGGGCACAGAGGCCGAGCGAGCTCCAGAAGCAGAAATGCCTTCCTCGTCCGGCTCCGGATGCCGGAAGGAAACACCCATCTCACGAGCACCTACTGGGCGCGCGCACTGTGCACCCCACTCAGCAGAGAGGGTGGGATTTGCTCCCAGTGGGCAGAGGAGGCAACGAGGTCAGAAGAAGGAAGGTCACCGAGTCGAGTTCGCTCGGCCAGGGAGACGCAGAGGTGGGCAGCTGGCAGCAGGGACTGAGCACCTACTGTGTGCCTGTGCTAAGTGGGCAGAGGGAGGGGGTGCCCGCAACCCGACCAACTACCCTGTGACGTGTGTCTGCTCCCCGCTTACAAACGAGGAGACAGGGCTCAGAGAGGTCCCCTCCCGAGACCGCTCAGCCTGTGGGGGCACAGCGGACATCGGCCACACCTCCGCTCCTTCCTCCCTTCCCGCGTCGCTGGCCGAAGGAGGGCAAGGACGCTGGGCCGATGTAACGATGGCTGGTACTTAGCGACTGCTTCCTTCCAGGTGCTGCTCTAAGTGATCTACACGTATTAACGTTTCCAGTCCTTGCAGCGTTAACCCCATGGGAAGCAGGGTAGGTGCAATTACCACTCTCTACTTTACAGGGGGGAAACCGAGGCACAGACGGGGAGCAAGTTGTGAGGAAAGGGCTAGGCTGGGATTCAAACCCAGACAGTCCAGCCACTGCCTCTGAGTTATAGCGAGGGCCACATGCCGGGGCAAGGGAGGAGCCGCTTTGTCCCAGGGCTGGGGACAGGCTGGAGGGTCCCACCCCCCAGCGAAGCTCTGGTCCCCACCAGGGTGTCAGCCTGCAGTTCCGATAATGGCCACTAAGTGGCAGGGCCGTCGGGGCGGTGGTGGCCTCGCCAGCCAGCAAGGGATAAAGAGCACGCCCCCCCCCCCACCCCGGGGCCGGCCAGCCCTGACCTGGCCACCCACCTCCAGCTCCCCGGAGAAGTCTGGTGTCCGAGGCCTGCTGTGGTTGCGCAGGGTCAGGCTGAGGTGTAGGCCATGGCCTGGGTCCGGGGCAAGGCCCAGCCGACAGTGGGAACGAAGCAGGAGCTCACCGTGGCCCAGGGTGTGCTCCCCAGAGACCGAGAGAGCCTGGGACGACAGGGTGGGTGTTAGCGGTCGGGGGGCACAAGGGCAGCAGTCTCCTCTCCCCACCAAGCCCTGGTCATCTGTCGCAGTAGCCTATTGGGTCTCCCTTCCCAGTTCAGCGCCAGCCCCCAGTCCCTCCTCCACTTGACAGCCAGACCTCCCTATAAAAATGCAAATCAGTCACTACCCCCTTGCTCACAACTCTCTGCCTTCCCACTGTCCTGAGAAGAAAAGCTGGTCTCCTGGGCCTGACCCATGGGTCAGCATTATCTTCTTAACCTCACCTCCTTGTAAGGGCTGCCCCATGTTCCTCAAATACCCTAAGCATATCTGGCCACAGGGCCTTTGCACTAGCTGTTCCCTGTACAGAGTTTGCTTGTCAATGAGGCCCCTCTGCAATCCCGTGTCCTCTCTCCCTGCTTCCTTCCTTCAGAGCGTTCATCATGCCTGAGTACTTATCATGCCTCTTGTTTAACTTTTTCCACCCAGGGGCATGTGAGCTCCAGCGGGTAGGGCATCCGGTCTGCCCCTTTCGCCATCCTTGTCCCTGTACCTAGAACAGGGCTTTGAGTAAGTGAACCCCACAATGCTCTCTGAATGAATGGATGAGTGGGGTTGGGAAACTGGCTCAAGGGCCAAATCTGGCCTGCCCGGCGAGTCACCGGCACATTTCGGAAACCTCTTTTTCAGATTACCAGCACGTCCCCACCCCTACTCTGCCCTGAGGAGAGGCTGTTCCCAGAATCCCTGTCACCCCTCAGGCAGGAGGTCTGTGTCACTGGACAACTGAGCTGACCTAGTTCCTGCTCCCCCTGACTTCATCTAAACCCCCTTTTCTTGGTCTTGGGCCCAGCAGTGGGGAGACGTGGGCCCCACTCTGCAGCCCAGAGTGTACCCCACCAGGCCCGCATTCCCAGACACCGGCAGAGAATGAGCTCTTTTGTTTACACGTATTTATGACAGCAAAGTTAAGTAACTGTAACAGAGACCATATGGCTTGAAAAGCTAAAATGTTGCTATTTGGCCAGTTATGAAAAAGCCTGACCCTGGGATGGATGAGAAGATGGATGGATGGATGGATGGATGGATGGATGGATGGACGGACAGACAGGAGGGTAGGTGAGGAGATGGGTGTGAGGGAGGGTGGATGGACAGATGGACGGACAGGAAGGTGGGTGGGTGGGTGGGTGGGTGGGTGGATGGACGGACGGACAGGAGGGTAGGTGAGTAGGGGGGTGGGTGGGTGGAGGGATGGATGGACGGACAGACGGATGGACAGGAGGGTAGGTGGGTGGGTAGGTGGGTGGGTGGGTGGATGGACGGATGGACAGGAGAGTGGGTGGGTGGATGGGTGGGTGGAGGTATGGAGGGATGGAGGGATGGATAGGAGGGTAGGTGAGTGGGTGGGTGGGTAGACGGCTGGGTGGTTGGGTAGGTGGCTGAGTGGACGGATGGACGACAGACGGACAGCAGGGTGGGTGAAGAGGTGGGTGGCTGGATGGGAGGGTGGTACGTGGATGGGAGGAAGGACCAATCAACCAGCTAACAAACTCAGGCAGAATGTTGGGAGAAAGGGGCCCCAGCACCCTACCTCTAACAACGATGAGAC
Organism: Panthera tigris; assembly: GCF_018350195.1. Lineage (NCBI taxonomy): Eukaryota > Metazoa > Chordata > Mammalia > Carnivora > Felidae > Panthera > Panthera tigris. Next base: position 32,046,871 of record NC_056675.1, on the reverse strand, counting down.
TAAGCGTAGCTTTCATTTACGTGTAAACCCTCTTCCTGTGTCACGTCTTAAACCTCACAATCACCCTACACACCGGAACCTAGTACTTCTTCTGTTCCCCAGGTGAATCACCGAACATTCAAAGTATGGACCCTGCCTGTGGTCAACCGGCCGACAAATGGCACAGCGGTGACGCTGGCACCCAGCGCCCTCACACACACCCCCGCACTCTGCAGATGCTGTCCTCTCTCCTCACCCTCCCTCCATGGGTCCCTGGGCCCCTTCCCTGGGACGGACTCACCCTGGGCAGGTCACAGAGCCCCAGGTGCAGGGAATGGTGTAGCCAGTGGCTGTAGTCGGTCTCCACTTCTCCCCGGAAGCTCTGGGTGGCGCAGGAGGCAGTGAAGACGTGCTCTAGCACGACGCCCGCATGGATCTGGTCTGGCTGGGACGGCCAGTGCCTCTGGAATGACAGGGCCCGGTGAGGCAGGGGCTCATCCCAGTAGAGGCTGCAGACGGGAGACCCTGACAAGAGGGGAGCAGGTGCCCTGAGTCCCGCTATGATGGCCCCGGTCAGCCACAGCAGCCATGTATACTCTGGGCAGGAGGGCTGCTGGAGGCACCAAGGGAGCTGGGCCTAGGGGTGCCAGAACGTGGGTGCGAGACCCCAGAAGGAGCACGGTGGGCTTCCAGGGCCGGGTGTCCCCATTTCTCCACGGCCTGGTGTCTGCCCCGAGGGCTCACCTCATGCTGGGTGCCTTGCTTTCCTCACCTCCCAGAGCTGTCACTATACCCCAGTCAGGGAAGGACTACTGCACCCACTTTCCAGCTGGGAACACCAAGGCTCACTGTGGAGACATGGGTACTCACGGTCCCACAGCACAGCTGGCCCTGGCACCCAGGACCACATGGCTTCAGAGCCGGGCACTTTCTATAGCAGATGGGGCCGCCCTGTGGGTACCTGCCTGGGACCCGGCTTTCTAGGCCTCACCTCATAGGTCAGGTTCTGCTGCACCCGGCGTCGGTCCCAGGACAGGTCGAGCTGCTCGCTGAACACGGCCGTGGTCTGTGTCAAGGCCCCACAGGCCCTGAGGGCGCCCAGGCCCCAGGTGGCCCGGAACTGACAAGAGGATGGAGTATGTGACTCAGGGCCAGCACAGGGCCCAGAGTCAGGGAAAGGCCCGCGCTCGACGTGGCAGTCCCACCAAGGCCTACCTGCCCCGGGGAGGCGGCCAGGCAGCCGTCCCAGATGGTATCGTACCCCGAGGACCTGTCAGCCCAGGTGAGGTGCAAGGTCACGGGCTGCCCTCTGTCCAAGGCCAGCTGCACCTGCATCAGATGGAGGCCGGTGAGGGGGGTGGGAAGGGGAAGAGGATGTTCTGTGTGTGTGTGCTGCAGGGGCGGGGGGCGGGGAGAGGGAGGGTGGCCCCCTGCCCACCACTCTAGGGGAAGAAGCAGGGAACTGGAGACAAAGTCCTGCCCCCCCCATCCTGCCCCGGCTGCAAGAGCTCAGAGCCACGCCCAGACGAGGAAGCTGCAAGTATTTCAATGGAAGACACCTCATTGCCAACACCCAGACTTGCCCTTTCCAGAAGGAAATCGGAGCCCCCTGACTCAGGGCCTCTGGGCTGCTCTGGACTCAGTGTGCGCCCCGCTCCCCTAATCTTCCCACTGAAGCCCTCGTCCCCCTGTGATGGCAGGAGGAAGCGGGGCTGACGGGAGGTCGTGAGGCGGGCCTCATGGTGGAACCAGCGCTCCCGTAACCACAGACTCCAGAGAGCTCTCTCCCTGGCACGTGAGGACACGGAAGGCTGCAAGCCAGCAAGAGAGGTCTCACCGGGACCTGACCAAGCTGGCCCCTTGATCGTGGACTTCTAGCCTCTGAAAGTGGGAGACGTAAATTTTTGTTTTAAGCGGCAGACACTATCTAGCCTGCAGTGTTTTGTTATGGCAGCGGAGGCCGCCCAAGGCAGGGGTCCTCAGCTGCTATCTCCCGACACCTGTCCTATCACTTACTCTGTTCCAGCCCAATTGCCTCTGGCCCTTTCCGAAGCACCCCAGCCTGTTCCCACCTCAGGACCTTTGCACTTGCTATCCCCCCTCTATACCCAAAATGCTATTCCTCCAGTTTGCCACAAGACGGCTCCCTCTCACTTGTGAGTCCTCAGCTGACAAACCACTTCCTCCAGGAGGCCCTCACTGACCACCCCATCTAATTAGTCTCTATCTCAGCCTCCTCTCTGCTTTCTTCAGAGTGCTTATCACAACTCTTAATTTTTCCTCATTCATTTGTTTGAATTTTAGACAGGGTCTTCGGCCTGGAACACACTGTCTACTGTCTACACACACTGGTCTACTGTTTTCCGTTTCACAGCTAAAACAACTGAGGCTCAGAGAGGGTCCATGAGCTGCCCAAGGCCACCCAGCTGGTTGAGGAGTCGAGCTGCCCTGCCCATAGCCCCCTGCAGTTTCTGACTAAACAAGCAAGCATATAAATGATGAGTCAGACACGCTTGTAAGCTCTTTAAATGCAGCACTGTAGGTCTCACACACTACCTGGCATGTAGTAGGTGTTTAATAAAGTACTGATAAAGGAATGAATGACCAAAGGACCTCTCAGGGTCCCAAATTTCAGGAATCTGTGATTCTGGAGGAGTCCTTCATACTGGTAGACAGGCAGAACCTTCTCCCCCTGCCCACCCCCCCCAGCTCAGCCATGCAGCTCGCCAACCCCCAAGACCACATGACAGGCACCTCGGATGCTCCCCACTCACCTGCCAGCTCTCCTTGCCACCCCTGCTCTCAGCAAGGCCGCTGGCCTCCATGCACGACCAGGAGAGGTTGAAGGGCTGAGCCAGGGCCAGGCGGGCGGCCAGCTTGTCCCTCCCCAGCTGCAGAGAGGAGGAGACCACCACCTGGGGAGGGGGACAGGCTGAGCCCGAGGCCTCGCCCACAAGGGCGTCCCCCTCCCCACCCTGTACAGACAACCTTCTCCAAGGTCAAAGGGCATGAGAGCGGCTGGCTCTGAGCACAAAACTCCCAGGACTGTGGCGGGGCGGCGGGGGGGCGGGGGGGGGGTGCCCTTGGAGAGATTCAGCCCGTTTTGCAGAGGACAAAGTTGAGGCCCGGGGAGGAGCAGGCAGGGACAGTGAGGACAGAGATGGGGCAGAGGACGGAGGACACAGGCCAGGGGCATCAAGGAGTTAGAATCGCAGCCCTGCCTTCCACTAGCTCCGTGACTCCGGACAAGTCACTATACCTCCTTGAGGTTCAGTGTCACCATCGGAACGTGGGGCTGCCGTGCCCGGCACATGATAAGCCTTCCCTGTGCATTCACCACTGGTTTCCCTGTTGTCGCTCAGGTGTGGCTGGAACCCAGGTTCCACTCCCCACCCCGTGCCTTTCCCACGGTCTCTTGGGGCCTGGAACCAGCTGGGTTGGCCCTAGTAAGGCTCCTTGGGCAGGCCTGGGCCCCGAGGGTCCTGCTCAGCCTACAGGCCTGGTAGAGTTCCCGGGGTCTCCTTCCAACCCAGACACCCACCTGGTCCTTGCCATCCCAGCCCACGGCCAGGTGGTCCCGGCGTCCACGTCGTGAATGCTCGGAGGACAGGCTGAGACTGCAGTGTCGCGGCAGGGAGAGGGGCAGCTGGTGCGTCAGCTCCACTGGGTGGGGGCACAGGGAGGGGCGGAGAGGGCCCAGGGGGATCTCAGCAGACACAGCGACCACCTCCGGCAAGGTGGCCACTTGGGGGCCACGTGCTCAGGTAATCCACACAAAATTCAGAAGCTACACCTTCACTGGGTCACCCACCACTCAACGCACCCGCCCCCCACCCCCCCCGTCCCTGTGAGAGCCCCAAATCTCCCCTCCCCGCTTTGCAGGGAGACTCAGCACCTCCTGCATCAAGAGGTGGAGCCCTCGAACCTGGGCCTTGAGACTTATTAATAGGAGTTGGGGAAGGGGATGCTGCCACATCCCAGCCCAGGCTTCGAGAGGCCTCAGCTCCCACTCGCTCCCTGGGAACCTGCCCAGGCACCACAAGAGGGAACCCAGGCTGGCCTGCTGGACGGTGACCGCACATAGGCAGCACCTGGGTCTCCCAGCCAAGGCGGTCCTCCATCTGCCGGGAGCCAGCCCCCAAGAGAGTTGGAGAGCCCAGCCAAGGTCAGCAGCAGCCTGTGCCCAACCTGATGCTTTCTGGTAGAAACCAGTGAGTTTGGGGACGGTTGTCACTCACCAAAGGCTGCCTGGGCCACCTGCCACCCAACATTCCTCACACTCAGGGGTGACCTGTGTCCCTTTTGAATGCCCCGCACCCACCTGGCCCACGGTCAGCTGGCCTCTACTCGCATTCTGTTCTAGGGTGAGACATGGAGGCATCTCCATAGCTGAGACCTCACACTGGGCAGTCTCCCTGCCCTAGACTTTCTTCCTTCACCCCCTAGGCTAAGTCTAGCTGCCCGGACCTCTTGCAACACTTGACCCCATCTTGTGAGGCCACCGGTTGGCCCTGTCTTCTCAGACCCATGAGCAAGAGTCACCTGAGACTCCATGGGAGACAGTGGCCCTCTGAACTCTCTGGAAGGGTGCCAGCAGTTCCTACACAGGCTCCTGGGAGCTGTGCCCGGAGACAGTGCCACTAGGTGCTTCTTAAGGAGCCACCAGATCATTAGTCTAGAGAACGCCGACCACGTTCATGGGCCCCGCACTCAGAGCCCTAACCCTCCTTCTTCCCACACTCTGACCCCCTGACTCCCATGCTCTGTACCCACAGAGCAGGGTCCTCAGGCTGCCCAGCCCAACCACACACCCCCTGCATGCACCCACACACCCTCTGCACGCGCACACACACACACACACACACACACGCACGCTGCCTCAGCTTATTGAGGATCTATGCATTTCTTCTGCCTTGCAGGGCACACGTGTGGCAACTGTGACCCTGGGGAAATTCCTTCAGACCACCCAGCAGGTGGTGGCCCCGGGACCGGGGTCTGCATTGTGTCGCAGGCCTGCAGGTCGGGCTCTGCTCTGTGTAAACTGACAGCCTGTGTGACCTCACAGTCCCTTCCAGGGGGCTGTTTGCTGGAGGACCTCGGGGGACGCAGGTGCCGTCACTGGGGCTTCTGTGGGACAGCACTCACCTCCCCTGCCAACTCTCAGCCTCAGCTCTGAACCCCCTGGGAATGCTCGGGGCTGCCCCACCTTCCACACGTCCTGTCTTATCACACTCAGGGGAACCGTAACTCCGGGCTCGGGGCTGGGACCCTGCGTGGCTGGGGTCCCTGGGGCCGCCCGCCTGTCTGCACCGCTCGCTCCCCCTTCAGTGCACTTGGGCCACTCTGGCCTCGCTGCTGTTGCTCTAGCACTCCAGTCTTATTCCCACCTCAGGGCCTTTGCACATGCTTTTCCTTTTCCCCATGATGCCCCTCCTCAGATCTTCACCACAGCCAGCTCCTTCTCATCATTCAGGGCTCAGCTTGGACATTACCTCGTCACACAGGCCTTCCTAGGCTGCCCCACCCACAGGAACCCCACACCCCCTAATCAAACCCTTCTCGCTCTCACACTCTGATAGGCTTTTCCTCACATTCGCATCCCTGCACACTGCCTCTCTCCCTGCGGGCAAGGACCTGGGCCATCTTATTTCCGGACGGATCCCCCAGTGCCTGGAACAGCATCTGGGTCGAGCAAGCATTCGAAGATGGTTCGTGGAGCGAGAGAACCGGCCACCCCCGTCAGCGGCCTCTCAGACACTCACCCTGGAGGCTGAGGTTCCCTGGGGGCCTGGGGAAGGACCCAGAGAGGCTCCCGTGGAGGGTCACCACCTGGTCATCCCACAGAAGTGTCTGGTGCAGGGTGCGGGTCCCACGGGCTCTCTCGTACGAGGTCTGCAGGACCAGCTCCCCAGGAAGGGTGCCGAACTGGAAGAGAAAGACAGCACCGGGTCACCGGACAACCTGGTCCGCGTTGCTGCTTGGGGTAGAAAAGAAGCACTTTCGGAAGAAGAAAGACAAGGAACATTCACGGGGCATCAACAGTACACGGGGCTGCCAGAGACATCAGGAAGCGAGAAAGCCAAAGGCTCCCGGGGGATGGGCAGACAACGCGGTGGAGGGGTGGAACACGACACAAGACGCCGCATGGCCCCGTGAAAGGGACACCACCTCTCAGCTCCCCTTCCAAGCTGTGTGGCCCTGGGTCAGTCCCCTGACTTCTCTGAGCTTCAGTTTCCCCGTCTATGAGACGGGATGAGAGTCCCAAGGCCAACCTCTGCCAGCCCGGGGCTGACCTGCGGGCACTGCCACGTGGGAGCTGCTGTGGTTTGCAGCAAGGGTTCCTCAAACACTCAGTGAGCAGGCATCATGTTCCAGACCCAGTGCTGAGCATCGGGGGAGGAGGTTAACTGCCCCACCCTGATGCAAGACCCCCGTTACTCCCTGCCCTGCGGAGGACAGCCGCTTCCTCCCTGCTGTCTCTGCTGCCCCCTGTAGGTCCCTCCCCACGCAGCAGCCGGAAGGGTCTGAAATCATCGCTTGGACCACATCCTCAAAGGCTTCCAATTTCACAGAGAACTAAATCCAAACTCCTCCCTGAGGCTTGCCAGGAGCCTACACGATCGGACCCCTACGACCTCCTACCGCATCCATACTCCCCCACTCTGCTCCAGCCCGGTGGCCACTCCTCAAACATCCCAACTCATTCCTGCCCCCAGGACCTTTGTATGTGCTCTTCCCTCTGCCTGGAAGGCCTTTCCACCAGATTTTCAGACGGCCAACACTTGCTGGTCATCTGGGGCTAGCTCCAATGTCAGCTTCCTTGTGAGGGTTTCCTGGCCCCCTAAAGAGCTCCCCCGCTATCACCCCATTTTTCTTTTCTCTATAGTATGTATCACCATCTGGAGTATTTTCTTACTTATTAATGCAATTTTGGGGGCGTCAATCGCCCCACCGGATGGACACGGGATGAGAGGAAGGATCCACCAACCCTATTCCAGGCGATGTCCTCTGCTTCTAGGACCTGCCTGTCCTGGACCCTAGTAGGGGCTCAATAAATAACGTGCAAGGGAAGGAGACAGGGAGGAAGGGACAGACACAGAGACCAGCTGCCGATCCATTCTAGCGAGTCTCGCCTACTTCACAGCCCGTGACAATTCCTCTTTTCTCGAAGGGCCGCCCCAAGAGCCTCCCCAGCCGGCCCCGGCTGCCCTCCATGCACCTGGGGGAAGTTCTGTTCCAGCCTGATGATGTTGGTGACACTGGCCTTCGCGGTCACCACCCTGGTGCCCACGTGGAAATGATGCTCTTCTACCGCCACGAAAATCGCGCTCTCGGCCTCATGCTCGGAATACTGTAGCTGGGTCAGAGAAGCAGGGGACAGATTTCCTCATTAGTTTCCTTTATTTTTTTTTTAATTTTTTTTAATATGTATTTTTGAGAGACAGACCATGAGTGGGAAAGGGGCAGAGAGAGAGGGAGACCCAGAAGCCAAAGCAGGCTCCAGGCTCCGAGCTGTCCGCACAGAGCCTAACGCAGGACTTGAACCCACCAACTGTGAGAACGTGACCTGAGCCAAAGTTGGACGCCAAACCACTGAGCCACCCAGGTGCCTGCCCCATTGGTTTCTGATGGAACGTTCAGGTGGATCCCGGCTCCAGGCTGTAGGGTTGGGCCCAAGACACCTGCAGCTTCCTGGGCTGGACGAAGTCTGAGGAGATGAGGGTCCTGAGCCCCGGCCGAGGCTACCAGGTGTGCCCATGACAACCACCTCTCCAAGCCCTTCGAGCTGTAACACGCACTTGAAGGCAGCTACTATCCCGGGGCCATCGGGCAAGAATTGTGGTTGCATTAGTGTTGTGGACAGCAGGGGGCAGTCTAGCGCAGGGAACTAGGCACAGGCAGGGACAGCAGATGCCCATTCTGGCTCCACGGCTGTCACATGGGGTGGATGACCCCTGGCTAGTTCCTTAACCACTCGAGTCTCTGCTTTCTAGCAGGAGATAATAACCGGGATGATGAGACTTTTTATTAATGTGCTGCAAAAAGCGTATGAAGTAATGTGCCATCTTCCAGACTGGCTACACCACAGAATCACTTAGGGCATTAGCCACAGATACAGATTCTGGGTTCCTACCCGCCGCTTGTAAAAACAGAACCTCTGGGAACAGGGTGGAAAGACTGGTATTTTAAAATGTATTTTCTTTGAGAGAGACACAGAGAGAGAGCAAGAGAGAGAAAGCCTGCTTGCAAGCAGGGGTGGAGGGCAGACAGAGAGAGAGAATCCTAAGCAGACTCCACATTCAGTGCAGAGCCCGATGTGGGGCCTGATGCCATGACCCCAGGATCATGACCTGAGCTGAAACGAAGAGTTGGATGCTCAAATGACTGAGCTACCCAGGTGCCCCCAAACTGGTATTTTTGAAGAGCTCTGCGGATTAGCAGTACCCTGTCAAAACATTCAACCCAGATCTCATCTTGAACAAAGAATCTGACAAATCCCGACGGAGGAGTTTTGCAAAATAACTGCCTGGAAACTTCACAACTGTCAGTGCAGGGCTTTTCCTGCTTAGGGGAAAGTGTATCAACCTCTGCAACTTACTTTGAAATGTGTCAAAAACTCAGCTGGATGGGGAGCTATCTGATAAAGCAACAGGAGTGAACCAGGAGTAAGGGAATCTAGGCACTGGGTATGTGGATGTTCACTACAAAATTGCTTTCATTTTCCAGTGTCTGAAAAGCTTAATAGTAAAAATATTGGCGGGGGGAATAGGTACTGGGCAGGAGAAAAAATTCTAGATCAGGGGTCCACTTTGGGCCAAATTTGGCTCACCACTTGATTGTGTAAATAAAGTTTTATTGTAACACAGCCACACCCATTTATTTACATATTGTCCATGGCTGCTTTTTTGTTACAGTGACAGCACTGAGCATTGCAACAGAGACCATATTGGGTTTAAAGGCGAAAATATTTACTATCTGGCTCCTAAGGTCTGCAGACCTCTGTTCCAGATTAAGAAATCAAAAAGAACAACTAAGCACCCCTGGTGATCCTGCAGAAGGTCCTAGATTTAAAAGAAACTAAAAACAAACAAATTTTTTAAAAACCCAGCTTGAAACATTACTGGAGTAACTAGGAAATTTTATTACAGACTACATATTAAATCATAATATTACTACATCATGTTAAATTTCCTGAGTTTTGTACTTACACTGTGTTATACAAGAAAATAGACTTTTAATAGGAAACACTCACTGAAGTATTTAGAAGTAAAGAGGTATGATGTGTCCAGAAACATGTCTGTATCATCTCTTAATTGCACAGAAGAAAATGTATGCGTGTGTGTGAATATACAAATATATATAACACGTAAGTATAAACAGAAAGTTTTGGCAGGATATTAACAACTGGGGAATGTTCACTGTCCCACAGTAACTTTTCTATAGATTGGAAAGTATACAAAACAAAGACTGGGGTCGGGGGAACAAGAGGTTCCCTGATGGATCGTACAGCTGCAACGAAGCTTGGGGAGCACTGACATCATGTGAGCGCACCAGGACGGGGCCTGGCACACGGTAGGGGCTCTGCAAACAGAGGCGGCCGAGCCCCGGGCAGGGAGGGCACTTAACAAAACCGGGTGGCTGGCAGGATGGCGAAGTGACCAGTCGGCAAATGTAACAACCGATCACTCATTCCATCAGTCAACATCTTTCCCAGAGCACCTACTGTGTGCTGGGCCCTGGGTCGGGTATGCCCTCCAGAAGCTTCTGATTTGGGGAAGACTTGCAGACAGGGAAACAGGTAATGGTAACGGTAACAGAGGGAGGGGGGCACGCCAGCCTGGGCCTGCTGTCTACCCCCAGGACCCCCAAATGCCACGCGCAGGCCAGATGCGTGACCAGGGGCTGTCCTGGGGGTCCTGGGTGAAAAGGGGATTCACGGACAAGGGCGGGAAGAGACACAGAAAGCCTGGGCCGTGGGAACAAGACAGGGCACCCGGGTGGCACTGCTGCCTCAGCTCCAAGGCCTGTGCCACTCGACCCAGCTGTCGGGAGCCTGCCAGGCCGGTGAGGTGGTCCCGGTGCCAGGCCCCCGGCAGGTGGGCCTCCCCCGCTCCCCAGGGTCCCGTGGGCTCAGCAGGGGGCTGCAGGCCCGGCCCAGGAATGTGAGCCTGGGGGTGTCTGGGAAAGCTGGAGCCAGGGGTTTCTGAGGGCAGCCCACAGGGGCCTGCCGTGGGCCTGCGGACACATGTGGACAGGTTACGGTCCCCGGCAGGGCCCCCTCCCACCTCGGCAGGGCATCTGGAAGCAGTCAGGGCTCAGGGGCGGCTGGGCACAGTTACCTTGGCTGAGGCTGTGCGGGGACAGCAGCCCAGAAGGCCAGGGAGCCGGTGCCGGCCGGAGAGCTGCAGCTCTTTGCTGGAAGGAAGGACAGAGTGTGCCTGAGGCTGGGCACGAGGGCGCCCACGGCTGGTCAGGGCAGGCCAACCTCCCCGGCAGAGGGCAGGAGATCCAGGAACCTGGCCAGGGGCCGGTGGGGGGCGTTCGCACGCCCCAGGCCCAAGGGCCGCGTGGTGCCGGGTCAGGTGACACGCGTTTCCATCCCCGCCCGGCCTGTGTCGGGTGCTGGCCGGGGAAAGTTCCTCAATTACCCTCTGTGAGCCTCAGTTTCCCCCTCAGCATAACGAGCTATAGCGGTGCCGGGCTGAGTGTCTTCGGCGGGCCCATCAATAGGCCCTCTCGGGTTTGGCCAGTGGAAGCCTCAGCAGGGTCTAGATGGCAGCATTTCAAACGTGGGCTCGCTCCTGGCAGCCGAGTGCACACGGCACGCTTTCCCCTGGCCCCTCCAGGCCAAGGTGCTCATGGCGGCCCAGTGCTGTGAGCTCCAGGCTGCTGCCCCTTCCTGGTGGCTCGGCCACACCGTGGTGTCACTCGTGGCTGTGGGCTGACGTGTGCATGTAGCAGCATCTCTGGCCACTGCCCACTAGAAGCCAGTAGCTCCCCAGCTACAACAACCAGAAATTTCCCCAGACGTGGCCCCATGACCCTGGGCGGGCACAGTCACCCTTCGGCGACCTGGTACGGGGGCTGGAGCCTGGTGGCCCCCCGACTTCATACATGCGTGAGGCCACCGGGCACCGGGCCAGCCACCCGGCAGGTCCCCAGACTGAAGAGCTCTAACAATGACTAATTTGAATTTGAGGCCTAGGATGCATTTAGTTTGTGGGACCAGGAACTCCTCATCTGTGTCCTGCCCCCCAAAGGCCAAGGCTACTTTATGAGCTGTGTGGCCTTGGGCAGGTTGCTATGCTTCTCTGAGCCTTTCTTTCCACATCTGTGCAGTGGGGCTGTGGGGAGGGTTCAAGGAGGCGCTGGGGGTTAGAGGTCAGCACGCGGTAGGGGCCCAGCTGATCTCTCCCCCTCACCCATCCCTCTCTGCTCGGTGGGGGATGGGGGGCGGGCAGAGTGGCAGGGAGCCCCTCACCTGAGCACCTGGCTCTGGCCATGCACGTCAAGGACCAGGCTGGCTTGAGAATCACAGGTCAGCTGCAGGGAAGAGTGCATCTGTCCCTCTGCCCAGAGCTTCTGGAACACGAGCTGAGGAAGCAGCAGGCTGTGAGGTATGGGGGGGTACGGGGGGCCCGAGGACCCTCCCAAGCCAGGCCCCACTCTGCAGCCCACAGTGCACCCCACCAGGCCTGCATCCCCGGACGCCAGCAGAAAATGAGCCCCACCACGTCTCCCCACCACGGGGCCCGAGACCAAGAAAAGGGGGTTTAGATGAAGTCAGAGGGAGCAGGAACCAGGTTCCCTCAGTTGGGGGGGTCCAGTGACAAAGACCCCCTGCATGAGGGGTGACAGGGCCTCTGGGAACAGCCTCTCCTCGGGGCAGAGTGGAGTGGGGGCGGGGACGTGCTGCTAATCGAAAACAAGACGCTTCTGGAATGTGACAGTGACTCGCCGGGCAGCCAGAGGGCCCAGCCGGGAAAGGCAACTCTGTGCCAAGGGGCAGTGGCCGGAGCCTGACCCCATTCACGGGGCCACAGCAGGTTCTTCTTCCCAGATGTGGGAGGGCAGCATGGCAAGGGGCCCAGCTGCCAGCCAGAGCCCCTTTGGCTGCCCGCTTGCCACATGACCTTGGGCAGGTGGCATACCCTCTCACGTGTGACCTGGAGACAGTGATGACGGCGACTCACCATCACAGTGGCAGCCAAAGCTTCTAAACCACCTGCTCCACCAGGTGTAAGTGATGCGAACTCTCCCCGTGCTCCCCAACCCCGTGCTATCAGCACAAGTATCACCCCCATTTCATGAGACTGAGGGCACAGAGAGGCTAAGGAACCTGCCCCGGGCCCCACAGCCCGCAGGCATCAGAGCTGGGATCTGACTCCCAGAGCCGAGATTCCTAAGGACTCTGCCGCCCGCCTCTCACGGGGTGTTAGGAGGAGGAAAGGAGTCACGGCACACAAAACCCCGGCGCTGAGCACCCCGGTGCTCCACAGACCAAAGCTGGGCTTTCACTTGAACGCAAGACCGGAAGGGGCAAAAAAGCACGCAGGGCGGGGAGCTGGAACTCGGGCCGCAGGAGGCCCGTCCACACGCCCCAGGGCTGCAAACACAAAGACGGCTGAGCAGACACGGGTTCCAGCGGTCAGTGTCACCAACAGCCTTCACCGACTGGAAAGTGCCAGAGAGATACAGAGAGAGAGAGCACGGTCGGTCGTGCACACAGCGGGCCTGGCGCAGGCTGGGAACCGGATGGAGTGGGTAGACCTGGGGGGAGACCGGCCCAGCGTGGAGGTGGGGGGACCCACGTCTCACCTGGCTGGCGAAGGGCAGGCCCAGCCCCCGGAGAGCGGGTACCGCGTGGCTGGCATTCACCATCAGCTCCAGAGTGCCGTCCATCGGCCAGGCCACCAACGCTGCCACGTCCACGCTGACCCCACCATCCCCTCCGTGGAGGGCCACGCTGGCCTCGGTCTGGGTCTCTAAGGGCAGAGAAGGGCACAGGCTGCTAAGGGCTCAGTTTGCTTCCTTTCTCAGGGGGCATGAACCCCAGGCAAGGCTTCTTGCTTTGAGCCACCGGGACGTCAAGAGGCGGCCCCCACCTGCCCCCGGGGATCTCGGCCTGGCTTCTCCTCCTCCTGGGCTGGCTGCCAAACTGACACTTCGCACTGTCCCCGCCAACCCTTCATGCTCCCCGCCTAGGGAGGGTCAGCCCCTCGAGGGCAGGGCCTTTACTTTTCCCCGGGCCCATCCCCAGCACTTAGCACCCCTGGACACACCCCAGGGGTCCAGGGCTTGCCAAGGGAACAGAAGAATACTTCCCTCCAGGTTTATCAAACATCCAATCACTATCAAATGATTCCAACCTGCAGCCTGCCTGGCCCAGACTGGAGGGGCCCCGCTCTTTCCACCCATCCAGGAACCTCTCATGGTGCCCAGCTGGACCATGCCTCATCTTAGCAAGCAGGGGGAAAAAAACCCTCTGGACAAGGAGAATCCAGAAGCTTTCTTCTTCTCCTTTTTGGACTTAGACTCCTCCTGCTCCATCAGAAAATACTTACCCAGGGTAAGTGCATGAGGCCTAGTCTACATCAGAGGCCAGCTTCCTGGGCCATGCACCCCACAGCCCCAGCCTGTGACCCCTGGCCCAGGCCATCGCCAGCCTTGTGGGCCCATCAGCGCAGGTGGCGCTTTTGGCAGATGTGGACAAGGTGGCCCTAAGCCTCGGTTTCCTCGTCAATTAAGTGGGCACAGCCTGCCCACCTTGAGTGACGATGCCAAGATTCGTGGAGGTAACACACCTGAAAACACCCGGGGGGCACACAGACCTCAGGAAGCGTTCCTGTCCTCACCTGATGCGGTGTTTAACCACATGCACCTGCTGTGTAGGGGGCCCGAAGAGGAGGGGACACACATCTGAAGGGGCCCCCATCTCCACGCCCGGGCATGTTTCAGACCCTCGGGGACACCAAGAATGTTAATACCAGGCAGAAAATACCCCCTAAGGGGTTGGGACAGTTAAACATGGACAGCAGTGCACAGGTGAGAAGTTTCCGTGGCTATAGGCGGCCATACCAGGTTTCTCAAGGGCCAGGAACCGGTCATCCTGGAACAACTGTCCAGTCATTTACCCGCCACGACCCCAGTAAACCCTTCCTCAGAGCAGTCTGTGAGGTCAGTCCCTCTCTGTCTGTTCCAGGTTCCCACTCAGCCCATAGCGGGCTGAGAGCCAAGGACAGAAAAGAAGATGGCCCAAATGACAGGGGAGCCACCAAGGGTCCCGTTCTCTGCAATCTACATAGTGGTCAGACAGTGGCTCTGGAGTCACACTGCCCGGATTCAAGTCCTGATCTCAATGTTCAACAGCTGTGTGGCCTGGGACACGTGACTCAACCTGAGTTTCCATCCTTCTCTGCAGAATGGGGGCAGTGACTAATCTCTACCTCATATGTTCATGACTTCATTCAACAGATGTTTAATTGAACACCCACTCCACTCCACTCTGCAGAACAGGTAAAAATCATCCCTGGGTCCTTGTGGAGTACACATCCTAGCGTGGGTGGGCAGAAGACAGGCAATGAGAAATGAAGGTGTTTAGTAAGTATGTTATATGGTATGTTAGAGCTACCAAGCCAGGAAAAGGATGGAATGAGCTAGACAGAGGTGGGGGTACAAATAAACAGGGTGGGTGGGAAAGGACTCATGGAGGAGATGACTTATGAAAAATATCTGAAGGAGGTGAAGGACTGAGTCAAGCACATATGCAGGGGAAGAGCCTTCGAGGCAGAGGAACAGCCTGTGCAAAGGTCCTGAGGCAGGAGCAAGCCCGACGCGTCTGAAGAATAGCGAGGAGTAAAGTAAGTAGGGGCCAGAAGTCGTGGTCAGTGAGATGAGTGTGCGGATCCTGAGGGCTCAGAGGCCCCACTGTGGACTTTAACTTTCCCTGGTGTAACTGGATGGCTGAGCAGACCCGGCGAGCTCCTGTGTGTAGACAGCTTGCCTGGTGTGTATGCAGTAAGCCTCGATCAACACTGGCTCTTATTACCGTTACCTTCCCTTCCCCCTCCATTAGAAGTTAAACCGTTTCCCCCTAAAAATTAAGTTGAAGTCGCAGCCACTAGTGCCAATGAGCGTGACCTTATTTGGAAACAAGGTCTCTGCAGAGGTCATCGTGCTGGCATGAGGTCGTGCTGGAGTAGGGGGGAGCCCGAATCCAGCATCTGGTGTCCCCAAGAAAAGAGGCACAGACAGATGGGAGGGATGTGGCCACAAGCCGGGGAACGGCTGGGTGGAGAGGCAAGGAAGGACTGTCCCCAGAGAGCCTTGGGCAGGAGGGTGGCCCCGCTGACACCTGAGCTCTGACCTCTGACCTCCAGGACCGTCAGTGAACAAGCATCTGTGGTTTCGGGCCATGCAGTTTGTGGTGCTTTGCCTTGGCAGGACTGGGAAAGGAGCGCATGCTCGCAGGGAATCGGGCAAGGATGTCCCGGTTGGTTCTGGAGCTCAGGACCACTCTGGGCCCGAGGGGGTCTCAGCGCACCCGAGACTGGCGGGCAGGCTCCGGGCCGGGGGAAGCCGGCTCTTGGGTCTCGGGGCAGGGCCCTGGGCGCCTTACCGAGCGTCTGCAGCCTGGCGCTAAGGCGGGCCTTGCGCGGGAGTCCGGCCCGCAGCAGGGTCACGCTGTTGTGTTCGCTCCAGCCAGCGAGTTCCAGGTGCCCAGCACGGCGACAGCAGCTCACGGAATAGCTCAGGGAGGTGGGCCCCGCCAAGATGCGTCCGGAATGCTCGAAGCTGGAGCCGCGGCCAGGAACCTCCACAGCGGCCTGGAATGACACGGAGGAGAGGCCGCCTCACCCTGTGCCGGGAAGGCAGCCCGGCCCAGCTCCCCCTGGATCCGGGAAACCCACAGCGCCGGGCTGGGAGGAACAGAGGCCCCCCTGCAGGAGCAGGTTTAAGGAGGAGCAGGGTTGCAGGTGCTGTTTTGCCGGGTGGGGCTTGCTGGCTGAAGAGTATCTATTAAGAGGAGGGGCTCTTAGAACTGCGATGGCTCAGGTAGGCCACATGGGCACAGAGCTCCCGCCCTGCCTAAAACCTTCCAAAGGTACATGTGCTTTGTAAACTTTTTACTGTGGTAAAATACACGTAATACTTACCATTTGAAGGCTACTTTTTAAATGCTTATTTATTTGAGAGAGAGCATGAGTAGGGAAGGGGCAGAGAGAGAGATTGACAGAGACAGAGAAAATCCCAAGCAGGTTCTGCACCGTCAGCATGGAGCCTGACGTGGGACTCGATCTCACGAACCGCGAGATCATGACCTGAGCCGAAATCAAGAGTCAGAGGCTTAACTGGCTGAGCCACCCGGGCGCCCCGATCCCTTGTGATCTCTTGAGCAAGAGAAGCGCCTTGTGTTCTAACAAGGTGACCTCTGGGGGACTCCTGGAGAGGGCCGGCCACCAGGAAGACTGAGCCTTGGTTAGAAGCTGGAACCTTCAGCCCCGGCCCCCCATCCTTGAGGAGGGGTGGAGGAGCTGGGGATTGAGTTAATGACCCAACATGCCTACGTGATGAAGCCTCCATGAAAACCCAACTGTGGGGCTCGGCGTGGGGGGGAACACATCCACGTGCAGGGAAAGCGAGCCAGCAAATTGTGCAGGGAAAGCGAGCCAGCAAATTGTGCAGGGAAACCCCACCCATCTGGCTACACACGTTCTGTGCACCAGAGGGAAACAAGAGCACGTTCTGGGCAGGGGGTGAGGGTGGGGGGGGGTGACGTCGACCAGGGTGGGTCCATGTGGGGAGGGTGGGGGAGGTGATTTTGACCAGGGCGGTCTATGCAGGGAGGGGGGGGGGTTGACATCAACCCGCATTGGTCTACGCCCGGCGGGGGTGGGGGGGTTTGACATCGATCAGAGCAGGTCTACGTGGGGAGGGAAAGGGGGGTGACGTGGACCCACGTGGTCTACGCGGGGAGATGACGTCGACCAGGGCGGGTCTACGCAGCCAGGGTGGGGGTGACATCGACCAGGGCAGGTCTGTGCAGGGAAGACTGGAGAAGGGACATGTGCACAAAGACCCAGGGAAGCCAGAGGCGGGCAGGGGGCACGGAAGGCAAGGAGGACCTGCCAGTTTGAGTACAGGGCGCGGACAGCGTGGCCCGAAGAAAGTCCGCGAGGGCAGCCATAGCGGGTGAGCCCAGAGAGGGGACTGGCCAGATCCTGGCACGAAGCTTTCTGGCGCCGGGCTGGTGTCTGACTTAGAAGGGCTCTAGGTGGAGACCACGGGGGCCACGGTGGGAGCAGGGAGCCCAGCTAGGTGGCTAGAACCCAGGTGTGACCTGAGGGGGCCTGGAGCAGGTGACAAAGCTGGAGGTGGGGAGAAGGGGTCGGGCTCTGGGTATACTGGGGGGGATACGCTGGCAGTTCCCGCGAGAGGTGCGTCTGGTGTGTGAGTGGCACGGGATGAAGGATGACACCAAGGGTCTGACCGCCGCCGGTCAAGGAACAAGGGGCTGCTGGCCGAGAGGGGCAAACAGGAGGGGCGGGCGGTGCCCGCCCGGCCGCCAAGTGAAGCTACACACGCAGGTGAATCCAGAGGACGGAGAGAGACTCAGAGACAGCACTGACGTGAGACACCGGGCCAGCCCCCCCCACCCCGGGCAGTGCGAGCAGACACGGGTAACAAGGGGGTCAAGGACAAGCGCTGGGTCCCAGGGAGACTTTGGAAAACGAGAATGGGTAATGGTCCCGGGGCTGCGGCTGGGCTAGGGAAGAGGGGGCTATCCCCACTTCCCAGATGAGAAGACCGAGACTCGGAGGGAAGTCTGAGTCTATTCCACATCCCTGCCCTCCACCACACGTCCAAGGACATTTGCTGAATGAAGGAGGGCACACGGCCGTGGGTTTCCACGAGCACCGAGGCTTACCCGCAGGCCCAGCGTGTCCTCAACCCGCAGCGTTCGCAGCATGGGGACGTCGTGCTGGAGGGTGTACTCCAGGGAGATGCGCTCTGGCTGCCGAGTGAACGTCAGCTCCTCGGACACCTGTCGGCATGGACGGCTGTGAGCTGGGCCACCGCGCCGGGCTGTCCCCACCCCCCCCTTCCAGCCGCCAGCTCTCGGAGGCCCCGCCAGCAGAGCCCCACACCTGTCTGCCGTCCACTCCGACCTTCAGGGTGCCTCTGTAGCGGGGCCCCTGCCTCTCGGTGGCCAGCTGCAGCAGGACGTGGGCTGGGAGACCCGAGGGGCGGGGCTGGGGCAGGTCGTGCGTGAGCGAAACCTCCACCTCCTGCTGGTTCTGCAGCAGAGCAAGGGAAAGAGACTCACCGCCTGGGAGGTGGCCAGACTCTCTCACGGGGGGGGGGGGGGGGGGGGGGGGCGGGAAACAAACCACTCCAATGTTACACCAAGCCTCTTCTGTCCCCCTCCCTGGTGGCCGGGGCACCGTAGAAAAAGTTGGGGGGATTTACACCAAAAGCAGTCTGTACATCTGGGATGCCTGACATAAAGTAAGTGGCAAGGAAAAAAAAAATCCCGGGGCGAGGGGTGGACCCGGGAGAGGAACCTGAGAGAGAAAGGGCTTCCGCGAGGCACAGGGAAGGACCCGCAGGATGTTTGGGAAGGACACGCCTTGCAGGCTGGGATGCAGCAGGAAGAAAAAACATCAGGGGCCCGAAGGAAAACTCCCGAGACATCCAGAATGGTGCTCACTGGAGGACCGGCGAGGGAGCTGCTCACATGGGTGAGCGCACACAACGTGCCCGGGCTGAGGACAGCACGGACTTTTAAGTTAAGGAGCGGTTAGCGGCTCTCCCCGGGAGCTCTGGGAAGGCCAGCTGGTTCGCACGGCAACCCAACAGGTGATTTTACCGGCACACAGCCCGCGGTCCGCCAATTCCACCCCGTGCGTGCTCACCAAAACACAAGCACGAGTGTGCGTGAAGCAGCACTACCCGTAAGAGGCCAAAATTAGACACTCGCGTCCGTAAGGACGGAAAGCAGGGTCTTGAAAGGACACTTGCACATCCACATTCACGGTAGCAGATGCACATTAGCCAAAGGGTGGGACCAAACCGAGGATCAGCTGACGGATGAAGGACAGACAAAACGTGGTCTATCCACACCATGGGGTAATTACTTAGCCTTAGGAAGGGAATTCTTTTTTTCTTTTTTAAGCTTATTTATTTTGAGAGAGAGAGAAAGCAAGCAAGCAGGGGGGAGAGAGAGAGAGAGAGAGAGAGAGAGAGAGAGAGAGAGAGAGAGAGAGAGAATGAGAATATTCCACGCAGGCTCCGCATTGAGAGTGCAGAGCTTGACGCGGGGCTCGATCTCAAGAAGTGTAAGATCGTGACCTGAGCCGAGATCAGGAGTCGGACGCTTATCGGACTGAGCCACCCAGGCACTCAACAGAGGAAGGGCATTCTGTCACCTGCAATAACACGGATGAACCCTGAGAACATGATGCTCAGTGAAAAGAGCCGGTCACAAAGAGACGTACTGTATGATTCCACCTAGACGAGGTAGGTGGGGTCCTCAGAGACAGAAAGTATGTTGCCAGGGGCTGGCAGGGGAGTCCGTGTGTAATAGAGACAGGTTGGCAACAGTGTGAGTGTTTTGAAAATCACTGAAATGTGTACTTAAAAATGGTTGAGAAGATAAATTTTAAAAAAAATTTTTAATGTTTATTCACTTATCTTTGAGAGTGTGTGAGCGTGGGGAAGGGACAGAGAGAAACACAGAACCTGAAACAGGCTCCAGGCTCTGAGCTGTCGGCATAGAGCCCAACGTGGGGCTCGAACCCACAAACTGTGAGCTCATGACTTAAGCTGAAGTCAGATGTCCAAGTCACTGAGCCACCCAAGTGCCCCAAGATGGTACAATTTATGTAAATGTTACCACAATAAAAAAAAAATTTAGGACAAAATAAAAATAAGGACATGATTGATGGATACGATGGTCAGTCAAAAGAGGACACCACCCAAAAGCTAACCAGTAGGACGGACGGATGAATCGTGATGTGTGCGCAGCAGGGAATACTATCAAGCAGTGAAAAAGGAAAAAATCAACGAGTGCAGCATGGGCGAATCTCACAAGCTTAACGTTGAACCAAAGGGGCGGACGTGAAGAGGAACATGTGTGTGCTTCCGCAGATGTGACATTCAAGAACTCATGTTTGTGGGGACTCTTGGTGGCGGGTAAGAGGAATGGGGCCAAAGGCGGCTTCTGGGCTCTACTCACATTCTGTGCTTCGAGGTAGGTGGTGGTTGGTTTGTGAAAACTTCACCAAGCTGAGCATTTTCATCTCTGGGCTTTCCTACAGTACTTATGTTGTACTTCAAGAAAACTTGTGAAAAATTTATTTATTAAGTTAATTTGAGAGAGAGAGGAAGTGAGAGAGTGTGCGAGCAGGGGAGGGGCAGAGAGAGAGAGAGAGAGAGAGAGAGAGAGAGAGAGAGAATCCCAAGCAGGCTCTACACTATCAGCACAGAGCCCGACGCGGGGCTTGAACTCATGAACCGTGAGATCACGACCTGAACCACAAGAGTCAAGCCACTTCACTGACTGAGCCACCCGAGTGCCCCAAAAGTCTTTTTTAAAGCAAACAAGCAAGAGAAAAGTGGGGGGCCATGAGGCCAGGGGAACTGAAGGCTTTCCTCCAATTATGGGTCCTGATGCTCTCATCCCCTGGGGCCTCTTTGGAGCTAGGAGGGTGGCCGGTGCTTCTCCTCGGGCCCCAGGACCCCTTCCCAGGCCGCCCCAGGCACCCGCTATCCCCGTGCCCTCACCTCGGCAGTCTTGAAGATGAGCAGCGCCCGCAAAGTGCTGTTGTACACTGCGACCAGCGCCTGCGCGTCCGCAGCCACAGAGCTCACTTCGACGTAGCCGGAGCTGTTGACTCGGCCCAGGACCCCCAGGGCCTGGAGGGGTTTAAAGAGACACAGAAGCAGGGCTCTTCACCAAGACACGGCTCAAAGCAGGCATCGGGAGTCCTAATGCCTCTCCCACGAACCGGCTGCAAAATGGGGTGGGAACTCCTTCCCAGGAGAGGGTTTGTGACTTTGATCAAGTTCTCAAAGGTCCTATGGCTGCAGACAAGTCTCACAGGTCCCAGGTCTGTAGCTCTCGGCCATCTGATGAACTTCTCTCTCGGGCCTCCCTCCTCCCCAAACCGCCAGGGATCCTATCTTTTTAAAGCAGCCAACGGAACCAAGTCTTACAAGTCAACCTGCCCAAGAGTCTGGCAACCACAGGAGCTGGAGAACTGACTTTTCAGCAGCTCTCCCCCTCTTCCCCTTGCCATCCTCCCACGTGGACCCAAACATCTGCTCCTGACAGAGGAACCTTCCAGAAAACTGGCTGCAAGCAGGAACACAGAGTGTTTCTGGGCTCCTCACCCTAGCGCATGGCAGAAAAAGACACCGCCATTCCCCGGGCCTGCACTGTGCCCCGGGCAGGGCTGGGCAGCCAATGTCTGCTGTTTTATCTGATCCTGAGAGCAGGGGTCTTTAACCCCATTTTGATAAAACTGAGGCTCAGAGAGGAGCCATGATTTGCTCAAGGCCACCCAGAGACAAGGGCACAGAGCCACGATTCAGTCTGGTGCTTCCTGACGTCAAAGGTGGCCTCCCCAGCATGGGCCTTGACACGCCCTGGCCAGACAGGCATTGGGCCCTGTCAACCCCTCCCTCCTCTTGGGAAGGTCTTCCTCCCAGGCCCCTGGGACCCCTTCCCCTTGGGTTTCTCCTCCCCGCTGGCTTGTTTGCGGCACCCGTGGCTGCTTCTTATGCTACGGCTCCTTCTACACCCTCCCCACGGCCACCTGAGTCAGTCTCGTGGCCTTCAGTGGGACCACCGAGAGCCACGGACCTCCAGTCCAGACCACAGCCAACCTCCTGACTCCAAGAGCTGTGCCCAATATCTTCACTTGGGTGTCCAACAACTCCATCAAATTCAATACGTCCAAGATGTGACTGTCAGGGACTCCTCCCACTGTGCTCCCCATCATAGGAAACAGTAGCCCCAGAGCTCTTGTCACACAGGACACAAGCACAGGAGGCACCCTGCTCCCCGACCCCCTCTCTCACACACCCAGACCCCCACCCAGTCCTCTCACAGCCTCTACAAAGGATCCTGAATCTGAGCGTACTTTTTATAAAACAGGAGTCAGCACACTATGTGGCCCATGGGCCAAACTAGCCCACAACTTGCTATTGTAAATAAAGCTTCAGTGAAATACAGTCACGCCTGCTTGTATATATATGTTCTATGGTGTTTTGTGTGACAACCACAAGGCTGAGTGGTTGCTACAGAGGCAGCACAGCCAGCAAAGGTGAAGATATTTACTGTCTGGACTTCCAGAGAAATGGTTTGCTGACCCTGGTCCTAGCAAATGCCCTTTCCTCTCTGGCTCTGCCTCAGGGCCTTTGCACTGGCCATGCCTAGAACACTCATTCCCCAGATATCCACATGGCTCCTCCCTCTTCTCCTTTAAGAATGTGCTCAAAAGTCATCTGGTCTTCAGGGCCGACCTTGACCAAACTGCAGCATGTGTCCTATCGTCCTCCCCTCCCCCGTTGCCACTTTCTGCCTCTCTGTAGCCCTTATCACTAAGTAATATACTCTGTAATTCGCTCGTGTAGGCTGGGGACTGCCTGTCTCCCCAGGTAGGCATTTACCTCTTCTGGGTGCGTGGCCACATTTCCAGGGCACAGAGTGGGCTCAACAAGTATTTGATGAGTCCCTCCCTCTGGGATTCATTTCCTCTCCCTTGTTTGGCAGGCGGGGGGGGGGGGGGCGGGGGGGGAAGGAGAGGAGGGGGGGAGGCAGCCCCTGCCCCACCCCCCGTGACCCTGGGGTCCACTCCTCCCACGCCGCAGCGCCACCTACCTGCAGGGCCTCGCAGGAGCTCTGGGCCAGCACCTGCCACTGCAGCCTGGGGCCCAGGTGCAGCTCCCCACTGCCCTGCAGCTCACAGGCCCCCGCCCGCAGCCGCAGATCCAGCCGACGCCCGGACTCCCACCCAAGCTGGGTGGTCAGCAGGGCCTCTGGGGGGACAGCCCGCAGCGCAGGCAGCGTGTGACTCAGCTTCACTCGGAGCGTGGCCTCGGACCGGTGCAAGGCGGCCGCCAAGGTCAGGGAGGCAGTGCGGCCGGCCGACGCGAGGGACCCCGATACGTCTGCTTCCCCATCTGCAGCGCGCAGAGAGCCGCTGAGCTGTGTCCGGGCTGGGAGGCCCAGGCCCTGCCAGACCAGAGGGGGTCAGAGGGAGGTCCCATGTCAGGGGGGAATCTGACCAACCCGTGCTTCCCGCGTCCCCCATTCCAGCAACAGCAAAATCACAACAGAGAAGTATCCACTGGAGAAACTTAGTTCACAACTAGCCTGGTGCTACGTGCTCCCCAAGGACAGCCTCTTTTCATCTGTTCCCAGCCCTGAGTTGGGTCGTCACTATCCCCAAATGACAGACGGGGAAACTGAGGCTCGGAGGCAGAGCACACGCCCGGGATCACACAGCTGGTACGTAACAGCACTGAGGTTTGCACGGGGTTTGTCTTTAGGCCGGTCTAATAGGATAGTCACTAGCCGCATGGGGCTGCTTCCATTCAAATTAATATGAAGTAAAAGGAGAAATTTAGTTTCTCAGTCATACTGGTGAGCACAGGTGAAGTGCTCAGGGCCTGCAGCGACTGGCTACTGTTCTGGAAACGAAGGACAGAACTCTTTCATCATCCCAGAGTTCAAGGGCTGGGCCTGCTGGTTCCCATGATGCTTCGGCCTCTCCGTCGTGGGCAACTCGATTAATAGAGACAGAGCATAGACAGACAGGGATGCTGAGAGGACTGGACCCCATCCCTACGCCCAGGAAGCTCCATCGGGAGGTAAGAGACAAGGAGACAGGCAGAGGGGCCTGCCCCCCGCAGACAAGGACGCCAGTCCTGACTCAGCATCTCCCTTTCCTGAGAGTCGGGCTCCCCTCCCCCAAATATCATAGGACCATTCTCACATCATCTCCTGGCCCAGAGAATGCCCAGCCGGTGGCCTCTAACAGGTTATGAAACCAAGATGTGCCTGTCCCCACTGTTAGCTAAGGGGAGCGCCCCCCATTTCCTTCCTGCACTCAGAATTTCACTAAAAAAGACAAATTGATCAATTCCAAGTCGGTGGCCCTTCTGTCGCACAGCGCTGAGTGAGTCCCCCCACCCTGTGCCTTGATCTCCTCATCTGCCGAGGGGGAAGGTGAGATTAAAGAGGAACCAAGGGTCAGAGAGAGCATCTGGGAAATAATGGCTGGGGTCTTGGGAGGCTCCCGGGGCATGAAGCCAGCCAGGCTCACGCCTCACGCCTCACGCCGACAGGGGGTCCGGAGGTCCCTCCTCGTGGACCTCGTGGGCCCCCCATACGCACCTCCAGCAGCGGGCAGCCCGGCTCGGCGGCCAGCGTCCACGTGCTCTGGTTCTCCACGTGCTGCTCCAGCGAGCCCTGCAGCCGGCACGGCCCCAGCTGGAGGGCCAGGGAGCTGTGGGCAGGGGGCCGGGGCTGGGCGGCCAGGCTGATGGCGCTGCTGGGTGGCAGACCCAGGCGGCCCAGCAGGGGCAGGGAGTGGGCCAGGCGCCCGACGACCAAGGTCTGGGGCCCGCAGGTGAGGGCCAGCAGCAGGTGGGCGTCTCCAGGGTCACTTCGAAGGCTTGAGGCCAGATTGACCTCACAAGGGCTCCAGCTCAGGCTGCCCTCGGCGTGCAGGGCCTGTGGGAGGCCTGTTGCCTGGAAATATGGGGAAGTGGCTGGACTTAAGGGCAGCTTCAGAAGCCCAGACGGGGGAGCTGGCGATGGGCCTGGGTGGGAAAGGGCAGCGTTGACCCTACGGCCTCAAGTCCACCAGCACCTCCCCCTGCCAAGTGACCGATACCCTGTGTACCCCATCGACGGACATGGGCTTGAGTTCCGGCTCCACCAATGGCTCCATCTTTCCGAACTTGGAACCTCGGTTTGCCCATCTCTGAATGTAAATGAGTTAATACTTGTGAGTTGCTGGCCAGAGCCAGGCACCCGGAAAGCCTGGCTATTGGAAATTCAGCATCAGCATCACTGATCGCTGGCTGGAGGGCAGAGGGCCTCAGTAACGTGTTCCATTGGGGCAGACAACATGCCCCACACGGGGGCACCGACCCAAGATGGGAACGAGAGGGGAGTAACTGGGCTCATTCTTCTCTGGGCCCCAGAGCCTGGGACTAGGGATACAAGCGGCCCTTCCTGGTGGGGGTGAGGATTTAAGGAGCACTCAGCACACAATGCTCAATCAACTTCGTCTGTTATTTCTTAATATTCTTATGATTACTCTCAGACCCTTAAGCCTAGGGGTAGGATAAGTGAGCTCATGAGAAAAGAATCAACTCCAGCCCCAGAAAGAAAGGCAATCAGTAGGGCCCTTTGTGAAAGGGGAGACAACTCATTTTGGGCCCCATTTTTTGGCTCAAACCTTTGTAGTCCATGAAACCCCAAAGGCAGAGGACAATGGCAAAAAGACGGAAATTTCTTAGGCTGAGGGCAGAGCCGGGCAAACAGTAAGCAGCTAATAATTTATGGAGGGAGGTGGGAGCCCCGCCAGGGCCCCGCACTGACAGATGGAGAGGTGGCTTACCTCCAGCAAGGGGCAGCGATTCACCAGTGACAGGGTCCAGTTGGTATGTGTGGTGTTGGCCTCGGGGCTGATGTCCCCACGGGCAGTCAGGGCGCACTGGCCCAGGGCCACCGCCAGCCCGGCCCCGGTGGGTTCGTCTCCCGCCACGGACACTTGGATGTGGTTGTCGGGGGCAACCCCCAGAGCCTCAAGTGGAGGCCATGCGTGCTGGAGGCCGGTGTCCAGATGGATATGGCGGTGGCCGCAGGCTGTGTGGACGTGGGCCCGGGCGAAGGTGTCCCCAGAAGATATCTGAGCCGCCAGACTGGCCGTGCGGGTGTGGACCAGGAGGGAGACGTTCAAAGACAACACAGCCAGATCCTACCCCCAAGAAAGGCAAGGAGAGGCCCAGCAGGTGTCCCTACAATACCCCACCAAGCGGTGGTTCACCCTCTGCCTGGCCTGGGGGATCAGGGAACCCCCATCCCCTGGGCCACCCCCATCCCTAGCTAACAGGCTCTACTCCTGCAAAGTGCTTCTAACAGCTGAAAATGGCCACCCATGGAGTCATCAAGTTTGGCCTCTAAGAGCATTTCAGAGTCCCTGATGTCCCCCTCCCCATGACACAGAGTAGGGAAGGCAGCCCATCTGTCCAGCCTGTTCAGACCCCTTCAGTCCTGACCCCTTATTCCCTTAGTTCACCCTCTCGCCATCCAGGCCGCTGTGTGACCTTGGCAAAGTGACCAGCTCCTGTGGGAATATGCCAGCACGCAGCCAGGCTGTGGTGGCGGGCCTCGGGAGCAGAAACACCTCTGTCCTCCTCCCCCAGACAGTCCTTGGGGCTACACACCCACCCCTCCCCTGCCAGCAGGCACGGAGCTCAGCCAGGCCAGGCTACCAGCTGCCCACTCGGGGGCCCACAGGGCAGCACTGACCAGGTCTGCAGGCAGCCCCCTGGTTGCATCCAGTTCACCCTGGGTCCAGGAACATAGGGCCCTGTGGCTCAGGACTCCCTGCCACAATGTGCCTGCGACGGAGAGGACCCACCGTCCACCCGTGGCTGTGCCCCAGTCCAGCTGTGCATTGTGGGGGACATGGAGGGCTCAGAGGAGGGGACCATGTGGGTCAGCCTGGCAGTGGCCACAGGCCCCTGGGCCATGCTGTGGGCAGTCCTCAGTGCTCAGACTGTGCCAGCCCCTTGGATGCAGACCACCCTCTGCCACCACTACCCGGCAAACGACAGAGACCCAGGTACCTCCAGAGGCTGCTGGGCAAAGTCCCCCCAGCAGAGCCCTGACAGCTGGGCAGGCGAGGCGTCTCCACTACAGTTGACCTGCAGAGACCAGCAGGGTCGGGAGGGGAGCACGCCAATGGCCGCTGCCCGGAAGATGGCAACGGGAGTCGTCTTTACCCAACGCGGGCCCCAGATGGAGCACAGAGATCCAGCCCAACCCCATCGCCCTTCATGGAAGCCTCTCTGGGAAAATAACCCCGATAGAGAGGTTTGTGCAGAAACCCGGCCCTACCCCACAGCATCATCATTAAACCAAAGGAACCAGAGCTCAGGTCCTCACACGGCCTCCGTGTGCCAGGTTCTACCTGGTTCCTCATCTGATCCTTAAGGAAACCACAAGAGGTGGGAATGGTCAGCAGTCCCACTGTGCAGATTAGGACACTGAGGCACAGAGAGTAAGCAAGTTGCCCCAAGTCACACAAAGGGGAGGTGAGGAAACAGTGTGGCTTTAGCCACTCGCCCTGATCGCCGGCCCCACCTCCCGCACTCTGTAGATGGTTTAGCCACCCCTGTGCCGCCACAGACGAGGCTTCCTGCTTCTCATCCTTGAGAATAACGCAGAGGTCAGCTACGTTTGCTGCCCCTTCTTCAGTGTTCAAGGTCTTTCCTGGAGGGGCAGGTGCACGCCCAAAAGACTCGCTGGTGGCCAGGGTGTGGGCGGTTGGAACTTTACTAGAGGGGACCAGAGTGCCTCCAACGTGGCTCCCTCAATTGGGGTACTTCCAATTACGGTGGGGGCGCCTGGGGGTCGACAGGACCACAGGACAGGTGGAGGAGAGGACGGGTGGACAGGAGAGGAAGAGTTCAACACAGGGTGTGGCGGACGGAAGGGAGAATTCGGAGTTGCTGGGAGGGAAGATGGAGGGGGGGGCGAGAGGAGGGGCCAAGGTGGCAGGGGCGGGGCGGCGGGGCGGGATCCGGGTAGGGGCCCAGCAGGTGGCAGGAGTCCCGCGGGTGACCTAAGAAGTGGGCGAGGCGAGGCGGCTGGGATGCGCCCTCGGGCCGGTCGCTCACCTGGAGCCACGTGGGCACGGTGCCCAGGAGCGCGGAGAGGCCATGGTGCAGCTCGAGGACCAGGCCCCCGTGGCCAGGCTGTCGCCTCACCTCCAGGGCCACATGGAGCTGCTCGCCGTCCACACTCGCCGTCAGCCCAGCCGCCACAGGGTGTCCCGCGCTCTGGGCAGAAGCGAAGCCGTGTGTGTCCCTGGGACCTGCTACCCCCGGGGCCCCCGTGCCCAGCCCCCCACCCACCTGGGCGTGTCCGCGGCCGTCCACGGAGAACGGGAGGCCCCAGCGCCTGAGGCCGGGCACCGTGTGGGCCAGGCTGGCGCGGAGCAGGTGACCCGGGGCGCCGGGGGCCAGGCCGTCCAGGCCAAGCGCTGCGTCCAGCTGGGACCGCGCGCTCCGCACCATAAAGCTCGTGGAGAGGTTGGAAGCCGCGTGGGTGTGTGACAGGAGCATCTCCGCCTCCGAGGGGAGTCCTGGAGGCAGAAGGAACCACAGAGATGACTGAGCCCAGTCTACCCTCCACAGGAGCCCGAAGTGGGTAAGGGAGTGGGCTGCCGTCAGCCCAGCTTCTGTCTGCAGCGTCCCCAGGCCCTGGGGCAACCTCGGGCCTCTCAGGTCCCACTTCCCCCAACATACCAGGTGGAACCATATCAAAGTGTCAACATTCAACACTTTCTGATCCATACAAGTGGTGATTTCACCAGGGACCACCTCTGCCACACTCAGCAAGTGACAGGCCTGGTGTCCCCTTCACACTTCCAACCCTTCAGGGACAGGGACTGGCTCTCAGAAAGCAGGAGGAGAACAAAGGGGGTCTGATCTCTCATTCTCCCCTAGCTGCCACACTCTGAGCCCCTCTAGGCCTTACTCAAGTGTCCCCAAGAAGCTAGAGCTGGGGGTGTCCTATTTCCTAACTGTGGTACAGGAGCACATCCTTGAGGCCCCACTAGACCAGCTTTCAAGACGGAGAAGCTGGAGGGGAGGTGGTGGGATGGGCAGTCCTGGGGGAAGGGCCACCGGATTGGGAAGGACGTCAATACTCAGTAGCAACTGATGTCCCTGCACTGTGTGTTCTGGGTGAATAACACACAGCCCAAGGAAGACAGCAGCACTGGGAGAAGCTGGCAGGGGAAGGAAATACAGCTGGAAGGTGGATGTGGGGACTAGAGGCTCCATTCTGTCTCCTACCCCTTGGCTTCAGGACCTGGACGTCTCTGGGGAGGGAGGGAGGCATCTGGCCCTGCCCACCCTTCCTACCTGCTTCACTCAGGGTGCTGATGTTGTGACTCAGGCTGCCTGAGAGCCGGCCATGCCCAGGGCCCCAGGTGCAGACCCCACCCAGATCCAGGCTGGCTGCATCGGCACGGAGGTTGGCCTGGCCCCCCAGGCTCCCCGTCTGGGCCTGCAGCCGCCCTCTCAGCCAGAGCTCTCTTGGCAAGGCACGGGTGCCGTTCTGGGCGAGGATGCAGGTGACGCTGTGCATGCTGGTGCTGTTCCCTACGTTCTCATGCTTGTCCCGCAGGAGGAAACCCAGCACAGCTGAGTCAGCAGTGACCCTGATGGTACCTGTAGAGGATGGCAGAGAAGTTGTACAGAGCAGGGGACTGGGCTGCTCTGGGCAGGAGGGAAGAGAATCCGGGGGTAGGACAAGTTCCTAGATCCATGATGTAATTCTAACTCTTGCCACAGGGGGAACATCTGGGAAACGGACCAAATTAGAACAGCTCCCTCCCAGGAGGCTCTGAGGACCAAGCAAGCTACAAGCTAATTCACAAACAAAAGGGCTTTGGCAAAAACAAAGAGAAACAAACAAACATACCTAATAAGGGACGTCAGTTAATACCAGTGCTCGATTCCTGTTCTACAGAACCACAGACCACAGTGAAAGAACAGCCCCATTCTAGACACAACAAAACTGAGATCCAGCAAGGCTTGAGGGATCCAACCTTGAATTCCAGGGATAGACAAACTGCTCGGAGATCTCTTCCATCCAGAAAAGACCCCACACCTTTGGGCCAGTCCGTGCCCATATATAACTCACACAAGAGGGGAATCTTGCTGTTATCAGAACCATTTACATCTACTGCCCCCGCCCAGTTTCATTGTCCAAATGCCCATAACACCTCCCCTCCTGTCATTCAAAGTTGGACTCACATGTTACCACCTCCAGGAAGGAGGCCCTTCTTCACCCCTGGGCTGGTTTAAACACCCCTGTTCTGTGCTTCCAGACAGAGAGCTCATGCAAATCTCAATCAGATTACAGAGTACACAACATTTTCCACACAGACAGAACTTTCTGACATAAACTGCCAATTATGCTCATAAATTCCTTATGTTGTAGGGTCCTATGTTACCATATCCTACAGGGTATTAACCAGTTAATCATGGATAACCAGAGTAAAACTTCACTAGATTATGATGAAGATATAATGAAATATTGTTGATGAGACAAGAATGGACCCCCACACAGAGTGGATTGATTTTCAACAAAGGTACAAAGCTAATTCAACAGAGAAAGGATGATCTTTTTATTTTTTTATTTATTCTTTACAGAGAGAGAGAGAAAGAGAGAGATTGGGCACGCATGAGTGGAGGAGGGATAGAGGGAAAGAGAGAATACCAAGCAGGCTCCACGCCTGGCACAGAGCCTGATGTGGGGCTCGACCTCACGATCCCAGGATCATGACCTGAGGCAAAATCAAGCATTGGAAGTTCAATCGACTGAGCCACCCAGGCACCCCAGGATGGTCTTTTTAATAAATGTGAAATGACTGAAAATCCACAAGTAAAAAACTACCTCAACCCTTACCTGATCATATACACAAATTAATTCAAAATTAACCACAAACCCAAATTTAAACACTAAAACCATGAAGCTTCTAAGAAAAAATAAAAATGATGTGGCTTCAGGTTTAGTAAATAAAGATTTTGTACACAACCGCAAAAGCATTATCCATAAAAGAAAAAAAAATAATCAACTGGAATTGATCAAAATTCAAAACTTGTGCTCTTTAAAAGACAAGAATTAATGAATCAAAGAATGAAAAGGCAAGCCACAGACTGGGAGAAGTTATTTTCAAAACACACATCTTACACAGGACTTGTGTAAATAACTCCAAATTCAATTTGGGAATTCAAGAAAACAACTCAATTTCAAAAAAATTTTTTTTAATATTTATTTTTAAGAGACAGACAGAGTTTAGGTGGGGAAGGGGCAGAGAGAGAGAGAGAGGGAGATACAGAATTCAAAGCAGGCTCCAGGCTCTGAGCTGTCAGCACAGTGGGGCTTGAACCCACCAGTTGTGAGATCATGACCTGAGCCAAAGTCAGACACTTAAGTGACTTAGCCACCCAGGCGCCCCAACAACTCAGTGTTTTAAATGGACCAAAGGTTTAAATAGACACTTCGCTCACAAAAATTCATAAGTAGTGTGTAAACCTATGAAAAGATGTTCAACAAAATCAGTACTCAGGAAAATGCAAATTAATTAATTAATTAATTAATTTATTTATTTTTCAATTTGAGGGAGAAAGAGAGAGAACATGTGCGGGCATAAGCAGGGGAGAGGGGTGGAGAGAGTAAGAGAGTCCCAAGCAGGCTCCACGTTCAGTGCAGAGCCCAACACGGGGCTCGATCCCACGACCCTGGGGTTAAGACCTGAGCTGGGATCAAGAGTCAGATGCTCAACCAACTGAGCTACCCAGATTCCCCCAGAAAACGCCAATTTAAACCACAATGAGATTCCATCACCAATCAACACTGAAAACCCCCAAACCAAAAATGTGCGACACCAACTGCAAAAGCAAGGACACAGAGCAGCTAGGACCGTCACAGCGCTGGTGGGAACGTGAAATGGTACACCCACGCTGGAAGCGGTCCGGCATTTTCCTCCAGAGTTCGACACGTACTTGCCTTACAATCCAGCAAGCCCACTCAAGACAAATGAAACCATATGGTCCCTCAAAAACCTGTAGGCCAATGATTATAGTGGCTTTATTCATAATTGGAAAATCCAAAAAAAAAAATTGGACAATACTGAAACTAACCCAAATGCCCTTCAACTGTGAACAGATAATCTGCTGGATATCAGCACCATGGAATACTACTCAGCAAAGAAAAGGAATAAAGTGCTGATTCGTGCAACAACTTGGATGAATCTCGACCACATCATGTTGGGCGGAAGACGCCATACTCAACAGTTCACATACTGTTTCAATTCATGTCACATTATACAAAAGCCAAGGCTATAAGGGACAGACTGCAGCTCAGGGGTTGCTGGGGTGGGGGTGGGGGGATGGTTAGGGAAGAGGCTGACCACAGTGGACCTTTGAGGGGAGATGTTAACTGTTCTGTACCCAGACTGTGTTGGTAGGTCCATAACTTTGTGAGTTTATCAAAATGTAAAAGGTTTTCCCCTATATGTAAATTACACTCCAAGACATTATCCATCAATAGTTGCCTTCAAAAATGAAGTAACACGTGTTACATGTTAAGAGATGGAGAGATCATCGGTGTAACTCAAAGTAAACTCGACACGAGTAGTTCTCTGGAACATGTTTTATTTGATTGTGTTTAAAATTTTTTTTTTAATTTTTTTTTTTTAACATTTAATTTTGAGACAGAGAGAGACAGAGCATGAACAGGGGAGGGGCAGAGAGAGAGGGAGACACAGAATCGGAAGCAGGCTCCAGGCCCTGGGCCATCAGCCCAGAGCCTGACGCAGGGCTCGAACTCATGGACCGCAAGATCCGTGACCTGAGCTGAAGTCGGACGCTCAACCGACTGAGCCACCCAGGCGCCCCTAAAATTTTTTTTTTAATTTTATGTTTATTTTTGAGACAGACAGAGACAGAGATAGACTGCGAGCCGGGGAGGGGCACAGAGATAGGGAGACACAGATCCAAAGCAGGCTCCAGGCTCTGAGCTGTCAGCACAGAGCCCACGCAGGGATCAAACTCATCAACCGCGAGATCGTGACCTGAGCCGAAGTCAGCCGCTTAACCGACTGAGCCACCCAGGAGACCCATGTGTTTAAAAATTGTTTCGACCTATGTCATTTTATTATGAAATTTGGTTTGGGCCCATTTAGCCAATTTGGGATTAGGGGGGTCGGTGCTAATGTTACTACCAGACTAGAGAATGGCACCCATGTTTTAGGGGTCAGGGCAGAATCTTCAGGTTCTGAAACACTGGGCCCTGGACAGATGTCCAGCTAGGGCGCTGTGGTCAAGGATGTTTGGGCAAAGGGTCCCTTTTTGTGTCATTCTGGCTTTGGGAACCTTGTTAATGTTTCACACGATCAAAAACCAAGCACATAAAATCAATAAGGATAGGGGAAACCTAAAAATGGAATACAAACAGGAACCAGCGAACCCCACTGCATTTCAAATGATTAACAGAATCACACGGGGGTGGCAGGGGGATTAACCCTAACTAACATGTGAACACCGTGGTTGGATTTAGGCCTCCAATAACTACTTGGATGAACTCCAACCACATTATGTTCAGGCCAAAGACCAAAAAAAAAAAAAAAAAAAAAAAAAAAAATTCTCATCAAATACTGAATTCTAGTTAATAGGGTTTCCTTTCACAGAGGTACAGGTTAGTGACTCTGAAACTACTTTCTGTGTATTGTAGGGCTGAGCAAATGAGTAATCCACTGTGGGTGGTTAGAGCCAGGTTTCTTTCTGTTGGAGAAAGGATGAGAAGGGTGAAAAGGGAAAACATGAGAATGAGCCTTTTGATGATAAATTGAAATTGAGGACATCAATGCGAACGAATGGTTTTAAACTTACCTATCTGTAGAAAGATACAGAAATGTGTATGTGTGTGCGTGTGTGTGTGTGTGCGCGCGCGCGCGCGCGCACACGTCTATTTTCCAGGTCCGTCCATTGAGAAAGTCTAGGACTGATAGTTCAGTAGGAATAAACACACCTAGCACCCAGCTCTTGGTTTCTACATATTATTTTGCATTAAAAGGAACCAAGGATTCTTGGAGAAATGGCTTATTTCACGTGAGGGAAAATGTAAAATGAGACAAACATCTTTTGGGTCATAAAGGAAGGGAGTGCTCAAAGAATATGGAAACACATCAAAAAGACACATGATGGGGCACATGGGTGGCTCAGTTAACCGTCTGACTTCGGCTCAGGTCACGATCTCACGGTCCATGAGTTCAAGTTCTGTGTCAGGCTCTGTGCTGACAACTAAGCCTGGAGCCCGCTTCAGATTCTGTGTTTCCCTCTCTCTCTGCCCCTCCCCCGCTCATGTTCTCTCTCTCTCTCTCTCTCTCTCTCTCTCTCTCTCTCTCAAAAATATACATTAAAAAAAAGAAAAAAAGATATATGATGGGGCTCCGGGGTAGCACAGCTGGTTAAGAGTCCAATTTTTAAGTTTGTTTTAATGTTTATTTATTTTTGAAACAGAGAGAGAGACAGAGAGAGAAAGTGCAAGTGGGGGAGGGGCAGAGAGAAAGAAGGAAACACAGAATCCGAAGCAGGCTCCAGGCTCTGAATTGTCAGTACACAGCCTGACGTGGGGCTCGAACCCATGAACTGGGAGACCATGACCTGAGCTGAAATCGGGTGCTCAACCGACTGAGCCACCCAGGCGCCCCAAGAGTCGACTCTTAATTTCAGCTCAGGTCATGATCTCACAGCTCCTAAGATCAAACCGTGTATTGGGCTGTATGCTGACAGTGTGGAGCCTGCTTGAGATTCTGTCTCTCCCTCTCTCTACCCCTCCCCTACTTGTGCCAATGCTCGCTCTCTCGCTCTCGCTCTCTCTCTCTCTCTCTCTCCCTCTCAAAATAAATAAATAAAATAAACATTTAAATAAAAGACAAATGAGTAGTATCATTTCTATTAACGGTGGGGAGCTTAACCGGACCAGCCCTCCCAAGGTAACAATTGCAAATTCTGGGCAAAATGAAAAAACAGCAGCTATCTGAAAGTGACAGGAGAGTAACCACAAATAGGCAGACCGTGGGTGGGACTTAGCACTGGAGGAAATCACCAGCACTAAACGGGCTGTATGTTTTCACTCTAACACCATGAAGGTGGACAACATTTGAACAGCAATCTGCACTCTAAGTGATTAGGGAATCTGAGAACAGAGGTCCAACCGGCAACAACAAATGGCAAGTAAAGTGGGAAATTCTGGAGGAAGCCACCCAGGGGAAACCCTAAATTCTACCTGCAAACTTCCTATCTTTGCTGATCCCCTGAACTTCACAAGAGCGGAAAAGACCCCAAGCAGCCCAGCAAAAATAAGAGAAATGAACTGATTTCAGCTGCATCCCACCAGAGGGGAGACAGTTTGGGTTCTGAATCTACCCAACTTAACTGTCAGCTAAAATAAGAAAAAAACAGGGGTGCCTGGGTGGTGGCTCAGTCAGTTGAGGGTCCAACTTTGGCTCAGGGCATGATCTCGTGGTTCATGACTTCAAGCCCCACATGAGTTCTCAGCTATTGGCACAGAACCTGGAGCCTGCTTCAGACTCACTGTCTCCCTCTCTCTCTGTGCCTACCCCACTCACTCTTTGTCTCTCTCTCAAAAATAAATAAACATTAAAAAAATAAAATAAATAAAACAAAATAAAATAAAATAAAATAAAATAAAATAAAGTAAGAAAAAAAAAACAAAGCCCACAAACAAAAACACTCTTCAGAGAAATAAAAAAGAATTCATGTCTCTATATCATTGAAAATGTCCAGAATACAATCTCAAGTTGCTACACATACAAAGAAGCAGGACAAGGATTTTAGCAGACAAGGATTTTAGAACAGGTCTTATAACGATGCTCAAGAATATAAAGAAAATTTTAAAAAGAATATAAGGAAAATATTCTTGTATTAAATGAACTGATAGGAAATCTCAGCTGTAAAATGGAAATTTTCTTTTTTAAATCCTGATGGTGACTCTAGAACAAAAAATGCAAAATATGAGATTAAAAAATGTATTGGAGCATCTTACAATTTTTGTCATGTGGCGTTTGGAGAAGACAGAAGAAAAAGTCATTGAGCTGGAAGACAGATCAATAGACATCTAAAGAAAAAAAAAAGGAAAAATGACTAAAAAAAAAAATCAGGAGAGCTTCAGAGACCTAGAAACAGTATCAAAAGTTCTAAAATTTATCAATTGGAAATCCCAAGGAGGAGAGGAAAGAGAAAATGGGACAGGAAAAATCTCTGAAGAAATAATTTTCCAAATGTGAAGATTTCCTAGATGTGTTCAGAGATATGCATACAGGGGTGCTCAGCGGCCCTGGGTGGCTCAGTTGGCTGACCATCCAACTCTTGATCTCAGCTAAGGTCATTATCCCAGGGTCATTGAATCGAGCCCTGCGTCAGGTTCCACGCTTGAGTGTGGAGTCTGCTTAAGATTCTCTCTCTCTGCCCCTCTGCCCCTCTCCCCTGCTCCCTTTCTCTCTCTCTAAAATAATAAAAACTAAGACATGCATCTACAAAATATCCTTCAAGAAAAAAGGAAGAACAACATTTTCAGACAAATCAAAATCAAGAGGGTTCATGGCTACTTAGCTTGCCTTCCAAGAAATGCTAAAGGTGGTTCTTTAAACAATTGTTTAAAGTTTATTTATTTTAAGGGGCGCCTGGGTGGCTCAGTCGGTTAAGCGTCCGACTTCGGCTCAGGTCACGATCTCGCGGTCCATGAGTTCGAGCCCCGCGTCAGGCTCTGGGCTGATGGCTCAGAGCCTGGAGCCTGTTTCTGATTCTGTGTCTCCCTCTCTCTCTGCCCCTCCCCCATTCATGCTCTGTCTCTCTCTGTCCCAAAAATAAATAAAAAACGTTGAAAAAAAAATTAAAAAAAAAAGTTTATTTATTTTAAGACAGAGAAACAGAGCACGAGTGGGGAGGGGCAGAGAAAGAGGGATAGAAAATCTCAAGCAGGCTCCAGAGTGTCGATGAAGAGCCTGATGTGGGGCTCGAACCCACAAACCGCGAGATCATGACCTGAGCTGAAATCAAGAGTCAGACGCTTGACGGACTGAGCCACCTGGGTGCCCCCAAAGGTGGTTCTTTAAAATGACAGGAAATGATACCAGGAAAAGGTTTTGATCTTTAGGAAGGAAGGAAGAATGCTAAAAATGATGAACACATGTGCAAATACAAAAGCCATTTTATTTCTCTTAACGCCTTTCAAGTCAACACGACTGAAGCAAAAATTATAATACTGTGTTGTTGGTTTATAGCGTATGTAGATGTAAAAGAGAGGGCAACTATGGCAGAAAGG
Source organism: Panthera tigris (assembly GCF_018350195.1). Classification (NCBI taxonomy): domain Eukaryota; kingdom Metazoa; phylum Chordata; class Mammalia; order Carnivora; family Felidae; genus Panthera; species Panthera tigris. Next base: position 32,009,718 of record NC_056675.1, on the reverse strand, counting down.
GTGGGGGGATCAAAGTCTAGGTTCTTAAAACTGATGTGACCTGCTCCAAAACAAATGCTAAGCAGAATGTTAAATAATATAAAGAAACAGAAGTTTAAAGGGCAGTAGATAAATTAAAGCTGAGTTCTATTTTTTTTTAATTTTTCCAAAAGAAGGCAAGAAAAGAACAGAGGAACAATAAATATGAGAATAAAGTAAACAAGTAGCAAAAGGGTAGACATAAATTCAACTATAGCTATAATCACATTAAACATCAACTGACTAACTAGTATAATTAAAAGGCAGAGATTGTCAAACTAGACATAAAAGCAAAATCCAGGGGCACCTGGGTGGCTCAGGTGATTAAGCATCCAAATGATTTCAGTTCAGGTCATGATCTCAGGGTCATGAGACTGAGCCCTATGTCAGGCTCTGCACTGTGTTTAAGATTCTCTCCCTCTGCCCCTCCTGTTTGTGCTCTCTCTCGCTCTCAAAAAAAAAAAAAAAAAAAAAAAAAAAAAGCAAAATCCAACTATATGTGGCCTACAAGAAATTTACCTCAAATATAAGGAAACAGATATGTTTAAAGTAAAAAGGTGACAAAATACATACAACGTAAATGCTAATAAAAAAGAGTGGCTACCTTAATGGCAGACAAAACAGACTTCCAAAAAAAGAGTCAGATGAGAGAGAGACAGCATATGTCACAATAAATGGGTTGATTCGTCAAGAAAGAATAATCATCATAAATGCTCATGCACCTAATACCAGCATGTCAACATGCATCAAGAAAAATGGGCAGAATCGAAGGAAGAAATAGAGAAATCCGTCATCACAGCTGTAGAGTTTAACACCCTCCTCTCATTAATGATACAGTAACAGGACAAAAAGAAAATCAGTGAGCGGCACCTGGGTGGCTCAGTCGGTTAAGCGTACTACTTTGGCTGAGGTCACGATCTCATGGTTTGTGAGTTCAAGCCCGGCAATGGGCTCTGTGCTGACAGCTCTGAGCCTGGAGCCTGCTTCAGATTCTGTGTCCCCCTCTTTCTCTGCCCCTCCCTGCTCGTGCTCTGTCTCTCAAAAATAAATAAACCTTTAAAAATAATTTTAAAGAAAATCGGTGAGGCTATAGATCAGGAGAGCACAACCAAGCATTTGACCTAACTGACCTTTGTAGAACATTACATCCGACAACAGCAGGATACAAATTCCTGTTCAGTGCATAAGGTATGTTACCACACAGATTATATATTAGCTTGTAAAACAAGTCACAACAAATTTTAAAAGACTGACCCTTGGACCACAATGAAAAGAAATATTAAAAAGCTACCTAGAAAAGTTTCAAATATTTGGAAATTAAGCAACATACTTCTAAATAGTCCACGGGTCAAAAGAAGAAATCATAACAGAAATGTGAAAATATTTCAAAATGATTAATAATGAAAACACACAACACCAAAATTTGTGGCAAGCAGCTCAGAGAATCCTGAGAGGCAAATATATAGTTTTATATACTTCCATTAGAAAAGAAAAGAATCTAAAAATCAATGGCTTGAAAGTCCACCTTAATAAAATAGAGTAAATCCAAATTGAGGGTAAGAAAAGAAAGGGCAAGACAATGGAATCAATGGAATCGGAAGGAGACAACCAGAGAGAAAACAAAACCAAATATTGCTTGAGGAGATAAAAATTGACGTAATCCTAGCTAGACTGATAAAAGAGAGGAAAACAAGTAACGACTAGCAGGAATGAAAGAAGGAACATACTATATATAGATGCTATGTATATTAAAAGGATAATAATAGATACAATGAATAACTTTATACCAATAAACTTGACAACTTAGTTGAGACGGACAAATCCCCTGACAAGGGTAACTTTCAAACTGACACAAGATGAAATAGAAAATCTCAAGAGCTTTACATCTATCCATTTTCCAAAAAACTTTTCCACAAAGAAAATTCCAGATCATGGGTAGAGTCCATCAGACACTTAGAGAAGCATGAATACCAATCTTATACAAATTCTTCTGGATAAAAAAAGGAGGAAATGCTCCCATGACCTGTTTTATGAGCTCAGCACACAAAGGGAAAAAACAGTCCTCTTAACAGTGGAGAAACTTGGCAGACACTGTGTTCATCAAATGACCAAAGCTAACGCCACCAATACTGGGACACAGGGCAGCATCTGGGTGGCTTAACAAGGTTAAGCGTCCTGCTTTTGATTTCGGCTCAGGTCGTAATCTCGCAGTTCATGAGTTTCAGTTCCACATTGGGCTCTGTGCTGACATTATCGAGCCTGCTTAGGATTCTCTCTCTCTCCTGCTCTCTTTGCCCTGCTCGCTCTCGCACTCTCCCTCTCGCACTCTCCCTCTCTCCCCCTCCCTCCCTCCCTCCCTCTCTAAATAAATAAATAAATAAATAACTTTTAAAAATTCTGGGACATACTGATATTAGGTACTTCCAGATATGATGGCACATCACTACTGTAACTTGCTTGAAAGTAGTCACGAGGAAGCATCAGGTAAGCCCCAAAATGACTTCCCTATATCCTTCAAAAATGTAAAATACCATGAAAGGGAAAGGAATACTCTATGTCTTCTGATTTTGATAGTTGCATTGTAGGATGTAGGAGAATATCTTCACGTGTAAGGAAAAAAACACTGCACTATTTAGGACTAAAGAATTATCATGTCTGCAACTTAGTCAAACACAGCTCAGGAATCAAGTGTATTTTTATACACAAATAAAAATGTCACAGACACACTTATATATGTGTGTATAGAGAGAGAGACAAAGAGGTAAAGAAGAATGATAAAGTAATTGTGGTAAAATGTCAGTAATTGGTGAAGCTGGGTAAAGGGTGTAGGGCATTATTTGTGCTATTCTTGCCACTTTTCTGCACGTCCGAAATTTTGTCAAAATGAAAAGTATTAGAAAAAAAATATGCTTGGGGAACACTGCTCCCAACCCTTCCTCCTGGATTTTTCTAATGTCCATTAGTACATAAAAGGCTGTGACAAGTCCTGCATAAGGAAACCTACTTGGTGTTTCCTTACAAGATTCACCTCGTGGACGAGGTGTTAATTTCTGACAAAGGGATGTTGTCAGTATGTGAGATGCTGAAACAGAGTATACGTGGGCTTCAAAACCTGTAGGATTTAATCTACCCTGTATGTAGTTCCACAGAAAGGGCTTTTCTCCAAGACCCCCACTGCCCCTGCCCCATGGCGTTCCCCAGGCTCACCCTCTCTGAATGTCTCCTTCTGCTTCAACACGCCCTTGAGGGTCAGGAGGTGGGGCACAGCTGGCCAGCCAGCCACCGTGTGCTGCGCTTGGCTCTGCAGGGTCAGGACCTGGCCTCCCCTCTGCTCCGCCGAAGCCTTGAGGACAAGCTGTGCTGTGCTCTGGTCCACCAGCACCTTGTACAACAGCCAAACCCTAGAAAGGAACGTGATGGGAATAAAGGCAGTCCCTACACTGCGGGCAGACCGTGAAAGGCGGGTCCCTGCACCCCACCGTCCAGACCCCCCACAGGACTGCTTCTATCGGGCTCTCAGCCCATGGAGACGCAGTCTAACAGCAGCTAAGATCATAGGCTTTGTGGTCAGCCAAACCTGGATCTGAATCTCAGTGCTGCTGCTCACTAACTGTGGCCTTGGACAACGACAGAACCTCTCTGAGCCTCAGTTTCTTCTATTGCCAAGTGGAGGATAAAAAAGAACCACTGACATTGAGTGGATATTATTGATATTTTATCTATGCATCATATGATACTGAACGATGAGAAAATAAACAGCTTCAAGAAGCCTGGTGTTAAACTTCCTAGAGCGCTGGCGCAGGGGACGTGATCCCTACTGTCCACATAGGATGCTCTATTGTAAGACACCATGGGAGGCACCTCTCTTGGGGATCAACACCAGAAACAAGATCAGCCATCCTTTCCCTGGTGCAAACCACACAGTTTTGAATGTGTGTGTTTCCCTACAGCCTTTGCAAGTAATGCCACCGGTTGGTTTCTCTTTTTGCATTGGCTATTAGGATGCTTAAAGCCAAATCTTAAGCTGGATTCCAGCCAACGTAGAAGATCTCGTGGCCTGCATTTTGTTTCCTAAAGCCACTTTGAGCACCTTCCTATTTTCCCCAGTTTTCTTTTCCCTTCATGCTAATTTCCTCATGTGTTTTGAAAAACCTAGGACAAAAGTTGGGAAACTATGGGCCTGTGGGCCAAAACCAGCCCACCACCTGTTTTGTAAATAAAGTTTTATTGGAACACAGCCGCACCCATTCATCCCCATATCAGCTAAGATACCTCTGGGCTACAAGAGCAGGGTGGTTCCCACCAGGACCATATAGTCCATAGATCCAAAAATATTTACTACCTAGCCCTTTGCTGAAAGTTTGTCAATTCCTGACCTAGAACAACATACATTTTTATAATTTGCCTCAAACCCTTTTCGGACTGGAGATAAGGAAGGACGTTTGGACAGGTGGATGGATGGATGGATGGATGGATGGATGGATGGATGGATGGACAGCTACAGAGGGTAATTCTGGGGACAAAATCATCCAGGACTATACCTGAAACCTTGGGTCTCCTCAAATTCACAAAAGCTGCCAACGCTGGGGCCGCAGGGGAAACAGGGCACTAATACTTAACGGAGACCCAATCTGTGCCAGAAGGTATCACACTGAGAAGAGCAATGCTAATGGCAGCTGGGGAGCGAATATTCTCGCGGGCCAGTGCTGGTGTGGCGTTCACGTGCGCTGCTCCATTAACCTGAGGACAGCCCTAAGAAGCAGGCTGAGAAAGGGCACAGTGGCTGGCCCACAACCCAGAGGCTGCGCTGGGATTTGAACCCGGGCAGCTGGCTCCAGAGCCCAGGATCCTAATGGCCGGATCGCGGCGGATAAACGGGCATGCGCAGTGAAGGTCATGAGCTCGCAGTTGGTGAGTTCAAGCCCCATACCGGGCTCTGCGCTGACAGTGGGAGCCTGCTTGGGATTCTCTCTCTCTTTCCCCTCTCTGCCCCTCCCCGACTCGTGCTTTCTGTCTCTCTCAAAACGAATAAACTAAAAAAAAAAAAAAAAAAAAAGAATGGCCTAAGTAGGGAGGATTTAGGCCCGGTCCCCGAGGGACGCAAGGGGGCGCCTCTGAGCCATGATTTCCCATCTCTCCGGGACACCAGCCCTTTGCCCTCCGAGGTCCCTCCTCGCTCACAGGGCCCCTGGGGACCCTCACCTGGCTGGGGCCACCTTGCTGGACAGCTGCAGCTGAACAGCCCTGGGGGCGCGGAGGACTGCCTGGCGGAGGAGGACACTGGCGCCCCAGGCCCTGCTGCTTCTCCGGGTGTCCCGGCTGGTGTCGGCCTCCAGCAGAAGCAGCTCACGGTCGGAGGCGTGCACAGACAGGGAGCCGCCGACGCTGCGGTCTTTGTATCGCCGGGCAGTCGCCAGCACCTGAAGGGAGGCAGGAGAGGACTCCGAAGTGGAGGGAGTTCAGGAAGGGTCTGTGGGAGCCAGCTATGTGGGAAGGCCCTTCCTCCTGGAAGCGTTCCTGAGCCACTCCAGCTGTGAGAACCACCAAGCAGGCACACAGGAAAAGAGAGGAGGCAGAGGGAAGAAGGGTGGATGGAAGACCTCCAGAAGCTCCAGGGCTCAAGGTGGGGAGTGTGCGGTGTACGAGGAGGAGCCATACTGGGGGGCGGGGAGGGGGGCGGGGACAGGCAGAGGCAAAGGCTTGGCCAGGCTCCCAGGGGTGGGGGTGGGAGCAGGGAGTTCCATCTTGTGCCAACTCCGCAGGAGCTGAAGCCCCTTTCCTAATCCAGGCCTCAGTTTCCCCATTGGTCCAGCCTGGGAGGTGCAGCGCAGTGATGTGGGAAGCTTGTAAAACTATGCCTGGTCCCTCCATGGACGAAATGATCAAGTGGTCCATCCATGCAATGGAATATCAGTGATAAGAAGCTCCAGAAAGACGTGGAGGGACCTTAAATGCAGCTCACAAAGTGCAAGAAGCCAGTCTGAAAAGGCTATACACCGGAAGATTTCAACCGTATGACATTCTGGAAAAAGGTAGAACCAGGCGTCAAGGGCTCAGAGGTAGCTAGGGGGTAAAGGGGAAGAAGGGATCCACAGATGGAACACGGGGCATTTCTAGGGCAGGGAAACCACTCCGTGTGATACAGTAAAGAAGGGTATATGACATTCTTTGCTTGGCAAAACCCCTACAACCATACATCCCCCAGAGGGAACCCGGATGTAAACTACAGACTTTGGTTAATAATAATATATTAATACTGGCTCGCCAGTTAGAATGTATTACACTCACGCAAGATACTCCTAAGAGGGAAAACTATGAGGAAAAGGGAACTCTCCGTACTTTCCATGCATCTATTCTGCAAACCTACAAACCACTCTGGAAAATGAAGTTTATTAATTCTTTTTCAAGTATGCCCGGGACCCCCTGACCAATCAACTCAGCGCCTCCAGGGCTGGGGTCCAGGAATGTTCTAAAACCTCCATAGGTGATTCCAACATGGCTTGGGCTGAGAACTTTTAAGTCACACCCATGTTTTCTCCGACTGGGCCTCTGCGGGCCCGAAGACTCCCATAAAGCATGCGCCCTCAAGAGGGGCAATATCGCCCCCAAATTGCAAAACGTGATTTGTGGAGGGGTGGATTAAAAGAAAAAAACTTCTTATGTGTAAATCGTAGATGTGCATTCTGCATGTAAACAAACACAGGACGTCTGTGTTATTAAAATTTCAATTAGGGGGTGTGTGGTAGGGGCCGCTGGCTGGTTTGTACACGCGTACCCTGAATGCCGTTTATCGCTCCCTTGAGAATGTACGGATCCCGTGCTCCGTCTGAGTTCCCATCAAGCAGGATATGTAGGAAAAACATGTTCAGCGTTCAAGGTCAGGGACTCCAGAGATGGCCAAGGGGGAGCATCTCCTTTGTAACAAAGAATGTCTGTATGGCAGACCGTGATCTCCTTGGAGCTGGCCATGCAAGGAGGGAAAAGGCAACAGATAGCTGGCTGGGCTAGATGCCGCGGGCAGATCCCAGCAGCGGATGTTTTGTCCAGTGTGCTGTTCCTGGACTCCCTGTACGTAAGTTTCCCCCAATAATCCTGTTTTCTTTGCTGTATCCGGGTCATTTCTTCCGTCTCACTGGGCCATCACCCACCCTCACCTTAGAGTCTGCCCGGGAGCAGTTGCCTAATTGCCGGGCTAGCCATGAGGCTGGAGAGAAACCTCCCCGAGTGGTAAGGTGTTGGAAAGGGGAAAAAGGGAAAAAATCCACAGGGGGATATGTCAAGTCGGCCAGTGACCTCTGTGTGGGGAGGGATGGCCCATACGTCAGATGCTTGTGGAGTGCCATGCGAGGACAGGGACGCCCTGAAAACGCCAGCCAGTCCAACGCACTTGTTGGAGATGCCGCGCACAGGGGCAGGGGAGGGAAGCCAGAGCGGGACAGCAAGAGAGAGAGCTCAGCGTGCCGTCCGGCGAAGCTCGGAGGCCACAGGAGGCCAGCGATTAAGACACAGGCACCTGACTAACAGGTATTTACCCAGAGGATACAAACATAATTCAAAGGGTTAAACAAGACTCTGCCAAGAGACTGTGCTGTCTGGGACGGGCTGCAGGAGTTAACAGGACAATGAAAGCAGTCCTCATGTCAGGCTGCCCCCCACACAACGATGCGATCCCACTGTACTCGTCACTGCTGACACCTGGCTCGGTATCGACGCACATCCATTCCCGCAGGTGCGTTCCCCTCTCCGTGGGGATGGCTACGGGCGTGCGGTGCCCGGAGCTGGCCCTACTTACCCTGGACTGCACTGGACGCTACACCTGGGACGCTACATCCCTGCCTGCCGGGCCATCTACTCACTCACTTACAGGAGAAACCTACCAGCTGGAAGGTGCTCAGGGCCCGACGTAGAACTGAAAACACATCTTAGCGGCTCTGTCCCCTGGCCGTGGTCTTCCCCTCTGCGGCCGCCACGGACGCAAGGTGGCAAGACACACGGCTGCCATCTTTAATTCCACCTGTAAGGCAATCCCCCTCCTTACCTAGGAGAGTTCCCGAATAAGGCAAGTAGTTCTGCCAAGTGGGAGAGCTCGTGATGTGTTAAACGCAACACGAGGGACACGCGCTCTCATCAAAACCGAATGCTGCTCATATACACCTGAACGTTCCCACGACGTCTCCCAAGCCACGGCTAGTTCAAGCACACAGAGTAAACCTGCTGATTCCCTGGCTACTGACCCGGCTTGGTTCAATCGCTCGCCTTCTTCCTAGCAAAATGCTTTCCAGAGTTTCACAATCGTTTGTGTTTCCCTAGCCCCGGGATGCTGCGGCTTGCACCATGGCTCTGGGATTTGGTTACAGTGCACCTCGGCATACCGGCTCCAACGACGCCGCGGATGGGAGGCGTGAGAAGAACGTGTGGGCCGTCCAGGGTGCACAGGGGTGGAGCGTACGGGACGTGCTGCTGGCTGCTTTGCGCACGCACACCCCGAACACACCTGTCCGTCACTGTCTTGAGGATGTCCACATCCTGTGCTCCCTCTATATTCCCATCAGGCGGGATATGCAGAAAAAAACATGTTCAGTGTTCAAGGTCAAGGGCTTGGGGGGCGGCCAGCCTGGTGCGCCTCCTTGATAACAAAGAATGCCCGGATGACAGGCCTTGATCTCCTTGGAGCGCTGGTCAGGCGAGGAGGGGGAGGGCTGCAGATACTTGCTAGGCTACTTGCGACCCTACGGAAGCTTGCTGTGCACAGAGTCCAGCAGCAGATGCTTTGGGGGGGCTCCAGGAGGGGGACAGAGGCTGACAATGCTGGGCTCCTGAGCCCCACTTCACCCACAGAGATAACATAAACAAAGGGTGCTGCTGTTTTAAAAAGTGATGACGAAGTCTGAGCCCGTGAGATGACCCAGCATCCCCATCATCAGCTACATCCACTTAATGGGGACATGGGCTCCACAGCCGGACCGGCTGGGTGCCCATCTGGGATCCTCTACCTACACGCTCAGTGACCTTGTACAAGACACATCACCTCTCTGTCTCAGACTCTCATGTGCAAGATGCTACAACGGCACAGTCACGGGGTAGCCATGAGAGGAGCCACGTGAAGGGCTGAGAACAGAGCCCGGCACGCGGTAAACACTCAACAGACAGCAGCTCCCATCACAAGGGATTACGGTGACAGCATGGCCTCAAATATGGGATGCCAGCGGCCCTGAGATGTGCCGTGACTTTATGGACCCCGGTGAGAGCAAAAAAGCTGGTAACAAAACAATGAAGCTATGTGGGTCTGAAGACACATCCTGATTTCAGAGCTGTTGACACACTGTAACAGGTGCCTCTGAGAAGGACCAGCTTTCATAATCCGAAGCTCTTCTCAGGCTCCTTTATAGAGTTTCCAAAGCCACCAGCACAGGGATGAGCACGCAGCAGGCATTTAAAAACTGCCTTCGAGTTCTGAGCCTCATCACAGGTGGGACCACCCGTCTACACCTCCGTCTCCCTAGCCCATGGCCTGATTCCTGTGTATGTGGGGCATACAGCTTGCTCCACGAAGCAACCAACGTGCAGGGGCTTTCTGAGCACCCAGTGCTGCGTGGACAGAGCTCAGCCTTCCTGCCTGGCTCCTTCTCTCCGCCCTTTATTTCCTTGTCAAGTGAAACCCTTCGTGTTTCCACCCCACACCAGGCAAAATACTCCAGGGTCAAAAATGATCAGATGGCCTCCCCCAAACACAGGACAGGGTTTAGAGGACAATTCTGCTTCTCTCCATTTTCAAGGGTGAAATGTGATCGTTCTACCCCCCAGGGAGCCAAAACCCCTTCTGGCCTGGACAATCACTTCCAAATGATGGATTTGGAAACCTCCCTGCCATCTGTTCTTGATTCTGGACTGGCTGTCTGGCTCAGCTTAACATCCTGGGGTGGCCTCCCCCCGCCCCACACCGGGGCCTCCATTGTCCCTTCCTTCCGCCCCATCTCCCAGCAAGCTGGCGGCTCCGAGACAGCACTTGGCGGGCAATTTGAGGTCATCCCAGAGGGCCCACGTCCGTACCTGTAAGTTTGGAGGAAATGGGGGTCTGTGGGGATGCCTGAGCTGGAAGAGGAACACCAAGTGGGAGTCAGATCCGTTCAGCTGGACTGAGACCTGTTGAGAGGCCGAGGGGGAGGGGGAGGGTCAGAGGGAGCAGAGGAGGGAGAGGGAGAACCCCAGAAGGTAGCTGGCTGGGCGCTCCAAGGGGGACGGTCATCCCAGAGTTTGCCCAAATCCCAGGCCAACAGCACCTTCTGTGATGCTTCTTGGCCCCAGATGTTACTCAGGCTCTGTTACTTGCAAGCGTGACAAGTACAGACCCAGACATGGGGCTGGGAAGATAACTCTGGGACCCTGGAACCCCTACGTCCCCTGCCATGGTGCCTGCTCATGTCTCCCATGTCCACGGCTGCATTCTATCTGACCCTGACCAGGAAGTAGGCACTGGACAGCGGGCTTTATAACCATTGCCTCATTTAATCGTCACCGCTCCTCTCACAAGCTGGTATGACGAACTCCATTTCACAGATGAAAAAAAAATGATATTCAGTGGGGTTGAGTAATTTCCCCAAGGTCACATAGCAAGTCCACAGGGTAGCTAAGATTTGAACTTGAAGGCTCTCTGGAGGTGAAGACAGAAACAGTCACCTGTGCGTCCCCAGCACATAGTGCAGCAGAGACCCAACCCGTGTAGAGCGAATGATTGAACAAAGATACCTCCAGCAGCTGCTAGATAGTCACCGAGCTGCATTTTCTGGACACACAGCGAGAACTACATTTCCCAGCCTCCCTTGCAGCTGGGTGGGCCAGGTGATAAGTTCCAGCCAATGGGATGTGGGCAGGAGTGGCTGGACCCACTTCAGGGACTGGCCGATGGAAAACTTCTGCATAATTCTCACTGTCCCTTTCCCACGCATACGCCCAAAGTAAGCGCTCCAGGGCCCCCTGCCCCCTCTTCAGCACCCCCCCCCCACCAGACACCTGCACTCTAACACGAATGCCGCTCCTCCCCCACCAAAGAGGCAGAACTGACCTGGGATGGGACGTTGGGGCTGGCGGTAGCCCTTGCGTCCACACTGAAGTCAAACAGTCCCGGGGGACCCCATCTGAAGACAACGTCCCCATCCAAACTCAGGGCCTGGGGGAGCCTCAGCTGGAAAGCAACGGTACCGTTTACTCTCTCCCAACGGTTGAGAGCTCTGCTCAGGGGCCACCAAACAGTGTCTGCCCAACCTGGGAACCGGTACCTGGGAGGAATGAGCTGCATTCAGGGCCAGGCGGTGCCAGATTTCCTCACCCTGAGATCTGTCATGGTGCAGACCCCTTAAGTGCAGCACGACGTTCTGGTTGACTTTCAAGGTCGCCTCCACCTCCCTGCTCTTAGCCTGGGTGAGCGAGAACCGGTGGCATTCAGAGACGTGACTTCCCATTTCCCAGGGCCTGCAGAAGCCACCCTGGGAACCCAGCGGTGAGAACAAAGTGGTCCCAAGATGTCTACCCACCCACTCACAGGGCAGGGAGTAGGACCAAGTGCACCAGGGTCTTTCCAACAGGGATGGTCAAGGCCGGTGCCCACAGGTAGAGTTTGTGGGGTGGGCCTGAGGGGGCAAACTTGAGGGTCTGTGTCTCATTCCAAAGGAGTGTCCTGGTATTAGTCTGTTTTGTTCACTGCTGTATGCCTCATATTTAACGCAGGACCTGGTGCATAGTAGGTGCTCAATAAATATCCGGAAGAATCCAGAATCACCAGTGATAGCCTGCAACCCCAAGGCCAAAGACAGGCTGGAAAAGACAGAGAGAGAGAGGGAAGTAGGAAGGGAGGGAGGAAGGAGGAAAAGTTGCTACTTCTGCTGGCTTTGAAGACAGAGAAGGAACCACAACACAAGAACCATGGGTAGCTTTAACAAGTTAGCAAAGACGAGGAAACGGATTCTCTGCTGAAGCTTCCGGAAGTCATGTAACTCCAGCAACACCTGATTTTAGCCAGGTGAAACCCATTTGGGATTTCTCATCTCCAGATCTCCAAGGTAAGAGTGTGCTGTTTTAAGCCACCAAGGGTGTGGTACTTTGTGCGGCAGCCATAGGATCCTACCACCCGTGGGGAGATCATCTGTTCACTTAGCAGCTACTGGCCTCTGCCACATGCCAAGCACCCGGGAGCAGGGCACCATCTGTGCCCATGTGGGTTCACTGAGAAGTTACAAACGCCTTGCCACAGAATTTTATCACTACTGTACAACTTCAGAAGAATACACGACTTTAATTTAGAAACAACAGGGAGCAGGAATAAATAAATTCTTCCAAGAGAAGAAAAAGAAAGCATGCCATTAAACACAGAGAGGGTTTTGAAAAGAACGGGCAGCCAGGGTGCCTGTGGGTGGCTCAGTCGGTTAAGCGTCCGACTTGGGCTCAGGTCATGATCTCCCGGTTCGTGGGTTCAAGCCCCACGTCGGGCTCTGTGCTGACAGCTCAGAGCCTGGAGCCTGCTTCGGATTCTGTGTGTTCCTCTCTCTCTGCCCCTGCCCCGCTAGTGCTCTGTCTCTCTCTCTCAAAAGTAAACATTAAAGAAGAACGGGCAGCCATACTCAGCTAGATTCAAAGGCTCCGGTCTCCTTGGTTCTCGTTTCTTGTTACCAGGTGGGATTTAGGACCCCATATGTCAGATCTTCTGATTCCTTTTTAATTAGAGGCAGAAATCTGATTTTTACCCCCAAATCTTCCGATGTTCGATGTTGACGACGTTTTAAAACATGTTAAGTGCTAAGCAGGCCAAACAAAACACATCTGGAGGCTGGATCCGGCCCACGGCGCGATTCTGCAATCTCCGGTTTAAACAACACTGAACACCATGGGGAGGTATTTCTGCAGGTGTTTGGGGTCGCATTATGCCCTCTGTTTCCTGTCAGGAGCTCCAAGGACTTCAGCCTCAAGCCTCTGGCAGCCATCTACAGCCCTGTTTAACTGGTAGGGATGTGGGGCCCCAGAAGGAGAGGTCTCTGTGCTCAATAGCTGGTCCCACTTCACCCTTCAGCAGGCCTCTGTATACCCCGCAAGGGAGAAACCACCACTAAGTTCTTCGTCCAGGGCCTGGCACATAGTAGGTGCTCAATAATTGCTTGCTGGAGAATGGGGTTACCTCCCGGAGCTTCTGCCCTAGAGGGATCAGGAAGGAGTCCGGGATGAGGGCTGAGGGGGCACCCGTCAGGTCCCTGAGGGAGAGAATTACGTTACATCTTGGTTCTCACAACCTCTGCGTTAAGAGATGCGTACTGTCTCCATTTTACAGACGGGAAGACGGGGGTCCAGAGTTGTGGAATCGTTTGCCAAGGGCACATCGCAAACACGAGTCTCGTGCCTAGGAAGACGAATGCGAACACATTCTGAGGCAGGGGTTCAGGAAGCTACGGCCAGAGAGTCAGGCCGGGTTCGTTTTCCGTGTATACGGTTGTGTTTGTCAGTGCGGGCTGCTGTAACAACAATCCCATAGACCAGGTGGTTTAAACAACTGGAACTTATTTCTCCCAGTTCTGGAGGCTGGAAATCTGAGATCAGGGCACGCCGGCCACGTGGCTGTCTCCTTACTGTGCCCTCACGGCGGGGAGGGGGGGTGTCGGGGGGTGGGGGGCGGCCCTCATCTCTTCACGGGGGCTCTACCTCGTGAGCTAACCCCACGCCTCCCAATACCTTCACATTAGGCCTTCAATGTGCAAATCTGGGGGTGGGGGTGGGGACACATTCAGTCCACTAGCAAAAGTTTTATCAGAACACAGTTGTGCCTGTTCATTTGTGTTTTCTAGGGTGTTTTTTTTGTGCGACGAGGGGGCGGAGACCATATGGTCTAACACAGGCAAAAAGAGTTACTGTCTGCTCCCTCACAGAAATAGGTGGTCAATCCCTGCTCTGGGTCAGGGACACGACAGACGTTCAATGGCACTGAGGTGACTATTCATTAAGCACTGACGACGCGCCAGGCCCTGAGGCTCTAAAGGTAAATCGAGGTGCACTCTGGAGATACTGCAGGTGTGGTTCCGGGACCCCCCCAATGAAGTGATTCTCGCAATGAGCAAGTCAGATAAAATGCTTGCTGTCCCAGTGCACACACAAGTTATGTTGACAGTGCAGTCAACTGAATGTGCACGAAGAGCATCGTGTCTAAAAAACCAATGTATATACCTTAAAGATACCCTATTGCTAAAAAGTGCTAACCATCGTCTGAGCCAGTGGTAATCACCGGTCACACGTTACTGTAACAAATATAATAATGAAAACGCGGACTGCTCCAAGAGTTACCGAAATGTGACACGGAGACCAGAAGTGAGCAAACGCTGTTGGTAAAACCCCACCAACAGCCCTGCTGGATACAAGGTGGCCACAAACCTTCAATTTGTATTTAAAAAAAAAAAAAGCAAAATCTGCGAAGCGTAATAGAGTGCCATCGGATGAGGTATGCCCGTAAAACAGATACGGTACTAAACACGAGTCTTGCAGACCAGTAGGGGAGAAAGGAATTGGTCAAAGAATCCTATCAAAATAGAACTGAGATCTCCAACAGGAGCCAGAAGCAGAGGTGGGGGGTGGTGCAGGAGGGGTAGCTGGGGGATGGGAGGTGGTCTGGGGTCGCGATAAAGCTTCCCAGAAGACGTGACGTATGAGCTGAACCCCCAACAATGAGTAAAGGGATGAAGGTAAAGCTGAAGGAGAGAGGAACAGGTCCAGGCACAGAACATACAAGGGTCCTGGGGCAGGAAACAGCCAGGTGAGGAAGGGAAAGGAGGCAGCAAAAGGGAGAGAGTGGTCTCAGGTGGCCTGGAGGGTCAGCGAGACAACAGCGGGCAGAGCTGGGGTCTGTGTCCAGAGAGAACTGTAATGAGGGGCATGACTTTAAGCAGCATATTGAAAAGCCCCCTCTGGCAGCCACGCAAGGTAGAAGAATGGGGACAGAGTGGAACAGAAAACCCAGGTAGGAGAGCATTCTGCTCGCCCAGGGCGGAGATGACGGCACTTGGATCGCGGGCCGCTGGGATGCAAGGTGCCTGGGGCCTCCGGGGCCTTCTCACTTACGGCGTGCTGACTCCAAGCAGCAGCACAACCTTCCACGTTCCCGGGGACGGCCTTGCTGCTGTACGGGTGGGTCAGGCCCACACACACCTGGGAGGGAAGAGCACACATGTGCGAGCGCACACACACACACACACACACACACACACACACACACACACACACAAGGACAGGTCAGAAGCAGACAAGGGGCCTCCCCTTGGGCCCAGCATCCTCTCCAGCTGCACCCCAGAGCCCACTTACGTAGGGGTGTCCTGCCTGGTAGCCCAGGACTATCGTCTGCAGGGTCTCCTCTTGGCCATTCAGGACCAGCCTGGTTTCCAGGGAGCATCGCTGGTGTGACTTGTCCGCCGTGAAGGTCTCCTGCAGGAGCAGACTCCGCGGGATGGGCAGAGGCAAGGGGTGCCTGGCGTAGACAGAGGATAACGGGCCAAAGAATGGCTATTAAAACAGCTGGCAGGGGCGGGGGGCCAGGGGTCCTGTGAGCTCAGACGGGACCTGTCGCAAGCTTGCAGAGCAAAGACTGTCACAGAGAGAACATGAGGACATACCCCGGCCCTGCGCATTATAATCTGCCAATTGATACCCATTCCCCGTCTCGCCTCGCCGTCTCGACAACCCAGGGACCGGGGCATGGCAGGGGTCATCCTCGCCCCTTGGCAGCAGAGACCCAAGCACAGGCAGCACCTGGGGTCTGTTACCTTCGCTGACTCCTCTGTGCCTCGGTGTTCCCACCTGTGAAATGGGGGCTAAAATACTAGCCCCCCCGCCCCCCGCCATGTCACACGGTGGTTGGGACCATTGGACAGAAAGTCTACACAAAGAGTACAGGCTCCCTGAGGGCCAGGACTTCTGTCTTTTTTATTCTCTGTTTTCCAGACACCCAGAAAAGTACATGGCACATAGTAGGTACTCAACAAATAGAAACAAAACAAACGAACGAATGAGATCTATGCAGATAACAGCTGCTGGTACTCTTCTGTTACTGCTGTTTGGACACGAGATGACCAAGGTCACGCAGAGGGTCTGGACATGGCCTGGAGTTCATGAAATCCCCCCTCTTACATCCCCAACCACAAGAGCCACCTTTGCAACCAGCTGTGCCTCCAGGAACTGAAAACATTCCCCAGAACGGCTTTCAGGCTGGGGTGGGGACAGGATTTCTGCTCCCAGGTTTCTTAGCATCCGAATGGAAGGGGGACTAGGGATGCGGGGGCTTCCAAGGGACGCAGATGGCTTGTCTCTGAGCTCCGGGCTCTGTCTGGGCCCCGCAGGCCAGCGTGGACCTCCCAGGAGCACAGCTCACCCTGTCCCCCGTGACCCTCCACGCTGCAGAAGCAGAGGCCCGGGAAGACAATGCTCGTAAGGGGAAGGGCCTGCATGTACCTGAGGAGGAAGGTCCCCCGCTTCTGGTACAACCTCCCGTCACGCGTCACCTCCTCCAGCTTGCCCTCCAGCTCCAGGCCCTGAGGCTGGCCACTCATGCTGGTCACCAGAGCCACCAGAGACACGTGGGTCTTCCGAGGCTGCAACAAAGACCAGGCTGATGGGGACGGATGGCCAGCGGGGACCGAGCTCCTTAAACCTCCCGCCCGGGGGTCCAAGGGGCTCCTCCCACTGCCCGTCCACTGCCCTGGGTATGGCATCTGACAAGGGCTGCTGAACTGCATGGCGGCCTCACCCTGGATCAGACCGCAACATCGCACGGTATCACCACCATGCCTGCACCTCCCCAGGCGCCCAGCGGGGAAATGAAGTTCTCAGGCTTCTGGCTCCACGAGGCACGGGTCTGTGCTAATATGGCTAGTTTCCATTTACAAACAGAGAAACTGGGCTCAGGGAAGCCCAAGGTCATAGACCAAGCTAGTGGCACTGAGCCCTCTCCCACCCCAGGGGAGAGATCTGAGGTCTCTGAAGAGTGGAGCCTCCAGTAAGGGCTACCCGGACATACCTGCTGCATGTGCCTGTAAGCTGCCGTTAAGTTCACCTCCTGCAGGGGGCCCTTCAACCAGCCGTGCAGTATCTTAAGCTCCTGGCTGTTCTCTGCGTGGATCTCACTCTTCAAAGTCGCACTCCACGCTGATTCTACTTCAGTCCGGCTGCGGAAGAGGCTCTGTGCCAAGGCCATCTCCGTGGACACCTACATTGAGGAAGTGGAGGGTGACCCTATGTTCTCCCCTGGGATGCCCTTTCTCCCCATTAGCACTTGGTGAACTCCTACCCATCCTTCAAAACCCCTCCGATACCACCTCTGGGACGTGTTTCCCGACTGGTCCCGGCAGAATTGGTTGTTTCCCACAGGGTGTTGAGGAAAGAGGGAAAACTTCCCTCCATCTCTCAGCCCTGAACAGAGGGAGAATCTGAGTTGTCAGAGAAGATAACTCCCTTCCCCCTCTCTCCTCTTCAGCTCGGAAAGGTTATATGATCTCACGGGGCCACCATTATCAGCAGGCAGGGTCTCTGTGTCCCAAGGGACACACACATGCGGGTGGCCTTCTTTCCCTGCATCATCGCTTGGTCTTCAAAGGCCTGGGAAGACTAGGTGTTGTTCTGGCTTGTCCTGGAGCTGGGGGAGGGAGGACACTGTAGCCCCACACACGGCTGTACACCCCAGCCCACGGCCCCCGGCACAGGCCCCACCAGGAATAGCACGGTGTCTGTATCCTACAGGCCACTGTCCGCTGTTCACACAGCTCCAAGCCTCAGGAGAGGGGGTGATGGGGTCAAAATGGGGTTTAGGGATTACTGAACCCACTGCCAAATACTAAAAATCTGTGACGCCTTGTCCCGTAGGTCAGTGACCCTCGGGTCTCCCCCCAGAACCATGCCCACCACCCCCCCCCCCCCGCAAACGCCAGATGTCCATTTCAGTGAAAGGCACCTCCTACCCACACACCTGCTCGGCCGGAGCCTTGGGGTCATTTACGTCGTGTCTCGCGCTCCCTCCTCCCCACTGACAATCCACCAGCTCATCTGTCAGCTCCAGATTCAAAAGTGGCTCTGGCTGCCACGTGTTAGTCCCTCCTGAGTCCCCAAGCTTGCCAGTGATGCCTGACTCCTCACGCCTCCATCCTGCTCCCACTCTGCCCCTGACTCAGAGGGGACTGCACTGTCCCCAGATGGGCCCATGGAGCTGCCTCCTTCTGGGTCCAAGTCAGGCCTGGACCTCCTGCTGGGCCCACCCATCATCCCAACACGGGGAGGGGATGGATGTGCCCGGCTCCCTCGTGGGACACCCAGGGCATCTTCCACTGACTGGGTTTCTTTCAAATCTTTTGGCTTCTGAGATCAAACAGGTGCACAGAAGCATACTTAATTACATCCAGCAGCCGGTACAAAAGTCACCTACGACCTTAAGGAGTTTTTATTCTGGTTTTCGGCAAAAGCCTGAGGTCTGCTTGTTGCCGAGTTACCCTCCAACCTGCCTTCCTATTTTTATCAGCGGCTAAGCAAGAATATGGGAAAGTGAGGGGTGCCCGGGTGGCTAGCTGGCTGAGCATCCGATCTCAGAGTCTGTGAGTTTGAGCCCCGCACTGGGCTCATTTGTTAGCACAGAGCCTGCTTTGGCCCCTCTGGCCCCCTCTCTCTGCCCCCTCCCTCAAAATCAATCATTAAAAAAAAAAGAATATGGGAAATTGAGATGGGATGGGGGGATGGGGTGGTCCCCTCTCCCAAATTCACTTAGCGACTAATTCTCAAGACTGTACACATTGGGTCATCCAAACCACCCACATCTGTGACCTGATCTCAGGTCTGTGTGTTCTCCCTCTGCGTGGAGACTTTCTAAATGGCAGGGAACCAGGCTCCTGGGCCCAGAGTCCACCTGCGGGAGGGGAGCAGGGGGCGTGGCTGGGCATGCGCACCCGGAGGTAAGTGGTAGTCGGGGTGTAAATGTGGATCTTGCCCTCCCTGTCGCGGCCCCGACGCCTGCAGTCCACTTTTATCACCAGGTTCTTGAGGGTCCGAGCTTTGCCCAGCGTCAGCTCCAGAACAGCCTGGAAAGTGGGTCGGTGGGGCCAGTACAGCCTGTGAGCCATCGAGACCATCAGCCAGGGACTATCCAGGTTCAAGGCTCCTGCAAGAAGTAAACAGACAGAAGTTGGACACCCAGTATGAAAAGAGCTACTGGCAGGCTTCGAGAGGTGCCTCATCACATCCACTATGGGCAGGTTTCACAACTGGGAATGGGTGAGAAGGGGCAGAAGGGAACTTTGCAGAAGGCTGGTGATGCTCTGAATCTTGCAGGGGCTACACAGGTGTGTGCACCTGTCAAAACTCATTAAGTGGCACCCTGGAGAGGTGTGCATTCCCCTCTAGTTAATACCGCACATACTGGAATACTTAGGAGTGGAATGTATGGATGTCGCCAGCTCACTTAGAACTGCACCAACGAATAACCTGGACGTGGTAAGGGGACGGATATGTGATAACACAAGGGGAATAAAAATGGAATCGTAGAATCTGGGTTAAGGGTACGTTGGTATCGATGATGCAATCCACGGTACTTTTCCGTAGGTTGGAAGTTTTGTCACAGTGACATGTTGGGCAAAAGGTATATATGCAGATGGGCACCTGGGTGGTTCAGTTGGTTGAGCGTCTGACTCTTGATTTTAGCCCAGGTCATGATCTCGTGGTCGGGAGACTGATGCTGACAGCCTGCTTGGGATTCTCTTTCTCTCTCTCTGCCCCTCCCCTCCTCAAAATAAATAAATAAACATTAAAAAGAAAAAGAAAGGTCCACAGATACAGGTCCCAGGGCTCCCCATCCAAATGCTCAACACGGAAGCTTCCCAGTCAACAAGTGCACCCCCAAACCTCCAAACACATGTAGAACTCCTTCCAGAGTAGTAGTTCTGAGTGGTCAATTCTTAAACATAAGCACACACCTAAGCCTTGCGTGGCATTCAAGGAAAGCCACTCATAGAAATTCAGAAAACAAAAGTTAAAAGAAACTCAGAAAAATCAAAGCCCCCAAATTCTCTTAGGTCTCAGAAAGGTAGGAGGAGTTGTGTCTGTGAGCAAAACACTCTAAGAAGAGAGCTCCCAGGAACAACAACAACAACAAAAAGCTCTAGAAAATAGAAGAGAGCCAAAATTTAAACGTACTCGAAGGGGTGGCAGAACTTGAGGAAATAGGTCATCAAAACAGAACAGAAAGATAAACAGAAGGAACAAAGGAAAGCAAAGAAAGTAAATTAGAACCTCAGTTTCTGGAGCCTATCTGACCAGAATACAGAGGGAAGGAGATTATCAAAGAAACTGTACAAGAAAACTACCAGACCTGAAGGACACTTCCAAGTTGAAAGGGTCTACGCAAAGTGCCCAATACAATGGATGAAAGAAGATGCATGTCAGGGCACATCATAAGATCTGAAGATGCTGAGAATATAGAGACATTCCAAAAAGCTTCCAGAGAGTAAGAAAGTGGTCACATACAAAGGCCAATGGACCAAAAATAGTATCTCAACTGTATGAAAGGACAGTAGAGCAAAGTCCTCAAAATCCCAAGGGGAAAACGAAAATTCTCTACTCAGCCAAGTTACCCAGGTAGAATGAAGCCAGTTTAAACATTGGGGGAGCAAAACATTTACATCCTATTATGAGATGAACTGTGTCTCTCAAAAATATACCAAATCTCACCCCCTCAGTGTATCTCACAACGTGACCTTATTTGGTAGTGAGGTCATCGCAAATGTAAGTAGTTATGATGAGGTCACACTAGAGTAGGGTGGGCCCTAAAACCAATAGGACTGGTGTTCTTGTAAGAGGGGGGAAGTCTGAACCCAGGCATACACACCAGGAGAAAGCAATGTGACAACAGAGACAGACATGAGAGCAGTGTGGCTGCAAGCCAACAAACTCCAAGTAGTGACAGCCACCACCACAAGCTAGGAAGAGTCAGGGAAGGATTCTACCCAGGGTCACAGAGGGAGCATGGCCCTGACAACACCTTGAATGCAGAATTCTAGTTTCCAGAAGTGGTGAGAGAATTCATCCCTGTTCTTTCAAGCCGCTCAGTTTGTGGTCATTTGTTAAAGCAGCTTTAGGAATCTAATACCTCTCTCAGGAAGCTACTGGAAGATGTGCTCCATCAAAACAAAAGAGTAAATCAAGAAAAAAGAGAACATAAGTGCAAGAAACAGGGCTGTGACCCAGAGAAGTAGAAAGAATTCTCAGAATGATGGGGAAGGGACACCCCAGAACCACAGCTGTGCAACTGGTCTACATTGGAGAGGGACAGTGGTTCCAAGAAGAATGTCTCCAAGAAAAATATGGGAACTAATTGAAGCTGATGCATAATCTCATGTGTTTGGCCATCTGGAGAAGAGTTTTGCACTTATGCTTAAAAAACTGGGGATAATTAGTAAGAGGAAAATAGGAAACTAACCAAACAGGGGGAAAGCCCATTATAACTCCAGGAAAAACAAAAAGTCAGCTTTGTGTCTCAGCTAAGAAGGACATTTATAGAGTCACAATTAAGTAAACAGTGGATATTCACAGACCAACTCTTTTAGGGGGACAAAGAAAAACAGATATTCGAAAAAGTCTGGTTAAAGAGTTACATTATCATCTTGTCTGGTAAAAAAATATATGAAGAATGTCTAAAATAGAAAAATCAAGAAATAGCAGTATAATTATATTATTTTAAGAGCTGAAGAGTTTAATAAGAAACAGATAAAAGAATTTATAATGGTTGCTGTATTAAGTAAAACTCTGGATAGAAAGATATGAAGCAGAAAATTACAATAATTGTTATAAACTAGCTTTTTAGTTTAGGGATGCCTGGGTGGCTCAGTTGGTTAAGCGTCCAACTTTGGCTCAGGTCATGATCTCCTGGTTCGTGGGTTCGAGCCCCACTTCAGGCTATGTGCTGACAGCTCCGAGCCTGGAGCCTGCTTCAGATTTTTTGTCTCTCTCTTTCTCCGCCCCTCCCTCACGTGCATGTGCACTCTCTCTTGCTCTCTCTCTCTCAAAAACAAACATTAAAAAGATCTTTAAAAAAATTTAAAGAAATATTTCAAGTACATACGTCAGTAGAGAACATCATCTGATGGGCCCCTATGTAATACTCACCCACCTTCAACAATTACCAACTCAAAGTTTCTACTTTACTTTTCAAACTATGTATGACTACAATAAGAATAAAATTAATTCAAGGATAAACCATGGTAAATCCAGTTTTTCAAGGCGAGACAGTGTTCCAGGGAGCAGCAACAGCATGTGCAAAGGCACTGAGGTCTCTGGGGGAACAGAAAAAAAGCCAGGGGGACTGCAGGGTAACGGACAACAGGCGAAGTGGGGCGGGGTGAAACTGGATAATTAGTATATTAATCTTGACATCCAGGCAAACAAAAAGGACAGGTATTCCAGGTAAGGGGCATAGTCCGAGCAGAGACCTGGGGGCCAGAAATCTCAACCGCTAGCCAGAGCCTCCCTAAATGACACTCACCTTCCCATTTCCACAGGGTAGCTCTAGAGGTGTCTTTCCACCGCAAGCCGGCCGCAAAGGGCAGCTGTCCGTTGTCCTGAACCTTCAGGTGTGTGCTGCTCTCCACGTGGGGCTGCCGAAGGCTCAAGTGGTACAGCTGTGTACGGTAATCCACCTGCCTCTCAGGCACCTGGAGCGCAAACTGGACAGACCCACCGTCAACATGCTGGTCAGAGCACTCCACTCCCAACCTACAACATTCCCCTGGCTCACCGGGACAGCCACGGGTCGGCCTGAGTTCCCCAGTTATCAGGAACTGCCCAGCCCAGGCCACCCCTAAGGAAACCCTGTACCCATCAGCAGTCACTCCCCACTGCCCCTGGAAACCATTAATCCAATTTCTGTTCCCATGGATTTGCCTATTGTGGACATTTCGTATCCATGGAATCATATAATATACGGCCTTTAGCTTCCAGCTTGTTTTATTTAGCATGACAATTTCAAGATTCACCCATGTTGCATTGTAGCATGTATCAGAACTTTATTCCTTTTTATTGCTGAACGATATTCTTTTTTTTTTTCGTTTTTTTAATGTTTTTTTTTTTCATGTTTATTCATTTTTGAAAGACAGAGAGAGACAGAGCACAAGCAGGGGTGGGGTGGAGAGAGAGGGGGACACAGAATCCGAAGCAGGCTCTAGGCTCCGAGCTGTCAGCACAGAGCTCGATGCGGGACTCGAACTCACAGACTGTAAGATCATGACCTGAGCTGAAGTCGGACGCTCAACCGACTGAGCCACCCAGGCACCCCTATGTTTATTTATTTTTGAGGGAGAGAGAGAGGGGGAAACAGTGTAAGTAAGGGAGGAGGAGAGAGAGGGAGACAAAGAATCGGAAGCAGGATCCAGGCTCAGAGATGTCAGCATAGAGCCTGACGCGGGGCTCGAACTCACGGACCGTGACATCATGATCTGAGCTGAAGTTAGGCGCTTAACCTACCGAGCCACCCAGGCGCTGCGGGAGCCTTGCCATGTTAACATTCATTTTTGAATCCAGGAACATGGGATGTCTCCCCATTTATTTCAGTTTCTTTAATTTCTTTCAACAACATTCTGTGGTTTTCAGAGTATTAGTTTTACATTCTGTTGTTACTTTTATGCTGAAGTATTCACCTTTTCTGACACTATTACATAAGGAATTATTTCCTTAATTTCATTTTCAGGGTTTTCATCGCTAGTGTAGCGAAACACAATTGACTTTTGTATATTTATCTTGTCTCCTGCAACTTTGAGGAACTCATGTATTAGCTTTAATAGATTTTTTTGTGTGGATTCACTAG
Organism: Panthera tigris; assembly: GCF_018350195.1. Classification (NCBI taxonomy): domain Eukaryota; kingdom Metazoa; phylum Chordata; class Mammalia; order Carnivora; family Felidae; genus Panthera; species Panthera tigris. The sequence goes on along the minus strand of NC_056675.1, from coordinate 31,985,846 downwards.
GGTCTTCTACAGAGGACATAATGTCATCTGCAAACAGAAATAGTTTTACTTCTTCCTTTCTGATCTGGACATCTTTTATTTTTCTTGCCTCACTGCCCTGGCTAAAGCCTCCAGTTCAATGTTGAATAGAAGTGGTGAGAGCAGACATTCTGTCTTGTTCCTGATCTTAGAGGGAAAGCATTTAGTCTTTCACCATGAAGTATGATGTTGGCTGTGGATGTTTCATAGATGGCCTTTGTCAGGTTGAGGAAGTACTCTTCCATTGCTCATCTGTTGAGTGTTTTTACCATGAAAGGATACGGGGATTTGCCCAATACTTTTTTCTGCTTCTACTGATCATCTCATCTTCTACTGATGCATCCTTTATCAATATGCTGTATTACCTTGATTTTCCAATGTGAAACCAACCTTGCGTGCCTGGGATACAACCCGTTTGGCTGTGCTATGTAATTCTATTTATATAGTGCTGCATTTGGCTTGCTAGTACCTTCTTGAGGATTTTGCATCTATATTTATAAGAGGTCTTTGGTTTTTCTTTTCTCCTGAGGTCTCGGTCTGGTTTGGGCACCAGGATGATACTGGGCTCAGAGAATAGCCCGGGAAATGATTTCTCCTCTTGACTCATCATTCAGTAAATTATTTTACAGTAAATTAATTCTGGCACAATCCAGTCCAGCCAAGAGGCTAAGAGCCTAAGGTTTGCAATGAGACATCCTGGAGTTTCTATTTCAATTCTGCCACATGGTAGACCTGTGGCCAGGGACACCTCAGACCAGCGTGTTGACACAATTTCCGTTCCAAAGAATGAGGACAGATAGTGGTTACTTCACTGGGCTTAAATGAGATGCTACCAACAACACAGGTGACGTGTGGCCTGGTAATAATAAGTGGCTCATGACTACTCCCTCTAACCTTCCCTCTTCTGTTCCCTGTCAGCGTCTTAAGAATAAATGGTATCTTGGGGCACCTGGGTGGCTCAGTCGGTTGACTGTCCGACTTCGGCTGATCTCACGGTTCGTGAGTTCGAGCCTCATGTCAGGCTCTGTGCTGACAGCTCGGAGCCCGGACCCTGCTTCGGATTCTGTGTCTCCCTCTCTCTCTGCCCCTCCCCTGCTTGCACTCTCTCAAAAATAAAGATTAAAAAAATTAAAAAAAAAAAAAAGAATAAATAGCATCTTATTCATACTTGTCCCCCCAGAACCTAGCAGGGTGTCTGCCATATTCAGAAGCCTACAGAAACACTGCCCAGCTTTCATGTCTTTCCCAAAACCCTGGGGTCCAGATGCTTTCCAGAAAGAAGATGTTTTCACAATTTAGAAGAGTAACGTAATGCATGTACTACAGTCGTGGAAAGAGCTGTCAATCACGTCAGAGTTCTAATTTTTTCAAATGTCCAACAATATAAAAGAGCCATCTGCAGTAGAATAAATACAGAAAAGATGGTGCTCAGCCTTCCTGAGTGACCAGGGAAATGCAAATTCAAACTACGAGATATCCTTTCCACCCATATCAGCAATATTTTTCCAGTGGTAAAAGTCACATATGGGTGAAAGGAAACTGCTCCTCTTGGACGTGGCTGGAGGGGTGGGGGATTGATTCGAGCATTTTAGAGGGCAAGCTGTCAAAAGGCAGCCAGTTAAAAATATACAAATCCCAGTGGTGCATTATGACCTGCGTCCCAGAGATACACACGTGCCCAGGGAGGCATGCCCAAGGATGTTCAGACGCTCTGCTAGAAACCACAAGAGTTACATGGCCGAATAAGATACAATACAGCAGCATAGGGAACATGATGAACGTGTTTAAAAGAATGGATCAGATGTCTACAAAGTAACAAGAAATTCCTCCTACAGGGTAGCTGAAGGTCTCACAAAGCAAGACTCACCAAACAAAACTAAATGCTTGTGACAGGCCCACAGAGCAAACAACAGAAAGAGATCTCCTTTCCAGCGCCCAGGAATATAACTGTTGTTCCTTCTAGAAGGGGCCAGGATGAAAGAAAAAACTAAGAACGAAGTTTTAGCTTCATTCTGAATGTTACTTTTTTTTTTTTTTCACAAGGGGAATTTATTCACAGAGTGTTGTTGGTCTATATAAAAGCAATTTAATACTTGGGAATAAAGTTAATCAAGAAGACCAAAGACTTGTATACTGGAAATCACAAAATGTTGGTGGAAGGAGTTAGAGAAGATATAAATACATGGAGAGACAACCAGTCTTCACGAATACAACCCAGAGCAACCTATAGGTGTAACTCAATCCCCATCAAGAAGTGCAATCACATTTTGGTGTGTGTGTGGCAGAAACAGAAAAATCCATCCTAAAATTCATATGGAATCTCAAGGGACCCCAAACAGTCTTGAAAAAGCAGCACGAGGTTGGAGGCCTCACAAAGCTACGGTAATCAAAGCAGTATGGCAGACAGAAAGGCAGCGACATACAGACCAGTGGACCAGAATGGCGCGCCCAGAAGTCAACTCTCACATTTGTGGTCACATGATTTCCAACAAGCACAGTGAGCCCAGTCAGTGGGGGGAAATCCCAGTCTGTTCAACACTCCGGGGCTGGGACCTCTGGCTATCCACACACAAAAGAACACAACGGGACGCTTACCTTACATCACACACGAAAGTTAATTCAAAAGGGATCAAACACCCAGTTGACAGCTTAAACTAGAAGATCCCTAGAAGAAAGCATCAAGGAGAAACGACATTACATTTGGCAAGAATTTCTTGGATAGGACCCCCAAAGCACAGGCCAGGAAAGTAAAAAGAGATCAATTGGACCATCTGTGAGTTTAAAACTTGTGTGTATCGAAGGCTGGTATCAACAGATGGAAAAGGCAATCCACAGAACGGGAGAACGTATTTGCAAACTACGTATCTGATACACAGTTACTGTCTAGAAGGTACAAGGAACTCTTACAACTCAGTGTCAACAAAGCAAAAGGGGGTTAAGGACTCAAACAGACATTTCTCCAAAGAAACAGACCAATGGCCGCCAAGGGCATGAGAAGATCTCAATATCCCTCATCGTTAAGGAAATGCCAATCAAAATCACAGTGAGGTAACACCTCACACCCATTAGCACGGCTACTATCAAAAACAACAGGAAACAACAAGTGTCAGTGCACACGCAGGGACCCTGGAACCCTCGTCCGCTGCTGGGGCGGGGCGGCGGGGGGGGGAGTGTAAGATACGCAGCCGCTGTGGCCATCAGTATGGCTGTCGCTCGAAAAAAATTAAAAATACAATTACCATCTGATCCATCACTCCACTTTTGGAATTATCTACCTAAAAGAATTAGAAACGGGGACTTGAACCGATTAACAACAGCATGTTTCACAGCAGCTAAAACACGGAAGCAACCTAAGGGTCCATCAACAGAGGAACAGAGGACAATGTGATGCACGTATCCGACGGCACATTATTCGGGCTTGAAAGGGAACCCATTCTGACACCAGCTACAGCCTGGACGAACTTGGAGGATGTTACGCTAAATGAAAGAAGTCAGTCAAAACGATACAAATAGCATAAGATGCCACTTATATGAGGGACCCCGGGCATCAAGAGGTGTGGAGAGTAAAAAGGTGGTTGCGGGGGCGGGGGGGGCGCGGGAAGTGGCGAGTTATTCTTTACTGGGGACGAAGTTTCCGTTGTACAAGACGCAAAGTTCTGGGGGAGGCTGGTGGTGATGGTTGTACCACAGCGTGAGTGTCCTTAATGACACTAACCTCTACATCTAAAGATCGCAAAAAAAAAAAAAAAGGTCAATTTTATGTTGTATTTTGTTACGATTAAAAACATTTTTAATATTTTTTTTAATCTTTATTTATTTTGGAGAGAGAGACAGCGTGCGAGCAGGGGAGGAGCAGAGAGGGAGGCAGACACAGAATCCGAAGGAGGCTCCAGGCTCTGAGCTGTCAGCACAGAGCCCGATGTGGGGCTCGAACTCACGAACCGTGAGATCATGACCTGAGCTGAAGTCGGACGCCCAACCGACTGAGCCACCCAGGCGCTCCCAATTAAAAACATTTTTAAACAATTGAAAAACACACACCCAAAGGGTGTGCCTTGCAAGAGTACATCGCCTGTCCGGGGGCTAAGTGCTCAGTTATACTTATAGACAAGCGCTAGCCCTCCGGTAAAACCTGAACGTGAAGCCGAAGCAGGCGGTGACCCTGCAACCAAGGCCTGAAGGGATGTGGTGACGGGGGGTGGGGGGAGGGGGGATGCCCAGCTGCCACCAGGCAACGCTGCGGTTCTGTGCAGCCTGCGCTTACCTCCACGAAGTAATTGCTCAGGGCCGGGCCGGAGTCATTCTGGAAGGTCTGGCTGATGCGGAACTGCCTCTTACCGCTGCTCTCGTTCCAGTGCTTCCCATAGCTCACCTCCAGGTGGGAGTGCAGGTGGCCCGAGCCCTCCTCGTGCCGGAGCTGAAGCTGGGGACCCCCCCCCCCCCAGGAGATCCGCAAGGATGCCTCGTCTGCCCAGTCCCTGGGCCTCCTCGCTGCCACCCACCGTGGCTCCTCTGGGCAGACAGTTCCACAGGAGGTGAATGTCTTTTGCATTGACTTTGATTTTGTAAAACAATGCGTTAGAATATGGTCCACCTTTGAGACTATGTGGTCAGTACCCCTTAAATCCTGAGTGTGGACTGAGTGAAATCCGCGGCCTCTTGCCCCCCCTCTCTACGGCAGCCTCTGGCTCTCTGATAGAACCTCAGTGGATCAGGGTTTCGAACCTGGCATCCTGCCACCCCCTCTCACATCTCCACACCAGGTTCGTTCATGTATTCATTCACTGAACACATTTTCCCCCAAGTACCAAGTAGGTACTATGCCCAGCACTGGACATCAGATACCCAAGAAGGAAGACTCGAGAAGATCCTGCACTCATGGGGGCAGGAATCCAGTGGGAGAGGAAAATGTGAAATAAGTCAGTTAACAAGGGAACATCGGCTTCTCCCTTCTGCTCACGCTGCCAGCCACTATGGCGAACTGCGAGTTCCTATCGCTCCAGCTCTCCCTCCTGCCCCAGGACCTTTGCACTTGCCATGTCCCCTTCCTGAAGCAGGCTTCCATAGGAATAGAGCCATTTCATGGTTTCATTTTCACCTTAAGATGTACTTTTCCCAAAGAAGCCTTCCCTACCACCCCATCCAAACTAGATTCCCCATTGTTATGCTTCCTCAGTCTCCTCCCTGTTTACCATCCATGTCCCCTACGGCTCCCTTGCTTTGGTCTCTCTCTCTCTCTCTCACTCTCTCGCTCTCGCTCTCTCTCTCTCTGCCCCCACCCAGCAACAGCATGCCACAGGCCAGGCGCTGCCTTGTGCACAGCTCTCCCGAGTGCTAGGCACATAGTAGATATTCACTAAAGACCAAATGAACCAATGGACGGAAGCCTGAGACTGCAGCTCCAACTCCAGCCCCGTTCCCATACGTGACCTTGACCAAATCTCTCCGTGGGGATGAGCTCTGGGCCCTCCCCAGACGCCCCCGCCCACCCACCCAGGGCACTCACCTTGTGGCTGAGCGCTGGGGCCTGCGTGCAGTGGAGCTCGTGGTCCAGCTCTAGCTCATAAGCTGCCTCTGAGCCACTGTGCGTCCGCAGCTTCTGGCTGGTGCTGCATTCTTGCGCCAGCTGCCTCGCCTGACCTACGCGGGGCAACCCGGAGACGCCTGCCCGTCGTCCGCCAGCAGCCCTCCGTCCCCATTCCCGGGACACGGGAGCACACAGCCCAGTCTCGGCCACCCCCACCCCTGCCCCGGGGAGGGAGGGCTTAAGGGACAGACTTAAATATCTTTATTTTTTTTTTAACTGGTGGGTGCTCAGGTCTATTCAGGGCCAACAAAGTGACCAGGTGGCTAAGGAACAGGGTGATGAAAGGACAAAAGGCAAGACGGCACTTCGGCCCCCAGAGCCAGAGCCCCAGGAGAGGCCGCCACATCGGCCCCCGCCCAGCTCGAGGTCCGTACCCAGGAGGCCGTACTTGATCCTCAGGGAGCTGGTCCAGAGGCGGCCCCGCTGCTGCACCAGACCCAGGCCGCGCAGCCCCACGAAACCCGGCACAGAGAGCTCGCCGCCCAGGACCACCACCTGCAGCCCGTCCTCCGCCTTCTTCTCCAGCAGCACTGCGGGGGGAGCGGGCAGTGAGAGCGGCAGGCCTGGTGTGGCCGGGGCTCCCTCCCGGGGGCCCCGGGGACAGGGGTGCTGGTGGAAAGGATGCCCCGGTGTCTGCCGAGGAACACCGATGTCAGAGCACTGACCCTACTACTCGGGGGCGACCCCGAAAGTCACTTTTGTGGGTCCAGGCCAAAAGTCTTCAAGTAGAAAACAAGACAGATCAGAGGAGAAAAACAATGCCTCGGAGGCCATCTGGGGAGGCCTTTGGAAACCTGTTTCTGCGACCCCAACGTGCAGCCAGTGACAACACCCGGAATACCCACGCCAGGGGGCCAGCAGGCCCTGCCGTCATCCCCCGGAATCTCCCAGAACACCCACGAGGAGCAGAGCTACAGGGCTGCACCCCAGCTCTGGCATCAGGACAGGCACCTGCCAGGCTGGCCCGTGCCCAGGCCAGGCCATGTGCTCAAGGTTGAAGCCGTGCCCCGTGCAATTTGGGTCACAATGCAAAATGTGCATTTTACACATGGTGGAATATGGGCCAGAATCAAGAGAGTTCAAAAGCTGCTGTTCTGGGGTTCATGGAAGGTAGTTGGCATCGAGGGGAGCCTCTGGGGGGGGGCATCGAAGGGAAGGCATGAGCAGGTACGGAGCCTGGATTTTCCCTTGGGGGGGATGTTAATACTGGCAGGTTTCGAGGGCATGGAGACTCCATGTGGGGTGCTCGGCCCTCCCCCTCCTGTAGCCTGGCGCCCTGAAGAGAGGGAGTGGGCAGGAGGGGGCCCCTCTTCCTACCTGACAGGTGGGCCTGGTCACTCAGCACGTTGCTCAGCAACACGGAGAAGGCCAACCGGCTGCCTGCCTGCCGGCTGAAGTGCCCGGTGAGGACCACAGGGCGGCCCGCCGTCACCAGCTTTGCCTCCAGCTGGGCCTCAAACCGCTGGGGCTCACCGCCAGCTGCTGGCCACAGGTCACTCCGGCCCTAAAAAGGCCCTAGCATCACCGGGGGCGGGGCCGGGCTTGGCCAGCAAGCCCGGCTCTGCCCACAAGAACTGAGACAGACTGGACAGGGGACAGAGGACGGAGCTTAGCCAATAGCCTTCACGGCTGATCTTTCAGACTCCTATGGCCAGCTCAAGGATTCCCTTTTCCCATTGCACTGATACCCACCTATCACTATACAATTTACTTATTGATTTTGTCTGTTACAATGGAAGCCCCAAGAGGAGAAAATTGTGTGTGTCTCTTTCACTGAGCTGCCTTCCAAGTACCCGGCACACTATGGGTGCTTGATAAATAGAAAAAACGAAGACACTCAAACCTACGGGTTTCAATCCCCTCCTTGGTCTCCCCGTCTCCCTCTGGACCTTCTTTGGAAATAGAGGCTTTGCATATGAGCGGATTATAAGGTCACGAGGGCGGGCCCTACTCTGGAAGGACAGATGTCCTTATAAAAAGAGGAAATTTGGACCCAGACAGAGGAAGACAGCGTGAAGACAGAGAAAAGATGCCACCAGGCAAGGGATGCCTGTGGCCACCGGAGGCTGGGAGGGAAGCATGGAGGACATCCTGCCTCCCAGCCTCCCAAGAGCCACGGAGGCTCCAACACCTTGATTTTGGACCTGCGGCCTCCAGAGCCGTGAGAAATTTCTGGTGTTTCAGCCACCTAATTTGGGGGGGTGTATTTTGTTAGAGCAGCCCTGGGGAACTAATACAGACTGCTTGGGGCGCACACTGCTATTTCTTCTGGAAATCTGGGGAACAGCATGCTTTAACTTGCCTCTCTCTACTGAGCTTAAAGCATGCTCCTGAATTACTAATATGACTCATTTCTTTACCTAAGTGGTAATAAGATTCGAGCCCACGTTTCTCTCCTTTATACATCTCTGAGTGCCAAGAGGTCACAAATGTTATGGGAGGAGGACACAGCAATGGTGACGTCAACTAGTAAGCAGGGACCCTGGGACTCAGGCTGGAAATGCCCGGAAGGTGGCAGGTGCCAACGTGGGAGGCACGAGGATACGGAGATATGCAGCAAACCTTGATGTAGTAGATGTCCCGGTCGTCCATTATCAGCTCCAGGTGACCCACGTGGCCGCTCTGCAGAGTCTCGATCTTTCCTGGGGACAACGCAAGAGTTTAGGGACCAGGGTTTGCCATTCTGCCCCCTGCATTCCCCCAGGACAACATCCTGCCAGTTTTCTTATCTCTGGGCCCCGGGAACACGGAGGGGACGCGGTCATTACCGTCTAGCTCCAATTTCTTCCTGAGATGCAGAAGCTTGAGCCGGAACCTCCCCTGGGGCAAGCTGTAGCTGACATCCACCCCGACGTCCCTGGGCACGTGTGACTTGGGCGTGCCCATGAAGACATGAGCCGAAGCTTCCCGAGGGAGCCAGCCGTCCTTCTGGAAACACAGCAGACTGCTCAGGCTCCAGAATCTCATTCAGTCAGAAGGTTCTCCCTCTTCCCGAGGGAAGACCTGCATCCCCACCACTCAAAAACTTGAGTTCTGAGGCTCCTCCTTGACCTCGCGAGGCAAGAATAAAATCGCAAATTTGGGGATCTCGAGCAGTACCTGGGGAAGAGCAAAGTCCTACGGGAAACTCAGGACCACGTCTACAGGGACTTGGTTTGTCCCGCAAATAGCCTGGGGAGAAGCAAGGCATGGCACCCACCAGGGGCACCCTGAGCAGATCCCCTCAGATCTCTTATCCAGCTCAGTGCACGTATCTATGAGTCTCTGCACAGTGTGCTAACACCTGGCACCTGGGCCTCCAGAATGTTGCCCTCCTGTGCGTTTTTACAGGAGTTAAAAACAAAAAACAAAAAATTGCAGCTTCCCAGCCTCACAAGGACCCCACTCTGACCTGGAACCCATGCTCCAGGGCTCCCCCAGGATCAGGAAGAAGCTGCTGCTTCACCTGACGTCACTCCCCACTCACCTTCTTCTCCTTCCCTATTCTTTAAAAAAAATTTTTTTTTACATTTATTTATTTTTTGAGAGACATAGAGAGACAGAGCACAAGTTGGGGAGGGGCAGAGAGAGAGGGAGACACAGAATCAGAAGCGGGCTCCAGGCTCTGAGCTGTCAGCACAGAGCCCGATGCAGGGCTCAAACTCACAAACCGCGAGATCATGACCTGAGCCGAAGTTGGATGCTTAACCGACTGAGCCACCCAGGCGCCCCTCTTCCTTCCCTATTCTAACTTCCACACTCTCTTACTAGGTCGCCCTGGAGCCTTTTCTTAATCACTTTGACCCAAATCCTTGACTCAGGTCTGCTTCTAGGACAACACAGCATAAGACAAGAGCACCCTTTGAGACCCCGCATCATCATACGTTCTTTCACTACCTGTAAAGGTTCACTACTGTGTATGAAGCTAGCTGTAGACACAGGGAGTGTGACTGAGCATTACATACCCAAAGACCCATATCCTCATGGCACCTATATTCTAGAGGGGAGGGACCACCAGACACAAGTCTACACAGGACGGCACCTGGTAAGGGGTACTCTGCTGACAAATTCAGTGGTTGGGGCCAGACATGGTAGTCAGGGAAGGCTGCCTCGGAGGAGGGGGCATTTGAGAAAACAAAGGAAGCAAGAGAGAGAGCCAAGTGGATGCCTGGGAAAGAGTATTCCAGCCAGAAGAAACAGTCAGTGCAAAGGCCCTGGGGTAGCAATGTGCTTGGTGTTTAAAAAAAAAAAAAAAAAGGAGACCAGTGTGTGGACAGTGGTGAATGTGGTAAAGAATTTGGGAGATGAGAAGGACAGGCCAGTGGTTCAGGGTGTTTGGCTCCTACTCAGAGTGACAGAAGCCACTGGAGAGCTCTGTGCAGAGAAGGGACAAGAACCTTCTGGGGTTTCAGAAGACCTATCTGGCTGCTAGGGGAGAACAGATGGTAAGGAGACCAGAGCAGACACTGGGAGATCAGATAGAGGAGGCTGTTGAATGCCCATTCTGTGCCAGATGATGGGGACACAGGAGAGAGAAAAACAGGCACTGAAGCTCTTCCCGGGAACTGAGTAGCCAGTGGGGAAAACAGACAGCAGCCAAGGAGCTTTAGTAACAAACATGAAAATGATCTAAAGGGAAAGAGCATGGTCCTAGTAGAGCAAGTAACAAAAGAACATGACTGCATTGGGGTCATCAAGGCAGGCTTTGCTCAGCAGGGGACGTGTGAACTGAGACTGGAAGATTCAGAGTTAACAAGTCAGACAGCCAGAGACAGAGGATCAGCCTGTGCAAGGGTCCTGAGGCAGGAGGCAGACCACAGTTGGACCAGCCCAGCCCAGCCGCTCCAGAGAGGAGCCCCATGTCCTCATGAGGCTGATCCCAGAGTAGAAGACCTAGGGAGACCCACAACTTGGCTGGGGAAGGGGGGACCGTTCCAGAGGGCCTACCTGGGGGTGGAAGGTATAGGCAGCTTCCAGGAGGTACTGCTCAAGGCCCTGGTCCTGCTTCTTCAGTGTCACAGCTGCCAACACAGGCAGCGAGAGCAGGGAGGGCTGACTAGCTGGTGGCCAGGTGACTTCTGTGCACAGCTGCCAGCCCCAGGTGCGGGACCCTGTGGAGAAAGGGGAGTGGGCAGCACTGGGCAGCAGAGAGCTAGAGAATTCCAGGCGGGAGCCCACGGCTGCTCACGCAGCAAAGAAAAAGCTTCTCGGGGTGCCTGGGTGGCTCAGTTGGTTAGGCGGCCGACTTCGGCTCAGGTCATGATCTTGCAGTCTGTGGGTTCGAGCCCCGCGTCGGGCTCTGTGCTGACAGCTCGGAGCCTGGAGCCTGTTTCGGATTCTGTGTCCCCCTCTCTCTCTGACCCTCCCCCGTTCATGCTCTGTCTCTCTCTGTCTCAAAAATAAATAAACGTTAAAAAAAATTTTAAAAGAAAAAGCTTCTCCACTTGCTTCTGAGAACCAGTGCCATGTAAACCAGGGTCCCTCAACCCTCGGCACTACTGACGTACTGGGCTAGTCAAGCCTCTGTTGCGGGAGCTGTGCTAGTTACGACAACCCTCTGTCTCCAGACATCGCCAGATGTCCCCTGGGTGGGGGGAGGGTGGCAAAATCACCCTGGCTTGAGGACCCCAGTGCAGACATGAAGAGTGTGGGCAGTTGTGTGTAGAGGAACACAGGCTCCCGAGCAAGACTGCCTGGGTCCGAATTCCAGCTTTGCCAGTTCTCAGCTGTGTGACCTTGGGCAAGTTGCTAAACATCTCTGTGCCTCAGTGTTGCTCATCGGTGGACTGGAACTGAGAACAGTTCCTGCCTCATGGTGTTACTGTGGGGACTGACAGAGCCCGTCAGTGTTCAGGACAGCACCCGGCCTAAAGTGGTCAGTTCGTTTAGATGGACCCCTCCCCGACTTTACTTCTAAAATGACTACAAAGATCCACTCCAGTTTGGAGAATTTCCGCCCCCTTTTTTTTTTCAGCTTTGCTGAAAAATAACGTGATGTCATTACCAGATAATTTTCTAATGTTGTTAAAATATCTCCTTCATTACAGGGTTTGAAAGTTACAGGTTGGGGTGCTCAGGTGGCTCGGTACATGTCTGACTTCAGCGCAGGTCATGATCTCACAGTTCGTGAGATCGAGCTCTGCATCAGGCTGAGTGCTGACAGCTCGGAGCCTGGAGCCTGCTTTGGATTCTGTGTCTCCCTCTCTCTCTCTGCCCCTCTCCCGCTCATGCTCTGTTTCCCTCTCTCTCTGTCAAAAGTAAATAAACATCAAAAAAATAAATAAATAAATAAAATAAATAAATAAAAGGGAAATAACTTAGTGGCACCTGGATGGCTCAGTTGGTTCATCATCCAACTTCGGCTCAGCTCATGATCTCGCAGCTCGTGAGTTCAAGTCCCATATCGACCTCTGTGCTAAACATGGATCCTGCTTGAGATTCTCTCTCTCTCTCTCTCTCTCTCTCTCTCTCTGCCCCTCCCCCACTTGCATATGCTCTCTCTCTCTCTGTCTCTCAAAAATAAACAAACTTTTTTAAAAAATGTAAAGTCATAGGATATCTCAGTAACTCACTAAACCGGAAGTTGGAGGGTTTTACTTTTCCTACAAAGGGCCAGAGAGTAAATACTTGAGGCTTTGCCAATCATACAGATGGTCTGTCACTACTACTCACTTCTGCCATTGAAGGACAAAAGCAGCCACAGACAATAGGTCAACAAATGGGCATGGCCATGTACCAATAAAACTTTATTTCCGGCCACTGAAATATGCACTGCACAAATTTTCCACACTTTGAAATATTCTTCCTCTGACTACTTTTCACCCATTTGGAAATGTAACAACCTATTCGTAGCTCGCAAGCCTTCGTAAGGAGCCAATCACCCAGGACTGGATCGCTGAGTTGCATCCTGTTTTCTGCCCTTGTAAATAATGACGCCGTGAACATCTTTGTGCATAGCACATTTTATTGGCTTGTTTTCACAGGGTAGAGTTCTAGAAGCAGAATCAAAGAGTTAAGGGGTATAAATCCTTCTTGGGCAGGAGAGCAACTCTCGCATTTGGAGCTGTCCTTGGCCCCTTCGGCTCCCAGATGCCCAGCTGGGGACAGCAATGGCAAGGACCCTACTACCGCCTACCTTCTTTGTCAGTACAGGACTGGGCCTCAGAAGGGCTGCGGGCATTACTGAGGCTCCTCACGCCATCCCCGGTGACGAGGTACAGCTTAGAGCTGGGTGGGGAAAGAGGAAAGTCCCAAACAAGTCATTTTCGTTCATTCTCCGGACAAATACGCCTTGAGCTGCCACAGTTTGACACCAGGGCAAATGCCACCGTGAGCAGGACAGGCCTCTGGAGAACTCACCCACAGCACTGGTGACGAGTGCCATGATAGACCTGAATGGGGGCAGCATGGGGTCTGTCTTGGGGACAGGGCAAGGCCTCCGTTAGCTGGGAGTGTGTGGATATCTGCAGATGTTGACATGTGAGCAGAGACTTAAAGGATGAGAAGGAGCCGGCATCTTAGACAGCGGGAATAGCAGGTGCAAAGGTCCTGGGGTGGGAATAAAGGGGCCTCTTTAGAAGCACAAAAAGGGTGGCTCAAGGGCGTCAGGGTGGAGGGAGAGGGAGTGAGTGAAAGGCAGGAGGTAGTGGAAGGAAACAGGTAAGAGGTGGGTAGGACCCCCATGAAGAAGGACAATCACGTAAGACCTGGGTTAGCCTAGGAGCAAGTGGGGGGTTTCAAACATTGTCCAACTGTCACCTCTCCAGGAGGCTGGGAACAAGCTGGTCCCAGGAGAGAGCCCTGTAAGAGCTCCCACCTCCAGTCCTTGGCCCCCACAGTGTGTCACAGACACACTCCCACACTGACACACACACACACACACACACACAGGACACTCACTAACACAGGCACACTCACACGCACCCCCTTCTGCACACACAGGCTCACCTAACGCACTTCTACTCTCAGACACATGTGAACACACACACACACACACACACACACACACACACAGGCGCACACACTGATGATCATGTGCACACGCTCACGGGTGCTCACAGACACGCATGCACGAGCCCTCAGGCCCCGCCCACACCTGCCCACGCCCTCGCTCCGCAGGGGCAGGCGCTCACGCCCCGCCCACTGGGGCAGACCACCCACCTGAGGCTGAGCAGCTCCACAGGTTCCTCGGGCGTGTTCAGATGCACCTTGAGGTCTCGACTCTTCCTCGCCTGGATCCCGCCATCCAGGCTGGCGGTGCCCCGGATGCCGGTCACCCACCTCAGCCCGGCCTGCCCCAGGGCACCCACCGTGCCCATCTGCGCTGAGATCCGGACCAGGGCACTGAGGGGAGAGACAGACACTAGCTGTGTCCCGCAGACCCGGGGGGGGGAGGGGCGTAAGCCCAGCACCCACGCGCCCACCACCCCCGGCTGTTCTCCGAATCTCGAGCCAGAGCGGCCCGTGCGCCGGGGTCATCGCTGGCCACACTCCAGGGGCACCGAGCCCTTCACACACCGTCCTCCCAGTCCTCAGCATCGTCGGCCTCAACTCATAGGCGCAGACACAGGACGGGACAGGTGAGACCACCCACTCGGGGCCCATGGCTGGGATGAAGGGTAGCAGGATGGGGACCTGGGCTGTCTGAGCCCCAGTTGGGGTCTTCGTGCCAAAGAGCAGCCGGCAGAGGACGCCCACACTGCCCCCATCAGACCCAGAAAGCACAGACAGGCCAGCCAAGTCAGTCCCACTGCAGAATCAGACCGAGCACTGAGCAAACTCGGCCCATGCTGTGTGGCCCTGGACCCACAGTGCACCTGCCTGGAGCCCGTCTCCTCCACCATTGGCAGGAACGAGGACAGTGCCCACCTCGTGGGTGATTATGCGGGTCACCAGACTCGGTGCCCACACATCTTAAATGGCCTTCCCTCTCTCCCTCCTCCCCTCCCCTCAGAGGCAGCGTGGAGCAGGGGGAAGCGTGGGCTGTGGCAGGAGACTGGAGTCCCCGCTGCCTTGCACTGCTATGCTTCCTTGGGCCCATGCTGTCACCTCACTGAACCTCAGTCTTCTCACCTGTAAAGCGGGCATAGCTGCCCAGGACCTCCTCACAGTCTCTTGGCACAAAAACAAAACAAAACAAAACCCACCAAATCACAGCAGCTGGTGTGACAGATGGTCTGCAGAGCAGGGACCCCGTCCAGCCCAGAGTGGTGCCCGCGCTCTCTGCAGCCCTCTGCAAGGGGAGACCCCTCCTCGCCCCCCTCCCTCCCCCAGCTCCAAGGAGCCGGCTACCTGGGCTTGACATAACCATTCACAGAGAAATCCAGGGGCTGCTGGAAGCTGGCAGTGCCTCGCACTCGGACGCTGATGGCAGCCGAGACATTTAGGGTCAGCCGGGCTGGAAGGCCAGACATGGTGGGGAAGGTGAGCTCCTCCAAGGCCAGGTTCAGCCTCCGGTTCACCTGTACCTCCTGCCCCTGCAGTCACAGAACCGTAGTGATGCAGGTGACAGCCCCCGGAGCGGGCCAGGCATGCACGGAGCACGGAGCACACACGACCTTATTTGATCCTCATACAAGGGGCGGGGGGGAGGGGGGAAGGAAGGGATATTATCATTATCCCGTTTCCAGAGGAGAAAACCGGGCCCATCAACACATGAAATCATCTGGCCAAACCCACGTACGTAGAACCAGGTGAAGCCGAGTTCAAACCCACACAGTTTACTGTGGAAAAGGATCAGGGTCAGAGGTCAGGGACCCAGGGTCAGTCAGGTAAGGAGTGCGGGCGCTGCCCACGATGCAGAGCACTTATTGGTTTTTCACTTTTTTTTTTAATTTATTTTTCAGAAAGAGAGACAGAGTGCGAGTGGAGGTGGGGCAGAGAGAGGGAGACACAGAACCCGAAGCAGGCCCCAGGCTCTGAGCTGTCAGCACAGAGCCTGATGTGGGGCTCGAACCCATGAACCGTGAGATCATGACCCGAACCAAAGTCGGATGCTTAACCGACTAAACCACCCAGGCGTCCCACTATTATTGTTATAATATCATTCCCATTTCACAGATGCAGAAACTGAGGCCATGACTAGTTAACACTCCCCAGGAGGTAAGAGGTGGAGCTGGGATTTGAACTTGGGCAGCCTGGCTTGAAATCCCACTATCTTAAGTCTGAGAAGTACTGTAATAACTTTTAAAGCACCAAAGGAAATGCCACGGGGCCAGCAGCGCGGGGAGGGGGCGAGCCCAGCCTGAGGTACCTTCAGGAGCTTGACTGCCAGCTCGGCCAGGCTCAAGGACTGGCGACTCATGCGGCTCCCCATCACCCCGCAGTTCATGACGCTCAGCTCGTGCCCGAACACCTTCACGCTCAGCTCACAGCGCAGCGCCCGCCTCTCCGTGCGCCTCCGGGTCACCTGAGGGAGAAGCCAGGTGACCAGGATCAGGTCTGGTGCCTGGACAGTGGTGGGGGTGGCGGGGGGCGGGGTGGGTTGGTCCAGAGGGCAAGGTCAAGGGCTTTCGGTGTCTGGAACGTGGCTTGCCAAACTCATGGCCCACAAGCAGAATCCAGACATGTGTTTTCTTTGACCTGCCCAGAGCCCAGTACGGTGTGTGTGGGTGTGAGTGTTCTAACAATCCTTTTGTTCTGGAATAACCTTAGATTTACAGAAGCATTGCCAAGATGGTACGAGCAGCTCCCATACACCCCTCGCCCTGTTTCCATGCTCAGCGTCTTTCACTGCCAGGGTCAGGGCGAGAGCTGAGAAGCTGACACAGACACGGACTATCATCAAAACTGCAGACACTACTTGATTCCGCCAGTTTTCCCAGCCCCGTTCTCTCCGTTCCAGGACGCCATCCAGGCACCACACTGCATTTACCTGCCCCACCTCTCCCATCTGCACTAGTCTCTGGCACACTGTCTTCCTGTGTATTTCACGCAGTGTGGACCTTTTGAAAATTGGATCTGTTTCCAACATTTAAACATTTAAGAAATGACACGTAAAATCCAGATTCTCTTGCTTCTCGAAAGACACAAGTATTGGCCTGCCTGCCCCCCTCCTCCACCACGACAAGGGGCAGAAAGAGGTGAACAATAGCTGCCACTTTTAATGGAGGCACATGCTCCCGGAACCTGCCACAGACCCCACCTCTCCCTGTTGCCTCTCCAACACGGAGGCCAAGTATTGTTGCCATTATCACTGTGCTGGTGCAGAAGAGATCTTTGGTTACAACTCTCCATCAAGAGTGTGAAAATAACAGACAAAAACGATTGTAGATTTTTTTTTCTTTGAGAGAGAGAGAGAGAGAGAGAGAGAGAGAATCTCAAGCAGGCTCCACACTCAGCATGGAACCCGATGCAGAGCTCGATCCCATAACAGTGAGATCATGACCTGAACCAAAATCAAGAGTCGGATGCTTAACTGACTGAGCCCCCCAGCCACCCCAAGGATTACAGATTCTAAGAAAAAGTGTTTATGCCTAGCCCACCAGCCTCATTCACGTGACTTGCTGGCCCCAGATCTAGTCCAAGAGGCTCTAAAGGGCAGGGACCATGTCCCGACCATCTTTGTGTCCTTGGGCCCTGGGTTCACACTCGATGACTGGTAACTGTGTGACCATGTCCCACGATAAGTGCCCCAGCCACTCTCCCTGATCACCATCAGATGTATGCAGCAGTAGCTTCTTATAATAGCAAAAAGGTGCCAACCACCTAAGTGGCCTTCAGTGGGAGAAGAGTCACGGAAGGCACAGTCCTCACCCACAGAACGGATGTTAAAGCACCCGGCGACCCGCCAAATCCGTTCCTGGCTACACGCCCCGCAGAAACGCACACGTGCGTTCACCAAAAAGACACGTACGAGAATGTTCACAGCACCACCTGCAATAAGCCAGAAACTGGAAACCACCCAGAAGCCCAGCAGAAGCAGGACGGATAAACAAACGGTGGTGTCTCCATACCGTGGAACGTGACACAGCAAAGAGCACGAACAAGCCATAAGTACACACAGCTACACAGATGATCTCACAAACCAACTTTAAGCCAAAGAAACCACACACACACACACACACACACACACACACACACACACACACAAAAGGACACGAGGAACATCATTCACACTCGCCAAGAAGTGGAAGCAACCTGCAGCCTGAAGGTCCTTCGGCAGGCGGGTGGACAAACAGTATAGTCTCTCCACACAGAGGAATATTAGCCGTAGAAAGGGAGGGAGTCCTGACCCGTGCAACACAGATGAATCTCACAACACGATGGGAGGTGAAAGAAGCCAGACACAACAGGTCCCAGGTTGTCTGATTCCATTCATAGGAAATGTCCCAAATAGTTGAATTCATAGAGACCCAAAGCAGATTAGTGGTTGCCAGGGGCTGGGGAGTGACTTGTAATGGGTATGGGTCACCTTTGGGGTGGTAAGGGTATTCTGGAACTAGATAGAAGTGGGGGTTGCACATCACTGAGAATGTAGTAATGTTACTGAATTGTCTGCGTTAAGATGGTTCATTTTAGGGGCACCTGGGTGGCTCAGTCGGTTGAGCGTCCGACTTTGGCTCAGGTCGTGATCTCACGGTTCGTGGGTTCGAGCCCCGCATCAGGCTCTGTGCTGACAGCTCAGAGCCTGGAGCCTGTTTCGGATTCTTTGTCTCCCTCGCTCTCTGCCCCTTCCCCCCCTCAAAAATAAATAAACACTACAAACAAAAATTTTTAAGAAAATTAAAAAATTAAAGATCATACCACACACTGGGAGGAAATATTTGCAAGCCACATATCGGATAAAAGACTTGTTTCCAAAATCCAAAGAATTCTCAAAACTCAGTAATAAGAAACCAGTCCAATATTAAAAAAATAACAACAGACACTATATCTGAACATACACCAAAGAAGACGTATGGACAAACAAGCATGAAAAGAAGTTCAACGTCATTAGTCACTGGGGAGTCACACATTAAAGATAGAAGACACCACTACTAACAGAATGACAACAGTTAAAAGGTCTAATCACACCAAGTGCTGGCGAGGATGAGGGGGAGACCAGAACTCTCCCACCCTGCTGGTGGAGTGCAAAATGGCACAACCACTTTGGAAAACAGTTCAGGAAGGTCTCAGAGATTAAACCTGTAACTACCATCTGACCCAGTCATGCCCGTTCTTGGACATCCACCCAAGAAACGTGAAAACATACACTCAGGTGAAGACTTGTACATGAATGTTCATAGCAGCCCCCAAGATGGAAACAACACAAAGGTCCATCCACCTTTGGATAAGCAAACTGGCACATCCATACAATGGAATGCTATTCAGCAATAAAAAGAAATAACCTACCAGTATAGCCTGCCATGTGGGTGAATCACAGAATAATGTCCTGCATGCAGGAAGCTGGGCAAAAAGGCTACATGCTTTTATTTATTAAAAAAAAATTTTTTTTAAACATTTATTTACTTCTGAGAGACAGAGTGCAAGCAGGGGAGGGGCAGAAAGAGGAGACACAGAATCCGAAGCAGGCTCCAGGCTCTGAGCTGTCAGCACAGAGCCCAACGTGGGGCTCGAACCCATGAAACAGATCATGACCTGAGCCGAAGCCAGAAGCTCAACCAACTGAGCCACCCGGGCACCCCAAGGTTATACACTTTTAAAATTAAGTTTGTGTCACGTGATTCCATTTACGTAACTCTAGAAAATGCAAAGTGATCTACAGGGACAGAAAACCTACCACTGGTTCCTGGGGACAGGGGTGGGTGGAAGGAGGGGATATTATGGAGCACGAGGAAACTTTTGGGGGTGATAGATATGTTCACTGACTTTACTATGGTGATGATTTCATAGCACATACCTATGTCAAAACTCAACAAACTATACTGTATATACACACCGTTTGTTACTGGCCAACTATACCTCTACAAAGTTGATTTTTGTTTTTAAGTAGAATTAATCAGTGCAGTTAGGAGGTGGGATTAGTGATTACCCTTGGTTAGGAGGGGGTAGACTAGAAGAGGAAGGAGCAGGGGGTCCCTGGGGTGCTGACAATGGTCTGGGCATTGATTATAAGGATGTTTTCTATGGGTGGAAAAGCGCTAACAATCTTGGGCAGTTTTCTAATTGTATGTGATGCTTTGATAAACACTTTTTCACCACCAGGCAGGCTAATCTCTGCTACTCAGCTCGGGACCAGCTACTTGTTTCTGTGGTGGGGGGGGAGGGAAGGCAGGGTCTGAGGTCATTGACAGCTGGGACCCCAGGCCAAAAGCTCAGCTGGCGAGCGGTGGGAGCAGGGTGGGAGTGGGTACCCCCCCTTACCTTCTGCTTGCATGCCTCTCACCTTTCTGTACCTTTCTCCTGGACAGTCAGGGCTGCTGGCATGTGGGGTGGACCCTGCTTCTGGCTCTGGGGACTTCTCTGCTTGGGCCTCTTCCTCCTCTTCCTGCCCCCAGAACGACTTCCCGCTGAACAGCCTGTGGACGATTTTCTCTGCATTTTCCAGCCGGAGGCCAAGCTGGGAAGAAAAAGCCAGGACTCCATGAGGAGCTGCTCAGTCACATGGATGATCAGAGCTGCAGGGCAGAGGGCTCGAATTGGGGTGCCCAGCAGGCTTGGGCAGGGCTCTCTGGGCTCCCTAGGATCCACCTTTCTTTTTTTTTTAAGCTTATTTATTTATTTAGAGAGATTGAGCAGGGTAAGGGCAGAGAGGATGAGAGAGAGAATCCCAAGGAGGCCCCATGCTGTCACCGCAGAACTCAACACAGGGCTTAACTCATGAACCAGGAGTTCATGACTTGAGCTGAAATCAAGAATCAGATACTCAACCAACTGAGCCACCCAAGTGCCCCGGGGCACCACGTTTCCAAATCAAGTTCCACATCTGCTGGGCAAAAGCTGCACAGGAAAAATTCTTACTGATTCTTTCAGGCCTGGTTCAAATGGCACCGCCTCTGGGAAGTCCTCCTTGAATTCCCACATCACTCTCTTCCCACATTCCCCATCCCCTGACCAAATCTATCACTCCTTCCCCTCAGTGTCCAGCCCGAAACCTCCAGGTCACACTCAGATGCTGTAATCTGGGTGTCTCCCTTGCAAGATCCTGAGCTCCGTGAGAGCAGGGTCCCATGTCACATGCACTAGGCATGCTGAAGGCCTGGTGTGATGGGTAATTTTGTGTTGATTTGACTGAGCCATGGGGTGCTGAAATATTTGGTCACACACAACTTAGGGTGTTTCTGTGAGAGTGGTTTTAGATGGATTTAACATTCATCTATATCTATCTATCTACATAATATCTATATCTATGTATATCTAGATTGATAGATAAATATAGATATTATATACATAGATATATTAAAGAAACAGGATGAGAGAGCGAGCACATGTGCACACAAGAGGAGGGGGAGAGGGGCAGAGGGAGAAGGAGACTCTTAAGCAGGCTCCACTCTCAGCTTAGAGCCTGATGCGGGGCTCAATCCCACAGCCCTGGGATTATGATCTGAGCCCAAACCGAGAGTCAGACACTCAACTGAATGAACCACCCAGGCACCCCTAACATTTAAATCAATAGACTGAGCCAAGCAGAGTGCCCCGATAATGTAGGTGGGCCACATCCCATCAGTCGAAGGCATGAATGAAACAAAAGGCGATCAACAACTACGGGGTAATTCTGCCTGACTGCCTCAAGCTGGGACATCACCTTTTCCCCACCTTCGGCCTAACCTCAAACATCGGCTTTTCCCAGGTATCAAGCCTCTAAACTAAAAGGCTCTCAGGCCCTCGGACTCCGACTAGAACAACACCATCGGCTTTAAAGCTTGCTGACCGCAGACCTTGGGAAGTGCCAGCCTCCATAATCGTGTGGGCCAATTCCTTACAATAAATCTCTTTCTAGAGGTACCTATGTGCTACTGGTTCTGTTTCTCGAGAGAACGCGAATACGCCTGGCTTAGTTGGTTCTTAAAATGTGATGGATGTGAGGGGCGCCTGAATGGCTCAGTTGGTTAAGCGTCCGATTTCAGCTCAGGTCACGATCTTGCCACTCACGAGTTCGAGCCCCACGTCGGGCTCTGTGCTGACAGCGCAGAGACTGGAGCCTGCTTCGGATTCTGCCTCCCTCTCTGTCTGCCCCTCCTCCACTGGCGCTCTGTCTCTCTCTCAAAAATAATATAAAAACATAAAACGTATTTTTTTAAAGAACTCTTCCACGATGTGGCCCTGCTCCTCTCTGCACACCCGTCTTACGTCTCTCTCACTCTACTGGTCTACTTCTGCTCCTTGAACATACCAAGTCCTTTCTTGTCTCAGGACCTTTGCACATACTGGTGCCTCCGCCTGGGACGCTCTTACCCCAGCTCTTCCCTAGGCTGCTCAAGCTCCCCCTTTAGGTCACAGCTCAAACTTCGCCTTCCCGAACACAATACTTAAAAGTTGCCACTGTTTTATCAATATGTTTACTCATTTTTTATCTGTTTACCTCTGTGGGCAGGGATCTTATCTTACCTGTTGATCATCAGATTCTCAGAGCCTAGTACAGCACCTGGCACAAGTCACGTAGAAGACAGATATTTGTGCAATGGATGACAGGTGGGTAGTTAAATATGAATATATGGATGGACGGACAGACGAATGGGTGTAGATGGAAATGGAAGATGGACAGATTTCAATCTGTGGAAGGATGGATAGATGAGTGAGAAAAATGAAGCTGTGGTAGGTAGGTAGGTGAATAGACAGATGGGTGGGTGAGAGAGAAGAACGGATGGATGGATGGATGGATGGATGGGAAAGAGGGTAGATGGTGAGATGGGGATAATGGCACATTAGTGAACAGATGGAGGAGAAGAATGGATGGATGGATGGATGGATGGATGGATGGATGGATGGATTGGATGGGAGGCTGGATTGATGACAGATATACAGATGTATATAACCGTGAATATGTGGACAGGTGTGTGAACGGGTGCACAGGAGTGTATGTGGATGACTAGGAGGCTGGATGAATAGATGCAGGGGTGAGAAGTTGGTGGAGAAATAGGTGAGAGGCTACATAAACAGATAGATAGATGGATGGATGACAGATGAAGGTAGACGAACATACAGAGGTATGAACGGGTAGGCGTGTGGATGGATACATGGATGGGTAGGTAGGTGACTGACTGGAAGAACAGGTGAATAGATGGGTAGGTGAGAGGGTAGATGGACAGATGGGTGGGAAGGTACAGAGATGAGAGGGAGAAGAGAGATGGGTGAGAGGGAGGGATCGAGTGGATGGACAGATGTATGTACGTGTGGGTGGATGGATGTAAGGACCAGGGGGTACAAGACTGAGGAGTGGATCAATAGATTCAAGAGGTGATATATGGAAAAATGGATGGATGGGATAACTCCTGGCCTTCTAGAAGAGGCCCCAAGGCGACTAGAGTGGGCCCCCTCTCACCTCCAGGAAGTTGAAGGCATGACCTAGGGCGTGGATGGTCAGGTTAGTCATGGCGGAACGGGGGAGGAAGGAGGCTGGAGAAAAGAGAAGGGTCCGCTCCAGGTTGGCTCCCAGGCTGCCAGACACTAGGAGAACCAAGAGAGAGGATCAGCATACTCTGTACCTGTCACAGAGTAGAGTCTGGCCACCGAGGGGCCACAGCCTAAGACAAGGCAAGATGGGGCACGTCCTCTCCAGCAGGACAGGTGTCTCTGCCTTTAGCCTCATCAAAACCCCAGAAAAGATCAGGACACCCCTGCTGACAGGTGAGCACCCCACTTTCTACCCAGAGACTTCGGGAGCGGCCGAGGGAGTAGAGGTACCCAAGCTAGAACGGGGTTTCCTTTTGGATGCTCTGTTTAATTACGACAAGATGGTGACAACCTCCGTTTAGTGCCTTTTAACACAGGGGAAAACAGGTCCCCAATTCACAGGCAGGCAACAGAGCCAATCTTCCACCACTATTTCATCAGCATTGTATTCCTTTTCCGGATTACCTTGAGTTTACAGAGTTAAACTGATTTTTTTTATTAACGGTAGTAATAGACAGATTCCTTTTGAAATAAATGCAAGTTAAAAAAGAACCAGTTTAGAGAAAAGACAGAAATACTCCATTGCATGCTATGAACTGGCTGATAGTTGATGAGTTTAGACTTCTTCCAACAAAAATGGCAGGTGGGTGGGAACAGAGCAAAAAAATCAAGCAGGTGGCATATAAACAGGTGACAACTGGGAAAGAGTGTCTTCGATCCACGTGTCCTCGAGGGTTAGAGCTCCCAGGTCCCCCAGGGCTTCATGGCCCCAGCGCGGGGCAGCGGCTGCCCAGGATGGCCATACCTGAGCGAAAGGTGACGTCAGAATAGGATGAGTGTTTCCAGGCCTCCGGCTGGAACTCCTGGCTGAGGATGTCCTCAGGGAGGGTCTCCCGGAGAGCGCGCTTCAGAGGGTCATCGGTCTCCAGCAGCTGCAGCAGGTGACTCCACACAAAGGAACCCACTGGAGTCCAGTCACAGCCAACAGGGAGGGGAGGGGAGGGGAGGGGAGGGATGGATCTGGAGCTGGCTCAGCCCAGAGAACAGACTCCCTCCCCCCACCCCACCGGAGCCTGTAGCCCAAGTCCTGCCACTTCCACAAGCCAAGGGGCTTCTCAGGAGCCCAGCTATCCGTATTTTATTTCAAGAAATCACGGCCAACAGTGGTGCTTTCATGGAACTTGTCAATCCAGCCCGCGCACGGCATCCTGACGTGCCTTCCGGAAGGGAGAGGGGGACACTGTGGGGAAAGCTCTGGGTTGACAGTCAGACCCAAGTCTGAATCTCACGTCCACCACTCACGAGCTGTGTGACCTTAGGCTGGTTACTCTACCTCTCCGAGGCCCAGTTTCCTCATCTGCAAAATGAAGCATCACAACCCATCTCCCAGGGCTGCTGGTGCAGACCAGTCAAGAGGAAGCCTGGGCCCAGAGAAATGAGTATCTTTCAGGGTTGGGAAAGGCGTGATGTGCAATTCGGGATAGGGATCCCCAGGCTCTCTGGAGAAGTAAAGATTAAATGAGATCACCCAGGGGAAAGATTCCGATGAGGGATATTAGAGTCTAAATGGGAGCCCCCAATCCACTTGGTTGTCCCAGGCTCTCAGAATGCCCGGCAGGGAGCTTCTAGAACAATCCGCCATGGATCAGAGTGGAGGCTGGCTTTTGTTCCCAGGGGGCAATACACAGGCCTGCTACCCCAGGGTCTCCATCAAGGCTGAGCCCCTTCCCTGATTCCCCGGTGAGGGGGGGCTTGGGTTAATGGCCTACTTGACCAAAACTGCTGCCTCTCCCCACCTCCCACTCACATCCCATCCCATCCCACCCGATACCACCAACGAACAGTTACATCTCCTAGCAGTACCGTTTGTATTCTTTTCGGGGGGATGTCACTTCTTTAGAAGGTAACCTAACAGCACGACAGACTTTTAAATGTGTACACCCTTCAAAAAAGGGGGGGGGTGGAAAGGGGCACCTGGGTGGCTCAGTCGGTTAAGATTCTGCCTCTTGGTCTTGGCTCAGGTCATTATCTCGCGGTTCGTGAGTTCAAGCCCCACGTTGGGCTCTACGCTGACAGTGAGGAGCCTGCTTGGGATTCTGTGTCTCCCTCTCTCGTGCACAGGTACATGCGTTCTCTCTCTCTCTCAAAATAAAGAAACTTTAAATTTTTAAAAGATAAACCGTTCTAAATGCCTTTGTGTATTGACTCGGTTTATGCTCCCTCTATGAGGGAGACAGTGCTAGTACGATCATCCCCATTTCCCAGATGTAGAAACAGAGGCTCAGCAAGGTTTAGTAACTTGTCCAAAGGCACACAGGCAGGGAGCCGCTGAGCTGGGATTTGAACCCGGGCGGTGGGGCTCCAGGGACTCACCTCACTGTGTAGCATGCACAAGATTTTTGAAAATTAGTTCAACTTATTTTTCTTTGAAGTTTCACTTTTGGGTTTAGGAACTATGGCCAGAGGTCCCTGTTTGTTTAGTTATTTTGAGAGCAAGAAAGGGACAGGAAGCAGGAGAAGTGGAGGGGCAGAGAGAGTGAGAGAGAGAATCCCAAGCAGGCTCCACACTGTCAGCACAGAGCCTGACGTGGGGCTCGAACCCACAAACCATGAGATCACGACCTGAGCAAAAACCAAGAGTCAGAAACCTAACTGACCGAGCCGGCCAGGAGCCCCAGAGGCCCCTGTTTAAAGGGTACTCTCTGACCCTAGAAGGGATCGGAGACTTGGAGATACTGTTCCTCCTCTGTCTCAGGTCTCCCTTCCAGGCACTAGGTCACGAGCTGGCCAGAGCTACAAGGGAAGTCAGCGGCTTTCATCCCTTTTCACAGATGAGGAAACGGAGATCCAAAAAGAGAAGCAACTTGTCCAAGATTGTCTAGGTGCCATACACGGGACGTGCGGGCACACGAGGCTACTTGTTCAGGGGGTGTGGCAAGAAAAGGAGAACAGGAAGGGGTGAGGAGAGCACCTGATGCGCAGAGGTGAACCCGCTTCCAAACCCTCGCATCCAGCGGGAGGCCCCGTGCCAGCCCCGCCCCCACCCCCAGCTCCCACTGCTCACCCTGGGTAGACCGCTCGCCGGCCTGGGTGTGCCGCACCTGGGCGAACACCTCCTCGCCAGGACACCTCATCAGGGCCAGGTAGGCATTGATGCGGATCTCAGCGTCCTCCTCGGGGCTTTGGTACAGGCGGGAGAGCACAGATCGCTGGCCCGGGCAGAGGGGAGGCCATCACCCTGGGTCCATCCACCTCCCACCCCTCTCCACCCCGGGGTTCCGTGTCCCCCAAGCTGCTCTGACTCCAGCAGGTGGCCCTGTCGCCCCCCCCCCCCGGCCCCGGCTTTTATAATATCTCCACCATAGGAGGCCTCCCTGATGCTGTCACCTGCGGCCCGTTTATGGGAGGTGGTAGGGTCACTGCTGAGCCCCGTCATCCTCCAGCCCGAAGGCTCCCCACTTTCCACAGGTAACAACAGGTAGATAGATGGGTGTGGCTGCATTCTAATAAAACTTTATTTATAGAAGCAGCACAGTGTGCGACACAAAGGAGGTATTCTCTCAAGGGCTTGGCTTGCCCAGGCCCCTTTCCTAAGCAAGCAACCTCCCTCACCCTGTGACTTTCTCCCTCGGCACCTGCCGGTTTCCTTCAGAGCACAGCCCTCCATCCGTCCACTCTTGCAGCAGTATTTACTGAGCACCTACTATGTGCCCGGCACTGTGTTAAGCGCCAGGTGACAGTGACAAGCAAGATAAACCCAGCTCCTGTCCCCTGAAGGTGATTTTCTAGTGCAGGAAGACTGACAATAAATGTGGTTCGTCTGTGAAATGTGTATTAGGTGATAAATGCCAAAAAGGGAAAACTTAAATGGGGAAGCAATTTCAAGGGCGCCCGGGGGGCTCAGTCAGCTAAGCGTCTGACTTCGGCTTGTGTCATTATCTCTGGATTCGTGAGTTTAAGCCCCGCGTGCGCTCTGTGCTGACAGCCTTCGGATCCTGTGTCTCCACCTCCCTCTTCCCCTCCCCAGCTCACACTCTGCCTCTCTCTCCCTCTCAAAAGGGAACATTAAAAAAAGGTTTTTTTAAATGTATAAGTAATTTCAGGTGCAAGAGCCAAGGAGGACCCCCACAGTCAAAGTGATTTATACACAAAGACTTACAGGAAGTGAGGAAGTGAAGCCTCAGGATATCCAGGGGAAAGGCATTCGGGGAAGGGAGAACAGCCCATGCAAAGGGCCTGCGGCAGAAGCGCACCCAGAGTGAGGAAAACCAAGAGCCCAGCGTGGCTGGAGAGCCATAGGGGTGAGGAAAATAGGAGACAAAGCTATAAGCAAGTCAGTGGTCAGGATACACAGGGCCTGCCAGGTCTGTCAAGACTCTGGCTTGAGGGCGAGAGAAGCCTCTAGAACAGGGGTCAGCCAACTTTTTCGCAAAGGGTCAGACAGTACATTTTTCTGGCTTTGCAAGCCATGCAGGCTCTTGCAATGACTGTACTCGGCAGCTGTAGCAAAAAAAAAAAAGCAGTCCTAGACAACACACAAATGAACAGGCACGGCTGCATTCCAGCAAAGTATTTCGTGCAAAATAGGCAGCAAGGGAGTGTAGGGTCTGTGGACCAGAGCTCGCTGACCCCCGAACTAGAGGGTTTGCAGCACAGGCTGGTTTGTGATCCTATTGCTTATTTGTGCGTTTCTTTGATCAGTCCTTGCCTCCCACACCAGATGCAAGCTCCGTGGCAACAGAGACCCGGATGCCTATTCACGCAGGTGCCCGGTGCACAGTAGGTACCCAGTAAATACGCGACGGATGAACAAATGAAGAAGTGAGTTCGCAAACAGTGGTTCGAGACCCACCGCCGCCCAATCGCAACCCCAGGGAACGACACACAGGAGCTCACGTCCGCAGAGCAGGGAACTCTCCGGAAGGCCTGGATGGCCCCCAGCCGGACCTCAGGGGGGCAGCTCCTCTCAGACGCACAAGTGCTCAGAGCAGGGGTGAGAGCGGCGGCCGCCAGGCCCGCATTGCCAATCGCCTTCAGCACGAGCTGGAGCTGAAACAAGACGTCGGAGGGACCTTGAGGCCTGGTAGGGGTGCTCACCTCACCCGCACAGCTGAGGGCTCACCTGCGTGGCACAAGCTATGCCCAGGATGCCGGTCTCCCTCACCTGGTCAGCGTCCGAGGGCTCCTTGAGGGTGCAGTTGGCATCCAAGGCCTCTCCCAGGATCCTCACGAGGGAGCCGACACCAGGCAGGCGTCCGCAGGGCCCGTCCAGAGAGGCACAGAGGTTGTGCGCCAGGGCCGAGATGCCCAGAAAGGCGCTGGGGCTGGCCCCCGGGGTCTGCAGGAGCGGCTGGGGACAGAAACCGGCCCCCACCCCAGCCGAGAAGGCTGCTAAGTGGCCCTTCACAGGCCCGGCCGCGTACAGATGGGCCCCCGCCCTGGCTGCACACAGACTCCTAGAGACCTGGGTCCCCTACCCCGGGAGTCTGAATAAACTGGCGTGTGGTGGGGCCTGTCCACGGAGCACCTGCCAAAGGACCTAGGCGACGCTTAGGTGCATCAAGGAGGGAGAAGGCCGTTAGGGGGACGCAGGGCAGGGGACTGTCGCTGATGTCTCAAGACAGTTTCAGCTGTCACAACTGAGAAGCAGACACGCCAGCATCCCGGGGGCAGAGACCGGGGATGCCGCTGAAGGTCCTCTCGCACCCAGGAGGAACTGTCCACCCCAGAGGTCGACAGTGCGAGGCTGGGAAACCCCGGGCTCAGTCACCAGTTTGGAGGAGGAAGGCGGGCACAACACGGGGGGGGGGGGGGGGGGGGCGTCCGGGTTAATGCTTAGCAACCACCCGGAGAAACCGCAGACCCTCGTGGGTAGTGCTAGCCAATTTCCACGGTGTAAATGCTCCTGTCACAGCGCTCTCGGCGGCTCACCGCAGCGGGGCCAGACGCGCAGACATCAGCGGGGAGCAGCCGGCATGTGGCAAGCGCGCGCATGCGCGCACCCGCTCACGCCAGCAAGCGCACGCGCACCTCGCCTAAATAAACCCGAGGAAAGGGAGGCAGTCTTGTGCCGTAACGGGATGAGGTGTGCAGTCTCTATGACCTTGGCTTTTAACCTAACTTCTCTACCTGCAAGCTGAATGTTTAAATGACATCTGTGTTTTTCCGCCAGCTTCCCAACTGCGTGGAAATCGAGACTTTCCTGCCGCCAGCCCCACCCTCCAGCACATGCTGGAGCCTCTTGGGTCTCACTCCCTGAGGATCAGGAGACCCCAGGCCCCGCCATGGGGCTACACTGCCCTACCCACCCACATCAAGTAGGCTCATCTCTCCAGGGGCCTCCCAGCAGCAGCAGCAACTGAGCCCAGGCTGAGTCAGATCCCGGCCCGTTCCAGCTGTGCGACAGGGTCCCACCAAGACGCTCAGCCACCCCTACACCAGGGCCCTGGAGCCTTCAAATCAGAGGAAAGCAAAGGGGGTGGGGTGAGTGGGGGATAGGGGAGCGCTGGTTCTAGGCCTATTGGGGGAAAAGCCAGAAAGATAGATTTTATTTATAAATTTTTTTAATGTTTATGCTTGAGAGAGAAGACAGATGCGAGCAGGGGAGGGGCAGAGGGAGAGGGAGACCCAGAATCCAAAGCAGGCTCCAGGCTTGGAGCTGTCAGCACCGAGCCGGAGGCAGGACTCGAACTCATGAACCGCAAGATCATGACCCGAGCAGAAGTCAGACGCTTAACTAAGCCACCCAGGCGACCCTAGGAAGATGGATTTTAATAAAAAACACTGACATGGCACTCCCTGTGTGCCCGGTTCTGCTGTTCACATGTCACACAGATCACATGATTGAATCGTGAGACACAGAGAGATTAAGTAATTTGCCTACGGTCACCCAGCCCACAAAGAGGTGGGGCCAAGACGTAACCCTGAAGGGTCTGGCTTCCGGGCGGGACGTGACCCCACGCTCACTGCTCCTTAAATACATATTCTCAACTTGCGGAAACCAGGTCTGGGCATGGGCATCGGGCAGTGGCTTCTATTACCCCACACCCACACCACCCAGAGCAGCGACGGCCTGGCAGCCTGGGAAAATGCAATGTCTATACCGTCTCTGTTCTTCTCTTAGACTCCTGCTGTCCACCAGGTTTGTGCGTCGTGCGGTGTCTGCGTGTGTGCTCTTGTATGTGGTATGTGTAAACACGTGTGTTGTGTTCCCTTATGGGAGTGTATGTTTTTCCCAGTATACCATGTGGGTCGGGGTGCACATGTCCCAGTGCGTGCGCGTGCACACGTACCAACATGGGTGTGTGCCCTGTGTGTATACATGCCTGCCCTAATGTGTGTGTGTGTGTGTGCACGTCCCAGTATAGCCTGGTGTGTGTGTGTGTGCACCCAGGTATGGGGGGATGTCCGCACTTGTCCCTGTGAGTATCTTTGTGTGTGTGCCCATGACATGTCTGTGTATAGGCATCTCTACTTTCACATATGTGTGTTTTGGTATGTATGTCTCCGTGTGTGTTTTCTTTGTGAAAGGAAAGGGATACGTGGCTTGGAAAAGCACATTCAATGTTATTCGAGATTTATCTACTGAGAACAATCTTCCCTGTTTCCTCCATACAGAGGAGGGAAAGCAGGGGACATGAACCGTGGAGAGAAGACAGCCAGGCTTGTGGAGGACGGTTCCCCCCTGTCAGAGGTCTCGCTCTCTGCTGGCTTTGCCCCAGGAAGGCCGCCAGGGATAGGCAAGGGCAGACTGGGTCCTCCAGGGACCAAAGATGGAACGAGAAGCAAGGTAGGGCCCAGCGGGGGAGGCCAAGTGGCTGGGGCCCCTTGGCTAGCTGGGAGCTGCAGGACAGCGGGGCCAGCATGAGGTCAGGGCTCCCAGAGCAGCAAGGACCCTGTGGGATCACTGGCTGCCCGAGGGACAGGGGGGCAGGGGATGTCTGCCCAGAATGGCGAGCCCTCCTTGACTTCACGAGAATCAGAACCCTGGCTCCTAATACAAAAATCTCTAACTTAAAAAAAGCTTTGGTGACACTTCAGTTAAAAGTCTGCTTAAAAGGTTCTCTCTTTTAAATTTTTTTATGTTTGTTTATTTTTGAGACAGAAACGGCATGAGCAGGGGAGGGGCAGAGGGAGACAGAGACACAGAATCTGAAAGAGGCTCCAGGCTCTGAGCTGTAAGCACAGAGCCCGATGAGGGGCTGGAACTCACGGACCGTGAGATTGTGACCTGAGCTGAAATCAGACGCTTAACTGAATGAGCCACTCAGTGCCCCCCCTTTTTTTTTTTTAATTTTTAAAGATAAAATTTTCCCGGGGCACCTGGGTGGCTCAGTCGGTTGAGCGTCCGACTTCGGCTCAGGTCATGATCTCCCAGTCTGTGAGTTCAAGCCCCACATCGGGCTCTGTGCTGACAGCTCAGAACCTGGAGCCTGCCTCGGATCCTGTGTCTTCCTCTCTCTCTGCCCCTCCCCTGCTCACGCTCTGTCTCTGTGTCAAAATAAATAAAAACATTTAAAAAAATTATTAAAAAAAAGATAAAGTACTCCCCAGACCTATGACCCTCATACAACTGATTTCCCTTTTCCAACAGGACTTGAAAGCCTACTCGTCTTGCCCCCAAATCAAGCTTCCCCCAGAGGCCAGACAGGCAAGCTGATAGAAAACAATAGAAGATGCATCACGACTTGGGGAGATGAAACACGAGCTGGAAAAGACAGACAGCCTGCATTTCCCAAACCAAGAACTTCTAAGTTACATTCATCAAGAGACACCACTAAGAGAGGAAACGGCAAAGAGGCAGCATAGGGCCCAGCAATGGAACGGAGTCCACACACACACACACACACACACACACACACACACACACACACACAGCACGGACAAGTCTCACAGAGAATATGGGAGAAAGAAGCCAGACTCCAGGTGCACATGAGCTCACGGGACAATGTCAAGAGCGGGCAAGAGTGAGGGACGGCCGGAAAGGTCAGAATCCCCATGATCTTTGACGTCACCGACCAGGAAGGACACAGGGTGGGGGAGGGGAGCAGGAAATGTCCTCCATCTTTTTCTGGTTGCCCAGGTGGACAAATGTCACACAGGACACTTAGGAGTAGCACAGTCTCCTGATTGGGTACTTTGACATGTAACTAAAAACACACCCCCAACTGCAATGCGGCCCCCTGGGACGGTGGGACAGACAGAGGAGACCGTGGGGAAGGTGGTGGGATTTGAACAGCTGAAGTTTAGTAAGTAACGTACTAAGGTCAGTTCCTTAGATGTGACAAATATGCCCTGGTGACGTCAGACATTAGCAATGGGAGAAACCAGGCCCAGATACACAGGAACTCTGTACTAGCCTTGCAACCCTTCTTTCTGCACACCGAAAATTACTCCACAAGAAAAAGTATATTAAAATACTCTCAGGGCGCCTGGTGGTTCAGTCAGTTAAGCATCTGACGTCCGTTCAGGTCATGATCTCATGGTGCGTGAGTTTGAGCCCCGCATCGAGCTCTGTGCTGACAGCTTAGAGCCTGGAGCCTGTTTCAGATTCTGTGTCTCCCTCTCTCTCTCTGCCCCTCACCCGCTCACTCGCTCTCTCTCGCTTCTTTCTCTCTCAAAAATAAACAAACATTAAAAAAAATTTTTTTAAACTCTCTTGCCTACCCCCTTCCCCCTCTTTCTCTTCCCCTTCCCCCTTCCCCTCCTCCTTCTCTCCACCCCTTCCAGGCTGCTAAAAGCAAGTCTGCATCCCGGACACATGCCCCACAAGCGCCCGGCACACTCTGTCCTTGTGGACTGGATGAGAGAACGAGCAAACCAGTCCAGAGAGGGGCCAGCTGTGGCATAGAGGACAAGCCAAGTAGGCGGACGAGACCCTGGGCTCTGTCAGCCGAGGGACCCTGCCCACCCCATATCCCTAACAAGTGGTCCCAGCAGCGACACCAGCCGCATGCCTGACACTTGGTGCACATCACAACAGCCCCTTGATCCACAGAGTCTCATTATGCATCACCCCACTGCACAGAGGGGGAAACTGAGGCACAGAAAAGGCAAGCGCCCGGCTGTAGGTCATCCTGGTAAGAGACAGAGCTGCGATCCAGAGCTGGAGGTCTAGAACCGGAGCCTGCCCTTTTAGCCACCTCACTTGTGCCGAACAAACGGTCTCAAGGACACTGACCCTGCAGGCACTGACTGAGCCCTGGTGGTTCCTGGACAGCGCTAGTGCCCCTGGTGGCCAGATTGTCACCTGTCGGGCCATAAGCTGTGCGGGATGCCCCCAGCGGGGGCCAGCCTGAGCCTGGCTCTGAATCAGGGCCTGACTTGTATCTGCTGAGCAGAGCCAACCACATAGCCTGCCTGGACCGGCCCCACGGCCAACCCTGGAGTCAGTGGTCAGAGGTCAGGGGTGAGTGCTCCCTATATTCTGCCCAGAGAGTCAGCCAGAGCCTGACCAGCACGAAGGACTGAAAGATCCTGCTGGAGACATCCTCCCCCACTGGCGAGGCAGGGGTCTCTGCTGCTCCCGGGGACCCTGGCTGCCCGTCACCAGCTCTCAAGTGTGTTCACCCCTGCTCCCTGCTGGTGGCCCCTGAATCCTCGCCCACTACCTGCTTGGCCCAGCAGGGTGAGGAACAAGTGACGGTGCCCGCAGGCAAGTGAGGACACATCCCTCGGAGAAAGGAAGGGCACACGGGCCACCTTAGGCAAGCTTCCCAGCCTCCTCGGGCCTCGGTTTCCCCATTTGCCGTATGGGCGTAATCAAAGCACCTACTTCACAGAGGCATCGTCAGGATTAACTAAGACCTCCAGGTGATCAGAAATCCTTGGCCTAGCTTCACACAGGCTTCCTAGTTTCAAGACTCAATAAACGTATCTGTGTACAATAACAAGAACAGCTCTCACCTAAAGTGCTCAGACTCTGTGCCAGACACGGGGAGAATCCATTTACATGCATCGCCCCATCTCTTACCACCGGCCCCGGAGGAAGGTTCTTATTCCATCCCCATCTTCCGGATCAGAAAACAGGCTCAGAGAGGTTAAGCCACTTGCCCACAGTCACACAGCTGAAAGGCACACTGCTGAGACTCAAACCCAGATCTCACTGCTCTGTCCCCACTGGCAGCATGAGGGGCTGGCTCAGAGCCCTGACGAAAGCGGGTCACCTCCTGTGTCCAATCGGTTGCTAAGTCAGGGAGGGATGCCAGGGGGCCAGGTGGGGAGCAGGGGCTCACCAGCAGCGTGTGGACCATGGCATCTGTGGGCTGTGGGATGAAGGCCAGCGACCAGAGCCACGCCTCTATCTCGTCCACCTCTACCTCTCCGGACATGATGAGGTCCTTCATGAGGCCCACACAGGGCTCGGTGCCACAGGAGGGCAGGGCATCCACCAGCGGCTGCCTGAGATCGACAGAGACAGAGGGATGTCACAGAGGTGGCCCGCACATCCTGAGCGCCTTCGGACTCATCTCGAGGTGGCCTCGGGTCATCCCGGGACACTCTGAGGCTCCGAGAAGTACGATGGGGACGTGTCTGGGGTCACACATCCCGGAAGGGGTCGAGCTGGGCTTGGGACCCAAGCAGCCTGGCTTACAGGGTTCACAAGGATAACAGCAGCCCAGTCCCAACCCTGGCCAGTCCGCCCACCCAGGAAACAGCGGTTTGGGGCCACATTAGAACCGCCCAATGCTCTGCTAAAACCTGCCTCGGTCACCAAGCAGGGGCGAGGACCCCTGGCATCGAACAGGAACCAACAACTGGCAGGTTGCCTCTGATGTTCAGTCCTGGGCCAACATCAGCATTTTTCTTTTCTTTTCTGAGATGGCAGAAAGGTTCCGAAGCTCAGAAAAGGTTTTCAACCTTGATACAATGGTGGCTCTGAGTAGGGACGTGACCAAATGGGAGGCAGATCCCCAGCATCACCGCAGAAACGGGAGGCTCCCAGAGCCGGGGGCCCCACAAGCCAGCCCACGCCTGCCCAGGACCAGACGCCCCACCCCCACCCTCATCATCTGCCTGTCAATAGTCTCTGGCCTCGATCTGCTCATCTCGAAAATGGGAATGCTGAGGGACCAGCCCCAACATGGCCCGAGAGTCCTTGGAACACACAGGTCACTTCCTCTGAGCGACGTCCTCCCTTTTCTTCCCACCTGTCACCCTCGCACCTCCTCTTCCCGCCATAAATCTGGGCCCTGGGGAACCACACTTGGGCCAGAAGTGAAGGCAGCCTCATGGACACAAGAACTCTCTGAAGAGCATCTGTCCTCTCAGAAAGTCCTAGATTTGGGATGGGTCCTCCCGCCTCCTAACATGTACATGGACCGATGAGACCCAGGGTCTTGTAGGAAAATGCAGAGCAGCAGACGGGGGAGGTCACCAGGGAAACGGGTACTTCGTTCCTCCTGAGGACCTGAGGGCCCTTGCCTTGGCCACACAGAATTAAAACACGACTAAGTCAAACATCACTTCTATTCAAGCCCGTAAGTACTAGACGGAGAAGCACAGACCGCCTGGGTTCAAAATCCCAACTCTGCTGTGTGACTCTGGGTCAGTTTCCTAACTGCTCTGTGCCTTGGCTTCCCTGCGCAAACATGAAGTAGGGATTAAAAAAAAAAAAAAAAGCCACCTACCCCACGGGGTCCTAGTGAGGGTTCAACGAGAGGATACAGAGAAAGGGTTTCAGGAGGTGCCTCTCCATTAGCTATTAGGCTGTGCAGTCACTGAGACATTTGGTCATGTTGATTTTGCAGGTTTTTTTTTCTTTCATATTTTGGACTGATAACCTTTGTGAGATCTTTTCAAAAAATGTTTTCTATTTATTTTTGAGAGAGGGAGAGAGACAGAACATGGGCGGGGGAGGGGCAGAGAGAGAGGCAGACACAGGATCTGAAGCAGGCTTTTTGAGATCTTTTTGAAAGGCTGTGAGAAAGTCCCAGATGTCTGGAGCTCAGGAGCTTGGAGAGCAGCAGGACTTGGGGAAGGAGCCCCAGGCTTCCCCAGGACAGCCCGGAGCCCACAGAGTTCCTCAGACACTCGGCGCCTGGGGTCTCTGTTCACCCCTTGCTGGCCCCACATCAGTAGGGTCCAGGGGGTGGGACCCCAGCCCGGCCCGCACCCCCACCCACGGCCAGAAGGGTACCCAAGGCACATTGGAATGCTAATTCCAGCTCTCTGCAAGAGGGTCCCAGTCTGGGGGAGAGAACAATGCCTGTATTTATACTGCCAGGCCCTTCAGATTGAGTCACAAGAAGGGCCCCCCCACCCCCGCCAGCCCGTGGGAACCTCCAGACTCCCCGCTTAATCACCTTCTTGGCAGACATCCCAGAACGAAGGACGAGTCACTATCACAGGGATGAGACGAGATGAGACGAGATAGCACCATGCAGCCCTCAGAGGGGGGACCCGGGACGGGGCCAAGATGGCCCAGCCCCACCAGGACCGCCAGCCAGCTCCCGGGCCGGTACCCCTCCCCCGCAGCAAGGCCCTTACCAGTTGTCCCGGCATTTAAAAGAAGATTGTCTCCAGAGTTCCAGCAGCTCCTCTGGGGAGAGTCCCTGGAGCTCTAATACCAGCGTCAGGAACAGTTCTGCGGCCTGGGAATCAGAGGGGGGAAGCATGAGCGACACCTCCTCCCCTGGCAGCCTCGGGGGGTGGTGGGGGGCACAGGGTCACCCACTCCATTCCCCTGCCTTCAGACAGGACGGCAAAGAAAGTGGGACATGTATTGGTAACTTCCACCTGAAGTGTCCTAAGATCCAAAGAAATGAGGCCACATGTCTGGGCTTCTCTCTCCTAAATTCCTGGCACACAGCCTGGTCCATTTCTATTCTTTAACTTAACCAGCATTTACTGGGCACCTACTGTGTGCCAGCCACTACACCTAGGGGCTAGGGATAAGCGGGAGGCGGTGGAGGGAACAGACATGATACCTGCCTTTGTGGGCTTTATGCTCTAACAAAAGCTCACTAAATGTTCACGCGACCACGATCTAGGCTGAGTCTCAGCCTCTTTCCTAGAGTCGGTGAGATGGCAATCGTTTCTGATATTTTTAATGAAAAAAATATAGAATAAAAGGGCGTATTCAGACCACACACCCCTCAGGTGTCCGGAGATAGGTGATTTGGTCCCGGCTTCCTGCTGGCAGTCCCCACGCCTCCCCCGGGCTTGGCCAAGGCCAGGACCGAGGCTCCCCAACCCACGCCTGGCCAGCCAGGGCTCTGCTGGGGCTGGGACCCACTCGCCCAGCCTCTAGCCTCCCGTGCTGAGTGGCAGGCACCCAGTTCCCGTGCACACAGCTTGGCCGGGCAAGATGCAGGCTGCACAACAGGCCCCTCACTGGCCAGCTCAGCCCACCCACCCACCCGGACAGCACATCTGGCCCCCGGGGTCCGGACAGCGTTCCTATGATGTGCCTTCTCTTTGTGGAGCTGGAGGCTACCCTGAGCTCTGCCTTTACTTTCTCGTGCCGGACACACAAGCCAGCCCCTTGGGTGGGGCGACTGTCACCACCACGGCAGGCCCTGACTGCTATTGGCCTTCAAGACTGTCAGCCCAGCTCGGGGCAGCCACCCCTGGGGACTCTCAACTCCAGGCCTGCTGCCTGCCTTCTGGATGGGCTCAGCTCGGCATCACCCGAGAGTCTCTGGGCTGAGACACTCACCCTTTGAAGCCCTCCAACAACTGCTGTGCCTGGTTGAGCACCTGGCCACCTGGGGAAGGCCGGGTATCCACCCTGGAGTATGCCGCCTCCTCCGGGAAGGCCTCCGGCCCCGAGTGTGGGCATCAGGACTAGCCTTCCAGAGTCAGCCACAGCAGAAAGGATCACAGCACCGCCTCCAGTTCTCCCCTCTAGCAGCGAGACAAGGGAGAAGCCCGTCCACTACTAAGAAGCACGCACGATCCTAACGCGAACACCACCACGACCACCACCGGTCACTTTGTACGGAGCCCCTGCTGCGTGCCAGGCACCGTTCTAGGTCGCGTGCACGCACTGTCTCATTTGACCCACGCGCGACAGCCTACGGGGAGTGGGTGTCGTTAGCCCCCCTTAACAGAGAAGATCCGGGACACTCTGAGGGCTTTACTCAGGTGCCGGTGGCCTCACCCCTAAGTGGCAGAGTCGAGCACTGAACCCTGGCCACCTAGCTCCTAAACCCACACTCTTCACCAGTGTCCCCTGCCTGAGGGCATGGGGTGGGGGTGGGCAAACAAACAAGAAAAAAGAAAGCCCGGACTTCTGGCAGCTGCCAAGTCCCATGATGTCAATACTCCCACTGTGGCCCGTTTCCAGTTGCCCGTGTACCCACGTGCTGTCACTGGATGCAGACTTGGAAAAAGCAGCACGGAGGCGCGAGAGCAGGTCATGTCACCACACACGCCTACAGCAGGTGCAAACACCCTGGTCACAGGTGTCAAGGTCACAGGCAGGTAAGTGACGGTTTTGAACACTGATTACCTTTGTTTCTAATGTGACTTCTTTTTTTTTTTCTTGGTGTTTAAGAGCGAGAGAGAACACATGTGCAGGAGGGGCAAAGAGACAGGGAGAGAGAAAGAAGCCCAAGCAGGCTCCACCCTGTCAACGCAGAGCCCAAAGCGGAGCTCGATCTCATGAGTCATGAGATCACGACCTGAGCCGAAATCAACGGTCACTCAACTGACTGAGCCACCCAGGTGCCCTTAACATGGACTTATTTCTAACACGATCGTTAATAAGAACGGCTGTGTTTAACAACCGACCTGCAGGATTTGGACCATCACCTCTGACATACCACAGTCTACACGGCCCCTAAAACCCTTGGCTGTACACAGTCAGTGTTTAATAAAGGCCCATGACCTGGGCTCCATATTCTTAGAATACCAGAAGGTAACCAAGAGCCGAGCCCTCTGCCTGGAGTCCTCCCTGGCAGTGGGGGTGGGGCTGTGCCACCCTGCCTCACTTCTCACCTTCTCCTGCATCATCTACGGATGCTCCTGGCCATCACAGCCCCCTGCCCCCCACGTCGAAACTCCAGGGCCTCTCTGGCGAGGGTCAGGCTGCAGAATTTGCTCTCTATTGAGCAGGAGTCCTGGTTTTGTTTCCCGACTGAAAAAACCAATCTTGTCTCCTGCCCAGCGACAATGGGGACGAGCAAGGGCATCCCAAGCCGAAGCCCGCAAGGCTGGTCCCCAGGGCAACCAGGCGGGCCCCCCAGGCCTTCAGGGGGCCGAGGAGCTGCTCCGTGGGCACTGAGGCATCCCTGAAAAGCCACTTTCAGAAACAAGGTCCTCAGCAGCTCCCCGCCAGCCGGGGAGGACCTCCCCAGGGAGAACACTATTTCCTTTCTCGGGCTATAAATACAGAACAGCCGCCCTGTGCCCTCGAGGGCCAGCACTGCCAGTCTCCACGAAGCGAGACGCAGGCCCCGAGTATGCCTTGCCCTGAGCCACCTCTCCTGGGGAAGGGCCCAGCCAGGGAGTCAGAGGGTGCTCTGGGGGCCAGACGAGGGAAGCGGGCCTGTCCTGTGGTTTCCGAGCACTTCCTGAGGGTGAGCCACATGACAGTTAGAACGTAGGCTACAAAGTGGCTGTTCTCGGCGAGGGCGACCATACTCCCCTGGCGCTATGTGGCACCACCTGGGGACACTTCTGTCACAGCTGGGATGGGGTGAGGCTGGCCTCTGGTGAGCAGAGGCCAGGGACGCTGCTGAACATCCGAGATGCACAGGACAGCCCCTCCCCACTCAAGAACGATCTGGCCCAAGGTGCCAGGAATGTCAAGGTAAGAACCCTGCTGGGGGGACAGGCTGCCTGGGTTGACAGCTGGCCCGGTCACTTCCTAACCAGCTGGTGGCTTGTAGCACCACCTTGCGAGGCAGATGGCCCCTTTCTTTCTGGCTGCTCTCTGGCTCCCATGAAACCCCCAGGGTGAGGCACACGGGATCAGCAAGCTG
Source organism: Panthera tigris (assembly GCF_018350195.1). Lineage (NCBI taxonomy): Eukaryota > Metazoa > Chordata > Mammalia > Carnivora > Felidae > Panthera > Panthera tigris. The sequence goes on along the minus strand of NC_056675.1, from coordinate 31,945,841 downwards.
GAGACTGGCTCCTGGTTCCCCCGTGTGTCTCTGCCATATATACACACATGTACAAAATGTGTGTGTGTGTGTGTGTGTGTGTGTGTGTGTTCAATATTCATCCAGTATACACAGATATAACACACGGTCTGTTTATTCAATATATTCTACTCTGTTTCATAGTCAATAAATGTAATCAGTAGGTATAAACGCAGCTTCTACATCCTCAATATATTATAAAAATACCTATTTTCTCAGTGTCCATCTGAATCTGACCCTTCTCCCCTCGTCTCCCAGACCCCCTTCCTGTATGTCCCCCTAAGTTACCACAAGAGCTTCTCGCCTGGGCTCCCTGTACCCCACCTGGCGCTCGGTCTGTTCTCCAGCCTTAGCCACAGGGGGAACGTTAAAATGCACATCAGATCGTGACCTCCCTCCTCTGTACGACACCCTCCAAGGCTCCCCACTACCCCAAGAGAAAGGGATTTGTGAGCTCCACCGAGGGGACCCTCGTCCCCTCTCGTGCTTCCCACTGGGCGCCAGCCACAGGCCCCCACCAACCACCCTGCCACTCAGACTCCCCGAGCAGCTCCTACCCTGGAGTATGTGCTGTGGCTCCCCTCCGCCGCCACGGGCCACCCACATCCACAGCTCTTCCGACCCCTACTCAACATCTCCTCCATCATCACTTAAAATTATACCCCATGCCAGCACCTCTGACCCCCCTTTCCTGCTCTATGTGTCCCCCCCAGCCCCTAGGGGTCCAGGACATTCAGTTCACAGGTTTGTGGGTGTCCTCACTCATTATCCCAGGTGCGGAGGCAGACAAAGTCTCCCAAATGTCACTGGTGACACCCAGCCCAGAGTGGTGAATGGCAGGGATGGTGGAACAAAGATCGAGATGTGTCTAGAATGTTCCGGAAATTATCCTGACCATGAGGCTCTGCAGGAGGCAGCCCCACCGGTCCTCACCGTCCGGCTCCCACGAGGCTGGGAGGCCAGCTCCCCAAACACGTCCCCAGGGCTCAGACTCCAGACTCTGGTTCTTTCAAGCTCTTTTCAGAGCACTTTCGGCCCTAGATTGTCAAGGGACCACCCCAGGTCTCCACTCCAATGACCTCTGCTTTAGACCCTGGTCCCAAGCGGTCACTCAGCCACATCCCTACTCTGTTCTCTTCCCAGCGCTCATCAACAGCTGAAATCCTCATCACCTGTGGTGGGTACGGTCCCTCTCCCGTCACCCTGGATTTCATGCTACGTAAAAGCCAGGACGGTACCTGTCTCCTTCATTCTAAGGGCCGAGAACAGTGCCCAGTACGTAGTAATAAGTGTCTCATCTTGCTGAACAAACTAAACAGTTCCCCAACTGAGCAAACTGGCCACTTTGGGCCCCGCTGATGGGAACATCATTCCTGGGAACACGGAAGGTTCTTATAGGAAGGCAACGTGGGAGGGCAGCCTCGACACAGGACCCAGACGCGTCGTTTTTCCTTCCCCAGGGACAGCCTGTCCGCCTCTCCTCCTACGTGTGGGTGCGGGGCTCTATCTCAGAACAAGACAGGCAGGGGGAAGACACAGCATCACGTATTCCCACAAATCCTGTCATTAGTCACAAAGGAGGGAACCAGCCAGATGTCTCGAGCCTTCTAAATCTCTCTGGGCCGCGAAACCATCTTCTCAAGTCCACTCCTCCACTTTAAACGACCAGCAGTTCCAAGGAAGGCTGAATGGGTTGGGACTCGGTGGGAAGTCTCCAGTGGTCAGATCTGGGTATGGCTAGAGATCTCCGGCGAGATCTCCAGGATAAGCCAGGTTCAGAAAGTTAGCCCGAGGGCCCAACAGGACTGTCTGGCCGCAGACGGGCAAGTGAAAGAAAGGCCTCCGCTTTGTTCATCTTCTCCCCGCACTGGGCCACAAGGCTCGGCACACACCAGCTCGATTTCTTCCCCTTCTTTTGCTTTTGTAACCGACACAGCTGTGCAGTACACACCCTGCTCAACTGTACGTAGCAGCCCTGATACTAAACACCAAGAAGGATTTGGCAAAAAAAAGAAGAGGGTGTCTCAGGGACCCAGGCCAGACTCTGTCCTAAGGCTGCCAAAGGCACTTACCTCGAAGCTGGTGGTCTGAGCCTGGCACAGCTTCCTTACGGACACGGCCACTGTGACCACCGAAGCCTGAGACTGCGTTTCCTCCCACTCGTACAACAGGCTGCTTGGAGTGACTTCCCCGTCGTTTGGATCTGATATGGGAAGCGCTAGATGGGGAGGACCATACGGGGGGTGGGGGAAGGCCAGATTGAGAAGAAGGCCTCCTGGGAGCTGCCCCCCAACCCTGCCAACACTTCCACATGTTTCCGGCAAAGGGGGTGGGGCAGACAGGCACGAGGAAAATCATGGCCGAGTTGCGGCTACCAGCAAAAGATGGGAAACAACGTTCACACCCATCCATGAGGGCCAGTCAAACAGGCTACCTCCAAAGCGCTCTTGGGAGTGACAGAGAAAACATGCAAAGTCCCTCCGTGCAGAAGATGACTCAGCAATAAAAAGGTCAGACACCCGGTACAACGTGGAGACACCTTGAAACATTATCGGAAGTGAAAGAGGCCAGCCACGGAAGGTCACATACCGTATGATTCTATATACATGTTACTCCCAGAATGGGCAAATCCAGAGAGCAGAGAGGTTGTCTGGGGCCAGGGGGATAGAGAATGATGGCAGATGGGTGTGAATTTTAATTTTTTTTTTTAATTTTAAAGAGAGAAAGAGAGAGAGAGAGCACAAGCAGGGGGAAGAATACCTCAAGCAGGCTCCACACTTAGAGCAGAGCCCGACACAGGGCTCAATCCTGAGATCCCACGACCCTGGGATCATGACCTGAGCCAAAAATCAAGAGTCAGACACTCAACCAACTGAGCCACGCAGGTGTCCTGGGTGTGAAATTTCTTTTTGGAGTGACGAAAATATTATAGTTAGCTGCCATGATAGACGCACAACTCTGTGACTATACTGGAAGCCACTGAATCGTTCGCTTTAAATGGATTAACTGTGGGGCACCTGGGGGGGCTCAGTCAGTTAAGGGGCTAAGCATCCGACTCCTGATCCCGGCTCAGGTCATGATCGAGCCCCACGTCCGACTCAGCACACAGCACAGGACCTGCTTGGAATTCTTTCTCTCTCTCCTTCTCTCTCTGCTCCTCCCTGCTCTCAAAATAAATAAATACCTAAAAAAAAATAATAAATGAAGTGTGCAACGTGAATTTTTAAAGTTTTTATATTTAAAAATAAAAAATAAAAATAAAACCACTTCTATCTTAATGAAAGATGAAAAAAAAAAAAAAAAAAAAAACCACGGACAGTTCATTCAATTCCGCTGGGGAACATCCAGGTCTTAACATGACTAGACGACCCCTTTGCTGCCTGCATGGTGCCCAAGGCAGAGCTCAGAAGGCAGGGCAGGCTGGGACCCCAGCCAGTGTTCTGTGGAATCAGAGGGGATGCTGGGAAGCTCCAGGACTTCAGTCCCACCTGCCAGGTTCTTGCTCAGGTGGTGCAGTGAGCCTGGGTTCAGAGGCACGAAGGTTACAGAACAGAGCTGGGGGTTCAAGTCCCGGCTCTGTCTCTTGCCCGCTGTGTGACCTCAGACAAGTCCTCTTACCTCTTCGAGGTATAGTTTCTTTATTTGAAAAAGTAACTAACAACAGTACCTTCCCACTGGGGTCATGATAAGAACCAAATGAAACAATCCACATAAAACGCTCAGCACAGCTCCTGGCCCCCAGTAAATCCTTCCCTAAGGTCAGCAATAACAATCATTTTTATTTGATTATTCAGGGAAAGAGCAGTTTTTCAACCACCAAAAAATATGTATCTTTTTCCCTCAGATGCATGCCTTGCTTCTTTCCTTCCGTGCAAAATTCTAGAAGGGAGCCAAGCTCCAGGGAACGCTATGTGTTGGCAGGAACTTTCCAGAAAATCAGGAAACCTGAGTCAGCGTGCCCCCAAAATGCTCAGGTCATCAGATGGAAGGTGGAATTCTCCCACAAAAGCTGAGAACCAGAAGATTCTATCTCCACCCAGGGAAAAGGACAAGACCAAACCTGAGCCATGGGAGCCAGCAGAAACTTCTAGAAAAAGAGACGGACTCCCGTGTCAACAGCCATTTTCAGAAACTGCTCAAGACAGATAGGGTGCCAAACAGGGACAGAGTGATAGAGCCTAGGCCTGCCTGAGCCGCTCTGCCAAAGGGGGTCTCAAGTCTGCTCTGAGGGTCCCCACATCCACCCTTGGTCACCTGTGACAGCCGGATCCAAGGACATCTCACGCAGCAGGGTGAGCGAGGAAAGGGTCCGCATGTGCACGGCACTTGCCTTCTCAGAGAGGGGCCCCACGGTGTCCAGCTCCGTGCAGGAGGCCTCCCTCAGTATGCCAGCCTGGAAACTCTGGTGGCAGGTCAGGCGGGACGCCAGGCCGGGCTGCTGGACCATGGGGGTGGGGGAGACAGGCAGGGGCTCAGGCGAGGCCCCGGCTGTGAAGGGGGTAAGGTGGGGAACGCTGGGGGCCTCAAAGCCCGACCTCAGCCTCCCCCCAACCTGGGTTGTAGTACCAGCAGCCAGAGCAAAGGCTGACAGAGAGGGAAAGGACAAGGGGGGTTCCCACACAAAGGAACCCCAGGGGAGGTACTAAAACCTCACGTCGAACCTGAGGCTGCCAGATATTAAGACTTTGTACAGGGGCGCCCGAGTGGCTCAGTCTTAGGTTAAGCGTCCAACTCTAGGTTTTGGCTCAGGACATGATCTCACGGTTCATGAGTTCCAGCCCCGCATCAGGCTCTGCGCTGACAGCACTTTTCTCCCAGCCCGCCCCTCCCTCCCTCTCTCAAAAGAGATAAACTTAAAAGAAGACTTTGTGTAATTGTTAACATTAACAGTGATCATCTTTCACCCTTACCCAGAAAAGTGCTATTGACAAAACACTTTCTCTGCAGGGAGCTGTGGACAGGATGGGAGGAGAGGAAGTGGGGCCAGGGAGCAGGGGGGAAGGGGGAAGGGCGAAGGGGACGAGATGGGGGTGTGGGGTAGAGGAGTCTGGAGGGAAAGAACTAGGGAGAGGGAATGGAGGGGAATGAGGTGTAGACAGGAAAGGGCGGGGCAAGCTGGGGAGGGAGGAGGGGAAGAAAGGTGGGTCCAGGAGGGCTGGGGGCGGGGGAGGGGAGCACTCACCTCCTCCCCCGGCAGGGCCTGGGAGCGCAGCGAGGAGCGCGCTCTGCGCAGGGAGCAGCGGCCTAAGTCCTTGGTCTTGAGCAGCCAGGCACCGTGTGGCTGGTAACTGGTAGGACACCTGCCGAGGACGTCCACCTGGGCGAGCGGGACCCCGTCAGCCCCTGCTCCTCCCCTGCCCCCGCCCCCCCCCCCCAAACCAGGCTCCCGGCCTCACCTCCTCGAGGGTCTGGGGGCCGGAGGCGCCCGGGCGCCCCTGCAGGAGGCTCAGCACCGCGCGCTTCACGTTCAGCACCCAGCGCGGCTCTGCGCTCCGAGGACACAGGCGGGCCACGCGGCCCGCGTGCAGGACGAAGCGCAGAGGATAGCGGCCCAGGGCAGCGCTGGGGACCGGTGGGTGCGAGTCAGGAGGAGACCCTCCAAGGCACTGCTGGGGCCACAGTGCCTTTGCCCCTCCTGCTACAGGTCACTCCCCATAGGAAGCCCCTAGGGAACGCCCTCCCCCTCCCCCTCCCCCCCCCATCTTCCCAAATGACCTTGCTTCCCTCTTCCGCTGGGGTCTCCAGCAACTTCTGAACGGACCACAACAGGCAGCCAACTCTTGGCTCCAAGGTGAGCCCAGCCTTCCTAACGCTTGGACTAAAGCACCCGGGTGCGCCCAGTGTCAAGTAACCAAAAGCTCATCTTCCAAGAGCTTCCTGAATTCCAGAGATTCTCATTTTCCCAGCCCACTGGGAGGCATCTAGCATCCCCCAACCCCACCCCGCCCCCCACACCGCGAAAGGCGCGCGCAAGTGCGCACACACAGATGAGGAGACTGAGGCTCAGAACCAGAAAGGGACTAGGGCAGCAGCCGGGATTCAAACCAAGGCAGGCTGGCTCCAGGGCCATGGGTCTCAGAAACTTCAGACCCCATCACCATACAGATGAGGACAAGAGGCCCAGAGAGGGGGAGCTACTGGGGGAGGGGCTCACACAGCAAGTCAGGAAAGAGGTGGGAGCAGAATTGAGTCCAGGGCTCATCCCGCCACCCCTCACCTCTGTTCCCCGCCACTCCTGCACCTGCCAGGCGGGGGGATGGGGTGGGGGGAGGTGATGGGACCACTCCTGCACCTGCCAAGTGGGGGAATGGGGTGGGAGGAGGTGATGGGCCGTGAAGTCCCCACAGTTGTGTGTGGGTGTAGAAGAGAGAGGTGCTTCAAGTCCAGCAGCCAGCCAGCAAAGCAGAACCTTGAGGTCCTTACTTTCACCTCCCCAGGAGGTCACTGTCCCTCTCCAGCTCCAACCGGAGTCAGGGGCCCTCTGGAGGCAGCCCCCTGGGTCTCAGGCCTTGTGCTAGAGAAATACAAATGTTGCCCGCCCCTTCCAGAATAGCAAATGTCAGTCTGGCCTCAAGGAGCTGACAACCAGCCCTGTGACTTAGCATTTCTGATGAGCCCAGGGACAATAGCCCTCACTGCCCCCTCGGAGGAGACCACCCTAAGCCTTTCAGCAGGGACCCATCTGCCCCTGGGCAGCGTCCCCTAACCCTGGACCCCAGCACAAAGGCTTTATTTTTTTAACAAATGAATTTGCAATAAAAAAGGAAGAGGAATCTGCAGGGATGGGCTTGTCTTCAGTCTGGCGGCTGGATTGAGCTTTGAGGCCACTGAGGCCACTGTCAGGGAGTCCTGGGAAACAAGCCTGAAAGAGAATTCCAGGCTTGGCCGGGTCACAAAAGGGAGGCTTAGCTCGGGAAGGGAGAGGCCATGGGTGTCCAAGAAAACCCCCATCTCAGCAGAGACAGGGAGGGGAGAGGGGTGGGCTTTAATGGGTACCCAGGGTCTCCCAGAATGTACTCATGGACAATGCCCAGTGGGTGTTTGACAAACACAAATCCTGGACATGTGGAGGGTGATGGACAGGGAAATAGGAGACCAGCTTCTCCCACCAGGTAAGGGAAGGCCAGCTGAGGCTACTTAGACTCACTCAAGTCTCCTACACCCTAACTCTCAGTCGTTTTCATCAATGGTCTGGCCTGGGCGCTTACCAAGGTCAAAAACTAAGGCGGGGTCACTCTCACTGTTCTTGCAATCTAACTCGGTGCACCTGGCACCTGGTAGCTAACAGAAGGGGGTACAGGGCTTGTAGGTGCGGTCCTACCACGAGTAAGGCTAGCGTCTTACCTCAAACTCTCGGAATCCTTCAGAACTGTCACCTTGGACCCCAAGATGGAGGTCACCTGGAAGCCTTGGAGCTAAAGCAGAAAGCACCGTGAGTTGGTGACCTCTCCGGGGATATCCCAGGACCCCACTGTCACCCCCACCCATCGAGCAGTTCTGGGGCCCAGCATGGTAATAAGACCCCCGTGCTGGGAGCCAGGCAGAGAGATCCTTCCCTTGAGGGAAGGTTCTAGCTCCTGGGTGGTAGAGGCCAACTAGCTCCAGGGGATAAAGAGTTGAAATACCCAGAATCTACGGCTCCCTGGTCAATGTCCAGAAAGTTCTCACTGGTATCTCATTTTGCCTAAAAGGCCCGAGCAGTGTGGGGAAGGGATGTGTATCTATAATATAGTGTATCAACAAAATATGTTAGAATTGCAAAGCCAACCAAGACTTTGCTCACCATGCATTTAAAAAACCTGGATGTCCCAATGCCCCTGTGGATACGTGCATGTGCCCGTGTGTGTGCTTATCACAAAAGATGGACTTTCTAAACATGAAAAATAAAATCACCCCTAAAAACTGCCTTCCTTGTGTGACTGAATTCACTTTTTACAAAACAGACTACTTTTTAAATTTTTTAATTATTTTTTTTTAATGTTTATTTATTTTTGAGAGACAGAGAGAGACGGCATGAGCGGGGAGGGGCAGAGAGAGAGGGAGACACAGAATGTGAAGCAGGCTCCAGGCTCTGAACTGTCAGCGCAGAGCCCGATGAAGGGCTCGAACCCACGAACCACAAGATCACGACCTGAGCCGAGGTTGGACGCTCAGCCGACGCAGTCACCCAGGCGCCCAAAAAACAGACTGTTTTTAGAGCAGTTTTATGTTTATAGCAATACTGAGAAGGTGCAGAGATTTCCCACATACCCCATATATGCCCACACCCACAACCTCCCCCTTTACCCACACCCCGCCAGGGTGGTACATTTGTCACAATACACGAACCCGCATGGAGACATCGTCATCATCACCCCAAAGCCCAGAGTTTACATCAGGGGTCCCTCTTGGTGTCGCGCATTTTTATGGGTTTGGACAGACCCATCATGACACGTGTCCACCAGGATAGCATTTGACAGGGTCGTTTCACTGTCTGGGGATTTTTTTTTTTCAAAGTGACTCATCTTCATCTTGACTGAAACCCATTTGCGCTCTCCCCTGAAAACCAGCTCCCCTCCCCCAACAGAGGGTCTGTCGTGCCCCCAGTCACCCAGGCTTGCAATCTTGGGGTGAGATACGGTCCCCCTTGGCACTGAGACGTTGTCCTGGACAATGAATCCCTCAGCCACGTAACTGATAGCATTTGCTTTCTGACCACTTGATTGAAAGCCATCCATTCTAGCTATATTCCGTATGTGCAACTTTTACGTAGAGAAGCAGAACATAGTTTTGTAACAAACTACTGAACTGTACACTTAAAAATGGTTAAAAGGCAAGAATTTAAGTCGGTTAAGCGTCCGACTTCAGCTCAGGTCACGATCCCACGGTCCGTGAGTTCAAGCCCCGCGTCGGGCTCTGTGCTGACGGCTCAGAGCCTGGAGCCTGCTTCTGATTCTGTCTCCCTCTCTCTCTGCCCCTCCCTGTTCATGCTCTGTCTCTCTCTGTCTCAAAAATAAATAAACGTTAAAAAAAAAAAAAAAAGAATAGAGGGGCGCCCGGGTGGCTCAGTCCGTTGGGCGTCTGACTTCAGCTCAGGCCATGATCTCACAATTCATGAGTTCAAGACCCAAGTCAGGTTCTGTGCTGACAGCTCAGAGCCCAGAGCCTGCTTCCGATTCTGTGTCTCCCTCTCTCGCTCTCTGCCCCTCCCCCACTTGTTCTGTCTCAAAAATCAACATTTAAAAAATTACACACACACACACACACACACACACACACACACACACACACACACACAAAGAATAGACAGAAGGCAGACGCCTGAGAACATCTGAATAATTCCACGGGAGCCAAGTGCAAAGACAGACAAAACTAATCCATGGCATTAGAACTCCGGAAGGCCTCTAGAAAAGTGACCAGGAGGGAGAACGGGGCAGGTGACGGGGGCTGTGTTTCACTTCTTGATCTGGTGGTCACTAGACCCACACGTTCCGTTTGTGAAAACACATTGCTCTGAAGATCCGTTTTCACACCTTTGACACAAAAATGTATGTAACGGATTTCCTCCTGGGCAGCTGTAAAGTTTCCATTTTTTCCCAAACGCCTTTGATAGAAGCCAGTTTTTCTTTTCTGGCCAACATTTGACATTACCAATTTTTTTTTAAAATGCTTAAAGCAAACGAACGAGTCTACAGCAGCACACAACGTGCTTTGTGAAAACTGGTCTTACAGAAAACCAACCAACAGCTGCCAGTATTTTGATGGACGTGAGCGGACAACAGACTCCAGATGAAGTTCGGGACCAGAGCGGACATTTTGGGCAGTTGGTGGCTCACAGCCACCCCTTGAGAGACCACATCCAGTGGTCTACGTGAAAACATTAAAAAAAAAAAAATTTTTTTTGAGAAAAGCTTGTGAGCAAGCATTCTGGCCAGTTCAGAAATGCTTCTCAAGCAGGAGATAAGACTTCTGGGAGGGGCGCCTGGGTGGCTGAGTCGGCTGAGCGTCCACCTTCGGCTCAGGTCATGATCTCGTGGTCCGTGAGTTCGAGTCCCGCGTTGGGCTCTGGGCTGACAGCTCAGAGCCTGGGGCCTGCTTCAGATTCTATGTCTCCCTCTCTCTCTGCTCCTCCCCTGCTCATGCTCTGTCTCTCCCTCTCTCTCAAAAATAAACATTAAAAAAAAATTTTTTTTTTAAAAAGACTTCTGGGAAAGCAAAAGGCCGCCATTGATGTGGGGTGGGAGGGTCTGTCCAGGAACCACAGGAGAATCATCAGAAAGGAGACAGGAAAGAAGGAGCAGGCCTTTCCACTTGTGAGACCACAAGGGAGCTTTACCATGTGCCTTTAACCCGAGCCGTGGACCCTCAGTTGTGTTCGCTCAGGTTCCCCAGCTTGGACCCTCATTCCTACCAAGGACACAGCTTGCCCCCCAACACCCAATCCCATGGCTTTATTTGCCCCGAGAAATACTTTCCCTTTCCCTTTTTTTTAACCCCCGCTATTCCCACACAGGGTACCTCCTACAACCAAAATGGCGCCACATTCCGATGTCACCCTCTAGAGTCCTGACCTGATGAACTTGAGATTGTTCAGAAATCTCCTCTCCATTTATGTATAATGGAAAGCCGGGGGAGAGAGGGGGCTGTAACTTCCCCTGGGCCCTCCCAGCATCCTTGGGATCTCCCGGTTGCCCAAAGACACTCACCCATAAGGCCATCTGGCACGGGCCAAGCACGTCTAGGATGACCAATCCTCGGAGGCCAAGGCCACTCCCCTCCGCCGGGGCCCCCTGCAGGCCAGTACTGGTGTTGGTGGAAAATCGATAGGTGTATCTGGTGCCCACAGGAAGGTGGGGCTCAGCTGACCCTGGAGAACAGACAGAGGATAGAATGTCACCTTGACAACCCATCAACCTCTGCGACTCAACTCCACCTAGACTATTTAGACGTCTGGGTTCCCACCTCCCTGCCTTTACTGGTCCATGAGCTGCCTGTTCCCGGTGCAGGGCAAGCCCAGCAGACGGCACCCTCCTCTGAGGGTGAAGAATAACATAAAGACAGGAACGATACGTGTTGAGCAAAGGGTGACCAGCGTTTTCTTACGCTAAGGCCCCCTTCTGACACCTTTATACATCATCTTTGGCCCCTACCCACCAGATGTGACCACCAGCTGTGCTAACCCAAACTCTCTCTAGACACTGCAAAACACCCTGAGGGGTACAGTCCTGGTTCAGAACCACTGATCTACACTTACGTGAACTCATTTAGGCCTCAACCAACTCTGGGTGGCTCTTCTTTCTCCATTTTACAGAGGTGGAAACTGAGGCTCAGAGAGGTTTACTAACTTACCCAGCGTCACACAGCTGGGATGCCAACCTTGGGAGTTTGAGTCCTCACCTGTGACCTTGAGGACATCATATGCGTCATGTGCACTAGGAGAGGGTTGTCCTGGTTCTTGATGGGAACAGCCGGGAAGCTGGCCAGCCTCAGGGGACAATGAGGTGGCGGGAAGGGCTGACTTAGGGAGGAGGCGGCTCTATACTTCCCTAACCTCCCATTTAGGCCAGGGGACCAATTGCGAAACCCAGCTAACTATGACACCCCACCCTTCTCTGGGGCTTGTCAGTGAATTAACATTTTCAGGTGCTCAAAGAGCCACACCTCACACTCCAGGACGTTTCTCTCCCTCCAAAGAATTCGCCCTAAAGCTCTCTCATCTACTCCACCCCAAAACGCAAATAGAATCGCCCGGCACAGATGTTTACTCCATCTGGGGACCACAAGGTGTAAGGCCAGAGCCCCAGGCGTGCTGTTTACTCCGCCAACTGCTGATAACCAGATGGCCTTTCCAGAACTGGCCTCTCTCCTCTGCACCGGCCGCTCTGGGAATGGGGACATGTGCTCCGAGGAGGCTGTCCCCACTCACACCAGGCAGCTGGTCCGCTTTGCTCCCACCCCCAGCCCTGCCCGCTCCTGTCTCCGGAGACCCTTGCTCACCTGCACCTGTCTTCAAGCAGGAGGCTGCGCAGCTCATCAACACATCTTGAGGTTCTGAAATCACAGATCGGATGAAACAAGGGCAGGGCCAGGAGAAGGCACGGGATGGCCCCACCCACCGGCCACTGACCTACTTGTGTTGGGGGGGGACGCTTAAGCGTCCGAGGGGACAAGAAGAGATGATGCCAGTACTCCTGTCTGTCAGAGGGCTGGGAATGACCTCCCCACCCCTTATCCAACCTGCTCTCCCCCATCGTGGATGTGGCACCACTGTCCTCATTGCCCGAGCTGGTAACGTGGGAGTCATTTGCGTTCTTACTCTGTTCCTGGTGGCCGTCCCCAAAGCTCTGTCGAGTCTATCAACAAACGCAAGTCTCCCTCCCTCCTCTCCCTGCCCCTGCCTCGTAACTATCCCCCGTGTCCACAACTCCTCGTCCGCAGCTGGAGTTGTCTTAAAAACCAAAATCTGGGGGCACCTGGACAGCTCAGTAGAGCTCAGAGCCCGGAACCTACTTCGGATTCTGTCTCTCCCTCTTCTCTCTGTGCCTCCCCAGCTCACACTCTCTTTCTCTCGCTCTCAAAAATAAAGTGTAGGAAGAACAAAAACCTCAATCTGATCACATCGCTCCTGGTTTAACAGCTCCCAAGTCCCCTCCCCGCCCCCCTCAAGCCACATGCGCTCCTAAGAACATCCTTTACCACAAGGGCTGGCCGCTGTCTGCCCTCTGGCCACTTCTCACCTGGCCCTCACCCTCTGGACGCATGGGTCCTCTTCTTCAGCTTAAGCCCTTCGCACATGCTGTTCCCTCCTCCCTGAATACTCTTCCTCCTGTTCTCCACACCCCAGGCTCCTCCGGGTCTCACCCCAGCAGGGTTCTCCCTGACCACTGTGAACCGACAAAGCCAGACCAGGGGGCCGCAGCAATGAGCGGTGGTCTCCAGAACCTCCGGAACACCTCCTCCACCCCTCACCACCACGGCCGCCTTCTCAGCAGCAGAAGCCAACCATAGAATGAACAGCACGGGCTCCCGACCTCCTAGCCCCTACCCCAGGCCATGGAGGTCCCTCTGCAGGGAATCCGCCCCCACCTCCTTCTCGGGAAAGGGTCAGCTTCTCTGCCTCACTGGTCCCAGCCCGAGTGCTGCCCACTTTCACCTTCTGTCAACCTTTGTCCTTCCTTCCAGCCACCCGCCTGGATCTTTCCCAGGCACCACCCATCCCGCTCTCCTGGAACAACCTCAGCCAGGAATCCGTCTGCAACCATGTTCAGACAACAGCTTTTCTAGAATACCATTTCCATTCTTAAAACCACCCCCCGGGGCCTCGACGGCTAACCATTTCCCATAGGAGCCTGCCTAATCCCTTGAGAGATGAAACATTTCCCCAAGATGGGGCAAAGTGCATTTTACGCCATTTTGTTTAGACCCTTGGAAACAATAGAACGTGAGAGGACATCCCCGCCTCCCAAATGTTTTATGTCGTCTCACAAATCGCTTTTCGCACTCAAGTACATTAACACTGGATAAAACCACATTTCAAAGACATTTAGCCCGATGGATTTCCCTTCCCACTTTCCTCCAAGTCTCTGACAGCATATACTCTGGGCACCAAATTAAACCTGTTTATGCATAATCGTTTGACTCCCAATTGTGCACAGACCCAGCGTTCGGCTTGTTTACCCTTCCAACAACCTGTACATCTGTTTTGCCCACCAACTACGCTGCAAAGCAGCCCAGCCCGCGAGCCCCCATCCACCACGAGCTCCAGAAACGAGGTGTGTTCAAAGAGTATTGTGCTCGAACTAAATCGTGTTCTCCTCCTTTCTCAAGCACTTAAAAAAACAATATTTATACAATGGAATACTATTTGGCAATAAGAATGAAATCGTGCCATTTGCAGCAACGTGGATGCAACTGGAGGGTATTATGCTAAGTGAAATAAGTCAGAGAAAGACAGATAGCATCTGTTTTCACTCATATGTGGATCTTGAGAAACTTAACAGAAGACGGGGGGGGGGGGGGGGGGGGGGGGGGGGAGGGGAAGGGGGAAAATAGTTACAAACAGCAAGGGAGGGAGGCAAACCATAAGAGACTCTTGGATACTGAAAACAAACTGAGGGTTGATGGCGGGGGGAGGGGAAATGGGTGATGGGCACTGAGGAGGGCACTTGTTGGGATGAGCACTGGGTGTTGAATGTAAGCGATGAACCAGAGGAATCTAGCCCCCAAACCAAGAGCACACTGTTAGCCAATTTGACGGAAAATTATATTAAGATTTTTTTAATAAATATTCTAAGTATTAAAAAAATAGTATTTAAATTAAAAAAGTTCCAAAACAATTCAATAATCCTACCAAGTAGATCAGCCAAAGAGGGGAAACATTGAACTTGGAAAGGTAATACATCTCTCTATTGGATTCTACTCATTTCAAGAGAGAGATACGAAAGGGACTGAAATGGATGTGATCTCTACAGCCTGGAAATGAAACCGGGTCTCCTTTTAGCCTTCTCGGATGTCAGTTCTGGTCCCTATGCATTCATTTATTCAGCCCAGATTTACTGAGTACCTACTGTGCACCAGGCAAATAGGTGCTGAAAATATAGCAAAACAAAATCAAAGAGCCAGCTACAATCTGACCTGCACTGTCCAGGACAGTAGCCACCAGCCACGTGTGGCTATTGGGCATCTGAAATGTGGCTGGTGTTATGAAGGAACTTTCCATTTTGTGTTTCAATTAAAAACCAGTAACTCAAGTCAGCTACTGGAAAACTTAAGTAGGTTTAAAACCACTTAGTGTACGAACCCCCCTTTTCAACTCTAAATCTTAGGAAATCTAATTACAGATCAAGTCCTTGCAATGAAAATTTAGCCTCCAAATTGAAATATGGGAGCACCTGGCCGGTTCCGTCGATGGAGCGTGCGACTCTTGCTCTCAGGGTTTTAAGTTCGAGCCCCAAGTTGAGTATAGAGATCTTTTAAAAAAAACAATCTTAGAATGGAAATACGCTAAAAGAAAAAATTGGAAATTTTCTCCCAGTATAAAACACACACCAGATTTCAGAGAACGGAAAATATGTCTCATTAATACCTTTTTACAGCGACTACATTCTCTAATGATATTCTGGAAATAGTGGGGCGAGTCAATTATATCCCCCAAATTAATTTCACCTGTTCCTTTTTAGCATTTCTTTACACAGGGCTGCTAGCAACTTTGAAATTACATATTGTCTCCCATTATGTTTTTATTGAATCTCGCTGCCCTCAACACTTCCATAGGAAACAGACAACAGATAAAAAGCACACTTCACCAAGTTACGCTGCATCCGAGAGAGAGCTGCTTCGAATCTTCATGCCCACCACCTCACACCCCTGCAAACAGCTAAGCATCCCTGCGCACAAGCTCGGAGCCCTCAACTTAGCATTTCATCCCTCAGCATTACAGATCCGGTCTCAAGTTTTCAGAGGAGGTTGGTGGAAGACAGAGGCAAGAGATAAGGATCCACCTGGAATCTCTTTCCTTCTCCCCATGGAAGGCAAAACCATGAGAATGAGGGGAAGAGCAGGTCAACAGGCACCTGGCTACATAAATACTGTCCCAGGTGAAGGAGTTGCTGTCCAGGCTTCACCCCACACAGAACCAGGACTACAGCAGCTTTACTTACTCCCCGAAGTCACTGCCACCAGCGCCCCGAGCAGGACCAGACGGAAGAGCCCCATGGGCACCTGCACCGCCACCAGCCCAAAGGAGCCCCGCACTGTCAGCCTCTCTTGATGGCACAGAGAACCCTGAAAAGGACTTTCTTTCCCAAAGGGGCAGGCACAGCCCTGCTCAATTCTCCCAACCACGGCCACCAGCCGGCTGGTGGAGAGGGGAGGAGGGGGCTTCCAGGGCAAAGACCCAGCCAATCAGAAGCCTCCGATCAAGTTCTTAGCGCTCTACCCAGGAGGAGGGGGGCTTCTGACTACTGAGGGGGAAAATCCCTTTTCAGGAGAGGCAAAGAAAGGTTTGTCTCTTCAAGCCTTGTAAATGGAGCTTCTGGGGCAGAAGGCAAACACGACCTTGATGTGTGTGTGTGTGTGTGTGTGTGGTCTGAAATCAAATTTACCATTTCAACCATTTTTAAATGGCAGTTTGGTGGCACCGAGGGCATTCACAATATTGCAAAACTATCACCGCTGTGAGGTCTGGCTTGTCCGCCCCACTGCCCAACTAGGCGAACCCAGGCGCCAGCGATGGCTCTCACCCAACAGTGGATGGCTGCAGGCTCTTCCCATGCCCTGACCCAAGGCCACCGTCCTGTTTTTTTCCCCCCAGACCTCACCTCCTCCTCCTCACCTCAAAGTCACCTCCACCTGTACCTTTGGTTTTGAGGCTGCGGGCAGCCAATCGCCGGGTCCACCGCCTCCTTGGGCCCTGTGGGCCTCTCATCACATACACCTACTTCCCACATTTAAAGACGCTTTTTATAAACCGCCTTACGGAGGTATAATACGGATCACACGATTCTCCCGTTGGAAGTGCACAGTTCAGTGGTCTTCAGTTCGTTCAGTGCTGTACAACCTTCATCAAACTGGTTTTAGAACAGTTTCATCACCACCAAAGGAAACCCCAGCACCCGTAAGCACTCACTCCCCATTCCCTGCCACCGCCGATCTGCTTTCTGTCTCCACGAATTTGCCTACTGGGGACATTTCATATCACCGGGATCACTCAGTGCACAGCCGTTTAGTGACTGGTCCCCTTCACTGAGCATAAGGTTTTCAAGTTCATCCACGCTGTAGCAGGTGTCAGGGCTGGGTTCTTTTTCATGCCTGTGTACTATTCTCTGGGATGGATAAAGCACAGATTGTTCCTCCATTCATGCCCTTGCTGGGCAGTTAAATACACGTTCAGTGTAACTTTCTTCGAGTTAAAACAGCTGGCTGGCTGACACCAGATGTTCTGGGCGATGCCAAACGCGATAAAGCAAAGGAGAAAACTATGTCCCGCCCACGGGGCTGGCCTCTGGGAGCTAAAAGAAAACTGGATTATAAATATTAAAGTGGCTAAGAGATCAGAACTTGGGTGTCACCAATACTAGAAGAAATGATAGTTATATGACACCATAGAGGTATTAGCTGATGCTATGATGACAACCACGTTGCCATATAAATGTATGCGGTCAATACGTTCTACACCTTCAACTTACACAGGGCTGTATGTCAAGTATATCACAATTAGAAAAAAAACAACCGTGGGGGTGCCTGGGTGGCTCCGTCCGTTAAGCGTCCAACTTCACCTCATCATCTCACAGCGTGTGGGTTCGAGCCCCACGTCGTTGGGCTCTGGGCTGACGGCTCCGAGCCTGGAGCCTGCTGGGGATTCTGCATCTCGCCCTCTCGCTGCCCCTCCCCCGCTCGCACTCTGTGTACATCGCTCTTAAAAAAAGAAAAAAAAAATTTTTTTAATTAATAATTTAAAAACCTGTATCAGGCAGTGGGCAAAGCGCTCGCAGAATATTAAGTCAGTCATTCAGTCAAACCTCCCCCCAAACCCCACCCCTAAAAATGGTCAGCAAGGTGGAAATGCTATCCTTCCGTTGTTACAGACAAGCCCTCCGTTTCCCACTGCCTTAAGTCTTGCTCAAGGTCACACGGCTGGACCCCATCTGGCTCCAGAGTCTCCTCTCTCTCAACTCCGCAGCTGAGATCAATGGTTATCACTTCCTCCATCTTTTCCTCCAGGAGACTCTGGCCTCTGCCCATGGTCCTAGAATCCTGCCCTGTTCACGGTCAGGAATCTGAGACACAACCCCTCCATGTTTCACGCGGTGGTTCCCAGTCCACACAGCGGCATCACATTCCAGGCCTGGACGCTCAGAACCGCCAGGAGGACTGGGGCCGGGGTGGGAGGGGGTCCCTCCAGGACACTCTGGGTGTGCCATCACCCATCACCCCCTTCTCCCAGAGCTGGCCAGGGTAGTCTCCCAGCATCTCTGGCCTCGCTTCCCATTTTTCTTTCATTACTGGACACAAAGCTGGTGAACTGGATGAATGGAGCACAGGACTCCAGGACTTGATTCCCAGAAAGACCCTCCTAGACAAGCCTTCCCACCCCTCAGCCTCCCACCAAAACTAAGTTCAGCTTCCTCCTCTTAAAAAAAAAAAAAAAAAATGCAGGGCTGGGCTTATCAGTACGTGCGGATGGAGCTTCCAGTTCTGAATTAAGACAGAGAATGATTTAAGGCCCATCACACCCAAGCCAGAGTCACAAAAATTAGCCAGACTTCGGTGTGACCCATGAAAAGATGGCACTTTTTTGAGCAGGTAGGGCAACAGATAGTCCATGGTAGACAACCAACCAGTAGGGGGCGCAGTGAGTTCTTACCTCTGTGGACGATCTCAGCAAAGATTTTGTCCTTTATGAACCATTACCACCATATTTTTTTAAGACTTTATTTTTGCTTTTTAATTTTTTAACGTTTATTTTTGAGAGAGAAAGAGAGAGGAGCAGAGAGGGAAACACAGAGAGAGAAAGAGGCTCTGAGTTAGCACAGAGCCCAACAGAAGGCTCGAACTCATGAGCCACGAGATCATGAGCTGAGCTGAAGTCAGACGCTTAACCAACTGAGCCACCCAGGTGTCCCAAGACATCATTTTTTAGAGCAGTCTTAGGTTCATAGTAAAACTGAGAGGAAGGCCTAGAAATTTCCCATACACCCGCTGCCCTCACACAGGCACAGCTTCCCCCATAATCAAAATTCCCCACCACACTGGTCCAGTTGACACAAGTGAAGAGCCTACATTGACACATCGTTATCACCCAAAGCTCATCATTTACCTTAGGGTTCACTCTTGGTGTTGAACATTCTATGGGTTTGGACACCTGTCTAATGACCTATATCTGCTATTGGGGGATCAGACGGAGTATTTTCATTGCCATAGAAATCCTCTGCAAATCACCTATTCATTCTTCCCTCCCCCAGTCCCTGGAAATCACTGATCTTTTTATAGTCTCCATAGTTTTGCCCTTTCCAGAATATCATATAGTTGGAATCACATAGGACGTAGCCTTCTGACGACGGCTTCACTTAGGAATATGCTTTTAAGGTTCCTCCTATCTTTTCATGGCTCGATAGGACACTTCTCTTTAGAACTCAATAATATTATATCAACAATAATAATAATATTGCATTGCCTGGATGTACATTTTTTTATCCATTCAGCGACTGAGGTGACCCTACACCTTGATGCTTCCATGTTTGGACAATTATGGATCATGGTGCTATAAACATCCGTGTGTAGGGTTTTGTGTGGACATAGGTAGCTTGTTTTAAGATGACTCTATGCTCACTGTGGGCTTGAACCCACAACCCCATGGTCAAGAGTCACAAGCTCTACTAAAGGGGCCTCTATATGGATGTAAGTTCTTAAATTCTTTGGGTAAGTGCCAAAAAGCACGACTGCTGGATCTCATGGTAAGCGTACGTTTAATGTTCTGAGAGACCACCAAACTCTCTTCCAGAGTGGCTGCGCCATTTTGCATTCCCACTGGCAATGTAGGAGAGTTCTGGTTGCTCCACATCCTTACCCACATTTGATGTGTGTTTCAGATCTTAGCCATCAAAATAGGTACGGAGTGGTATTCATTATTTTAATTTGCATTTCCCTGATGATGAAATCAATGGCAAAAAGATGCCATCCATAGATCATGGGTGAGGTGTCTGTTAGGATCTTCTGCCCATCGGTGAATTAGGCTGTTTTCTTGTTGCGTGTCAAAGGTTCTTTCCACATTTTGGATAACAGTCCTTTACCAGATGTGTCACTCACAAATACTTTCTCCCAGTCTGTGGCTTTCATTCTCTTGGAACTGTCTTTCACAGAACAGACATTTTCAATTTTAATGGAGCCAGCTTATCAATTTCTTCTCTCATGGAATCCTGCATTTGGCGTCCCTTCTAGAAAGTCATCAGCAAACCCAAGTATGTCGTTGTGTTTTGCATTTAGGTCTGTGATCCATTTTGAATTAGTTTATGTGAATGGTTTAAGACCTCGGTCTATATTTTTTGTGCCATGTGGTGTCCAGTTGTCCCAAAACCATTTGTTGAAAAGACTATCTTGGCTCCATGGTACTGTCTTTGCTCCTTTGCCAAAAACCAGTTGACTCTGTGGGATTATTTCTGAGCTTTGTACTCTGTTCCATTGATCTACTTGTCTGTTTTTTCACCAATACCTTTACAGTACATCTTGAAGTAAAAGAGTGTCAGTCTTCCAACTTTTTTCTCCTCCTCAATGCTGTATCCGCTATTCTGGGTCTTGTGCTTCATTCACCATGTAAATTTTAGAATCAATTTGCTGGTATCCACAAAATAACTTGCTGGGATTTTTTATTGGGATTGCACTGAATCTGTACATCAAGTTGTAAAGAACTAATATCTTGACAATACTGGCGATTCCTACATAGGAAGAGGGAACATCTTCCCATTTATTTAGTTCTTTTATTTCTGTCATCAGAGTTTTGTCATTTTCCTCACATTCTGTTAGGTTTATAGGTATTTTGTTTGGGGGGTGCTGTTTTTATTTTCAAATTCCACATGTTTGCTGCTGACAGAAAAGTGATGGACGTGTGTGTGTGTGTGTGTGTAAATGTTTATTATTGAGAGACAGTGTGTGTGTGTATGTGTGTGTGTGCATGCAAGCAGGGGAGGGGCAGACAGAGAGGGGGACAGAGGATCTGAAGGGGGCTCTGTGCTGACAGCAGAGAGCCCAGTGTGAGGCTCCAACTCTAGAACCATGAGCTCATGATCTAAGCCAAACTCAGATGCTTAACTGACTGAGCCACCCAAGCACTCCAATAGACTTTTGTATATTAACCTTGAATCCCGCAACCTAGCTATAATAGCTTGATAATTCCAGGAGTTTTTTAGTCAATTATTTCAGATTTAATGCATAGACACTCATGTCACCTGGGAAGAAAGACAGTTTTATTTCTTCCTTCCCAATCTGTATACCTTGTATTTCCTTTTCTTGTCCTATTACATTAGCTAGAACATCCAGAACAATGTTGAAAAGGAGTGGCGAGAGGGAACATCCTTGCCTTATTTGTGATGCCAGTGGGAGTTTCTTGTTTCTCACCATTAAGTATGATGTTAACTATAGGGTTGTTTTTTCTTTTTTTGTAGATATTCTTTAACAGGTTGATGATTTGCCCCTCTATTTCTCGCTTACCAAGAGTTTTTGTCATGGTATATAATTCTATTTACACACTGTTGGATTCAACTTGCTAATATTTTGTGGAGGATCTTCACACCGACGTTCACGAAAGCTATCGGACTGTAGCTTGTTTTTTTGTGTATTTGGGTTTTTTGTTTTGTTTTGTCATGTGTAACGTCACAGGATCTAATGATACATTCTCTTTTTTACAGTAGTAATGGGTATACTTTCTTTTTTTTTCTTAGTTAACCTGACTCTAGGCTTGTAAATTGTATTGATCTTTTCAAAGAACCAGCTTTGGGTTTTGTAGACTCTCTGGTTTCCTGTTTTCCGCTTCATTGGTTTCTCCTCTGATTTTCAGAATTTCTTCTGCGTTCTTTGATTTGCTCATCTTTTTCTAGTATCATTCTCTTAAGGTGGAAGCTGATTGATTTTAGATCTGTCTTTTTATCTGATTTAGGCATTCAATGCTATCACTCTCCCTGTAAACACTGCTTCGCTGAATCCCACAAATCTGGAGAAGTTGTGTTTTCATTTTCATTTAGGTCAAAATATTTTTTAGTTTCTCTGGAGATTGCTTCTTTGCCCCATGTGTTATTTAGAAGTGTATTGTTGATGGGGCGCCAGGGTGGCTGAGTCAGTTAAGTGTTCGGCTTTGGCTCAGGTTATGATTTCACCGTTCCTGACTTATAGCCCCACATCAGGGTCTGTGCTCACTGCTTAGAGCCTGGAGCCTTTTTTTGAATTCTGTGTCTCCCTCTCTCTCTCTGCCCCTCCCCTGCTCGTGCTGCCTCAAACAAGAAGTGTATTGTTTATCACCAAGTATTTTGGGATTTTCCTGCTATCTGTTATTAATCTCCAGTTTAATTTCATTGCAATCTTTTCTTTAATTTTTTTTAATGTTTATTTATTTCTTGAGAGAGAGAGATAGAGTGTGAGTGGGGGAGGGGCAGACAGAGAGGGAGACACAGAATCCAAAGCAGGCTCCAGGCTCTAAGCTGTCAGCACAGAGCCCGACACGGGGCTCGAACTCACCAACTGTGAGATCATGACCTGAGCTGAAGTTGGACACTCAACCGACTGAGCCACCCAGGCGCCCCAAATTTCATTGTAATCTTAGGGCAGGTGTTGCAGGCTTTTTTTTTTTTTTTTTTTTTTTTTTTTTTGCTGAATCTTTTATTTTTGAAATAAAGCCTACTCCCTGTTGATGAGGGAGTTCGGAAAGGCTGGGGTTGGAGGTGGGGAACCTCTTGCCTTGTGCAATGAGCGGCCTGATCTTAGAAAAGTCATGTGACCTCTGTGGATTTACGTATTCACTGGCCTAATACAGGGCTTGGAAATTACTGGTTGAGTGTCTTCTGGCTTCATGTCGTGTTCAAGTGGGGAAGAGAGGGACCCAAAAGGAATCAAGTACACATAGGAGTTACCACATGATGAAAACAGCACCACATAGTAGAGACAGATTATTCAATAAACGAACGAGGTATGGGAGCACCCCGTTCACAGAAAATTACCCATCAATAGATTCTCATCCCACTGCAAGAGACTCAACATCAGACTGAAAACACAGAATAAACCTATGATGTGTGCATCACTGAAAGCCACACGTCCATCAACTCTATGCCCCAACCTCTCCACTCCGAGGTATTTACCTAAAAGAAAGCCTTATGTCCACACAAAGACTCAGACACAAATATTCATACAGCTCGGTTTCTCAGGTGCAAACCTGGGAACAACCCAAACGTCCGCCAATAGGTGACCGGACACACATAGCGTAGAACATCCCAACAAGAGAATACCCCTCAGCCACGAAGAGAAACGAATGACTGATACATGTGAACCTTACGACAATTATTCTGAACGATGCTGCAGTTGTGGGGAAAGTGCAGGTGTACATCCTGTATGTCTCCATTTATCTAAAATTCTGAAAACTAAAAATTCTAGACAGCAGATCAATGGCTGTTTGGTGTGGAGGTGGGGAGCAGAGGGGACAGGGAATTGACACTACAGTCAGGAATGAGGCAACTTTTGTGGGTAACAAATGGGCTTCCTACCTCCGCTTCCGTATCTCGAAACCCGTGACAATTTCATGGGGATGGCCATATGTCACAATTTATCACATGGTCTAGGGGCACCTGGGTGGCTCCGTTGGTTAAGCCTCCAACTTCGGATCGGGTCATGATCTTGCGGTTCGTGGCGTCGGGCTCTGTGCTGACAGCTCGGAGGCTGGAGCCTGCTTTGGATTCTGGGTCTCCCTCTCTCTGCCCCTCCCATGCTCATCCATCCATCCATCCATCCTCCCTCTCTCTCTCTCTCTCGTCTCTCAAAAAATTAATAAACATTAAATAGGTGTGGTCTGCTCTATATCACTTATACTTCAATAAAGGTTTTTTAATCTATCATGTGATATCCTGTTCATCAACCAGACTGACGGAGACAACATTGTGACTCCAGGAATCAGTCCTCTGGCTACAGGGGGAGGAAGCAACCCCCGGGATACACAACAGCGGGGCAGAAATGGGCAAAACCCTTGAGTAGGAAATTCAGCAGCTGCCAAAATGTGCCGTGCACCCACCTTTTGACCCGCTTCTAGAAGAGATACCACTTAGAGAAATTGACCTCTGTTAGTTTTCTATTGCAGTCCTAACACATTACCAGGAGTTAAGTGGCTTGAAACACCACCCAGTCATTATCTCAAGGTCCCAAGGCCCGAAGTCCAGGTACAGCGCGGCTTGGCCAGGTTCTCTGCTTGCAGCCACACGAGGTGGAGAAAACCTGGTACCAGCTCCTATGGATCCTTCCAGAAAATCTGACATGTTAACAAGCAAGTACATCCAGAGCCACCTGGGTGGCTCATTCGGTTAAGCCTCCAACTTCGGCTCAGATCGTGATCTCACAGCTCGTGGGTTCGAGCCCCACGTCGGGCTCTGTGCTGACAGCTCAGAGCCTAGAGCCTCCTTCGGATTTCTGACTCCCTCTCTCTTCCTCCCCCATTCTCTCTCTCTCTCTCTCTCTCTCTCCCAAAAATAAACAAACATTAAAAAAGCAAGGCTTGGGGCGCCTGGGTGGCGCAGTCGGTTAAGCGTCCGACTTCAGCCAGGTCACGATCTCGCGGTCCGTGAGTTCGAGCCCCGCGTCAGGCTCTGGGCTGATGGCTCGGAGCCTGGAGCCCGTTTCCGATTCTGTGTCTCCCTCTCTCTCTGTCCCTCCCCCGTTCATGCTCTGTCTCTCTCTGTCCCAAAAATAAATAAAAAACGTTGAAAAAAAAATTAAAAAAAAAAAAAAAAAAAAAAAAAAAAAAAAAAAAAAAGCAAGGCTTAGCTCCGAGGGGCTGACCTCACGCCTTCTCAGGCTTTCCTTGCAGCCCCCACCATGCTTCCAATGTCTCCTTCCACTTTATCTTTCTGCCACCAGCCAGAGAAATTCTCGTTTTTCTCATTGATTTGTTTAATGTTTACTTTTATTTGTGTTTTGATAGAGAGCACGGGCAGAGGAGGGGCAGAGAGAGCGAGCGAGACAGAGGATGCGAAGCGGGCTCTGCACTGACAACAGCGAGCCCCACGTGGGGCTCGAAATCACGAACCACAAGATCATGACATGAGCCAAAATTGGGCACTCAACCGACGGAGCCACCCAGGTGCCCCTGAAAGGTCTGGGGTTTTCTAATGTGTTTTATTTATTTTTGAGAGAAAGAGAGTGAGGAGGGGAGGGGCAGAGGGAGACAGGGGACCCCAAGCGAGCTTCGCGCTGACGGCAGAGACCCCGACGCGGGGCTCCAACTCACCAACCATGAGATCGTGACCTGAGCTGAAGTCGGACG
This sequence comes from Panthera tigris, assembly GCF_018350195.1. NCBI lineage: Eukaryota > Metazoa > Chordata > Mammalia > Carnivora > Felidae > Panthera > Panthera tigris. The sequence goes on along the minus strand of NC_056675.1, from coordinate 31,920,835 downwards.
CTCAGCCAATTGAGCCACCCAGGTTCTCAGCTTTCAAAGGCTCACAAGACAGAGGGCAGTAGGAGTTTCCTGTTGCTGCTATAGTCAGTTACCACAAACTTAGTGACTTACAACAACACAAATTTTTTTCTCTAACAGCGCTGGAGGTCAGAAGTCTGATATGGGGGCGCCTGGCTGGCTCAGCCGGTAGAACCTGTGGCTGGTGATCTTGGACTTTTAAGTTTGAGCCCCACGTTGTGTGTAGAAATTACTTAAAAATAAAGTCTTGGCGGGGCGCCTGGGGGGCTCTTTCAGTTAAGCATCCAGTTCTCGATTGGGGCTCAGGTCATGACCTCACAGTTTCATGAGTTCGAGCCCTGTGTCAGGCTCTGCACCGACAGTGTGGAGCCTGCTTGGGATTCTCTCCTTCTCTCTCTGCCCCTCCCCTGCTCACAGTCTCTCTCTCTCTCTCTCTCTCTCAAAAAATAAATAAATAAACTTAAAAAATAAAGAAAGAAAATTATTCTCAAAATCTGGGGGGGGGGGGCGACGGGAGGGAGATGTGGATCTTCAGGAGCCAAAAATCAAGGTATTGGGAGGGCTGATTTCTTTTGGAACCTCTGAGTGGAGACAACCCATGTTCTTGGTTTTTCCAGCTTCTGGAACCTTCCTAAACTCATTGGCTTATGGCCCCTGCCCCTATCTAAAGGATTATCTGGGATCATCTCCCCATCTCAAGGTCCATACCTTTATCCAAAGTCCCTTTGGTCACCTAAGGGTAACATTCAGAGGGGCTGGGGATTAGGAGGCGAACCTATTTAGGGGCCCATAATCAGCTCAACAGGTGGGGCCCACCCAGGCAAGCCAGAGTCTCCCTATGGGAAGATCTGCAAGCTTCATCGAACCTGCCATGTCCCTGTGGCCTTGTACTCTAACAGCTGCCCTGCTCACCAGATTTCCACCATGCAGAGAAGCAAGATGCAGAGGGTTGGAGGTTTTAGGCCACCGTCAAGTGTTAAAAGGCTGAAGCCAGAGACACTATGTGTGTGTGTTTGCTTGCTACTGTCTAGAACTCTGTGGGCAAGGACCTACCAGGAACTCTCAACTGCGGTTTTGTCTCGGGTGGGCGTGGGGGGCCAGAGGTGAGAGGCCATTCTCACTGCACCATTTGAGTTTTGCTCGGGGACCTATGCTGCTCAGTCAAAAAATAACTGTTTATGGGGGTGCCTGGCAGGCTCAGTTGGAAAAGCATGAGACTCTTGATCTTGGGGTTGATGGTTGGAGCCCCAAGTTGGGTGAAGAGATTATTTTTAAAAAATAAACTTTTTTTTTTTTTTGAGAGAGAGAGAGAGACAATATTAAGCTCAGGGCAGAGTTCAACTCAGGGCTCGATCCCACAACCCTGGGATCACAAAGCTGAGCCAAAATTAAGAGTTAGAGGCTCAATGGATTGAGGCACCCAGGCGCCCCCCAAAATAAAACTTTAAAAAAAATACTATAAAAGACATACTGGGAACATTTTAAGAAAAATTAACTGTTTGAAAAAAATTGTTTAATGTTTATTTTTGAGTGAACATGAGCAGGGGAGGGGCAGAGAGAGAGAGGAAGACACAGAATCCTAAGCAGGCTTCAGGCTCTGAGCTGCCAGCACAGAGCCCGACGCGGGGCTCGAAGTAACCAACTTCAAGATCATGACCGGAGCTGAAGGCAGACGCTTCACCGAGGAGCCACCCGGGCGCCTCCCCAAATTAACTGTTTATGAGTGAGAGGCCAAGAAGTCCGCATGTGATATCGGCCACTCGTGAAGAATGAGGGACAAGGAACATGAAAGGGATTTGGACGCTTTGCAGAAAATCTTGTATCCCTCATCTCAGGGTCAAGGCTGACGCAAAATCAGCTCTTTCGAGTTGCTGTGCAGACCCGTGACCGCATGACAACCCAGCTCATGCCTGAAGTCTGCACATTGAAGATGTGCAACCCAGCCTGAGGCTCCCGCCCCAAGTTCCTGCTTCGCTTTCTCTGGGGGCACCTCTTACAAAAACCACTTAGAGTTGAGCACTCTAAAGTTAGTGCCCTCCGCCCCATCACCTTCCAAGTAACAGGTGCAGGCCACCTGCTCTCCCTCTCCTGCTCCCCCTTGACCTGGGATAGAGGATTGGCCATCCCCCGGCTCATGGTGCCCCCCCCCCAATTCTTTACATCATAAATCTTGGGACTCTACTTCCTGTGTGTCGGTAAATTGAAACTGCACTTTCAATCAGAACGACCCCATGGGTTTCACTTCCCCAAGGTGGGAGCTCCCACACCACGGGAGCTGCCTGCCCAGGGACCCCACGTGGGCGGCCCTGTGCCTCCGTATTCAGCTGGTCATCATCTGCATATTGTTGATGGTGGGGGTTTTAAACCCAAGCTTTATACCCAGGGCTGGAACTCACGACCGTGAGATCAAGATGTGAGCTGAGATCAGGAGTGGGATGCTTAACCCACTGAGCCACCCAGGTGCCCCCGCATACCGTGAATTTAATACATCAGCTCCAGCACCCACCCACCCCCCCCCCCAAGTACAGACACCGCTTTGCTGGCAAGGACCGAGGACCCACTTCAGCTGCTGTCAGCTGGGGAGCAGCCAGTTCAAGCCACAAGGCCGAGATGACACCTTAAGCCTTTGCTCACTCACTGTGATGGGGGATGTGGGACTCCCCTCTCCGGTTCTACTCTCCCCAGGGAACCGCCCTGTGCGGGGGGCGGGAGGGGGGGGTCTTCCCAAAATAAAAGGCTCTGGGTGCTTTGTGGACCTTGAGCTGGAGGGGGATGTGGGGGATGTGGGGAGCACTGAGCTCCGAGTCCAAGTGGGAAAAGCGTTTAAGGCCCGCCGCTCTGCACTCACCATAAAGAGCCACCTGAAGGAAACGCCCTCTCCAGCCTCAGATAAATAGACTTAGGAAGGGACACCTGGGGGGCTCAGTGGGTTGAGGGTCCGACGGTTCAGGTCATGACTTTATGGTTTGAGCCCCGCATTGGGCTCTGTTGTCAGCACGGCTCCCACGTCGGGTCCTCTGTCGCCCACCCCCTCCCCCCAGTACATCAATAACTTAAAAAGGGAGCGAGTACGAGACTTAGGAAGAAAGGCACCAAGACCAAGAACGTCGCTTTGCCAAGAGCACGGCAGGCCGGGGGCCTGAGCCCTTTGGGGGCCCCCTCGGCCTGCCACGCGGTGCTGTTACCAAGCCCGCTGCGGGGAGGGCAGCTCTCCCGCGAGGTCTGCCTGGGGTCGGGCCGGAAAAGGCACACAGAGGGGCTTCGCTAAGGCCTGGCCTCCTCAGCTCCCGGATCCAGGGCCTGCTGGAACAACACAGCTGCCTGTCCCCACCTGCCCCAGGAGCGGGGAGGGGGGGGCATCCACACCTCAGGTTTGCCTAGGACGGCCCCCTCTCACACCTGCCATCTCGTATCCTCATCAACAGCAGTCCCTCTTTGTTCTCAGAAAAACCGTCTAACAAGCCATGGTCTTAGAAAGAGGACACAGCTACTCCTTTTGTCCACAGCCGACACAGGGAGCGGCAATTTTGGAACCATGAATTCCCTCGCGGTAAAAGGAAGCCATCGACAGAGAAACCAGAGGCGGTGCGTCCACACGACGAAAGGCTGACGGATAGGCAACAACACGGACGGACCCTGAAAAGGCCAGGCTAAGTGAAAAAAGCCAGACGCGAGAAACCACACACTGTCTGAAATGTCCGGAATGAGCAACCCCATAGAGATGGAGATTAGCCGTTGCTTAGGGGCTGGTGGGGGTGGGGGGTTGCTGGGGAGAGATGGGGGGGTGATAACTGTCGGCTTCGGGGTCTCTTTTCGGGGTGATGGCAATGTAAAATTGATGGTGGTGATAGTGGCAAAACCCTATGAAAGAACAGACAAAAAAAAAAAAAAAATCCTCCCTGATCACACACTTTAAATGGGGGCAGAACATCTCCATAAAATAAAGCTATTACCCTTCCCCGCCTTAGAAAAAGCTCTCACCTTGAAGCCCTTTGTCAGTGGCCGTTTACAGAGGAAATTCTAGGCGTTGGAGTGGGAAACCGGCCTCCCCCGGCCCTCCTCGCCCACTTTTACCCCAGCAGCCCCCTCGCCTGGGCCTCACCTCTATCGTCTACACCTGCTTGCCAGCCCCGCCTCTTCCAAACGAAAGGACACCTGTCCGCATCCCATTCACTCCAGCTTCGGGGCCTGCAGGGTCCTACGTGAGCTCCTGCGAGGACCGTAACTCACGTTCGGGCATTTATCCGGTCCTGCTTCCGCGCCCCGGGCTCCGGGAACCATGACCCCGGGAAGAAACGCCTGGCCTGAGGTCCCAGAACGCAAAACAGACGCTCCGATGGTGGCGTTCGCAGACTAGAAAGGAAGGCGGCCCCCACGACCCACCGGTAAAGGAATGTGAAGGCTTTTCGAGGGACGTGCAGAGGTGGCCACGGGCTCCGTCCTCACAGGGAGCCCCTCGTGCTGAGGCACACACTGCACCTGGCAGCAGATGGTGGGGAAGGGGACACGGGCGGCCAGTCCTTGTGATTACTCTCACCCGCTGGGCCAGGCTGATCCTGCTAGTCAAAGCTGAACGCTGCCTGGTCCTAATTGACACTGACTTCTCGGTGCCCGGCCTGCGTCTTGAGAAGTTTCCTAGCTTGCCAGCCACCGGCAAGTTCCAGCACGTGCCCTGGCCTTTCCCTAGAGCCCCCCACCCCCCCACCCCCATTGCCCAGCGCAGACTTTTAGAGCTGGAAGGATCCGCCTGCCTCTTTTTAGAGAGGAGACGAACGTGGCCCAAGGAAGTTAAAATGACTTGCCCCAACCACACAGCAGGTTGTGGGGGCTCAGACACAGGTCTTGGTGGAGACCCTCTCCACTCTTTTTCCTTCTCGAGGTCGACAAGCACGCACCGCCCCCTTCCGCCGTGCTGTCCTGGTTCCCCAGAGGGTAGTACGGAGGCCCTGCCCTCAAATTCTACCCTTTGCTTTCCAATATTATTTCATTATACGCTGCACTCTTATTACACTTGTGAATGGTTACCACCTCGTGCACGTACCCCTTCTGATTACACTGGACGCACAATTAATTCACTCTGGCCCCATTCAACAAACCGTCACAGTAAATCACCCAAATTGGCACATTTGGCATGAAGGTAAAACTCACCTAACGTAAAACGAACCATTGTGTGTATTTGTTAATGTTTATTTTATTTTTGAGATGGAGAGACAGCACGAGTTGGGGAGAGGCAGAGGGAAACGGGGAGACAGACGATCCGAAGTGGGTTCCGTGCTGGCAGCACAGAGCCCGATGCGGGGATTGAACTCACAAACTGCAAGACCATGACCTGAGCTGAAGTTGGATACTTAACCGACTGAGCCACCCAGGTGCCCCAAAACGAATGATTTGATTTGATTTGCTTTGACTTGACCTTCTTTCACTGTTACTAATTTTTTAAACTCTTTTCTTTTTTATTATTTTTTAACTATTTATTTTGAGAGAGAGAGCATGCGAGCAGGAGCAGGGAAGGGGCAGAGAGAGAGAGTCCCAAGCAGGCTCTGTGAGGTCAGTGCAGAGCCCGATACGGGGCTCAAACTCACGAAACCGTGAGATCATGGCCTGAGCCAAAGTCGAGTCAGATGCTTCACCGACTGACAGCCACCCAGGCACCTGGCCCCTGTGCTTTCAAAAAAAGAAAAAGAAAAAAAAAAGCATACTCCTGAGCCCCTCCCAGGTCTTCTGAATTGGAATCTCCAGGCAAGAGGCCCCGGGGATCTGCATTTTAGCAAGCGCCAGGTGAATTTTAGGACCGGAAGTCACACTGTTCTATGGATGGCTCAGCGGCCCCCAGGGGGAAATCACTTACTCTGTGGCTCCATTACTTTCTCTGTAAACGGTGATGATGTTCTTACTTCCCCCCTGGAAGCTTTCTTGGCAGGACTGGTGAAGAAATACGAAATACGTGAAGAAGGTATTAGTAACACAATAACCTTAAAACATGCAAGACGGTCCTAAAATGATGACATTCTTGTCTACAACCCCAGGAGCCAGGAGCCTGTATCTCTGCTGCCCTGTGTGTCCCTGGAACGTGTCACACACCCGATGAACACCTACTGGATGAAAGAGGCATGGAGAAGACCGTCGCGTCAATGAGAAGGGCTTTGAAAGCAACACCAAACCCCAGACCAGGATCGGCAGACAGGGGGCACGTGGGAGCCACATGCAGACATCCCTGGGCTCCTCCTTCCACAGTAATGTCCAACTCTCTCTCTTTTTTTAATGTTTTTAATGTTTATTTATTTTTGAGCGAGCAAAAGAGAGAGAGAGAGAGACGGAGTGTGAGTAGGGGAGGGGCAGAGAGAGGGAGAGAGGATCTCAAGCAGGCTCCGTGCCGGCAGCACAGAGCCCAACCTGGGGCTCGAACTCACGAACGGCGAGATCATGGCCTGAGCCAAAGTCGGAAGCTTAACTGACTGAGCCACCCAGGCGCCCCAGCAAGGTCCAACTCTTGGTCTCAGCTCAGGTCATGATCTCCCAGTCCCTGAGATCAGGCTCCACACTGATCACGGAGCTTGCTTGGGATTCTCTCTCTCCCTCTCCCTCTACCCCTCCCCTGCTCCGGCTCGCTCTTGCTCTCTCTCTCCTTCTCTCTCCCTCCCTCCCCAAAAAAGTGTAGTTTCCGACTGCATTGGTAGAAAGAGGAATGTAATCCAGGTTGGATTCCTTATTGCTATTTTCAGGTTTTTCCCTTCTGATTACAGAAAAATAAAATCAGACCATTTCCTTGAGCCCCAGAAGTATCGTGGGCCCCTGGCACTGTGCCCACGGTGCCCAGGGGAGAGGTCACCCGAGGCCTGGCTGCACCCTAGAGCTTCTGATTCAGGGGGTCTGGGCTGTGGCTGCGGCTGGGATTCACAGGTGCGACCCAGGGGGAGCGCAATGGCCTAGGCTGGTCCCACCACAGGAGCCTCAGAGGGGCCCCCCGCCCCGGAATCACTAGCCCGAAGCCTGACGACGGTAGTGACTGTCAAAGCCCAAGGCCAGGAGGCCAGGTGCATCCACACCTACGCAGTATCCAAACAGCTTAAACGCAGGAACGACGACAATCATTCAGACCCTTTAGTCCTCAAGATCCGCCCCCCCCCCCTCGCCCCCGCTGGGGTGGTTGACCTGGATGTCCTTGCAGGGCCCCCGAGCTGGAGGACTGAAGGCACAGCCAGGAAGCCACATGGCCACGTGCAGGACGTGGCTTCCAGGCGGTATAGCCCTGTGGCTGCCCTTTGCCTGTACACACCCAGATACACACGCAGAGCTAGACACAGCACCTAGGGAGACTCCCAGAGCCCCCCCCAAATGCCCACAGAAACACCCACCCGTGTACCGACCCACTCACACATAGCCAGACCCCACACACCCTCACAGAGGCACACACACTCACTTGCACTCACACGCATGCACACACATGCAGTCTCACTGATAAACCACTGCGCCGATGTAAGCGGGCAGGCTCAACATAAAACAAGGAGGGAAGGTTTCCTGGTTAGAAAAGCGACAAAGCAGGGACAGTTCCCCGGGCCGGCCACAGAGAAAGGCTCTCAGTGAAACGGGGCAAGAATCCTGTAATTACGTGGTCAAGATGTCCGCACCAACCACACCAAGATCACACACACACACACACACACACACACACACACACAGAGTTTCCTGCTGGGCTAACAGCTTCAGGTTTGAGAATGTGCAGAAAGCCAAGACGAAAGGAACCCACGGATGAGGTTTTGGGGTGATGGTGGGGGATCTGGAGATAATGACCAAGAAAGAATTCTTGAAGCCGTCTTTGGTGCAAAAAGGTGATTCTCATTAGACGGGACCCGTGGGCAGGAAGAGCTGCCCCAGGACCATGAGGAGAGACTATATACTATGGGGTTGAGGGGTAAAGCCCAGGGAAGTTTCCAGTGAGATTTGCATATGCTAAAGAACACTCCCAGGATAGGGGAGGCCTAGCTGTTGCCAGACAAGGGTCGTTTGCCCTCTAGCAAAGCATCAGCATGAAGACATAGGGAGTTCCTGGAGAAAGTTCTACTCTGCCCGCCTCCAGCATCTGTCCACGGGCTGCAGGTTATAAGGAAATTATAGCCGAAGAAGCTTGTATTTGTACCATACATGCTTTCCCCACTCTCTCGGCCTGGGAGCCCACTGGGAACGAAGCAACAAAAACATCCCCACTGGGAATTGTAAGTGGTCCTCAAATGTTTCCCGCAATGTCCTCACTGGGGACGGCAAAGTCTGCTCGGGTGAGCCAGCTTCAAGAGGGGGCGCCCCCATCCTCAGGGGCACACGCCTGGGAGAACACTGCAGCCCCATGGGCAGAGGTCACGTTTTCCACTGGTCACAGGCAGGTAGGTAGGCAGAGCCATACCCCGCCCGCGGCCGCCCACTTACTGGAAGCCAGCCCCAGGCTTCCTGCTTATCGACAGGAAATCAGGAGACAAGAGCTAGGGGAAAGGATTATGTTTCAAGGACTACCGCTCTTCCACAGAAAATGGCAAGAATCCGGTGATTGCACCCAGGGAGGAAGAAACAGCAAATTGAATCACACAAAGGCACAGAACAACAAACACACTTGCAGACTGCGGCCTAGAAGCCCAAAGGCTGCCCTCCTAAGGCAGAAGGACTTGATCATCTAAAGGATAAGGCACCCCTCCCTGCAAAAGCCATCACTACCCTTAACGCTGTTGGCCTGTACTTTGTAACAGTGACGAGGGGCCATAAGGCAAGCTGAGGTCAAGCACAGGTGGGATATGGGTGACATTCCTTGGGCTCTCCTGGCTGCCCAAGAACAAAGGAAAGGAAAGAAAACCGACAGTAACTGATAGCGATCACAGTCTCCATCAGTTTACAAATGTCTTCGTAAATTACAAGAAAAAGGCAATCCTACCCATAGCCTCATCTACAGAAACCTACAGGCCCAGTTTCCTGGAGCCCCAACATCACCCTCCCTCCACGGTGATGTGGGGAAACAAAGGCAGAAGGAAACGGCAGATAAAAGTGAATTTCCTTATTCACCTGCAGTCCGTGGACAGATATTTGAGGCAGGTAGAGTAGAACTTTCTCCAAGAACTCCCTAAATCTTAATGCTAATGTTTTGCTGGAGGGAAAAACCACCTTAGCTCCACAATAGCTAGGCCTTCAGTAATCACGAGTCTTTAGCATATGAAAGTCTCCTGCTCAGGATCCCTGTCCCTAGTGCTTTAATAAAATCACATTTTTTTTTTTTTTTTTTTTTTTTTTTTGGCGCCTGGGTGGCTCAGTCGGTTGAGCGACCGACTTGGACTCAGGTCATGATTTCTGGGTTCATGAGTTCAAGCCCCGCGTCGGGCTCTGTGCTGACAGCTCAGAGCCTGGAGCCCTGCCTCGGATTCTGTGTCTCCCTCTCTCTCTGCCCCTGCCCCACTCATGCTCTGTCTCTGTGTCAGAAATAAATAAACAATAAAAAAAGTCTTTTTAAATCACCTTTTTGCACCAAAGATGTCTTCAAGAATTCTTTCTGGGGCATCGGCTCTGAACCCCACAAACCCCACCATCACCCCAAAAGCACATCAACAGTTTTGTAATGTTAGGTTTTCTTTCTTTTTTTTTTAATTTTTGTAAATGTTTATTCATTTTTGAGAGAGAGAGAGAGAGAACGAGAGAGAGGGGGGGAGGGGCAGAGAGAGGGAGAGAGGGAGACACAGAATCCAAAGCAGGCTCCAGGCTCTAAACTGTCAGCACAGAGCCCGACGCGGGGCTCAAACCCACAAACTGTGAGATCGTGACCTGATCCGAGGCCAGACGCTCAACCGACTGAGCCTTTCTTACTTGATGTCTCTTCCCTTCTACAGTCAATTCCACAAGGGAGGGGACAGCAGAACCCCAGCGGTACCCCCAATCAGAGCGCACAAACAAGTGACCAACAGCACCGGAGGACTCTGTTTTGGGGTTCATAGCACCTTCTCAAAAGAGGGTCCACACAGAGGGGCTGAATGGGGTTCAGATCAGCTGAGGAGTCAGGGCAAATCCATCTCTGTGGCCACGGGGCTGCTCCAAGAGCATATTCGGAATGGGGAGACCTTGCTAGATGCGGCTTCGCAATAGGGAACATTTCTTTTTTTTTTTTTTACATTTATTTATTTTTTGAGAGACGTAGAGAGACAGAGCATATGTTGGGGAGGGACAGAGAGAAGGAGACACAGAATCCGAGGCAGGTTCCAGGCTCCGAGGTGTCAGCACAGAGCCCGACGCGGGGCTCGAACTCACAGACCGCGAGATCATGACCTGAGCCGAAGTCGGACGCTTAACCGCCTGAGCCACCCAGGCGCCCCAGGAAACGTTTCTTTAAGAAGCAACTAGGAGGTTCCTCAAAAAGTTAAACTGAACCACCGGATGACTCTGCAAATCCACTCCGAGGCAAATACTCCGGACAACCAACCACAGACGTCCGCACAAAAACCTGCACACGTACGTGCACAGCAGCATTCACTACTCGTAACGGCCAAAAGGCGGAAACGACTCGAATGTCTGTCAACAGACTACGGGACTGACAAAATGTGGGATATGGCCACCCCGTGGCATATCTTTGAGCCCCTAAAAGGGATGAAGCACGGAGTCACGCGACAACGCGGACGAACCTCAAAACCGGGCCGCCGGGTGAAAGCAGCCAGCCACGGGAGGCCGCGGATCACGGAGGCGCCTTTACACGAACTATCCAAGCTAGGTAAATCCAGAGAAACGGAAGGCAAATGGGAGGCTGCCGGGTGCCGGGAGAAGAGGCAGAGGGCGTGGTGTTTTACGTTGGGCCGCCGCCGCCGCAGTTTCAGAATTTGCTGGCGGTGACGTTTGCGCGGCACCGTGGATGTGCCAAATGTTGCCGCATCAGACACCTTAATGGCAGGTGGATTTTAGCTTCAAAAGCAGTCGCCGCCAAGCAATGTTGGCAGGGCCGTGCTGGGCCCACTGCTCCCTCTTCCCAGGCTGGGCTGTGCTTGGTACCCGAGCTGCGCAAGGCCCCGGATCCAAGACCCCTACACCGATGCGGCCTATCTGGGAAAAGGTGCATCACCTGGGAGACGCCGCGGCGCCCTAAGAGGCTTGTTTGGATCTCCTTGGCTGTGTAGTACATCCGCACAATGGAATACCACTCAGTACTCAACGCCAATGAGCTCTCAAGCCACGGGGAGATGCGGAGGAACCTTAAATGCGTCATGCTAAGTGGAGGCAGCCAATCTGAAAAGGCTCCACGCTGGACGGCTCCCACTCTGAGACATTCTGGAAAAGGCAAAACTAGGGAGACGGTAGAAGGATTAGTGGTTGCCAGGGGTTAACGGGGAGGGAGGGAAGAACAGACAGAACACAGAGGATTTTTAGGGCAGAGCAAACTACTCAGTGCGATGCTATCACGGTGGATACCTATCATTACACACGTGTCCAAACCCCTAAGTTCATCAGTTCTAACAAATATAGCCCCTGCGGGGGGGTGGGGGGAGGAGAGGCTGTGCGTGAGGGCAGGGGTGTATGAGAGAGCTCTGTCCTCTCCGCTCCGTTTGGCCGTGAACCTAAAACTGATCTCAAGTAGCTTATTTAAAAGGGAAATAAAGTAAACGCGTGAACATTTTCCTAATACCGCAGAGAATAGTCCCAAAAGTTAGTTAAATGCACTAGGCGATACACTTGGCTGTGAGCTGTGGTTTTCTGTGTGTGTGTGTGTGTGTGTTTAAATCTGACCCTCAGAATCTTGTTTCTTTAAAATTCTTAGGCTGGAAACACACACACACACACACACACACACACAAACTGGTTTCTCTTTCATCACCTTGCTGGATCTAGTTACAATCCTCTCCTGCATCTATAAAAAACAGACGACTCTTCGGAGAACAGTTGAGTCATAAATGCAGGAGATAACTTTAATAGGATCCCAAATGCAAATCAGAACTTTGCAAGTAAAATTCCAACGTCTACATTTACTCCTAACAGAGATCCTCGAGCCCAGAGAGTCAGAGAAGGATTAACATCCTGAACACGAAAGAGGCTGCCGCCAGGGAGAAAACCGAGGCCAAACTGCGCATGAGTGTGTGAAGCCACCTTTACGAATCGTTCGGCGCCCCGGAGAGGTGCTCTCACAGTAGAAATTGGGAAACCAGTTATCCCAGGGAAAACATTTTTGTGGGCGGTGCTGCGGTCAGCCAGGAAAAGTCATGGGCTTCCAGCTGGCTTAAATAGGTGCCATCCCTGAATACTTTTTTGTTTACAAGACGCCAACCAACACTGATGTATTAGGCCACCTCTCCCAGATGGACGAACGGTATATGAGACAGACAGCCGCTTGGCATTCGAAATCGGTAAAATTCTTGAGGTCCTAGTAGACATAAAGCTCTTTCGTTCATTGGATGTGGTTCAGCGTTGGCGACACACTCAACTCCCAACGTCCCCGACAAACACTGGCCACACAAAAGAGCCTTGTAATTTGTAAACATGTATGAGTGCGCCCGCGCTCGGACCAACACAAAGGAGTGACCCATGAATGCTTCCTACTCCAGGCATCTGATGTCAGTTTCAGTTCTACAGAGTGTACGTCTTCTGGTCCCTGAAACAGGGCTCTTGTCTTGTGGACCCTGCATATGTAATTAATCCCAGCTTGAGACCAGTTCTGTACCACCATCCGCCCGGCCCCCATCTTGCCCAATGAGACCATGCGATCGAGAGGAGGTCGGTGGCGATTTTTCAGGACCGTTTAAGTTAGGGTTTAAACGACAACGTAAGCCACGCCGAGATGCCGTCATTTTCCCGTGCCTTCCGAAACGAGGCTCTGTGACCAGGTAGGACAAGGGGGGAGGACATTCATATTCCTGGCGAGTTACAATGCCCCTCTTTTCTCGCAACTCACAACCACCCTGATCAATGAACAAAGCATGTGTTGTTTGGAGAATGAATGAGGACAGCTCTCTTCTGTGCATTTCATTAAAACCTGAAAGCTATGGTTTCCTGCCAGAGATGATGCCTAGTGAGTTCCAACAGCCTAACATTCAATTCTGACTCACTACCAATGCGCCCAGCTCCGCCCTGGTCGTCCTGAAGTGGAGGGATATTCAGCAAGCCTGACGTTTGTTTATCATGAAGGATTTTTCTACCGTTAGGGACCAAATAAAGGTTCTTTGTGGCAACGGCTGGAAACGCAACACGAGACCTTTCTTTACACCGTTAAGAATGGACAAATAGTTCACCGAGTAAACCAAAGACTTTATTTTGTAAAAGCAGATAACGCCAAAGTACTATGTAGTATCCATAAATCATTGCAAAAATAATTACTTTCAGAACATCCAATGTATAAGCTGAATCAATGGTTACAGCTAGGATTTTCAGCCAATATACAGATTTTTGTTCAAGCCCTAGGCTTGATTTCTACATATCATTCACATGCACGCCCTGTGCATATTCAGTATCAAAACGGGGACTCTTGAAAGCCGGACCCCAGCTTTATCTTGATTTCGAAGATGACACAACAGCCAACCGAGAACTCTGGTTTGCCGATTGAGTCCCAGAAATCATGTCTTCCGACGTCCTACAACAAACTGTATCTCTGAAAAATAAAATCAGAATTTAGATTCCCTTGCAACAGTCAGGTCCCCAAGCTCTCCAGCACCGTGGTACCGGGATGAAACTGCTCTTCCTTGGCCTTTCTAACCACTGGGAACCCAAATGGGGTCCCTCTTTAAGAGCGCCATTATAGAGGTTTTTAAGAACCACGCTAAACCCAAGGAGAAGCAGTGGATGAAATTATCCATTACTTTTTCCGTTAAGGACCAAAAACAAAAAAAGAGAGAGAGAAAGTGCACTGGCAAATGGGAACGTGGTGACAGTCATACGGTTAAGAAAAATGGTTCTATAAATCCCTCCTTTCAAAATGAGGTCCCAAGGTGTTTAAGACCAAAAGGAGGTCATAAGAGCGGTTAATACAAACAATTCCTCTCCAAGAATAAAAAAAAAGCCCTTCATGGAAAGCAGCTGAGGGAAACCAGATCCATGGGTGGATCCGGCCCTACATTTTCAGCATGCATTTCTGACCTCACCGATGTGTGTCTGGCGGGTGTGAGTAGGTCCTCCTTGCACTTAAGAAGGAATGAAGAAATTAAAGTGAATCGGTGTGCTAATGAAAAGCCCGCCGTTACAGACTGAGAGCCAAGCCCTTAGTTTATAAGGCAAGATTTTTTGTCGCCACAAGGGGGGCGGCGGGGGGGACACAGATGAGCCTGAAGGCAAGCACTCAAAAGGCTGGGTCAGCCGTATTCGGTATCTGGGCCAGAACAGTCTCAAAAAATAAGGCAACGTGTGGCTTCTCGGTTTGAGACTGTCCCCCGGAAAGGTCCCCGAGGCAAGAAAAGGGCCCCGAGGCAGCCGGCCACCGGCCAATCACCAGAAGATACTTGGACGGGGCAACGGTCACAGTTGGACGGGGTGACTTGGGGTCACGGTAGGCGGGAGGCCCTTGAACCAGCACTCAAGGTGAACGTCTTTGCGTGTCCTGTGCACGACGCCAAGCAGCAACGTCTGGGGTTCTGGAGGTGGGGTGCGTTGGCGATGTATTTTTTTGCCCCCAAAAGAAGACACGAAGGTGAAGCCCCTGGGGAGACGAGGCCGGCAAGGTGGAACCCCCGCCAGGGGCGGGACTGGGTACGAGTCGGAGAGCACTTCCTGCGGCGCACGGCTCCCTCCGGGTCTGGCCGAGTCCTACAAGCGCTTGTAGGTCCCCAGGAGAGCTTTGCAGTTGGGGCAGTAGTGGTCCACGTCCTGTAGGGCGTCCACGCAGAAGGGAATGAAGCAGCAGCCTGCCACGCACCTGGAAGAAACAAAGAGCCACACGCGGAGCATGCCATCCTCTGTCAGGGTTTCGGTTCAGGACGGGGGGGTGGATCCGTCGACGTCCTAACCCCCCCAGAACCTACGGCTGTCACCTTCCTCGGAACAAGGGCCTTCGCAGGTGTCATTGATGATCTCAAGATGGGATCATCCCGGATTATCGAGGTGGGCTCCCTAAACTCAATGACCGACATCCTTGCAAGAAGACAGAGGAGAGGGACACGGAGACGCAGGGAGGGACAGGGTGAAGACGCAGGCAGAGACCGACGTCATGCGGCCAGGAGCCGAGGGCCACCTGGGCCACCGGACAAGGAAGGATTCTGCCCTGAGAGTCCTCAGAGGGAGCACGACACTTGATGTTGAACCTCCGGCCGCCAAAATTGTGAGAGGACACGTTTTTATCGTTTTAAGCCAACGGGTTTGTGGTTGTTGGCAATGGCGGCCCCAGGGCACTAATACACCAACCAACGCCAAGGCTGCTATCTCAGACAGACTGTCCTGGGTGTATCTTCAAATCCTGGCTCATCTGGGCATCTTTCAAAGTCTCAGACTGGGACCAGCAAACTTGTTTTGTAAAGGGCCCGACAGCACATACTTTGGGCCGTCCTGCCATCGTGGCTGGCCTGAAAACAGCCATAGATACAATCTGTAAACAAATTGGGGGGGGGCGGTGTTTGTCCCACTAGAACTTAAAACGGGCTGGATTCGGCCCCAAGGCTACAGTTTGCTGACCCCTGTCTAGACTGATCACTCTTCCATATGGAGAGGCTGCAACCAATCAGAATCCCCCAAAGAACAGCTCTTAACCTACGTCATCTGTTATCAGTGCACACAGGCTGGACCTTCAGATAGCCTGTGGGATAATAAGAACTACAGTTGGTCTTTGTCCCCAGTTCCTGGCAAGGAGCTCCAAAAACTCTAGGAATTTCCGGAGTGACCGGAGTGCCTTCGGTCATGCAAAACAATCCCCTTTCAGTCACACCTGCTTTTATGCTAACAAGGCGACCAGGGCAGGGTTCCTGCCTCAGGATGGGGCTGCTGGGCTTCCTAGGTTAGAACTCAGGAGGGGATAGGTACGGGCTGGGGCTGTAAAAACCCTTGAACAATCTATTTGGAGAGCTTCCGGATTGAACACATCCATGGGCCAGGAGAGTGGTGCACCCCAACTCCACGGGGACAGCGGCTTGTGCGCCCGGGACCCTTCTGGACCTCACTCCAGGTATCTCTTCACGTACCTGCTGTTCATTTGTACCCTTCATGACATTTACAAACTGGTAAATGTTAAGTACAGTGCCTTCCTGAGTTCTGTGAGCCAACAGCAAACAGTTCTGTGCGTTCTAGCAAATTATCAAATCTAAAGGGATAGTGGGACACCCCATTTATAGCTGGTCGGGGTCAGAAGGATGGATGGCCCGAGATTTGTGACTCGCATCTCTACTGGGGCGCAGTGTATGGGACTGGGTGCTTAAGCTGTGGGGTCTGTGCTAACTGCAGGTACTTAAGTGTCAGAACTGAACTGAATCACAGCTGGGGTTGGAGAGCTGGTTGGTAACAGAAAACACCCCCACAGGCCATGTTTGCCCAAATGTAGTTAAAAATCACAATGCACAGGGCAGGCAGCGTAATCAACATTATTGTAATCACTTTGGTCGGTGACAGATGGTCGGGAACTAGACCTACCGTGGTGATCATTTCATAATGTATGAAAACACTGAATCACTATCTTGTATGCCTGAAACTGATCTAATAATGTCTGTCAATTATCATTCAATAAAAAAAAAATCAACAATTTACAGGAAGACATTGGCTTACACAAAGCAGAAACAGGATACCGCCTGGTAAGGAAATAATCTTATGAAAAAAAATTCCCCCTATGGTCTAAGGTTACCCAAGTTCAAATAAGGTCAGTCAGTGCCTTCGAGCTAACCCTCACCACCCTCGCCAGGGTCTTCCGCACACAGACACAGCTCCAAGCTGCGGGATGCATACATTCACTTATTCTATCCCCAACAACCCCTGGGGGCAGGGGCGGGGAGCGTTATCACCTCCAGTTTTCAGAAGAGGGAAACGGAGCAGAGAGGTGAAGTCACTCGCCCAGAGGCACACAGTACTGAGGCAGGACTTGACCCCACAACCCTACAACCCTGCATGTAATCAGCAAAGGAGGGAGGGACAGAAGAGCTGCCCCAATCTGAAAGCTAAGATCAGCAGAGTCTGACACTCATCAGAAGTTCCCTTTCTGGGGGCGCCTGGGCGGCGCAGTCAGTCGGTTAAGCGTCTGACTTGGGCCCAGGTCGTGATCTCGCGGTTTGCGAGTTCAAGCCCCGCGTCGGGCTCTGTGCTCACAGCTCAGAGCCTAGAGCCTGGAGCCTGCTTTGGATTCTGTTTGTCTCCCTCTCTCTGCCCCTCCCCTACCCCTCCCGCTCTGTCTCGGTCTCTCTCAAAATAAATAAACGTTAAAACAAAAAAAAGAAAAGAAAAAGAAATGTCTAAGGGTATCACCCCGCCCAGACGCAGGGGGCTACTGTGTCTGCCCGGGAGGGGTGTAAGCAGGCGAGCCAGACGTGGCGGATGGGACAGCAGTTTCCAGCTGTGATGTGCTGGAGAGCGGTGGTCCCCCACTGGGGACGACTTCTGTCGGGGGAGGGGGTGCGGAGGGCAGGGGTGCCGCTGACCCTCCCGCGGTGGACCCCCGGGGGAGAGCCTGGGGGCCGAGCCCGCCGGACTTACCCCAGCAGGCACAAGCTCCCGCACGAGAGCCAGGTGAGGGCACCGGCGTTATAGGACAGCTGGGTCACGATCATCTTGTTGCACGAAGGACAGCACATCTGGACTGGACGGTCGAAAAACGACACTGGCTGCTGCACGTAGACGGTCTGCACAGCAACTGGGGGAACAGGAACGGGCGACCGGTGAACGCGGGGGGCCACCGGGACAACCGGGGGTGGGGGCAGGGGCTTGGACACCACGTTCACAGCAGCACCGCTCACCGGAGCCACCCGAGCAGCCCCAGTGAGCAAGTGGATAAGCACGAAGGGACCTCTCCAGACAGTAGAGCCTCACTCGGCCTTCGAGCGACATCTTGGGGCGCCTGGGTGGCGCAGTCGGTCAGGCGGCCGACTCTTGGTTGAGGGTTCAGGTCATGATCTCATGGTTTTGTGAGTGCGAGCCCCGTGTCAGGCTCTGTGCTGCTGCTTGGGATTCTCTCTCTCTCTCTGCCCCTCCCCAACTCACCCTGTCTCTCTCTCTCAAAAATAAATGAAAAATTAAAAAAAAAAAAAAAAACAGGAAAAAAAAGGACATTCTGACCCACACTAGAACACGGATGAACTTTAAGGCCATCACACGGAGTGAAATCAACCAGCCACGGGACAAATACCGCGTGATTTCTCGTGGACGAGGCACCTAGAACCATCCACTTCACAGTGGAAGGCCATGGACGCCGGGGGCTGGGACAGGGGTGGGGGAAGGGCACGCGAAGCTGCTGTTCGGCAAGTTTAGGGTTTCAAGTTTTGTGAGGTTTCAAAGTTCTAGAAAGGGACGGCGGTGATGCCGCGTGAGAACGTGAACGTGCTTAACGCCGCTCAACCTCACGCTGAGAAGCGCTTTACGATGACGAATTGTACGTTACGTGTGTTTTACAACACGTGGCGTCTTTCCAGCATCATCCTGCGACGGGCTCTCAACCCCCCTCACCCCCACACAGGGCGGGTGGGGAGAAGTTCCTGCGGCCGTTTGCGGCTCAGCCCCGACCGAGCTTTCAAACTTGGAAACATGTAGCAAGCTTGCTGCCCACCCCCCCCGGCACTTCCCACCTTGCCCAACACAGGCTGATTCAGCAAGACTGGGGCAGGGTCCCCAAAAGGCTCTTTAAGCTCCCTAAGTAGCTCTACGAAGGTGGTCTGCGGATGGTTAATTCCAGAAACAGTGATACGATGGGGTTTCGCCTCAATTTTCTTCATCCACGGATTAGTGGTTGCCAGGGGCTGGGGGACGGGGAGGGACGGCTCACGGGTACGGGCTTTCTTTCTGGAAACGTTCTGGAATTAGCGCTGAGGGTCGCACAGGTCTGCGACTTTACTGAAACCCCTGAGTTCTGTACACTTTAAAAAGAGTGAGCTTTACGGTACGGGAATCATATCTCAGCAACGCTTTTATCTGAAAACATGAAGTAACGGCTGTTGCCAGGGTTACGTGAGATAAGGGGGGGCAGGGGGGGAAGGGGGTAAGGAACCTCAGGCCGTGTCGTGGGCGCGGTGAACCCTCGATAAATAGTTTCGTCTTTTCACACGGGGCTCCTGACGAAGTCCAACGGCCGGCGATAAGGCAGGAGTTTACCGCCTCATCGCTGGGCTGGGAACGCCGGCCCAGACTCTGGGGCAAGTCCAGGGAATCGAGGTGCCGTGGCCCAAGTACGTAAACTCGTGCTAAAGTGAGAAAACTATGTAAAGAACACGTACAGGCGTTCACAGTCACCAGAGGTGAGCCTCGAGTGACATAAATCGTGAAGGCCTGAGCACTCAAAATGGTTTTGGTTTTTGGCAAAGCTGTGCAAGCTCGTATTCCTCTCAAAGTGACTACCTTCTGTTCCAGCTGCAACGCCATTTCTGTGATCCAGGCAGGAGGGGAAATTAACTGTCGTCCAAGCTCACAGAACCTAATACTCCTCGAAAGTCCCAGAAAGCCTCTCCTTCCAGAAAAGGAGTATGAAAGCATCTGCTAACGCTCACATGTGAGCGGTGTTAAAAATCTTTTTTTTTTTTTTTTAACTTGGTGCAAGAATGAATTATTGATCAGAGCGTGATGTGAAACTGTCTAAAGTCACCTCGCTCTCTTCCAGCTGAAGGGGTCAAAGTTGCTCGAGCACGTCAACACTGGCTCCCTTTTATCAAATGATTACTCATAGAATTTTATTTTTATCTTAACAACCACTGATGTAGGCACTTGATGAGGCCCAGTTTTACAGGTGGGGAAACTGAGGCCCGAGGCCATCGGGTGAGGCCAGGCAGTCTGACTCACAGCCCTTTCTCTGAACTGCTGATCTCCTCCCGAGTGGCTTGCGATACTGAATCAGCTGTGTGCCTGGGCACTCCTGGGCAGCAGGAAGGCCCAGAGGGCAAGGCCATGAAGAAATTGCTGGAAGGCCGGGAAGCCAGGCGGGCGGGCTGGCGGGCTGGGACAGGGTCGGCTCACTCCTGGCTTTCTGCTCCCTCTCCTACTCCAGCCCTGGCCTCGGGGCAGAGGTTTGAGCCTCAGCGGGCAGGGAGGGGACCCTTACAAGCAAACCCCCCACCCCACCCCACCCCACCCCCACTTTCCCTGGGATTGCCGTGTGCCTCTGTGGTCAGCGCCAAAGGACTGGTTTGTGGCGGACGTGGGAAAGTTCATAAACAGTACTTTATCAGGGAGACGACAGGAGCCCCACAGATGTGGAACCCGGAGGACTAGATGGAAAATTCCAGGACAGGGGGTAGAGGCCGACTGAGCAGCATTTCATTTAGACTCAGGCCGAGGGGCTCCGGTGGCTCCCCTGATTTCCTGCGGAGTCCCCAAAGCCAGGGCGGAGGGCCAAGGAGAGGGGAGGGGGCGCGGGAGGCGGCACGTACTTGCGTTGGCGTTGGGGACGGGCACCGGCTGGGTGTAGTACGCGGGGGGATGCATGCCCTTCCCGTCTGGGCCCGTCACCAGCCCCGTGGTCGGCCCAGGCACAGGTGCAGGAGGCACGGGGAAGTAACTGTTAACCGCCACTGTCTCTTCGTAGGACGGGGGTGCGGACGGCACTGAGGAAGGCCCTGCGGCCGCCTGATAGGATCCCGGAACAGACATGTTACCTAAAGCAAAACAGAAGACACCAGATCAGAAATGTGAGCGACACCTCTCCCTCTCTCTCTCCCCCACCCCCTTCCACCCGAATCTTCCAATCCCTACCAGACAGAAAATGAGGAAATGGCTTGTGTCCAGCCGCGTCCAAAAGCCAGAAAGGGAGTTAATTAGCGTCCCTCCACGACCCAAGAACTATCACCTGAACGAGGGATTCCCCAAATAAGGCTAAAAGGGAAACAATCACCACGCCAAATCATTAGCACCTAGAAAACTCCAAGCACACATCACCCCCAAATGGAGCTGAAGCTTTTTTCTTCACCCTTCAAACTCCTGCCCAACGGTGGCCCGCCTTTCACATCTGGCGACTTCTTTTTTTACCCACTGTGGTTTTTACGGATGGGGTTTCAGGAGCCAGAAAAGACCCAGGCGTTCAAACTCAACCACAACCTATCACCAATGGAGTGTCTGAGCGAAGGAAGCCAGAAATGCACACCGTGTGATACCATTTTAATACAGTTCAGAAGCAGGCGAGAGGAGTCACAGGGGCCAGAAGTCAGGAAAGCCGTGAATCCTGCAGGGGTGAGGGGGGGGGGTGGAGGCTGGAAGGGGTGGGCCGGGTGGGGGGGAGTCTTCTAAGGGGCTGGTCTTGTTCTTCATGCTGGGGGGTGATCACGTGGTATGAACACTATGTGAAAATCCAAGCGATACAATTAAGGTGTGTGCACTTGTCTGTTGGTAAGTTACAGGTTTCTCTTTCTCAGTTTATTTATTTTGAGAGAGACGGAGGGAGCGAGAGAGAGCAGGGGAGGGACAGAGAGAGAGAGAGAGTGAAAGGGAGGGAAAGAATCCCAAGCAGGTTCGGTGTGCGGGCAGCATGCAGAGCCCCCACGGGGCTCGAACTCACAAAACGGTGAGTGAGATCATGACCTGAGCTGAAATCAAGAGTGGAACGCTTAACCGACTGAGCCACGCAGGGGCCCCGTTACGGTTTTTAAAAAGTAAACACACACACACACACACACACACACACACACACACGGCTCCCATTTTGAGAAAGGAGTAATCAGAGAAGCCAGGCACATATTTCCTTTTGTGAGGGCAAAGAAAGGGTGCCCCCACCCCCGCCGCCACCTCGCAGAGCTGATGCCCGCCTAGAATTACGTGGCCTGTACCCAGAGTGCATTCCTGTCTGAAGCCCCGTGCTCAGCGGCCCCAGGGCAGCTGGAGAAGGACACAGTGCCGCCCTTTGTGTGGCTCTGTTTTTCTAAAGGGGCAGGGCTAAGGCAGCCTTAGAAGATCCATTGAAACCTGTCTCAGGAGAAATGGGGAAATGGGCTGGAGGGCGGTGTGCACGAGATCCCCTGCACTCTGCCTTGTCTTCTAGAACCCGTGGGAAGCAGAAGCAGCAATTAACTCTGCCGCGGGGAGAAGGGGAGACTCCTTCGAGGAAGCTCAGCCTTTGAGCTGCGGCCAAAAGAGGACATTTCTCTGGGGGAAGAGAGGGGAGGGGGTTCCAAAGCAGAGACAGAGGCAAGGGAAAGTGAATCCGTGTAAAACAAAGTCAGTGAATAAAGCTAGACAGGTTGGGGCCGGATTGTTGAAAATTTGAAAGTCCTATGGAGGTGGTGGGGCTTAACTGGAGATGTCTGCCCGATGGAACCTTCTGGAAGAATGGAAATGTTCTCCATCTGGGTTGTCCAATATGGTCATCCAGCAGCTCCCCACGCACCCCCCCTCCCCCCAGCTGCTGGACTCTCAGAATGTGGCTGGTGTGACCCGGAAGCTGAATTTTTAAATTGCATTTCAAGTTTAAGCGATTTAAATTTAGAATCTAATAGGCAGGAGCACCTGGGTGGCTCAGTCGGTTAGGCGTCCAGCTCTTGATTTCTGCTCAGGTCATGATCTCATGGTTTCATGGGTTCGAGCTCCTTGCAGTGACAGTGTGGAAACTGCTTGGGGTTCTCTCTCTCCTTCTCTCTCACTCTCTCTCTGCCCCTCTCACACATGCTGTCTCTCTCAAAATAAGTAAATAAACTTTAAAAAAAAAAACATCTAATACGCAATGCAATTATTGGAAAACTTATGGAAGCTTTTCCACCTTTCCAAAGGACCCCTCGGCTATGTGAATCGACTTTATCTACAGCAAATTTAAGGAGCTCCGAATCTAGATCAAACATTTCTGACAAAATATTAGCATCCAACTTAGGATATGATGTCAACATAAAACACACCCCGGATTTCAAAAAATTTTAAAACACTGACATGAAATATTTCATTCCTAATTTTTCAAACGGACAGTTATGTTGAAATAACAATATTTTAGCTAGGTGGAGTTAAGTAAAATGTGTCCTTGCAAGTCATTTCACCTGTGTCTTTGCACTTTTTTAGATGTAGCAGCCGAAAAATTTTCAACTATCTATGTGGCTCACTTTCTGCTTCTCCAGGACGGCAGGACTATGGAACACGGGGAGCCATGGAAGGTTATAGAGGAGTGGTCCAACCCTAGGAAGTGTAGCTGAAGCTGGTGAGTAACAGAAGCAAGAAACAAACCGTGGAAGGCCCCTACATGTGGGTGGAGGGGACGGTGGGTGGCGGCTACATTCAAGTCTATTGGTGGGGGGGCAGGGGGGGACAGCTAGTCAGGAAGGCAGGGGCATCTGTGAAAACAGGTCCAGGGTTTAAAAATGGGAACCTTGTGAAAAGTGGTCACGGTATGTTGTCAGTTTCCTCTGACACAGGGAAACAGAAAAGCAGAAGGAAGAAGGGAGACAGAACACAAACATCAGCCCCAGGATCAGACGGCAGCTGCTCCCGGCCGGGCATGGGCTCCAGGGGACTCAGGCTGGGGGCGCGCTCTGGAGAAATTCCCGACCTCGCTGAAGGTCAAGGACTCGCTGTCCCTTCGCGTCTCAACAAAGGCAGACCCCGAGCTGCCTCCACAGTTTATTCTAAAAACTGAGTCATAGAAGAAAACCACAAGAGCCGAAAACACAGGTTGTACAGAGAGCCTAAAATAGCACTGAGCACTCCGGCTGCAAGGGAGCTGCTCTGGGAGGGAAAACTATGGTCTGGGGGGGCCTTGGGGGGCCCTAAATTGTGCAGAAAAGGTTTGGGTCAAACGGCCGGGAAACAATGACTCAACTCGGAAGGCCAAATCTCTCCGCTTCAAAACCACTGCCCCTTCCTCCCAAAGTGACAAAAGGCAGCCAGAAACTGTGTGGTCAAGGGTGAACGTGGGGGTGTTGGGGGGGCCTACTTTCCCCTAAAGGAAGGAAGAAGGGCCTGCGCTTCTAGAAAACGCTTCTGGAAATCAAGGCTGGGCGGCTTAATTGTCCAGGCATCGTGGGTCTGGTGGCCACATCCTAGTTTCTGAACTTCGGGACAGTGTCTCTTGGGAACACTGACTTTGTGTCAAACAGCCACAGGATAAACACTTATAATCGTGAAAACGTACAAGAATGGCTAGAATAGTGGGGGAAAAAAAAAAAACATCCAAAAACATAGCCAGCTGGTTTGAAGGCTTTCTAAATAAATTCCAGGGCCTCCCCTCCCCAGGCCCCAGGCCAGGAAATGCCACTTCAGTCCTATTTCTTCTTCTTTTTCTCCCCACATTCCCCCGTTTCTTTGTAATTTGGTTCCCCCCCCCAGGGTGGAGGTGGGGGTGGGGGGCAGCAGGCCCGCCTAGCCGCCCACCTAGCCGCCCCTCCAGAAAACTCTGCTCAACCGGCCTCTGCCTCCTGGTCCTCACCCCCCAACGTGAAACTCTGAAAAGGCAGCCAGCCTTCTCTCACTCCAACACACACGTATACACACACACACACACACACACACACACACACAGACCTACAAGACAGATACACAGACAGACCACACACACACATACGCACTGCACGGTCACCAGAGAGCCCTTCGTCCCTCGCGTCCCTCCAGGTAAGGCCCCCTACGTGCTGAGGTGCTACCACAGTCATATCTGACTCCGGCACTCCTCCCTCTGGGACCCACAGGAAGGCACCTCTGAGTTTCACAGAAGAGCAAAGCCACAGTGCTGCCACATAAAAGCACAGCCTTGAGAATCCCTTTGGCGGCCAGGGAGGCCAGGGAGGCGGCCGCGGATCCCAGGTTGCCATCGTTACCGGGAGCCTGGGCGGGGGCGGGAATAAAGGAAAAGACGAGGGGGTGTCCTCCCTGCCTCCCCACTTGTTTAACTTTGTGATTAGGCCCCTGAGAGTGGCTTTTCTTGACCGCCCATTGAAAAGGACACGTTGAAGGCAATTCTCCATCCACCTTCCACCACCTTCCACGCATCCAGGAAACGCTCGGGGCTGGGGAGCTCTGTTTTCCCCACCTCAGAAGGGCTCCATCATCAGCGACTTTAAATCCACAAAGGCATTCCAAACCCATTGTTCAGACACGGAAAATGTCACCGGAGTGTGGCAGTCCCGGGGGGCCCGACACCTGGGGGACCCACGCTCAGCCCGATCCTCTGCTGTCCCCAACTTGAAATTCTGAAGACTCTGGGAAGCGGGGCCCTGCGTTTCCATACTGCACTGGGGCCCAATGTCACGCAGCCCAGTGTGGCCACGGATCACAGAAAAGGAAAAGGACACGTGTCTGATGCACACAGAGGCATTTCTAACACAAAAAGGCCTGGACTTGAACCTAGAAATTGGCCCGTGACTGGCTGCACCATCCCAGCCCCCACTTTATCACCTGTAAATGTGCCACTTGGAACTTTGGGGTCCCTAGCTGAAAATCCCCCTTGTTCGCGTCTCAACGGATTTCCTCAATGAGAGATTCTCTCTTAAATGGGCAGGGAGGGGTATATAACGGACACTTATTCCTGTGCTTACAGGAATGAGTCTGGGAGTAGCTCATTCATCAAACCCTGGTTTAGAACATGATTTCTCAATCTTGTTTTCATTATAGCTGCCTCACCCCCTCCTCACCCCCAAGGAAAAAATTAAATTACATTTAAATTTAATTAATGAATTTAAATATAATTTAATTTCTACCTAACAAGAGAAATTAAGTACTAAGAAATAAGATTTCGTTGGATAGGGTTGAGTTTTGGAGGGCCACACAGCACTGTACTATCTAAGACTTTTTTTTTTTAACCTCTCCCCCACCCCCCAAACCAATTTTCACTCCCCTAAGTCCCCACTGAGAAAGGGAGAGGTGGGCAATGAGGTATTTGGGGGCCCATGAGTTTTCCAAACCACTGGCATTTATTCATTCAGTAGTCCCAAAATCTGTTTCCCCTCTCCTTGCTGTCATGAACGCAGCTGTCTGAACGAATTTTAACCTTTTACTGACTGAGTCCTGGGGTCCCGTAGGTCCGTATTATGCCCAGCCTCTCATGGTTTCATCTAGTGAGTCACAACCAAGGGAGGTGGGCAGAGGGAAAGTGATCAGCCCAGGGAGCCCTCCCCTCTGCCTAAAGGGGCCAACCAGGATTGGACTGGCTGGCGCCCACTCCCTCCGGCACTGGAGTCTTGAACCTGCAGGATTCTCCCCCAGCAAGAAAGTGAATGATGCAAAGGGTACCAGATAACCAGGCTGTTTGAACCCTATTTGGGAATCTCTGAACCCAGAGGTCCTGGTCTGAGCAAAACCTGCTCTCTGTCACCTACTCCCCACTCCCCCACCCCAGGCTCACACTAAGATGTGAATTCGCATTCACCCAGCACTGCATTTCGATGAACTATAAGGGGAACTATAAGGGGCTCTCGTACTGCCGCCGCCTCCGTAATTGACACCCTTACTCGTCACCCCACGTGGTCCCGCTGACTCAGGAATTACCGCTGTCGTCATCCCAATTCACACACGAAATAAACTGGGGCCCACAGAGGCGAAGCTGCTTGTCCAAAGTCACACAGACAGAGTGCATCGGGCTACGGTTTGAACCTGCACCCATCAGACTGCGGAAGACTTATTATTATTATTATTAATGTTTATTTTTGACAGAGAAAGAGAGAGACACAGCAATCGCGGAAGAAGGGTAGAGAGAGAGGGAGACACAGAATCCGAAGCAGGCTGCAGGCTCTGAGCTGCAGGCACAGAGCCTGATGTGGGGCTTGAACTCACACACCAGATCATGACCTGATCTGAAGTCGGACGCTCAACCGACTGGGCCCCCCCAGACGCCCCTAGACCCTGGAATGCTTCTGACCTCACCCAACACCTCCCAGGGAGACACAGACACAATCAGCAGCCTTGTTTTGCACACCTGACCCCCAAATGACACGTGAAAAGAAAAACAGGGGGGCGACATTCTTTGAACGCTCTGCCTCCCTCACACGTGTAAAAAGATGCATTTTATGCAGACGCTCGCACCACACACTCAGGATGAGGCGACAAAAGGCCTGCCTATTATGGATTCCAACTCATTTTGTCACTGGCGACTTTGCGATGCAAATCGATCTGCTTCTTTAATAAGGACGGAGTGGCGGGGCTGGGGGGTGGTTCAGGACCTTAATATCAGCCAAAGGCAGATCTCCAGGAAGCTCTTCCTTCCCGTTGTGATGGGAAGAGGTCAGAACCTCCCCAAGATACAGTGTTGTTCTGCAGCTTCATATGTACGGGACCTCACGGTGCCGGGTCGGGTCGGCCAGCTGCCTCCACACCCGCGCGGGGAAAGGCAAAGGCCCCTTCTCCGAGGAGTCTCAGAGCAGCTCAGCCTCGGCTCTTTAATACCTGCTCTGTTGAAAGAGAAGGAAAAGGCCCTCAGCATCCTGGAGAGAAGCCAGCCCGGCCGGGCCCAGCGATCCTCACATCCTGA
The DNA here is from genome assembly GCF_018350195.1 of Panthera tigris. Classification (NCBI taxonomy): domain Eukaryota; kingdom Metazoa; phylum Chordata; class Mammalia; order Carnivora; family Felidae; genus Panthera; species Panthera tigris. Next base: position 31,893,348 of record NC_056675.1, on the reverse strand, counting down.
GCTGATAATGAACCGGTCCTGAATCCTTGGGACACGGGAACAAACCCAGAGAGACCTCCTGCTCCTAAAACGTTCGGCCTGACCGGGCTCAGAACTCTCTGGAACACCCTGGTGGGACCTACTTCGGGCCTTCAGGTCCTCCTCGCTCTGTTCCCACAGAGCCACGCGTTCGGTGTTGGCGGAGCTGAGCCCGGCCGCGGTCTGCGCGGCATCCTCAAGTCCAAGGGTAAGGGCTGACCCCGGGAAGTCTGGAGACAACCGGCAGACGGGCCTTCCCACCGCAAAGTTGGCCCCAAGAGATCGCCGGGTGAATCTCGGCAACGCGATGCCGCGGGGTGGGGGGGAAAGCCAGGCGCAAAGACCACGTAGGGTAGGAGTCCATTGACATGAAATGCCCAGAACAGGTATATCCGGACCCAGAAAGTCAGGGCAGGCCAGGAGCTGGAAGGAGGGTGCTGGGAGGAAACAGGGGTGACTGTTAATGGGCGGGGGGAAGGGCAGGGGGCGGGTACAGAGGATCTGAGGCAGGCACCACGCTGTCAGCACAGAGCCCCATGCGGGGCTTGAACTCATGAACTGGGAGATCATGACCTGAGCCAAAGTCAGACACTCAACCGACTGAGCCACCCAGGCGCCCCTGCACATTTTTATGTGTCTGCAGCCTCGCTTAGATATCTCCAGACATGCCCTGGGCATGCTCTTTCCATTGCCCTCGGTTTCCTTCCTTCCTGATGGGCTGCAAATTCCCCTCATCTGTCACATCCCAGCTTGTGCATCACCTCCCCCAAGAAGCGATCTCTGGCCTTCCGAGGGGAGAATTAAACCTACACAGGGCGGAAATCAAGGGTGCAGGGTCTATAGCCGGACTGCCTCTGGCCAAATGGCATGCCTCGGGGCATGACTTTAGTGCCTCATTGATCCCATCCGTAAAATGGGGACACTGGTAGTTTCTTAAGGCTCTTGGGAAGATTAAATGAATCCACTTTTTAAAAAAAATTTTTTTTAATGTTTATTTATTTTTGAGACCGGGAGAGATGAGAGAATGAGTGGGGGAGGGGCAGAGAGAGGCGGGGAGACCCAGAATCCGAAGCAGGCTCCCGGTTCTGAGCGGTCAGCACAGAGCCAGACGTGGGGCTCGAACTCATGACCTATGATATCAACACCTGAGCCGAAGTCGGACGCTCAACCGACCCAGCCACCCAGGTGCCCCTGAATGAATCCACTTGTGAAAAGCACCCAGAACAATGGGGGACACAGAAGCACTCTGCTCTATTTGTCACAGAGCACTTCTCTTTACTGGTCTTTCTTCCTGATCAGTCTGTGGGCCTTGTAAGGGCAAGCACTGAAATGCCTTCAAATCTGCATCCCTAGCATCTAGAACTAGGCTCACAAGGTCACGGGTGCTCTGCGGGGTGACCCTGCACCCCAGTGCGCCTGAGATGGAGGGGTTCCTCTGGATACGGGATTCTGGTGCTCACACGGGGAGCACAGGACAAGCTGGTCATCCTGACACTTCAACAACAAATGGGGAGAGAAAATAAGACCCATCCAGGAAAAAGGGAAAATAAGATCCCATCCCAGCATCAACATTTGGAAGCAGACATCATTGAGGGTCTTACCCTAACACCTCCACCCAGAAGCTGAGAACGTTTTTTGCAGGAGGATGCTTATCTAATGACAAGCCTCGGTAACACATGGTCTCCTGGTTCAGCTCAAGGTTAACATGAGGCTTTGGCCAAAGTGGCACCAACCACGCCCCAGAATTGGGATCACTTGACTGGGTCTGAAACCCTTCATTTCCTCCAGGATTCCTGAGGAAGGTGGTGTTTCTCAACGGGGCACCCCGGGGATGTCAAGGCAGGAGATCGAGTCAAGACGTGGGTGGCAAAGGAAGTGTGGAGGCGGGCAGACACGAACAAGATCGAATCAGAGAGGAAAAAAAAGAAGCCACGATCTCTGAACGTCAAGATGGGCTCATTTCTATTCCTTGATGGAAGCTGATGCCACTGATGAAGGTCAGGGCTGACCTGCTCTGCGAAGGTGCCCCTGGTTTGTGCCAACGCCCACTCCTGGTTCTGGCTGGGGTTACCGAAGAGAGGGAGGGGTTCGTCCTGTGACTGTAGCACCCGTCCGACATCTGGAGGACTCGTGAGCAGGCTCCGCACTGCCACCAGCCCCCACTCAGAAACACCTGTCACTCCATGCTCACTACGGGGTAACCGGATGATGACTCACTGATTCTTCAGAAATGACCATCTATCTTTTCTTCATGGTGTCAAGAAAACTCAGAGGCTCCATCCTGTACCCCAAGGGACCATAAATGTCAGCAACTGGTGCTGACGCGTGGGGACAGGAAAGGGGACGCGTGGGGACAGGACAAGTCACAGCTTGGCTGGCACCTCCCTCCTCGGGGCTCGTTTATAACCAGGGAGGACCGAAGGGATGGGCACTCTTGGCAGATGAGGGGCTGAAGGAGTCTCGGGTCATTTGTCCTTCCCACCCCCATCCCTTTCTGCTGAGATGACCAACAGGCAGGTCCAGAAGCAGGGGAGGAGGACAGAGAGACGATGCCCAACGTTCAGAGGTCTCGTGGCGCAAGAGTACAGGACATAACAGGCTTCACCGCAGACTCCAACCAGGAACTGGCCTGGTGGAGAATCTGAGGCCGTGACCACCGAGCTCAGAGACGGTGCAGTGGGCCTCGCGCCCAAGATACCATCACACGGTTTCCAGAAACGCCCAAGTCATTCACAAGAGTGGGGAGGCACCAGCCATCTCCCGCGGGTCACTAGGAGCGGCACGGACTGCGGCCCAGCTTGCTGACTCGGAATGACGTAAGCAGGTGCGTGCGGCATGGAGAGGGGAACGTAAAAGCCCAAAAGAAAATCCAGATGATGGAATTTAAAGGCAGGTGGGATGTGTAAGAGCCGAAAACTCTGGAACTAAGCTCCCGTGGCTCAAACCCCCAACTCTGCCCCTTCTAGGCTTGGTGAACTCGGGTGAGTTGCTTCACCTCTCTGTGCCTCGGTGTCCTCATCTGGAAAATGGGCTGACAGTACCCAGCCCTCAGAGGGGTGCATGCGGATGTGCTCAGAGCACTGGGCATGACCGTTACAATACAAGCGCTCATTCTAATGACGTACAGGGAAGCGGAGTAAGGACCAGGGAGGGGTCACTTGCCCACAGTGACACAGACGTGTCACTGCCACAAGGCAGGAAGATTCAAGCATAGACAAGGCCCCCAGAAGAGGGAGGCAGGAGGGCCTGAGGAGACAGGGCTGCTCCCCCACTGGCTTTGGAACAGGAGCAAGGGGCCACGAGCCAAGAAACCAAGAAACGCAGGTGTCTCTGGAAGCTGGGAAAGGCAAGCATGGAGTGTCCCCTAGAGCCTCCAAAAGGAACGCTACACCTTGATTTTAACCCAGTGACATCCATTTTGGACTTCTGATCTCCAGAGCTGGCAGATAATGGATTTGTGTTCTTTCAGCACCCCCCTCCCCACCCCCCAGCCCCCCCCCCCGCCCCAGCTTAGGGTAATTTGTTACAGCGGCCATAGGAAATGAAGACACCCACCTCCCAGCTGGGCGGCCCAGATTCCCCACCTGTGGATTCTCGAGGGGACTCCCTCCTTCCCACAGTGGGGGCCCCCTGCACCTCTGACCACCCCCCTCCCCCGGCTGACCTGACTCCCTGAACCTCCCATCTGAACTCCCAGGCATCGGTCCGCCTGCCCTCAGTTCCGAAGGAGGCCTTCTCTGGCTCAACTTCATTTAACCCTCTGAGTGTGGCCACCCTGGCGTCTGCATGCCCGGCCAGCTCCCCGGGGACTCTGCTGTCCCCTCAAATCTTTCCTTATCAACATGTCAAAATGAACACCTCTCTTCCCTTTGCCTGGGTGCTCGGACCCTCTGTCCCCCTGCTTCTCTTCTAAGTGCCCAGGTACAGCCCCCGCCTCCTCTTCATCCCCCTGCCCCGGCCTCACTCCTCCCTCAGCCACAACCCCACTAAGCCCACTTCCCACTTCCTGTCCTCCTCTTCCCAGGCTGGAGGGCTTTCCTCATTTGGCCGAGGCCTGCACCTCTGTCTCCTTCAGGGGCTGCTCTTTCCCCACCAGCCGTCCCCCAGAAGATCCCCAGGGACTTGGGTCTACACCCACTCCTTAACCCCATACCCTTCAAGCTGATCCTGGCCCACCCACCCTGGACAACTCCCCTGGGGGTATTCACACACGAAAAGATGCTCATCTCGCTCCAGGAGATGCAGTTAAAATGGGGCAGAGACAGACAGTCAAGCCTAGTATCGGTGAGAAGTCCTGTGGACATCACGCACCTGCTGGCAGGATGGGGTGACAAGTGCCCGTCAGTTCTGTGGTCTTCCTCCCTCAGACCCTTGACCCAGGCTCATCAGGAGAAAACATGAGAAAACCCAGACTTTCTACAGAGGACCAGGACAGTACTCCTTCAAAAACTGCCTCAAGGTCGCAGAAAATAAGTCCGAGAAACTGTCACAGACCAGAGAACGAGACCTAACAACTAAATACAATGCAGGATCCTGGACTGGATCCCGGAACAGAATCCAGTAGAAGAAAGTTCCTCCTCTGAATTCAAATAGTCTGGAGTTGGCAAAGAGTAAGGCACACCAATGTCAGTTTCTTACTCGTGACAAATACACCCTGATGCCGTGCGATGTCTATCTTACAACGGGGGGAACTGAACGGGGTGCGTGCGACTCCTGAACACTTTGCAACTTTTTCTGTAAATGTGCAATGGAGGCACCTATCAAACTGTAACATGCACGAACGCTTCTACCCAACAGTTCCTCCTCTAGGCATGCAGGGGAGAGATGTCTCACGCGTGGGCGAAGAGACAAATGATGAGCCCACAGGGGCATTCACTGCAATGTGGCTAGAAACCACCTAACTCTCCATCAGCAGGAGACGGTGCACATCGGTGATGGGCCAACCGCACAACAGAACAACAGTACAGCAACCATCAAAACAGAACAAGCAAGAGTTTTATGTGTGGAAATGCATCTCTTGGATAGATCACTACATTAAAGAAAGTCCAAACAGACCATCATTTGGGTATAAGGAAGAAGGATATATATATATATATATCTCCTTATAGAACGTGCATAAAATGTCTCTGAAAGGATATATAAGAAACTCTAAGGGGCGCCCGGGTGGTTCAGTCGGTTGAGCGGCCGACTTCGGCTCAGGTCATGATCTCGAGGTTCAAGAGTTCCAACCCCGCGTCGGGCTCTGTGCTGATGGCTCGGAGCCTGGAGCCTGCTTCCGATCCTGTGTCTCCCTCTCTCTCTCTGCCCCTCCTCCGCTTGCACGCAATCTCTTTCAAAAATAAATAAATATTTAAAAATTAAAAAAAAAAGAAAGAAACTGGTAAAGTGGCTGTGAGCAGGGGAGGGAGGTGGACTGTGGGAAGGACAATCCTTCGCCTACACCTTTGCTGATCTTCTGTGTACTGAGCCATAGCAATGCTGCATGATCAAAAACCAAATCAAGAAAAAAGTCAATGCAGTAAATTATAACTTATTAAGCAGACATCATTTAATATGTTTATTAATTATAATATATTTATAATTATGCAATTTAATTTAAAATAAAACTTTTTTTTTTTTTAGTGGGGAGAAAGAGCCTCTGCAAACCTGGATCTGTCCTCCCCAGGCCAGCCTCCTGGGTCCTCCCACCCGTGGGCGAAATGGTGTCATCACAGCCCTTTGTCCCCCCAACTGTCTCAGGTTGCTGGCCGGCACCTGGCCTTAGCCCCTCCCTGAGTGTTTGCAGAGTGATTAAAGCTTTTGATTACCTCTATTTGGTGAGAAAAGGTATAGACTGCAGTTTTCACTGTATCATCCCCAAAGCCATACGACAATCTCCTATTTACCAAAATAAAGTTCTTCTCTTTGAATTTTGTGCTCTGACCCAGTTCTGAAGCCTGATGGTTTATATCAGACCAGGGAGAATGGGCCCTCCCTCACCAGCCTTAAGGAATCCCTTTGAGGAGGCAAAGTTAAGCAACATAAGGGAGACAGGGGACCCAAAGGGGAAACTGAGTCCAGAGTCTAAGGCAAGTGGCGGGTCTCGGGGACACAGGCGAGGGCAGGCCAGGGGGTGGGGAACAGCATGGTTAGACATGCAGAAGCGGACATAGACTTGTGTCCCGTGGGGAGGCGAGCAGCGCGTGGCCAGGAGCGTGGGGGTCCGGTCACGGGGGCCTTCCCACCAAAAAGCCGGGCCCAGGCAAGGTGGGCACCAGGCTGGACCTTCCAGGGAGGGACCCCACACGTAAGGGTTCTGCTTAATGAACCAGCAGCCCAAGAACAACTAGAAAACCCCCTAAAAGTATTCAACTCCTGCCAACGAGAGTTAGTCTCTAAAAATAAGCCTCAAAACTTAGAACACGAAGAGAAACCAGCCCCAGCAGAAGCCATGCGGGCAGCAGCGGCCCATCAGCACAGACACACGACAAAGTCCGACAGCCCAAGGCCAAGGGGGCGTCCCTCTCCCCATATCCTGTCCGCAGGCAAGGAAAACTCCAGCCTCGTAACTTCCGGTGCTGCTTCTTTCTGACTGATGCCTTCTTTCAGCATCCCTCCCCCAAAAGTATCTGAACCATTTTCTAACATCAATTCTGCGTTTCTCTCTGCTTCCTTAAACTCTGCAAAAAGTAAGAAAGACATACCTGGGTCGGCAGGCGGAGGTTCCTCGCTATCCCACACTGTGGAAGGTCCAGCCTGGGGCTGCTGGCAGCTCCCATCCCCCCACCCCCACCCCTGCTGTGCCAAAGCCTCGAGCCTGGGAAACCAGCACCCACTGGGTGAGAACTCTGTGCAGAGGAAGAAAGAGTTACTACCTTCCTCAGGTGCCTCCTAGGAGTAAGGTAAACACGCTTGGGCGTCTGTCTTGATGATAAATATCTGTGTTACTCGGGAGTCTCCTATTTGCTTATTTCCTCAACTCTGGCTATATTCCAGTTGACCCTGGGGAGCGGGGGATTATAATTGTCCCGTCTTTGAAAGTTAAGGGAAATATCCGCCTTGCCTTTAGCAAGACTTAAGGTGAGAACAGGGTGGGAAACGTTCCCCACTGAGCTCTCTTAAGTCCTTGAGCCCCGCTCCCCTGGCCCATCCCATACAATCCAGCCCTCTGCGACATATGCCCTCCTTCAGCGTCCTAATTGCTTCCGGTCTGCAAGTTAGATTGCGTCTCCCTAACTGGACTACACTGCACCCCTCCAGGGCAAGGGCTGTGTGCTACATTTCTCCGGGGTCCCCACAGGGTTTTGGGAAGGCGATGCCCACACTGCGTCCTCATAGAAGGGAGATATTACATGCATAGAACAGTATGTATACTCCACATACGAAAGCCAAGTCTATTGTGCAAGCTCTTTAGAAGTGTGCATTTTTTCAATACAGAAGAAAAGACAAGTCTTCCTTCCAGAAGAATTCCAAATAGTGGGTGCAGACGCTCCTCCCTCCAGGGGGTGGAGCTTAGTCCCTCCATCCCCCTCCTGGGTGTGGGCTGCATTTTGTATCTCGCTTTTAGGGGATAGTCCACCAGACAAAGACAGGAATTTTGCAATGGAAAAACCTGACAACCACCACCTCAGTCTAGTGATGAAGGTTCACGTTATTAGGACCCCCTGAGGTCATGAGACACATCCATGCCAATTCCCCAAACCCCTAACCCCAGTGTGACCAGAAGAAAAACCCCAGACAAACCCAATCTGAGGGAAATTCTACAAAATCCCTGATGGGTACGCCTCAAGAAGTCAGAGAAACAAGACTGAGGCACCGTATGACCAGAGGATGATAGAAAAGGGAATAAACGGCATGGGGTCCCAGGGATGGGACCTCGGGACAGAAAAGAGAATGTCAGTGGGAAAACTGGTGAACTCCAAACAGAGCCTGGAGTTTTGTTAATGGTGAAGCATCAATGTCATTTCCTCGGTTTGACAGAGGTACTGTGGGGATGACAAAGGACATTGTAAACAATGGGGGAAACCAGGCGAGGGGTCCCTGGGGAACCCCCTATACTAACTGCGACTCTCCTATAAGCCTAAAACTGAACCATAAGGTGAAGTGGGGCAGGCAGGCAGGCCTTGCCCAAAGGCATTCAATTCAAATTTTAAAAAACAAGATTTTTTAAAAAAAGGGTTCTGTGTGTTTTTTTTAAAGAAAGTAATTTTTTAAAGTGTATCTTGGTGAAATGCAAAACATTACGTGCAGCCGATTTCTGTGACCAGGGTTTCTAATATTTCTAAATGGGGAGGAGAAAGGAAAGAAAGAGAAAGAGAGGAAAAGAAAAAAAAAAGAAGAAAGGAAGGGGGTGGGAGAGAAGAGAGGGAGAGGGAGAGGGAGAGGGAGAGGGAGAGGGAGAGGGAGAGGGAGAGGGAGAGGGAGAGGGAGGGGAAGGGAAGGGAAGGGAAGAAGGAAGGAAGGAAGGAAGGAAGGAAGGAAGGAAGGAAGGAAAGAAGGAAAGAAGGAAAGAAGGAAGGGAGAGAGAGGGAGGGAGGGAAGGAGGGGGAGGGGGGAGAGAGAGAGGGAGAAGAAAGAAAGAAAGAAAGAAAGAACAGAAGGAAGGAAGGCAAAAGGAGGAAAGAAAGAGAAAAGACAGAGGGAGAGAGGTAGACAGAGAGAGAGAGAGAGAGACAGATGCCTGAATGTAAGCAAATGTCCAGACCCCGAGGTTTGGGGACTCTCCAAAACCCCTCAGCTGGATGTACAAGGACGCCTGGCCACACATCTGTACCCCTCCCTTAAAACATTAGATTTCCAAACTCTCACAAAGCGGTTTTAAACACATGTGGGCGATAAACTCTTCTAAAAATACATCAGATCAACACAGAAAAGGGCAAGGCCTTCAGGGAGAAGATAAAGCAGTTTGTTTTTTTTTTAATCACCAACCTAATCCTCCTTCTAAAATCAGTTCTTTCAAGGAGAGAAAAGGAAGATTATTCAATCCTACAGCCTGTCCCCACCGTCCAGCCCCAGAAAAGGAACCCAGAGACCAGCTCCGATTGGTATATTTGCAACACTGAAATGATGGGGGGGGGGGAATTCCTTAAGCCAAAAAATAAAAACGGGGGGCACTCATGTCAGGACGGACATCTAAGAAAACAGCCCCTGTTGGTACACAGGTGGAGAGCCAGCTGGCAAGGCCAAAAAGATCGGGTCTTTTGCGATCTCTGGAGAAAAATGTTTTCTAACAAGAATGCAAACATTAAGTGAAACCTGATTATAAAAACTCTAAGGAACTACCAGACTCGTACATGTAGTGAATCGAATAGTGCTCCAAATTCTTAAACTGAGACTAGTTAGCAGTCTTGAAAATACACAGATTCTGCAAAAGGCCGGTTTTGTTAGAATGGAATTTAAACTGCCTACGGTTCCGGAAAAAATGTCCAAGGCGAACGGGACTTCCTAAACTCTAAATTACCACGGGGGAGGAATTTCGACAAAAGGAGAAAACAGGATCTCCTGCCTTCTTCGGAAGACGAAGCGAGAACCCTGTACGACAGTTCTTAGGCTATGTGACCTCAAACAAATTCAAGCTCATAGGAAAGATTTCAGGGCAATATTTTCAACTGCCATCATCTGGACTCAGTCTGTTTCTACAGGGGGACACGTCCCACAAATCAAAGATAAAGTTACTACAATCTGAAGGCCAGTTCAAATATGGCATAAGTACAAATTACAGTGATTCGCGAAATGGAAAAATCCTTCCACTGGGGAGGTGGGCTTCTCCTCCCTCCCCGCCCCCCCACCCCCACAATCGGGAGAGGGGAACTTCCCTCTGGATTCCTGGTGAAACCACATCCCCAAGTTTCCACAGGAATGATGAGTTTTGATGAAACGGCACGAGAACACAAACACGACTGCATCGGGATACAAAATTGTAACGGACCCTGATTACAGCTTCAGAAAAAAAAAAATACAACAAAAAACAGGCTCCATGATAACAGACCAAGCCGTGCAACAAGGTAAACTGAGGCTAGCTGTTTGGTTCACAGGCTGAGATCATCCCCGATCTTCTTTAACTTCCACACTTTCTGCAATATTGTTATTTTTTACATAACTTTCAGAAATATCACTGCATCCTCTACAAATAACCTCCCTGCACTCAAGGTTAAGGCAAAAGTCAATGATAAGCTCTTAAATTTATTCCAGGAACACTGACAATTCTAAAGTTCCCTGAACTAAGCAGCTGAAATTCTTTGGCTGTTCCTTTCTCGAAAGTTAACACCTATAAGGAAAGAAGACATAAAGGACACAGTGCCTTGAGCCTTTAGGATCCTGGTGAATTAATTTCCCACCCACTACAGGGAAGCAAGGAACCACCAAGCAGATACCCTCTATATTTCCTTTCTTCTGTCTGTGCCTTTTTTTTTTTTTAAGATTTTATTTTTAAGTAATCTCTACACCCAACATGGGCCTCGAACTCACAACTCCGAGATCAAGAGTCGCAGGCTCCACCGGCTGAGCCAGCCAGGTGCCCCTCTGTCTGTATCTTAAAGCCTGTGAAATCACACACAGTTCTTCTACTGAAATAACCTGCACGCAGGGACGACTACATTAGCCAAGGGAGTGTTATCACGGCGGCCCAGAATACAAAGATTCGAATAATAAGACATTGTGTGGACCCAGGAAAGTACCACTTGGAGCTCAAGTAACAATTTTAAGGTTAAGCAAACACCCCTTGAGCTCAGAACGGACTATGGCAGGCCAAATGGGCACCAAGGACATCATAAACACGTCCGCACCAGAGAAATGCAGAGTTAAGGGGGTCTCTTTGCCTGATGAGACGGACCCCCTCATCCACTGGGCTGTTTTCATTGCAATAAAAGCAAAAACAAATACAACACAAGTTGCAGTGCCCGGACTCTAGGACTCCCTCTCATGAATCTCCTTTCTTCCAACCATCACTGGAGCTCTGGGTTGATTCATGGTTGGCAGCAGAATTTTAAGTCCCAGATGGGCACCAGCCCATTCTCACAGTGGCATTGTGGTTAATTAACAGCAAGAGTATGTGCTGCTTAGCTCCTTGAAAATTAACTTAGGCTGGAAATGCCTTCTGGCTCCTTCCCTCCCAGTGGTTCCCCTTTTACCACCCAACCCTCGTCTTGTCTGTGCCTCCTCTGAAACTTTGCTGAGATCCTTCTGCTGCTTCCACATGTCCCCCCACGTGTCCACATATGCTCAGGCCTTGGCTTTGCTACTAAACCCACAGTGGCTATCCTGGCCTCTTGCTCACACCTCCCTCCTTTCCACTCCCCTCAAGCTCCTTCCAGGCATTAGAGAGCACTGACTTTTTCACCTGCATGTGTTTCCACTTTTAACCCACAGCGTAAATCCTTCAGGACCAGGAGCCATTTCTTCCAAGTCCTTTAAAGGGCAAGGGCGGCACTTTGTTTCTTCACAACCAGCCCATAAAAGAGACTGAAGGAGTAAAGGGAGGTATACTCACCAAAGTATCTAGTATTTTAGAGACCTAAGAAATTGATCCTGTTTCAGATCAATCACCCAGTCACGTAATCCGCAAAAACATTACAAGGATACTTTTTCAAATGTGAACAAAAGCATCTATTATTAATGCCTTAAAGTAACAGGAAAGAGAGAAGACGGGCCTCTCTCAGAGTAGATCTACAATTAATGTTTCTTAGAGAGTCTGGTGCACTTTTTGATCCCACACAAAGGCTGGCTGAGCGGTAAGCCAAGTACAGCAAGGGTGTTACTTCATGCAGGTAGAACAGGTCACCTGCTCTCCAGAGTCTGATCCAACTACGAGAAAACCAAACACGGTCGTGGAGTCCCAGATACCAGCTCATGCCTCTCTTTACAATGGAATCCAGGTTAGTCCTACTTTAAAAGAACCACCCTAGAAGGCTGCGGGTGGGGACAGGAAGGTAAGCAAGCAAGCGAGGCAGTCAAGCATACAATCATGCAAACCATGCCCTCGCTTAAAAAGGGCCCCCGGGGAAACTGCAGGGCCAACCCGCCTTCCAGGCTGCCCCTGAATCAGCACCAGCCCCCCAGGCCAAGGCCAGGGTTTGTACCCCCTGGGGAGGGCTGGTGGGACAGTCTAACCTGATGGGGTAAGGGAAGGCCCTTGACTTCCAGAAACTGGATTTCCCAACCAGCAAGCTCAGTCCAACAGGTAATGACATCAGCCCCACGAATCGGAAGCACAAAAGTGATCAGAAAACTAGTGAAGGTCCAACTGGCCTGAGCCCTGGAATGCTCAGCCTTTCTAGAATGGGGCCATTTCCCTATCCCCTGACCTTGACCAACACCACTGCCCAGATCCATACTGACCTGGAGAGCAGAGGGGAGGAGGCCACCTGCCTAGCTTGGTCGGGAGGGGTGATGTCCACCTCCGCCACAAGTTCCCCAGCCGGAGCCACCAGCACGCATCGGGCACCGCCAGTAGGTGGGTCTGTCGGGGCTCATCCCTGAGCTCACCGGGTGCCCACCTTAACCCGCGGGGAAGGGGTTTGGCCAGGGCCAAGGCTCCCTTCTCACTGTGTCCGGACTTTCGCCTCTCGGGGGCTCCCTCGGCCCCCAGGTGTCCACAAAGGCACGCGCTGACAGTGGCAGAGGCAAAAAGCGCCGATGCCGCGGCCCATAAAAGCCGACTTTCCGGGACCGGCGTCCGGAAATTGTTTCGGACGACCCCAGCGCTGGCGCTCGGCCCACTCGTCGGGGCAGGGACGGAACCCGGCCTGTCCCACGGCCGGGACAAGCGCCGGGAGGCTGGACACCCGGCCCCGGGCGGGCCCCGCGCGCCAGATCTCGGCCGGTCCCCTACGCCCTCCACCCCGCCTCGACCCCCGGGGCCCGCCGGAGCCCCCCCAGCCCCGCGACCGGCGCGATGCCCCGGGTCTCCCGGCCTCGGCTGCTCCCGAGTCCGGGGCCAGTGCTCGCGCCGCCGAGCCCCGCTCCCTCCCGGGCCGCCGCGCCCCCCGCCCGCGCCCGCACCCGCGCCCGCGCCACACTCACCGCCGCCCGCGCAGCCAGTCGAGCCGGGAGGTCTGAGCGAGCCGCGCAGGCGGGCGGCCGGACCGGGGTGAGGCGGGGCCGGGGCCGGGGGCGGGGCCGGGGGCGGGGCGGCTCAGGCTTCCGGCTCCCCCTTCAGCCCGCGCGCGGACCCACCCCGCCCAGTGCGGCCTGGAACGTGCCCGAGGCTGTCCCCCCCCCCCCCCCCTCGGGGTTCTGCCCGTCCCTTCCGTCCCGCGGAACATCCCCAGAGTGCACCCCGACCCCGCTCACTCCCTGGATCCCCTAGGTTCTGCCGAGGCTCCTCGCGATGACCTCGGGGGGGCCCCCAGTCTCCCCATCCTGTCCCCCTCCCCCCACTGCGGATTCTGCCCCTGCTCGTCGATCCCCCTCCCCTCCTGATTTCCGCATCCTGCTCTCCCCATTCCCCTAGGTCCCCCATCTCTGGCATTCCTAACCCCTCCCACCCTCAGACAGCGTGGACCACCAACTTCTGAGTCCCAGGTTCAGGGTTCCCTGCTCTCAGTAGAGCAGCCCTTAACTCTACCCGTAACTGAGTTCCGTACCTTCAGACGCATCCGGATAGCCCGAGATACACCGTGTGCCTTTGGAAAAGTCACCCACTTTGGGCCTCAGTTTCCTGTCTGTAAAATAGGCATTAACAGTACCTGTCGCATATGTCTAAGAATGCATTGAGATCTTGCAAGCAAAGGGTTTAGTACAGGTTAGGTGTTAAATAAAACCAATATCCTGTCTTACTACCTTCTATGTCCCCAGGGAGGTCCACGCCCCCTAGGTACTTTCTTATTCCATCACTAGAATCTCTCTCTCTCTCTTTTTTTTTTTTTTATCTTGAAATTTATTTTTGAGAGAGAGAGAGAGAGCATGTGCGTGAGCAAGAAGAGGAAGACAGAGGATCTGAAGTGGGCTCTGTGCTGACAGCAGGGAGGCCCATCTGGGGCTCAGACTCATGAACCATGAGATCATGGCCTGACACACCCAGGTGCCCCTGCCCCTAGAATCTGCAAATCAATATCTCCTGTTTCAACATCCACTCAGTCCTCTGCCCCTAAATGGGTGCTGCCTGCCTATCCGCTAAGAGCCCCATTTGCCTGGTAAGGTAGTAACCGCAGCCCTGATCCAGCAGGGTTCTGGGAGAAGTCATTACAAGGCATTAAGGAGCTTGTGTGGCTTTCAGAGTGCACAGTCCTGGAAATGGGAGGAACCCTGATGCGGCCATCTAGAGAAATGCCACTTGGGCGGAGAGCCTCTGAGTCCCTCCAGGGATTCATAGATCTGGATCCTACTGGATCCTAAGACTCTTCCGGTGATGGAATCCTCTGCCTTCATACGAAGACCCCAGAGACACTGAGTCCCAGACAGGTAGAATGACTTGTCCAAAGTCCCAGAGCAAACTGTCCTCTCTGCCCCTGTTCAAAGCTCTCACCACCTTTTACCATATGGACCCAGCCACTACCAGCCACGAAAGGTATTACTCAATTGGGGGAGGGGATTTCAAAGTCCTCCCAACTGTGAGTAATCGCCAGGGAAAGGTTATTAGTGAGGCCAATCTTTTATTTTAAAACTATTGAGGAAGCTGGAATAAGCCCAGCCTCTGCCATTCTCCATTCTCAAGGTGGGCAAAGAGGCATGTTGTCCTGACATAAATAAAACCAGAGTATCACGGACTGTCACTAGCAAGATACAAGCCCTACAGAAACTCTGTCAGAGCAAAATGTTCAAGGAACAGCCTGTGTGAATGCTTTTCCCCTCCCCTCCCCTCCCCTCCCCTCCCCTCCCCTCCCCTCCCCTCTCCTCTCCTCCCCTCTCCTCTCCTCTCCTCTCCTCTCCTTTCCCATATCCCCCACCTTTTTCTTTCCTTCTTTTTCTGCAGAGGGAAAAGTAATCGCACATCTGAATTACTTCTGTCTTTTACTCAATGCCACCACGTCATTCCTTTTTTCTCCTTCAACAGCTGAGCATCACGGGAGCTGGCTTTGTTTGTTTGTTTGTTTGTTTTTCAGATGTCCTAAACACTTAACTGCGCCTGTGAGCTAGCGATTATTTATGGGGAGGGCTGTAAAACTGTGACTCTTTTTTTCAATCCCCAAGAAACCATAGAGATTGAATTTCTAACCCAGGGCTTCTGAGAAGCGAAGGAAAGTAACCCAGACACACAATCATCTCAATAGACACAGCAAAAGCATTTGACAAAACTCCAACATCTTTTCATGAGAAAAATACTCAACAGGGTAGAAATAGAAGGAAACATCCCACAACCTGATAAAGAGCATCTACTGTGACCAACATCCTCCGGGTGAAAGACTGGATGTTCCCCCCCCTGAGATCAGGAACAAGCACTTTTGCCACTCGTGTTTTTGCCACTTCTACTCAACATTGTACCAGAAGTGCTAGCCAAGACAATTCCACGAGAAAAAGAAGTAAAAAGCATCCAGAATGGAAAGGAAGAAGTAGGAACTATCTCAGTTCACAGACAACATGATCTTACACAGAGCACATCTTAAGGAATCCACAAAACATTATCAGTGCTAATAAACAAGGTCAGTGAGGTGGCAGGGGACTAGATCAACATACAAAAATCAGTTGCATTTCTGTACACTAGTAAGGAATGACACAACAATGAAAATCAGAAAATAAGTTAAGAAAGTCTGACTTATACGGTGAAAACTACAAAATATTGTTGAAGAAATTAAAGACCTAAATGAAATGGAAAGACATTCGTGTAGTATATCAGTCAGAGTTCTATCAGAGAAACAGTACTGGAAGGAGATGATAGATGGATGGATGGATGGATGGATGGATGGATGGATAGGATGGGAAGGAAGGAAGAAGGGAGGAAGGAAGGAAGGAAGGAAGGAAGGAAGGAAGGAATAGATAGGTAGATAGATAGATAGGATGGATAGATAGATAGATAGATGATAGATAGACAGATAGATGGGATGGACAAGTAGGTAGGTAGGAAGGATAGGATGGATGGATAGGATAGGATAGGATAAGATAGATAGATAGGGAGGCAGGTAGGCAGATAGATAGGATGGATAGGTATGTAGGCAGATAGATAGAATAGGATGAATGAATGTGGAGAGAGATAGAGAGAGAGAGAGAGGTGAAGCCCTCAGGCAGGAGTAGAAGCTTTGGTCCACAGGTGTAATCCTTTCTCCAGAAAACTTAAGTTTTGCTCTTAAGGCCTTTTAACTGATTGGATGAGGCCCAAATTACCAAAATGATCTCCTTTACTTAAAACTTGTGGTATGGAACATGATTCACTCCTTGCACTGTTTCAAGTACAGTAAGACTTTGGATTGCGAGCATAATTCATTCCTGAAACACGCTTGTAATCCAAAGCACTTGTATATCAAAGTGAATTTCCCCACAAGAAATAATGGAAACTCGGATGATTCATTCCACAACCCAAAAATATTCATATAAAAATGATTACAATACTGTAATATAATGCAAAATAATAAAGAAAATGAGAAATGTACAGAAAAATAAACTAACCTGCACTGCCCTTTAAAAAAAAACAACAAAAACGTGTTGTAGAAGTTAACCCCTTCCAAAAATACCTTCACAGCAAGGCCTAGATTAGTGTGTAGTTGAATTAACGGCCACTATGGCCTAGCCAACTTGACATTAAGGCTAACAACCATCACAGACGGCAAGACTCCCCAAACTGAGGTACAGATCGGTGTGATGTCTTTCAAAATCTCAGCTGCCTTTTCAGGCAAGCGTTACGTCCCAGTCTGGCGCGGACTGTTGATAACGGGGGAGGGCTGTGCCTTTCGGGGGGCTGGGGGCGTATGGGGGGGGAATCTCGGTGCCTTTTTAAAAGAGTCTTTTTTTTTTAATATTCTGGAGCTGGATGGTGCTAACAGTTGCCCAACACTGTGAGCACTTTGTGCCACTGAACTGTATGCTAACAAATGGTTAAAAGGGTAAATTTTACCGTCATGCACATTTTCCCATGAAAACTAAAAGTAAGTTAAAGTAAAAGTAGGCACCTTTGCTTGAGTAGACATTTCTGCAAAGAAGATATACGAGCGGCCAAGAATCAGCTGAAAAAAAAAAAAAAAAAAAGCTCCACATCGTTAGTCATCGGGGAAATGCAAATCAAAACCACAATGAGATACCGCTTTGTACCCGCTGTGGTGGCCATAAAAAAAAAGTTTTCTTTTTTTTCAATGGAAAATAACAAGGGTTGGGAGGGACGTCAAGAAATTGAAACTCTCACACGTTGCTGGGGGCCATGTAAAACACCGCAGCTGCTGTTCCGGCCCCAAATATATACACAGAATGATTGAAACCAGGCATTCAAACAAAAAGGTACAGAGGAATGCTCTTATCAGCAATATTCACCCCCCATCAGAGTGTGGAAATGACCAAATGTCCACCAACTGATAAGTGGGTGAACGAGACGTTGTGCATCCACACGACGGAATACCGTTCGGGCACACGGTGGAAGAAAGCACAGGCCCACGCTACAATGTGGGTGACCCTTGAAAACATTGTGCTCATTGAAAGAAGACTGACACACGAGGTCCCATATCATAGGATTCCATTTGTAGGTTATTTTGACAATAGGCAAATCTACAGTGGCAGAAGGCTGATTCGTGGGGGCCTGGGGCTGGGAAGAGGGGGAGCGACTTCTAATGGGTATGGGGTTTGTCTACACATGTTCTGGAAGCTGGCTGTGGCGATGGTCACACTACTTTGATGTACTAAATGCCACGAAATCGTAGAGTTTAAAATAGTTGAAACACTAGGGCTCCTGGGTGGCTCAGTCAGTTGAACATCCAACTCTTGATTTTGGCTCAGGTCGTGATGCCAGGGCCATCCCCCTGCACCTCTCCTTCACTTGCACTCTCTCTCTAAAATAAAAAAAAAATGGGGGGGGGGCACCGGGTGGCTCAGTCAGTTGAATGTCTGACATCAGCTCAGGTCATGATCTCACAGTTCATGGGTTCGAGCCCCGAATCAGGCTCTGTGCTGACTTAAGATTCTGTGTCTCTCTCTCTCTCTCTCTCTGCCTCTCCCTCACTTGTGCACTAACCGCCCCCCCCAAAAAAATAAATACGTAAACATTTTGTAAAAAAAGAAAAAAATTTAAATAGTTGAAATCTTAAATTCTGTATTGTGTGCATTTTATTTCAATTTAAAAAAAAAAGTAAACCAGGCACTCACCTATGCCCTGTTAGGACACAGCCAAAGGGGGCCACATGGCTTTTCATGACATCTGTGATTGTTTCTGTTCCCACTGAAGAGTCTGCTGTTGTGCTCAACCCAAAAAGTCTCGCACGAGATCCGGGCCGTGAAGACACATGCACCGATACCCCGGAATCACATGGGCAGACAGAAAGGGAGGGCCGCCCTCGGGCTGTGCTCTGAGACATCAGAAATGACAGCAGCCAGGAGAGAAAAACGAGCTGCTTGGAGAATGCAGAGAACGATCCCATCTTTTTTGTTGTTGTTAAAAGAGGGGGGGAAGATACACACACACACACACACACACACACACACACACACCCTGGGAAAATGCCTTGACACTTTCTCAGGGATAAAGAACACCGCCAACGGGAGCCCCTGAGTAGGGATTGTCTCCTTTTGTTCCTGGCCATTTTTTCTGATATTTACAGGACACATACAAATTGCTTGTTTAAAAAAGCTAATCTTCAAAGAAGGAACTCAGTAGCCAGAAATAGCCTCCACTGGCTGGTTTGTGCTATTCATAACAACAAGTTCTGGTAACTAATGTTTCCATAATACCTTTTCCATTTCCAAAACATGGTTGCTGCACACATCGCATGACTCATCCTTGAAGAAGCCCTTTGGAGTAGCGAGTCTTACCGCTGAGACACGCAGATGGGGAAATGAGGCCAGGGGACCAGAAGCTTGCCCGTGGTGGTGGTGGTGATGGGAAACACAAACTGTGCCCCCGCTGGCTGCAAGGCCCTGGGCAAAGCACTCGTACATTCGTCATCGCATTGTCTCCTTGCAAAAACCCTCATATTCTCGAGACGGGGAGATTGAAGCCCGGAGAGGTTCCAGCATCTGGGCCGCCTGTGGAGACAGAGGCGTAAGAGGCACAGGGCTTCCGTGGGTGCCCATGGTGCGGGAAGAACATGCAGGGGGATTGGGCTGGGCTGGAGGAAGTTGGCAGAACTGTCTTTTCACTCTGGAGAGGGCACGGGCTGGCTTCCGCTCATACAGAACTGCCTATTTCTCTTTTGTGGGTTGGGGCTCTGCAGGAGAATATACTGGGGGGAAAGGCTCTGAGGCCCCAGCCTGAAAGCTCTCAGTGATCTGGAAGGCTCTAAGCTCCAAGAAGCTGTCCACAACATGGGGGCTGAACACAGGCATGGAGCCAGGCAGCCTGGGTTCCAAACGCCACTGCCACCGTGACCAGCTGGGTGGCCTTTGGCAACTCGCTTAACCTCTCTGGGCCTCAGCTGTCACCTGTATCAAGTGGAAGTAGTAATACTTGCTCATAGAGTTGTTTCTCTTCCCACTGAAAACTCTGCTGTGGGTGCACCATGTCACCATGTGTCAAATAAATGGGATTCTGGCATTTATCTTCCACTCACCCCTGCACAGCCCGTCCCCGCCCCCTCCGCCAGCCTCCAGTCCAGAGCTACGCAATGGATGTGTCTGTCCACGGCTCCCCACCTGGCTTTCAAAGGGACGTCCTTGTCTGCGACTTTCACCATCGCTGGGCCCTTTCTGCGTTTTGTGGATTTGAACCTGAACATGAGTTTTCGGCCATCAGCTCCGGGGCGCCTGACCTCAACTGCAGAACTTGGTTCGAGGCTGGTTTCTCCCCCGGCCAGAAGGAGACGGGCAGGCCGGGGGCTGGGCTTGTGGGTCCGGGGAAGCCTGGAATTGCCCCACCTCCAGAGGGTCTGACCAGGGCTCAGGGGGTGGGTTGGGGGGGCTGATGGACGGTTTGAGGAAACGGAGCAGTGGTGATGCCTTGAGTGTGGCACGAGGCCTGGGCCAAAGTTTCCTTGTTGGCTCCTTCCCGGGAGCAAGACCTCAGCCGGCCCCTCCCTGCAGACTCCCCCGCTCTCTCAGCTGTCCTGCCAGCTCCCAATGTGGCCATGACAGTGAGAAGAAGTCACGAAGGGAAGCAGCGTGGCAAGGTGCCGGCACAAAGGAAGGCTTCGGGGGTTCAGAGCTGCTATTACTGACCTGCTATTGTTCTTGAGCGCCCCTTCTAGCAAACACAAAAACCCACATGGGGCGCCCGGGTGGCTCAGTCGGTTGAGCGTCCGGCTTCGGCTCAGGTCACGATCTCGCGGTCTGTGAGTTCAAGCCCCGCGTCAGGCTCTGTGCTGCCAGCTCAGAGCCTGGAGCCCGCTTTGGATTCTGTGTCTGCCTGTCTTTCTGCCCCTCCCCTGCTCGTGCTCTGTCTCTCTCTGTCTCTCAAAAATAAATAAGCATTAAAAAAAAAATTTAAAACAAAACAAAACAAAAAAACCCACAAGTCCCTGAGAGTGCCTCCCCTTGTTCTCGAATCAGTTTTGATCCGCTGGCGGCAGACACAGCTCCGTAATAAGAAAATGGTCCCACTCAAACAAATGAAGTCTGGACACAGATCACCAAACACCCCCTACCTGAGCTCCTGACTCAGTTTCCCCACAATCCAGAGTGCTGTCAGGACCCTCCCTAAGGCCTCCAGAATGCTATATGATCTGAGCTCTGTTCTTCTCTGCCCTCAATTTCCAGACACCCTCGACCTCACTCTGCTCCAGCCAAATAGGCCTCCCTGCTGTTCTAGCACAGCCCTGCCTCAGGGCCTTTGCACTGGCTGTCCCCTCTCTAAAATGCTATAAATGAGGAAGCAATCAAGACTCAAGGTTTTTGCCACTGGTGTCAGAACTGGGATTTGAACCTAAGGCAGGACTACGAATAAATTCTAATGTGAACTGCTCGAATTCTCACTCTAATTCACTGCAGCCAAGCCCCCGCCCATTCCAAATCGTGCGCCTCTGTGCAGGGAGCCAACTTGTCCCGCCTGGGAGCTGACAAGCCAAGTCAGTACAGCACGAAGGCCCTAAGGCCCCTGGACAGAAATCCCCAGCAGCAGGGAACAGCTGTGGCATCAGGGCTGAAGAGGGTCAAAGAGGAAGCGAAGAAGCAGAAAGGAGAAGCGGATTGCAGCCCTGCCTCATTTCTCAGACCCACATAGGTAGTTCCCAGCATCGCGAGAACGAAACAGAAGTGAAATCCTGTAGAGTCATCGGACTCAGGGCGCCCGGGGTTGGGGGGCTGTGGGGAGGAAACGATCCCACCGCACCTCCCTGAGCCCCTCTCTGGGCCAACCTCGGCGGCCGTGGAGATGTTGGAGAGGCGCTTGCTTGTAGACCTGTGGGCGATCCGCACTGAGAACTCACTCACTGCACAGATGTCCCGGTGGCTGGGCACAGATGGGTCACCCCACGGAGCCTCCACAGCCCAGAGTGGAGACGATGCAAATGGCCATTAAAAGGGAGCTGGACAAACCCATCATGAAAAATCAGTGCGGAAACTGCTCTGCCACCATTTAGGAGGACAAAATGGCCCCAGCCCCATCTGTCCAGTTACAGAGATCGGGCTGTGAAATCCTCCAGGGGGAAAGACAAGCTGTAGAGCAGGGAGGGGGTGGGGTGGGGGCTGGGCAATGGACACCGAACGGGATCATGTATGGTACCTGCTTCCTCGAAGGTCACGCCAAGCGGTGGGACATGAAGCCATATGACTGGGTCATGACCAGCCACCTTGCCTTTTAAACAGAACGGGATGGGATGAGATAGGACAGGACAGACAGGACAGGACGGGGAAGACAGCATCCAAGAGACAACCCCAGATGGCATTTCTTATAATAAGTAGCATTGCATAAGTTTTCTATTTAGTTATACGCCAGCGTCCGCGTATACTGGGTTACAATGCAGAATCTATTTTTTCACTGCGGCTTGGAGCTAAAAAAAAAAAAAAAAAAAATTTTGAAAACCCTGGAAACGGAAAAAAATGAAAAGAAAGAAAGGACTCAAGGTGGCCCCCTCTGAAGAGAAGGAGGCCACGGGCAACAGCCTTACTTTATACAATTCCGTGCTTTTTTTTTTTTTTTTTAAACAATGAGCACGCATTGCTTTGCTTTTGCAATAACATAAAGAACTTTTAAAACCTTTTAGAAAACATAAACATGCCTGCCTCAGTCTCCAGGAAAGAGGCTGGGCTGTCTGAACTGTCAACTAGTTTTTGATGTGGAAAAGGCCAAAGCCCTGTCCCGAGGGGCGCTCCCTCCCAGAGGGTTTCCAGGGCCTCCCCGGGTTTTTTCCACTCATCCTTCTCTTCCCCTCCAGAAAGCCACGGGACCATCCAAAAAGGAAACACGCCTTAAGACGTCAGTCTTCATTTTCAAAAACGGAACAGGCGCCCCCCACCCCGCAATGGCCATTGTGTTTTCTGTTTTCTGTTTAGCATTACAGAGTCCATATTTTCCATAAAGAGCCTCCCTGACTTCATTTTTAAAATGCCTACAAGGGTGACAACCTACCGGTCGCACCCAATGATTTCCTATTACACTTGTCACCTTGGTAGATATCCCTGGGTGTGTGGTCTTTCTTTTCTCTTTTTTTAGGATTAGTTCCTTCGGGCAAATTCCCAGAAGTGTGATCGCTGGAGAGGGAAGCGTCTACCTTTCCGGCCCCTGATACACTCCGCCGAGAGCTGCTTTCCGAAAGAGCTGGGGACTCACGCCTTTTCAAAGAACTGCCCGTTGTGGGGGTGGTTAGGTCATCGCCACCTTTGTCTCCCTGCGGGGACACATCTGTGACCCAGGTGCCTGTGTCACGGAGCCCGGAGGAAGGCGGGAAAAAGCATTCCCCTCTCCGCCACACTCCAGAGGGCGGGGAGGGCATCCCTTCCCCACCGTGGAAATCTGGAGGCCAGGCCGGCACCATCTGGAAGCCAGGGCTGGGAAGGTGGGTGTGTTCTGTCACTGGGCTGCTTTGTGCACCGCGGGCCCCATCGGGAGGTTGCAAGCATGAAGAATGTGGCCCAGAGCACGTCACGCTGCATATCTTGGTGGGTTTGGGCTCCTAGGACAGAAGGCCCCAGTAGGACCGGCTCAGAGACAACACAGATGTATTTCTCACAGTTCCGGAGATTGGGATGTCCCGGGCCAAGGGGCCAGCCGATTCAGTGGCCGATGACCCGGATGTCATCATACGGTGCAAGCGGGCAGGGAGCTCCGTGGGGTCGCTTTCATCAGGGCACTGATCCCATTCATGAGGGCTCCGCCCCCATCCACCAGTCGCCTCCCCAAAGCCCCACCTTCTCACACCATCCCGCTGGGGGTGAGGTTTCACCTTGTGGACCTGCTGGGGGGGGGGTGGTGGGGACACACACATCCATCCGTCGCACTGGGCATTTCTGAGCAGAGAGGATCAGGGCCATCCGTTGTCCAGATGGGGATACAGCTCAGCATCAGCTCTGCCTTCGGGGACCCCCACGGACCTCCACGGGGCCTGGGGTTCTCATAGCTAAAAAAAGATGAAAAGCTGCTGCTTTCCCACCGGTTAGCATCAAGACCAGACGACCCCGTGACCTGTGACCCAGACTCCTGCTCCCCACCTTCTCCTTAGGGCCTCGCTCACGCAAGGTGTGCCATTACCCACTTAGTTAAGGGATTGCAACCTTGCAAAACTCACATCCCACACAGCATCCACCGAGGCTTCACAGATCTCATCCAGGTCCCCCACGTCCCCTCTGCCACTGGATTTTTTTTTTGCTTTAAATAAGCTGGTCCCGGGGAATCAGTGTCGTCTTAGAGACTGCCATGACTTTGAAGCAAATCCCCGACATCGGATCATTTCATCTGCAAACACGCTGGTTTGAGGCTCTCAAAAGATGAGGATTCCTTTTAAAAACACAACCACGAAACTACAATGCGCTGCAAAAAGAAAAAAGAAAGAAAGAAAGAAAGAAAGAAAGAAAGAAAGAAAGGAACACATTGTTGAATTCCATCCAATGTCATCCAGTCTGGGTTTACATTTCCCCAGCTGTCTCATAAACATTTTTTTTTTTTTTAAATCTGGCTTCTTTGAAACAGGATCCTGCCCGCTGGGCCTCCAGGACCTGGCATTCGGCTCGTCTGGCACATAGTAGGTGCTCTGTAAATCCTCGCTGGGTTGAAAAAATAAGGCTAAAGAATTTTCCAGGGGCAGCTCCCGTTTTCGGAGCGGTTCTCAAGCTGGGCAACTCGGATGTTTCCATCTAATCCCGACAGTCGTGCTGAGGGGGAAACGCTTTCTGTGAGCCCATTTTACAGAAGACACAGCTGAGGCACAGAGAGGTGAAACGACCTGCCCCAGGCTGCACAGCAAGGAGTAATGCCCGAAGGAGCAAGTAAAGAGGGCCCAGGACATAAGCTCACTGTGCCAGATGCTGTGATCTGTAGGGGAGGTTGTGCCGGGCCGGCCTTACCCACTCCCAGAAGCTCCCTAGCAGCATGAAGACACATGGGTGAGTGGCACAGCTTCTGAGGCCAGGAGTCAATCCCTCTTATGGACCGACACCCACGTGGGCACCCTCAGCCACATCGGTGCCCTGCAGAGGTATTCCTGACCTCTGTCTCCTCTAGGAGGACCCCAGGAATGTCCTCCTCTCGGCCCCAGAAGGAGGAACAAGGACATCTGAGACTGTCCTCTCTCCATTTGGTCACGCAACAAATAAATACTGATCGTTACAAGATGCCAGTCACTAATCGCAGGCCCTGG
This sequence comes from Panthera tigris, assembly GCF_018350195.1. Taxonomy (NCBI): domain Eukaryota; kingdom Metazoa; phylum Chordata; class Mammalia; order Carnivora; family Felidae; genus Panthera; species Panthera tigris. Next base: position 31,868,557 of record NC_056675.1, on the reverse strand, counting down.
AGAACAAGCGAGAGCCAAGAACAAGTCTGAGTCCGGTGGAGGACTTAAAGAGGCCACAAAATGTATTTGTAAGGGTCAGTGGGAAAAGGGTACAAAGGAAGGATGTAGAGGTTCTAGGGGCATGGGCAGGGAGTGGTCAGTGAGGGCTTCCTGGAGGAGGTGAGGGCAAGAGTGCTGAATGTAAACTCCTGAAGCTAGTGGCTGAGCCCTCTTATTATTTTGAACAATGCTGATGAGCAAAGTACGATTAACAATAATAATCATGAACAAGAATCACGATGGGTGACAATCCCTGGATTCTGTTGGTGTGTTCGTTTACCGATGGCATCTCCCTTAGTCTTTATAATAACCCAACAGGTAGAGACCGTACAGGTAAAGCCCATTTTAGAGAAGAGCAAACTGAGCCTCAGAATGGTGAAGTGATTTAGCCAAGTCACAGAACTCAGCAGGTGGTGACGCTGGGATTTGAACCCAGGCCCGCTAGATCATCGAGCGCCTTCCTTTCTGTTAAGATGTCCCGCTTCCCTGACAGACTGCTGGCTGAGCCCCACCCTGGGGCTTCATGGAATCATTCAAAGTTGTCTCCCTTCTGCAAACGCAACCCTAGGTCCCTCACGAGGGGTTGGAGCATGAGCGGCCTTCAGAGTCAGAGGCCCCAGCAGCACCGAGAGCCTGGCCGCTGCCCGCACCAGCTCTGCAGAGGGGAGGATCTGAGTCCTTCCTCTGGGGCATACTGGGTGTGTGACCTGAGATAGGTTCTGCAGCAGCCTCTCTGAAAAGCAGGGATGACAATGGGGCTGACCTTGGCGGGGGGGCTTCCGAGGCCAGAGGAACGAGGGCAAGAGGGTAGGGGCCTGTGGGACATATATTTGGGGACCAAATATGCCCTGGGACCCAGGGCATGGGGTAGGGAGGCAGGGGACAGAGCTGGAGAACTCTGTTAGGGCGGGTGACTGAGCACTCACTTGGTATGAGGGCTGGAGACACAGAAACCCAAGGGTAGGGATTTTGTCTGTTTTGCTCGCTGCTACAACCCCGGTGCCTAGAACAATGGCTGCCACATGATAGCTCCCCAGTCCTCGATGGGTGAATGAATGATGGATTGCATCAATAAGTGAGTGAGTGAATGAGTGAATGAATGAGTGAATGAAAGAAAGAGTGAGTGAATGAATGAGCGAATGAACGAATGAATGAATGAGTGAGTGAGTGAGTGAATGAAAGAGTGAAAGAATTTGTGAATGAATGAATGAGTGAATGAATGAGTGAGTGAGTGAGTGAACAAATCAGGGAATGAATGAATGAGTGAATGAATGAGTGAATGAAAGAAAGAGTAAAAGAATTTGTGGATGAATGAGTGAATGAAAGAAAGAATGAGTGAATAAATGAGCGAATGAATGAAGGAATGAATGAGTGAGTGAGTGAATGAATGAGTGAATGAAAGAGTGAAAGAATTTGTGAATGAATGAATGAGTGAATGAATGAATGAGTGAGTGAGTGAACAAATCAGGGAATGAATGAATGAGTGAATGAATGAGTGAATGAAAGAAAGAGTAAAAGAATTTGTGGATGAATGAGTGAATGAAAGAAAGAATGAGTGAATAAATGAGCGAATGAATGAAGGAATGAATGAGTGAGTGAATGAATGAGTGAATGAAAGAGTGAAGAATTTGTGAATGAATGAATGAGTGAATGAATGAATGAGTGAGTAAACAAATCAGTGAATGAATGAATGAGTGAGTGAATATGCATTCTGACAGCAGACTTAGGGGAATACCTGGGGAGGATACAAGGAAGAAACCACTGTTCCCTAGTGGGTAGGAAATTCAACACTTTTTAAAGGGGCTGAGGGGCGCCTGGGTGGCTCAGTCGGTTAAGCGTCCGACTTCTGCTCAGGTCATGATCTCACGGTTCGTGAGTTCGAGCCCCACATGGGACTCTCCTCTGGCAGCACAGAGCCTGCTTCAGATCCTCTGTCCCTCCTCCACTCATTCTCTCTCTCTCACTCTCTCTCTCTCAAAATAAGTAAATAAACTTTTAAACACTTTAAAACAATCAAGGGGTCGATGCTTCGAGCAAGTCTTACTACGTGAGCGAGGCAGACGTGGGAAGAGGACACTGCACGAGCAAGGCCCGGTGAGTTGACGACGGGCTGGCATCCGGAGTTACTACAGGAGGCAGGTGGGTGTAGAGCGGAAAGGTTGGTGGTGAGTCAGGGACGAGCCCCACGTGCCTGGGATACAGCATTCGAAGGCTGCTCTCCTGCGACGAGGAATCAGAGAAGGTTTTCAGCAGGAACACAGCAGGATCATAACTGACCGTGTCCAGCTGCAGGTGTCCCACGACCCAAAACCTTCCTTGCCCTGCTTTCCAGGGCGGGTCTGGATCCCATAGCATACGCCCCACCCCGAAGGCTGAATCCTTCACGACGCGTACCGAATGCAGGGGTTCCGAAAGCATGTACCAAGCACCCTCCGTGAACAGAACAAGAGTTGATATGCATGAAGCATCTACATTTGCCAGCATTGGGCTCAGCCTTGGGTCCGTATTATTTCATGTCCTTCTGCCATCAGCCCTGTAAAGTAAGTAGTAGCTCTGCCCCATGTGATGGATAAGGAAACTGAATTCAGAAAGCCTCAGGGAAAGGCCCAGGGTCCCACAGTTACCTGGGGAGAAAATCCGGATCCTGACCCCAGGCGGTCTGGATCCAGAGCCCCTGCTCCCATCACTGTTCTGAACTGCTTAAAGCATGGGGCCTTGCCTTCTGCCATCATGTCGGGAAAGTAAACCACCAGACTCAGGTTAGATGCTTAGAAAAGGGCTGCCTTTGCCGAGCTGGCCTCAGCCTTAGGTCACAGACCTGCTTTGGAGAATGTGGCACTCAATACTGTGGAGGGCTGCTGTTGAGGACAGTGCTGTCAGCTTGAGCACATTGCTGCGGCCCCTGTATAAAAGGCAGACAAGAGAAAAGCCTTGAGTTCTTCAGATCCAGAAAAGCCAGACTTCCCTTGAGCTCTTAATTTGTTTTCAATCTTGGAAGGGTGAACATCTTGAAATTGATTGTTTCCCTTTTTGCTCTGGCCACTGGGAAGCTCAGACCACAGGTACATCCCAGCTCTGTAAGCAGTAGTGTGCTTTAACATGGGTGATGTTTTATTTTTCTTTTCTCCTATTTTTTTATGACCGTTTCCTCATTTTAAAAAATCCTATTGTTTTGTTGCTATCTTTGTTAGTTACTTTTTTAAGTTTATTTATTATTTTCTGAGGGGGGGGGGATGAGGAAGGGGCAGAGAGAGAAAGAGAGGGAGAGGGTCCCAAGCAGGCTCCACAGCTGTCAACACAGAGCCTGATATGGGGCTTGAACTCACAAACCGTGAGATCATGACCTGAGCCGAAATCAAGAGTCTGATGCTTAACTGAGTAAGCCACCCAGGCACCCCTAGTTGTTTCTAATCCATTTTGGCGAAGGGCAAGTTTATAAATAAATATATACAGAGATTTACTCTGAGGATGCAAAGATGGCTCCACATCCACAAATGAATCAACGCGATGCACCACATTAACAAAAGGAAAGATAACAATCATGTATCATCTCAATAGATGCAGAAAAAGCTCTTGACAAAATTCAACATCCATTTATGATAAACACTCTCAACAAAGTGGGTATGAACAGAACATACTGCAATATAATAAAGGCATGTCTGAAAAGCCCACAGCTAATATCATACTCAGTGGTGAAAAGGAAGTGGTGATCTTCCTTTAAGATCAGGAGAGAGACAAGGATAGCCACTCTCACAACGCTTATTCAACAAAGCATTAGAAATGCTAGCCACAGCAATTAGGCAGGTAAAAGAAACAAAGGGCATTCAACTTGGAAAGGAAGAAGTAAACCTGTCACTATTTGTAGACAACATGATTTTATACACAGAAAACCCTAAAGACGCCACAAAAAACCATTAGAACTAATAAATTCAAAAAAGTTATAGGGTACAAAGTCAATATGCAAAGGTTGGCTGCATTTTTATATAGTAATGACAACCTATCAGAAAGAGGGACTAAGAAAACAATCCCATTTAGAATGGCATCAAAAAGAATAACATACCAGGGTGCCTGGGTGGCTCAGTTGGTTAAGCGTCTGACTTGGGCTCAGGTCATGATCTCACAGTCCATGGGTTCGAGCCCCACGTCGGGCTCTGTGCTGACAGCTCAGAGCCTGGACTCTGCTTCAGATTCTGCGTCTCCTTCTCTCTCTGCCCCTCCCATGCTCATGCTCTGTCTCTCTCTGTCTCTTAATAGTACATAAACGTTAAAAAAAAAAGAATAAAATACCTAGGAATAAATATAATCAAAGAGATGAAAGGCCGGTACACTGAAAACAGAAAGATATTGATGAAAGAAATTGAAGAAGACACAAATAAACGGAAAGATATTCCATGCTTACAGGTTGGAAGAATTAATGTTGTTAAAACGTCTAGACTACCCAAAGCAATCTACAGATTCAATGCAATGCCTGTCAAAATTCCAACGGCATTTTTCGCGGAAATAGAACAAACAACCCTAACATTCGTATGGAACCACGGAAGATCACAAACAGCCAAAGCAATCTTGAGATCAAAGCCAGAGGCATCAAACTCCCTGATTTGAAATTATGCTACAAAGCTACAGTAATCAGGACTGTGGTCTTGGCATCGAGACAGACAGAAGTATCAATAGAGCAGAACGGAGAACCCAGAAAAACACCCACGCATATAAGGTCAGTTAATTTACGACAAGGGAGGCAAGAATTTACAGTGGGTAAAGGACAGTCTCTTCAATAAACAGTGCTGGGAAAACTGGACGGCCACATGCAAAAGACTGAAACTGGACCGCTTTCTTACACCATGCACAAAAATTAACTCCAAATGTATTCAAGACTTACCTTTAAGACCTGAAACCATAAAACTCCTAGAAGAAAACAGGTGGTGAACTCCTTGACATAGCTCTGGATGATGATTTTTTCCTGGAGCCGACCCCAAAGGCGAGGTGAACAAAAGCAAAAACAAACAGATGGGACCACATCTAACTATAAGTCTTCTGCGTAGAAAAAAAAAATTGGGGTGCCTGGGTGGCTCAGTCGGTTAGGCGTCCGACTCCGGCTCGGGTCATGATCTCGCGGTCCATGAGTTCGAGCCCCGCATCGGGCTCTGTGCTGACAGCTCAGAGCCTGGAGCCTGCTTCGGATTCTGTATCTCCCTCTCCCTCTCTCTCTGCCCCTTCCCCTCTTGTGCTCTGTCTCTCTCTGTCTCTCAAAAATGAATAAATGAAAAAAAAAAAAGAAAAAAAATTAACAAAACGAAAAGGCAGCCTACAGAATGGAGGAAGCTATTTATAAACCATATACCCAGTAAAGGATTAATATCCAAAACAAAGAAAGATAAGAATTCATACAAGTCAATATCGAAACAACAAACAATCCAATTTTAAGATGGGCAGAGGATCGGAACTTTTTTTTCCCAAAGAAAACAGACAGGTGGGCAACAGGCCCACGAAAAGAGGCTCATCACCACCCATCACCAGGGAAATGCAAATCAAAACCACCAGGAGATACCACTTCACACCTGTCAGAGTGGCTAGAGTCAGAAAGACAAGAGCCAGCAGGTGTTGGCGAGGACGTGGAGGAAAGGGGACCCTCGTGCCCTGCTGGGGGGAACGCACACCGGCACAGCCACCGTGGAAAACGGTGTGGAGGTTTCCTCAAAATATTAAAACCAGAGCTGCCATCCGATGCCGCAATTCCGTTCTTGGATATTGACCCAAAGAAAACACAAACGCTTCTTTGGGAAGATACCTGCACTCTCGTGCCCACTGCAGCGTTATTCGCAACAGCCAAGATACGGAAACAGCCTCAGTGTCCACGGATGGATATACGGGTAGAGACTACGTGGTGTGTATATACAGAGTAATACTGCTCGGCCATTGCACAGAAGGAAATCTGGCCATTTCCGACAGCGCGGATGGACCTTGAAGGCATCACACGAAGTGACGTAAGTCAGACAGACAAAGACAAACACTGGATGATTTCACTCACATGTGTAATCTAAAAAACAGGACAAACAAATAAAACCAAACAAAACGCACAGATAACGGAGAACAGCTTGGCGGCGGCTGGCCGCAGGCCGGGTAGGAAGGAGGCCGAATGGATGAAAACGATCAAGAGGTACAAACATCTAGTTATAAAATGAATGAGTCACGAGAATGTCATGTTAAGCGTCTGACTTCGGCTCAGGCCATGATCTCGCGGTCCGTGAGTTCGAGCCCCGCGTCGGGCTCTGTGCTGATGGCTCGGAGCCTGGAACCTGCTTCGGATTCTGTGTCTCCCTCTCTCTCTCTGCTCCTTCCCCACTCGTGCTCTCTCTCTGTCTCTCAAAAATAAATAAACATTAAAGAAAACTGTTTAAGTAATACTATCGAGGTGTGTATTTGACAACTGCTAAGAGAGCAGATCCGGAGCATTCATCAAAAGAAAAAAAAAAGTTTTTGTGACTGTGGCGTGACAGTAATTACACAGTAGTAATTATCGTGGCGATCATTTCACAACGTATACAAGCATCGCATCAACAGGCTAGAACCTGAAACTGACGCAATGTTCTATGTCCGTCTACGTCAACGAAAAGCATTTTGATCGAGAAATAAATGCGCACACGAAAAATGAGTGACGATACTATCGTTCGATCAGGTGCTGTTAGCAGGTGGAGCTGGGTGGGTATTTCTCCGTCGGGGGCCATCCTGTGCCCTGAAGGACGCTTGGCAGCCGCCCTGGCCTCCATCCGCCAGATGCCAGGAGCAGCCCTCACCCCACTGTGACAACGGAAGAGGCCCATTGCTAAATGTGTCTGGGCAGTAAATTTGCACACGGTTGAAAACCTGCACTCTCGCACTGCTCCTTGAAGGCAGGCCGAGCGTGGTTTAGGACAACAACCAAGGCCTGCTTGGGGCTGGAACTTGGGCCGGGTAAGAACCCCCGGCTGGAGAGGGCACGTCTTCAACGCTCCAGGCTCCCAGCACACAGAGCTCTTACCGTCTCGTCCCCCGCAGCAGCCCCATGGGGTCAGACTTAGGTCCTCATTTCACAGATAAAGGCACTGGGGTCCAGAGAGGCTGAGTGAGCAGCCCGACATCACAGCAAGAGGGTAACGGGGCAAAGGACGCAAGGGCCGAGCAACCTCCCTGCCTCTGACGGAAGCTGAGAAGAACAGAGAGTGACCACTGTGAGAAAAGGGATGTGCGCTGGGGCCGGAGGCACAGGTCAGACCTGACTGGGCAGGGGGGAAGCCCAGGGAGGGAAGTCCCGGCAAGAGAAAGGCACAGCGGCAGGCACCAGAACAGCTTTCTTAGGAACGAGGACTCCCCAGAGAACTGAAAACCTGCCCGGAACGTTCACGGCAGCACTATTAACAATAACCGAAAGGTGGAAACAACTGAAGGGTCCATCCACGGACAAACCCATGACTGTGCGGTCCGTCCACATCAGGGACATTACTCGGCCGTAAAAGGAATAAAGTTTGACACACGCCCCGATGCAGACGATGTTCCGTGAAAGGAGCCAGACACACATTTTGTCTGATTCCATTTACATGCAGTGTCCGGGAGGGGCAGATCCATAGGGACAGAAGGCAGGGGAGGGGAGGGGGCAGGGGGACTGGAGGTGACAGAGAAGGGGGAAGGGGTGCTTTTCGAGATGACGAGAGCATTCTCAACCTGGCTCTACCGACCGCTGAGAGCTGCACAGCTCGAGATACTGAAAGCCACGGATGGGACTGTGCACTTGAACGGGGGAATTGCATGTCACATGAACGGTATCTCAGCGACGCTGTTCTTTAAACAAGCGATAAAAGACTTGGGTAGGTGGGGGCACGCTCACGGTTGAGGATTCAGGCTTCGGTGTTGGCTGTGCCGCTCTCTCGCCGCGTGACCACGGGCACTTTATCTCCTGGAGCCTCAGCTTCCTTATCTGTAAAATGGGTATATCAGAGGTCGCCCATCTGCTACGGTTGAGGGAAGACAAGACAAAGGGAGAAGCTTGCAGCCAGAGGCTGGCACACAAGTGCTGCAGAGACATCAGTCACAGGACACTAGCCTCCGGCTGTGCCTCGTCCTACCCGCTGCTCCCTCGAACTCCAGATGCCTGGAGAACGCCCGTTCCAGGAACGAGGCAATTCCTTGAAATCTGAAAAGACCATGGAAGCCTTTCCTGGCTCGGGGAGGAAACAAAAGCCTTCACTGTCGTCCAAGCTCCGGATCCTAAAATCCTGCCCAGGCCCAGAGGCCCTCATCCGTCACTTAGTTTCAAGACACCAAATGACCTCAGCGACGCGGTAAGGGATCTTCACAGCCATCGCCACTTGGGGCCCTGGAATCCATATCCCCTCCCCCGTCCCCACTGCTCCTGGGAGCTTTGGGGGCCGCAGGAAAGGCGAAGAGAAGCTGGCACGAACCCTGCAAAATAATCCAGCCCGGGTGGGATGGGGTGGTGGGGGACCCCACAAAGGAGCAAGTGTGTGAGGGGCCTGTCCGTGTACAATGGCCCCTCAGAAACCTGTCCCCAGGGAAAACAGAGGATCTCTATTGGCATGGCCTAAGAAAGAAATGTCTGTATTCTTTTAGGAACTGCCCCCACAGGCTCCAGGCCAAGAATGTGCAGCACAGCATCTATTAAGTTTCTAAAATTATGCCTAGGTTGGGGGGTTGGCCAGGCCCAGGAGCGGGAAAGGATGTGGAGGGCGGGCAGGCGGGCAGGAAATCTTTAATCCCGCTCTTTGCGCACTCCGGGCAGCGGGAAGGGAGTGCCCCTCCAGCAGATGTCAGGTCGGCGCTGAGAATCAAAAGCCCTTCTGTGCACAGCCTGGGCACTCGACTGTTTTTAAACACTGCTACAGTGCCTTCCCAGATTGCCCGAGTTGTCCTTGGTTGGAGAGAATGAGGGATAATGGGATGGTGTCCCTTGGGCGGCCTAATTTGAGGCGTAAATGAGAGAAAGCAAGCTCCTGGTGGTCAAAATCTAGACACACAAACTGGGTTGCTATATGGGGTTGTGCAGGTTGTGCAGGTCGTGCACTGCACAATTGCCGAGGGACGTATTTTCAAATATGGCGTTGAACTGTGTGCAACCCGTATGACCATTTGAAGTGGCCCATGATGTCCCAGAAGGAGGAACAGCTGGCTCCTGTGGCCGGGGTCTCACTCTTGGGTGGAGCTGGGAGGACGTGAATTGGAGGCCAGTTTGTATGTCAGCAAAGTTGACACAGCAAGACATACATCACCAATGTCAATACAGATTGAAATACTTTGAGCCCCTCTCCCCCAATACGCACAACTAAATATAAGGCAGGGGGAAGGAAAAGTCAAAGGGGTAGGAGCCTCAAAATTTGTGGGTTATCCTACCTCCCAGATATGGTTACCAGAAAAAAAACAGAGGATAGTCAGTTAAATTTAAATGTTGGATTGACAATGAATATTTTTTTTTTTGCAGAATTATGTCCCAAATGTTTCATGGGATATATTTACATTAAAAATTATCTGTTGTTTCTCTGACCTTCCAATTTAGCTGGACATTCTCTGGTTTTAGTTGCTAACTCTAGCAACCCTGCCTCCAGAGGACATGCCTATAAAAACTCTCCCACCCACTACCGCCTGGAAATAGCTATTAAAGCAGCAGCTAATTAGAGCATGTTCCCCCAAGCCTTTTTGGCCGCTGTTCTGTAGGCAGGACAGAGGAGCATGAGCACCCCATCTCCCACTCCCTCTCCCTCCTCCCCTGGGGGCTCTGACATGACCACCTTGCCACCCAGCCTGGCTAAGAGGTTCGTCTGCATGTAGGTGCCCGGTGTGGCCACACGCCCCGTGGGGAAGACTGGAAACACAGCCTCAACGCCCACGCCACCGAAACTGAAGGGGTGGATCTTGCACAAACAAGGTTGACTGGGCCCAGAGTTACCAGCGGGCCTCTCCGGGTGGTTCCCCAGGACCGTGACGCTGTGGCTTCCGCAAGCCGTGGCGGCCTTGGGCTCCAGTGTCTCTTCTTTATGGCAGTGGGGCCACAGCCGGGTCAGCCTGGGGTGGGGGTGGGGGGTTGGTGCTCAAGTCCAAGCTAGGTCGGTTTTCTGGAAGGCGGGCAGAGAGTGAGGAAGGAGAGGCCTTAGTCGTCTCCCAGGCGGCTTCCACAGGAACGACTGGCCGACCTCTTGTGGGGCCACCTGTGACCAGAGCAAACTGCATGTGGCCAGCGGTTGGTGGAGCCTGTCCAGCAGGCAGGATGCATCCATGCACGGGGAATCTGCACAGAAAGATATCCAAGGACCGAGCAGGAAAGGCCTGGACCCTGAGCCCCCAAAGGGCCCTGGCAGAGAGAAAGAGGGTCTCTCGGCTCCCCTGCCCCAGCTCACAAACCGGCCACTGACTTCCTCACCCCCCCTTCCCCACTCCTCTGTTTGTCTGAGTCCCTGGGAAGGGCAGGGAGGCCAGGAGGGGCTGAAATGACATGTGAGGGGTGAATCAGCCCTCTCTGGGAATAAATTCCACCTGGCTAGGTCAGAGGTGATTGGGCACCGTCGGAGCCTCCCCTGTGGCTCCTGATGGCTGCGGGTCCCCTCACCCTTACCCCAGAGTCCTGTTCCCCAGAGAGGCACAGGGGCACGTGTTCCCTGCAAAAGCTGTCCCACGTGGGGCGCAACCAGAAGGCGCCCTCTTCCCACGAGAGGGCCAGCCAGTCGGGTTCTTGACTCTGGTTTATGTTTCCACGTCTGATCCCCATGGCGGGAGAGAAGGAAGGACACTCACCGGGGCAGAGGGACCCGAGCTCCTGTATCACCTGGGGCGGGTGGGGAGACAGTCAACGCAGCCAGAAGCCAGGTCCCTGGGGCTGCTTTCTCCTAATTATCCGGGTAATTCCTTCACAGCTGGGTTTGACGTGTCAGACTCTGTTCTTCTGCCTGTTTAGACCTGCCTCACTGTGGAGGCATCAGTGATTCCACACATTGCCAACTCCGGGAGGGTAGGGCCCCTGATGATTCAGACTGGGCTCCTGGGAGAGCCCCCAGAGGGAAAGGGCAGTCAGGGAAGGCTTCCAGGGAAAGGGCAGTCAGGGAAGGCTTCCAGGAGGAAGCAGCTCCGAGTGAAGCCAGGGTTCATTGGGAGAAGAGTGGGAAGGGCATTGTCTGGGGGGGGGGGGGCAGAGTTGAGATATGGTGGAACTAGAAACATGCGGCTGAACAGAAAGAACATCCTGGAACACGGGATGGGGACTCAGAGAGCCAGCCTCGCCCTGCCACGAGCCAGGTGTCTCTGGGTAAAGCCACCTTCGCCTCAGTTTCCTCATCTCTAAGAGGGGAACAGTAATGGAGGTCACCGCTGCTCTGTGTGGCCCTTTGGCCCCCCCGCCAGGCCATTCACACATGTCCCTGCTCATCTCATCTACTCCCATGGGGATCCCCACGTGCAGAGAGGCAGCTGAGGTTCAGGTTCAGAAAGGTGTCCCACAGGGGGGCACTGGGCGTCGGCTGGGCGTCCGACTTCGGCCCAGGTCATGATCTCATAGTTCGCGAGTTCGAGCCCTGCCTCGGGCTCTGTGCTGATGGCTCAGAGCCTGGAGCCGACTTCGGATTCTGTGTCTCCCTCTCTCTCTGCCTCTCCCCCACTCATGCTCTGTCTCTCTCTCCTTCAAAAATAAATATTAAAAAAATTAAAAAAAAATTAAAAAAAAGGAAAGAAAGGTGTTCCAGGGCCCAGGGCCCCAGGTGATCCTCTCCAGTAAGGATGAAACATCTTTAAGCTGAAGGAGGCTGGGAAAACAGCAGAAGCAGGAAGGGCATCTTAAAACGTATGTATCTGGTGTGTTGGTGGGGTGGGGTGGGGGGGACCTAGGTGACTCAGTCAGTTGAGAGTCTGACTTCAGCTCGGGTCATTGCCTCTCGGTTGGTGAGCTCGAGCCCCACGTCGGGCTCTGTGCTGTCAGCACACAGTCTGCTTCGGATCTCCTGTCCCTCTCTGTGTCCCCTCCCAGCTCGTGGTCTCTCTCGAAAATACATAAAACATTTTTTAAAAAGTATGTATTTGGTCTTTGTCCTGGGTTCCTAGCAGAGCCCCTAGAACCCTTGGGATTTCCTGAGGGATAGAAGGTCTTTCGTGTGTTAATGACATGACTCCAGGCAGGGGGCCTAGACAGTTTCAGGATGGGGGCTGGTCACCAGAAAAACCAGCCAAGTGACTGAGATCAAGATGGGAAGGTCCCAGGAGGGGAGAGGGGCCGAAGACTGGGTTCACTCCCCAGTGGCCCATCATGCCTATGGAATCATGAAATCTCAAGACGAACCCCTACATGACGGGTTCAAGGGGCTTCCGGGCTGGTGAACACATCCATGTGATGTACCCCAAGTCCACGGGGACTGAGGACCCTGTGATCGGGACCCTGCCAGACCCTACCTCCCTCTTCATCGGGCTGTTCCTTTGTACCCTTTGTCAGAGCAAGAACGGCACTTTCCTGAGTTCTGTGAGTCCTTCTAGAAAATCATGGAACCTGAATGGGAGCTAACCACAGAGCATCCTTGGCCTATAGTCCTCTTTCCCATGCTTGAAGGGGATGTGAACAGAGAGGGATGTTTGTTTTCGGTACGAAAATCAGCCATACGCGAATGAGGACTCAGGGAAGGAATCCACGGCCCCCTGCTGGGGAGAGAGACCCCACGGAGGGTGGGGGGGACTGCATCAAAGGGCCGAACAAGGCCCCATCTAAAGGGTGCGGCGGGCGCTGGGGTGGCCCTGCCCACACCCCTCTGCAGCTGACCGTCAGGTACAACAGTGTGTACATAACGGTGACTCCCCATCCGTGCCCAACGGGCAGCACGACTCTGAGGCGTGTTCCGTGTCGTCTCCCAGAGGTGCCCAGCGGGCCCGCAGCAGCGCCTGCCCACTGACGCCCGGTCTCCCCGCATCCTCTCCTCCCCACCCCCGCCTCGGTGCTTCCAGGGATCCCCTCCCTAATAATTAACTTGCACCCAGGTCCGGGGGACACCGAAACTCAGATAAGGGCCCAAATGCTGCCTAGCAGGGGCCAATTTTCGCCGCTGGGGGCAAGGCAGACCCCGTATTGCAGGACCTTCCGATCTGTTCAAGACAGACCCGAATCCAGAGTTCCCCGGGAAGCCTCCTGAGTCTTAGCTGCCAGCTCAGATTAAACAACACAACACAAAAGAAAACAGAACAAACCAGAACGCATCTGTGGGCTTGCTCTGGTCCTTGACCTGCCAGTTCAAAGCGGTTGGTGGCGGGCGGGCGGGGAGGGGTACAGAAAGTTCTAAGCGGTGGGGGACTAGGTTGGGGGGACAGGGGGAGTCGCCTTGGCCACCCACGCCAGCAGCCTGAGTGGGGAAGGCGGGCGAGGCCCCACGGTGGGCCAGGCGGCATGGCCAGCTGGAAGCATCTGGAGGGGCCGGTGTGGCCACCGTGGGCCGGCAGTAGACAGACGCAGAGTAAATAATCGGCTGGGATGCTTTTCCAAACACGGAGACCCCGAGCCGCCTGCGGCCTCCCCCTGGCTCGCCGGGTGGGGAGAAATCCCAGGACACCCTCCACCCGGCCCCACATCTAAGCTCAGTCCCAGGATAAACTCAGGGCAGCCAAGGAGGAGGAGGAGGAGGAGGAGGGAGGGAGGGAGGGAGGAGGTGGCCGTCACGAGAGCAGCACTTCTAGACCTCACACTTGTGAACTGCTTTTTAATTCTCTGCAGATGGAGGAGACTGTCTTTACGGATTTCCATCTCTCCACGCTGCCCCACTTCCCTCCTCTCGCAGAGCAAACACAGAGGGTGTCTCTTGAGATCGTTTTGGTACCATTCCCCATGGTTATTCCAAGCCACCGCTCTTCTGCTGCATTTTCGGAACTTAGATTAAGAATACAGGGTGTCAAGGGTACGGGCGTTAATGTCAAAGTTTGGTGTTGCGTGTTCATTCTACGACGAGCAGCCAGGCCCATCCATGCCTGTTATAAACTGTTTAACACGTTTAGAAGATTTTAACTTGGAACTATATTTACTGGAGGGCGGGGGTGGGCGGCCGAAGAGAAATTCCCGACAGCTTACCTTTAACGGGCCCCCTACGAGCCACGTATTCTATACATATCCTTAGCTCATTTAGTCCTGAGTGTGACCCAAATAGCTGTATCGCATTGTGTCATTAAGACGTCTTTCGGTTGCAAGGGGTGGAAACTTACATCGAAGGCAATTTATTGGCTTACATAAATGGGAAACTCACCGTAAGGGCTTCAGGCATGGCTGGATCCAGGAGTTCAAATGCTGTCATCAGGAATCTCTCTCCCCCCCTCTATCTTTTGGCTCTGCTCTCCTCTGTGCCTGTCTCATTCTCAGGCAGTCCCTTCTCTTCTGATTGCAAACATGGTCCCCAGCAGTTCCAGGCTTCTGATCGGCCAAGCAATCCAAAAGGGTGGAAAGAGAACACCTTTTTCCCAACAGTTTGAGCAAAAGCCCCATGACCCAATCTCACTGGTCCAGCGTGGATCATGTGCCCATCCTGTGACCAAGCCCTATGGTAGGATTCCTGATCACACGCCCATACCTGGAGTCTGAGAGTGTCAGCCCCACTAAAGTCAGGTAGGGATGGATGGGTAGCTACCACACCCAAAAGGAATGCTGGACGCCGGGCATTCAAAAATAACAACTGAGCCTGGGTGGCTCAGTCGGTCGAGCGTCCGACTTTGGCTCAGGTCAAGATCTCAGGGTTGGTGGGTTTGAGCCCTGTGTCGGGCTCTGTGCTGACAGCTCAGAGCCTGGAGCCTGCTTTCAGATTCTATGTTTCCCTCTCTCTCTGCCCTTCCCCAGGTCTCTCTCTCTCTCTCTCTCTCTCTCTCTCTCAAAAATAGACATTTGCAAAAAATTAAAAAAAAAACAAAAAACAAAACAGCTGCTTACCACGGCGAGGTGTGTGAAAACAGCAGGGTCGTCCTCACAGTTGCACACATTGCGCACTGCACATCCCCCGCGGGCTCCATTTACATTCACTGTCATCGTACACAAATACGTTTTATCGAAACAGACTTCCAACGATGGCAGTTGGGTGCCTCGTGATTGAAAAACGGCCACGGCACTTTGTAATTCTTCCCATCGAGAGAAGGAATCTGTTTCCTCACCCCTCAGATCTGGGCTGGCCTCATGACTGGCTTTGACTAACACAAGGCAGAAGTGACCCTGCAGATTTTGAGGCTAGGCCTTGGGGGGTTTCCACAGTCACCCTCTTGGAGTCCTGCCTGAGGCCAGCGCGTAAGGCGGCCTCCGTGCAGAGGCGCGGTCCTGTGAGGGAGAGCCGGGGTACCCAGCTGCCCGGCTCTGGACCGGAAGTCGTGAGGAGACAGGACAACTGTGCCTTGTCCACTCATGTCAGCTGGAAACTCGGTTTCCCGGGACGTTCTTCCCACGTGGCCCCAGGTCA
The DNA here is from genome assembly GCF_018350195.1 of Panthera tigris. Taxonomy (NCBI): domain Eukaryota; kingdom Metazoa; phylum Chordata; class Mammalia; order Carnivora; family Felidae; genus Panthera; species Panthera tigris. The sequence continues at coordinate 31,853,087 of NC_056675.1, read as the reverse complement.
GAATTTGCCGGAAGAGGAACACGCGAGAGGCTTGGAGAGGGGAAGCAAAGCAGTGGATGAGACTCTGGGAAGGCAGGCGTCGTCTGATGAGATGAGGCCGTGCCCGGGGATGACGCCCACCCAAATCCTTGTTTCTGGGGGAGCCTGAGCCGCCCCCCCACCACCCACGCTGTGTTGAGTGCCGAGGGAACCCAGTGAGGGAGCTCAGGGCACAAAGAGGGAAGCCTGGGGGCACCTGGGTGGCTCAGTGGGTTAAGCGTTCAGCTCTTGATTTCGGCTCAGGTCATGATCTCACGATTCGTGAGTTCGAGCCCCGCATCAGGCTCTGCGCTGACAGCACGGAGCCTGCCTGGGATTCTCTCTCTTGAGAGAAAGAGAGAGAGGCAGAGAAAAGTAAATAAACATAAATAAATAAATAAACAAACAAACAAACAAACAAACAAACATTTAAAAAAAAAAGAAAGAAAAAAGGAAGAGGGAAATCTGCCCTCCATTAATTTTTCTCCATTCATTCAACAGTCAACGATCTCTTGCTGTGGGTCAGCACTGGGGACAGAAAGAGCCCAGAACTGGGGTTAACCAAGTTGGTGCTAACCCTAGCCCCGAGATCCGGGCAAGACACCCAACCTCGCAGAGCTTCATTTAATCCTCACGAAGGTCCCATGAGATAGGAAATGTCGGGGCTCCATTTTTCAGGTGAGGGAGTGGAGGCACAGAGAGGTTGAGTGACTGCCCCAAGGTCACACAGCTAGTCAGTGGCAGAGCCAGGATTCCTCCCTAGGGGTCGACTCCCTGAGATCCTAAGTTCTCAGCCACTTCCTTAAAAGTTCTGGAGACTGAGCCTATCGAGGAAAGCTCCAGAATTTAGGATTCGCTCCCGGTAAATGGTATGAATTTATTCCATAATACTTGTGAGAAAGATCTCATGACTTTACTTTTCTAAGGCTGATGAAATTGGGATCTGACCCTCCCTGCCTGCCTCCCTAGAGAACCCCCTACAAGTCTCTTGCAGACAGCCAGTCTCCACCCCCTATGATTCTGGGTATAGACAGCACCTCTTATCATTGCTGCCCAAACTCCCCCTCTTCCTAGCCCCGCCCCAGGCTCCCAGGGCTGAGCTGTGCACGTGACCAAGGCTGGCCATGGCGATGGCTTCAGTAATGGGCACATGACCCAAGCTGAGCCAATGAGACTCAACCTCCAGACTCTGACTAGAAGTTTTGAAGGGGACATCTCAACGCGGCCAGTGAGATAAAAGCCTGGGGCTGTGAGGCAGCATCCCTGCCAGCATGTGGAGAAAGCCCACGAGCGAATGAAGGAAAGCAGGGCCAAGAAAGGGAGAGATCCCTGGCGACACTGCCTGAGCCCCTGGATTCAGCCATGCCTGAAGCTGTTGCACTCCCAACTTGCCAGTGACACAAAACATAAGCTAATTTCAGTGGGATTCCATTATTTGCAGCTGGATGAGTCCTGACTCAGGTACTAGGCTTTGTATGAAGGTACCAAGGCCTGCTGACTCTAGCCCAAGGCAAACACAGCCCTTCAGAACACAGACACCCGGTTGTTCTTTGGAGGAGATGCGGAGGGAGGGGAAAATACCTCTCATTCTTTCGTGATGAATCAACAGCCAAACAAAGACCGCCCATTTCTCAAGCAGGTTACTCTGCCTAACAACGATTAATCATCCAGGCCCAGCCAGCCCTGAGGTTGCTGTGGCCCCAAAGAACCTGCTACCCTCAGAGCTGCCCCAGATTTTCCACGTCCGTGTGAAAAGAATGTCTGTGCCATTGGTCCTTTCTCCTCCAGCTCAGAATCCTGGGAGCTGGGTTTTCTAAAGCTCCAAGAAAACACTTTGTAGAATGTCCAGCCAACAAATGCTTGTGATGCACCCGGTGGGGGGGCCTCTGGAACTCACACCTCTTTGGAGAGGGTCCCAAGAAGCTGGTCCTGCCCCTTCTTACTGAGTGGTGGGCTAGCACAGGACCTCAGAAGCCAGGGGGTGGGGGTGGGGGTCAGCAGGGGACAGAGGAGGAATGGTATCAAAGGCTGAGCCACGGAAATGAGACTCTTCCTGGAAGGACGGAGACCATGTGGGAAGATTCTAGGCTGGGGAAATGAGACATGATCTCATCTAGGCTAGGTCCCCTAGAAACAGAGCCCGAGATGGGGATTTAGGTGCATGTGGCTTTTGCAGGGGGAGGTTCTCAGGAGGAGGGGGCGGTCTTTCCCTTTGGGCTGCAGAGGGGGGTAAGGGGGTGAGGGAGGCGGCTGAGCGGCTGGAGCCTCTGCTTCCAGCAGCCGGCCCAGTGCAGCCTGGTGCGCTTCCTTCCTCCTTGGGACCGCATGCCTGCTTTCAGGGAAGGGACTCATCCAGTGGCTGCAGCTGGGCTGGGAGGGATTCACCAGGGACAGTGTGGCACCGTGATCGAGCACCCAGAGCCCAACGTGTGGGAGGTGCCCCAAAGTGTTGGCTTTGCGCACATCTCTGAGTATTCCGGGCCTGGGGGTCTGTGGTGCAAGGTTTGGAATCAGTCAGCAGGGGTGTGTGTGCGCGTGCGTGTGTGTATGCGTGTGTGTGTGTGCGTAGCGTCTTCCTGGGCCCTTCCCAGCACCTGCAGACACTGACCTTCCTTATGTGCCAGACGTTACCAGAGCCCCAGTCTTTGGGGTGTCCGAAACCTGTCTGTGTTGGGAACCCTGGCTCCCCACTTCCCCTCCCACCGTTGGTCCCTCCGGATGGAAAAGCATTGGCATGAGAATCAGGTCTGGACCATAAAGCTGGGGGGTACTGGCAGAGGAGGAACTCAGGAAGAGACACAGGAAGTCTGGCCTTGGCCTTGAACCGGAATTGCTTTAGTGATCCTTAAGGCCCCGAGGACAAGCCCAGACCCTCACAGGCCAGGCTTCTAGGGGAGACCTCTTGGGCCTCATCGCTCACCACCACCCACCTCCTGGCTGCTTGGAATACTGAGGAGTCACTATTTTTCCACACGCTCCTGCCCCTGGGCCTTTGCACCTGCTGGGCTCGCTGCCTAGAATGCCTTCCCCTGCCTACTCCTGGCCTATTTGTCCTCGGCTCTGGCCTCGGGCCTCCCCTGACTCCAGAAGGCCTTTCCTGACTTAGCTCTCCTTCCTGTCCCCCACCCTCCTCCCCATCTTGTGCTGTCTCTGTCCCTGTTCACTTGCCTCCCCAACAAGACTGAATGCCCTGAGGGATAGCCCTCGGGCTTGACTGCCTCGGGGTCCGCGGTGCAGACACGAGGCACATAGATGCTCAGGAAGGAGGTGTGGCGTGAATGAACGAAGCTGGTAAGTGGGGTGGGCGGCCGGTCATACTACCCTCCAGGCCGATGTTGCCCATGGTTTGTGACGGCCAAATCGTTCCAAGATACGTTTAACTGTAACGTACACCCTCCCCATCAAATTACAATTTCCCATGGCCTCTGATGAGTGGGCGACAGGTAGCGCCTGTGAGCAGCAGCCCCCTGCGATCCGTGCTGCCCTCGACGGATCCGGCTCAGCTCGGCAAGGTCTGAGCAGTTTCGTTATTACCGTCCCTGGTTTACACTTGTGGAAACTGAGGCTTAACGTGGTGAAAGAGACTAGGAGCAGATCGGCAGAAAATAAATAACCAGGCTGCAGCGGGCGAGGGGCACCCACGCGGAGGCGGCTGTGGGTGGCGGAGCAGGTGCCCGGGGGGCTGTAACAGACTGCCACAGGCCCCGTGCCTCGAAACAACAGAGACTTCCTCTTTCACTCACAGTCCGGAGGACAGAAGTTTGAAATCGAGCTGACAGCAGGCCTTCGGGAGGCCTTGGGGTGGACGCTGGCCTCTCCCAGGTTCCAGGGGCCCCGGGGGCTCCTTGGCCTGGGCCCCTGCAGAGACCCTGTTTCCAAATAAGGTCACAGCGACAGGTCCCGGGGGTCGTATCTTTTTGGTGGGGGGGGTGTCACCATCGACCCACTACAGGTGCAGTGTCAGCTGCCCCTGAACCTGTGACCAGAGCCTCTTGTGACACCTCCTCCTCTGGCCCTGTGGCCTGGCACGTGGGGTCCCTTGGCGGGGCCCTCGCGGAGGAGGCCCCGCAGTGCCAGGCGGAGGCTGCGGCCAGCCGGGCTCCAGGCCCAAGCGAGCTGTCACCCAGACCCTGCTTTGGCTCTGCAAACATCACCGTCCTGTGCCCTCGGAGGACAGACTCCAGCCCCCACAAGTGACCGGGCCGCGTGCCCTCAGCCCTCACCCGGCCTCCAAAGGCAAATGCCTAGAATTCCATGGGATCCCACGGCACGGGCCCCAAGAGAGGACAAAGGCGGGCTCTGGGCCCGGTGGGGGGTGGGAGGGCATGGGGGTGGCCCGGGACTGCCTTGCCCTGAGATTTGCTCTTAGAGAGCAAGGGCGGCCAAGCCAGCGCCCACGGGCCCCTCTTGGAGCCCCCACTTGGGGCCCAGCACACGTGCAGGGCCCACACATGTACGTGACCCCCACACCCGTCCACATGCGTGCCTGACCACACGCCCCGGCCCCCGGGGGATCGCTGGGATGGAACACGGGTGGACACATTTCCAAGGGGGTGCCCGTCTGTGTGGACATGGGCAGCCCGGGGTCCCCACCTCTGGAAGTCACTCGACCTCTCTGGGCCTCGCTCCCCTCATCCGAACATTGGGATAAGAGCCCCGACCTCAAAGGGTCGTTGAGGGGGCTAACCGAGGTCATACACGTGAGCTCCCGGGAGCCAGGCACACAGGACGTGCCATGGAAGCATGAACAACAGGCAAGCGTGAGGCTGTCTACTGACATGCAAAGACACACGCAGGGGGACAGATGCAGCCGCAGAGGAAACCTTACGTGCACACGCACAAGGACGCACACAGGCGCGTTCAGAACATAAACACGGCCGCACAGGGGCCACGGGCACAGGCGTGTGCGGAGGTGGGCACACATGCGTCCACACGGGTGCCCACGTGCGTGCGCGCGGCCCCCCTGGCCAGCTCCCCATGTGGTTCACTCCTTTCCAGCGCTTCCCCTCCCCCAGCACTCCCACCCCACTGTGCCCAGGACACATCTGGGTGTGGCCACGGGGCCCAGGAGGCCTCCCCGTTTTCAGAGAGGCGCTTGAGGGATCTTCCCGGTTACAACACGCCGTCCCACACAAGGTGGTTTCTGTCTGTCTGACCACAGACACCCCACAGCCCCCTGCCCTGCCCTACCCCCCCCCCCCGGGGCATAAGCTGGCCCCCGCCCCCACTGCAGCGCCCCAAAGTGGGAAATGAGGCTGGGCCAGGGAACAGAAGAGGGACCCAAGCCGCAGCCCAGGGGCTCCTCCAGCCTCCCTCCTTGGATCAGGGATCAGCGTCTCCAGCGGGACCCCTTTTGCCATCAGCGCCCCATCCCTGACGCCGTGGACTGAAACCACAAAGGGCATTTCTGATCCAGGACCCCGACCTTGGCCTTCGCCTCAGGCATGCCCCCCTGGGGCTGGGCGAGAGTCGCACAAAGCCCCTGAGTGTTTCTGGGGGAGGCAGGAGGTAGGAAAGTGCAAGACAGTGGGGCCTGTGCCCCTCACCCCCGCCCCCAAGCCTCTGTCTGCTCATCCGCACGCTGGGCAAGAAGCGAACCGTCTGTTTGGGCGGTGGGCGTTGTGTGGGGGCTGCCCAGACTGTGCCCTTCCCACACGTGCAGAAATGCCCACCCTCTGGGTCTCAACGAGGCGAAGGTCTGCTTCCCCCTGGGAAGACCGCGGATGATGGGTCCTGCACTTCACAGGCCTCCTGGCAGCTAGGATGTGGGCATGTGACCCAAGCTGGGCTACTGGGTCCACAGGCGCCAGACAGAGCAGGTACCGGTGCCACAAAGAAGCAGGGATGGGCGGGGGGCTCCAGTGTAGGTGGCAGGGACAGCCACCTTCTGGGGCCGGGCCTGCAGCCCTGGGGACAGAAGGAACCCCGCCTGAAATGCTCCTGCCAAGAACGCACTTTCTAGACCATCCGAGCCAGCCCTCTTGACAACCCTCGGAGGCGGGTACTATCATCTTGATTTGCAGAAGAGGAAACTAGGCACAGAGAGGGTGAGCGACTCCCCCGAGGTTGCAGAGGTGGGATCTGAACCCCAGCTGGCTTCCCTCAGTCAGTCTAGATCACCGTCTACAGAGCTCCTTGGAATTTCCTGGGTGATAGGAGTGTCTCCTGCTTCTCTGAGGTGACTCTTGGTGGGCTCCTGGATGTGAGTTGCTCTCTAGAAAGATCAAGCTGTGATTAGAAGCTTGGAATTCTCAGCCCCATCTTCCACCCTCAGGGAGGGGAGAGGGGCTGGAGCCTGAGGTAATGATCCATCCTGCCTAACGTGATGAGGCTTCTATAAAAATCCCTAAACTGTAGGCTTTGGCCAGCTTCCGAGTTGAACACATCTATGTGCTGGGAGGGTGGCACACCCCAACTCCACGGAGACAGAGCTCCTGCGCTCGGGACCCTCCCAGACTTCACCCTACGGATCTCCTCACTGGGTTGTCCCTATGTTTCCGTTATCACATCCTCTACGACAAAACGGTACACACCAGGGTCTCTGTTGCGAGCTGTGCCAGAAAATTATCAAACCTGGGTGGGGAATGAGAATCCTCCACTGCAGCCAAGTCAGACAGAAGTGGGGACTCTGTGGGGACCAGATATTTGTGACCGACGTCTGAAGTGGGGTAGTCTTGTGGGACTGAGCCCTTCACCTGTGGGGTTAACTCCAGGTAGTTATGGTCAGAATGAAAATGAACCATGGGACGCCGGGATGGCGTGCGGAAAGTTCGAGAACTGGTTGGGGCAATCCCTAACATTTGATGTCAGAAGTGTTGTGAGTGGAGAAACAGTTTTCGTTTGTCCTCACGGGAACGTTGCAAGGATTAGGTAAGATAATACACATAACAATGGTCAGAATTCCTTCCTTGGTAGCACTTGCGTAGCATGGTAACGGCATGTTTTCCTTGGGCTTCCTAATGCAAGAATGAAGGGTGGGTCCTCAAATTCAGAGGGTCTGTGGATTTGGAGAGGAAAAAAATCACCTCTTCATTTCACTAGCCTACAACTGAAATTTATTTCTTTATTATTATTTTTTAATGTTTATTTATTTTTGAGAGAGAGACAGACGGACAGAGCATGAGTGGGGCAGGGGCAGAGAGGGGTGGAGACACAGAGTCTGAAGCAGGCTCCAGGCTCCAAACTGTCAGCACAGAGCCTGACGTGGGGCTCGAGCACGCAAACCGGGAGATCATGACCTAAGCTGAAGCCGGACGCTCAACCGACTGAGCCTCCCAGGCACCCCTACAGCTGGAATTTAGTATGTAATTTCAATTCCTCATGTAGCAACACCCACAGACCTGTGACTCTGTCATCATCAGGAATCACAGGGACTTTTTTTATCCCATGGCTGTCACTGTAGATATACTTAGCTAGCTTCTTTTGTAAGCTGTGTATTTTGCAGGGGGAGGGGGCGGGTCGGGAGCACTGAAAAAGATCCTGAACATTCAACACTAGTTATTGAAATACACGCCAAAAACAAAAACAAAAAAATATGCCCAAGTGTCTAAGGAGAGGGTACGGATGTCAGCAACTTACTTTGAAATGCATCAAAAAGGTAGATGGAGAGATGGAGGGTGGATGGAAGGATAGATGGATGGATGGATGGGTGGGTGGATGGATGGGTGGGTGGATGGACGGATGGATGGGTGGGATAGATGGGTGGAGGAATGGATGGGTGGAGGAATGGATGGGTGGAGGAATGGATGGGTGGATAGATGGATGGATAGGTGGGATGCAGGGTGGATGGATGAATGGACGGGTAAGTGATAAAACAAATATAACAAAATGTTCTCTGGGTAATCGGTACATGGCTCTTTGCCGGACAATTCCTTCAACTCTTCTATATGTTTGAACATTTTCACAATAAAATATTGGAGGAAAAGATTTTTTAAAGAGAGAAAAGGATGAATGAAGAGAACGTTCAAAGCATGGGCAAAGAATTTTTTTTTAACGTTTATTTATTTTTGAGACAGAGAGAGACAGAGCATGAACGGGGGAGGGTCAGAGAGAGAGGGAGACACAGAATCCGAAGCAGGCTCCAGGCTCCGAGCCGTCAGCCCAGAGCCCGACTCGGGGCTCAAACTCACAGACCGCGAGATCGTGACCGGAGTTGAAGTCGGCCGCTTAACCGACTGAGCCACCCAGGCGCCCCAAATTTCCTCTGCTTCTTTTTTGCGTTTTTCAACACGGGTACAAGAAAAATTTAAATGGCACGTGTGGCTTGCGTTAGTTATATTTCTACTGGGGACGACCGGTCTAAAGGAAGCGTCCACTGTGAAAATTCTGATACACGCGTTTCTCACGGCACGCAGATTTGTTCTTTCAAAGGCCAGTGAGATGTGGATGTGCCAGAGAGAGCGTAATCGCTGCCCTCTGCTTACCTTCGGGTACATGGCTTTATTTTATTTTATTTTATTTTACTTTATTTTTTTCATTTTTCTAGTGGTCAGTACTTCTGGGAGACACTGTCAAACCAGAACCTAGGATGTTTACAAATAACGTAAAAAATGTATATGTTAAATATTTTTTCGATGAACTGTCCACCCATAAATCAACAGAAATAAAATCCAGGTACATCATGAAACATGAAACAAGGGCTGCCCGGGTGGCTCAATCGGTTCAGCGGCCAACTTCAGGGCAGGTCATGATCTCATGGTTCAGGGGTTCGAACCCCGTGCCGGGCTCTGTGCTGACAGCTCGGAGCCTGGAGCCCGCTTCGGGTTCCGTGTCTCCCTCTCTCTCTGCCCCTCCCCGGCTCGCGCTCTGTCTCTCTCTCTCTCTCAGAAAGAAATAAACATTAAAAAAGAAACACGAAACAAGCCTAAATTTGGAAGGGGTCCCTGGGCTTCTCCAGGCTGCCAAAGGAGCCCTAGGGATTCGGGGACATCTCAGCTCAGTTCCCTGCTCTCCTGCCTTTTGAGGGTCATGTGGTTTCTGACTGAGGTTTCGTATTTTCAGATGACTCTACCACACAGAGATGGTCACCATGTAAACACGGGGCAGCATGTGACGGCCGCCTGACCCTGCTGCGTGGGCAGTGGTTGGAGCCCGCGAGGATTTGGCCTTCTGGTCCCTGCTTCAGATTAAGGAAACCGTGGGAGGCATGAGGCCCAAGTGCCAGTGACCCCTTCCCCCTGCCGGAGCCTGGCATGGAGCTAAGTCAGGCCCCTGCACCCCAATATTTACCCCAAAGGGAGCCTGGCCAGCGGGGATACCTGAGCTCTGGGCCGTAGGTAGCGGTCACTATCGACACAACTCATCGGGAGGTAGTTCCTGCCATCGGGTCCCTCTGCTGCCCACCTCTTCACGCCTGAAGCTTTTTCTTCCTTATTTTGACCGTGTCCCAGGTACTGGCCCCAGACAGACATTATCTCACTTCATCCCTGCAGACCCTGGAGGGAGGAGCTATCATCCCATTTCCTATCTCACTAACAAGGAAACTGAAGCACAGAGAGGTTATGTGAATGGCCCCGAGTCACACAGCTCCGGGCTTTTTCTTTTTTCTTTTTTCAAGACTTTATTTTTAAGTAATCTCTACACCCAGCGTGGCGCTCGAACTCAGGACCCCGAGATCAAGAGTCACGTGCTCCGCTGACCGAGCCAGCCGGGCTCCTCCTGGCCTGAATTCTTCACAACAACTCCGTGCTGCCTCTTGGAAGAAGGGCCAGAAACCCAGGGGCAGCAAAGGGACCCTGCTCCACCCCGGTAACAACCTCAGGGAGGGCACCGTGCGGACAGAACTGCTCGTCCCCATGCGCCCCGCATCCCGTGGGCATCGCCACCCACCGGTCACCCAGCCAGACACCCGGGAGTCGCCTCCAGCCACCCCCAACCCTGACAGTACTCAGCCTCGTTCTCCAATCCCTCCTCCTATTACCGAGAGAGCTGGGGCAAGCCGCTCGACCTCTCTGTGCCTCAGTTTTCCCACCTTTAGAATGGGGATAATGATAGGCCTGTCTCAGAGTCATCATGAGGTTGAAGTGTTTTCGGTTTTGTTTTTTTTTTTACTTAAAATAGACACATACGACGGGTGCCTGTGTGGCTCAGTGGGTTAAGCACGCGACTTCACCTCGAGTCACGATCTTGCAGTTCGTGGGTTCGAGCCCCGCGTCCGGCTCTGTGCTGACAGCTCGGAGCCTGGAGCCCGCTTTAGATTCTGTGTCTCCCTCTCTCTCTCTGTCCCTCCCCCACTCACGGTCAGTCTCTCTCTCAAAACTTAATGAACATTAAAAATTTTTAAAAATTCTTCTAACGGTTTTACTTTTTATTTTTGAGAGACAGAGTGAGAGTGGGTGAGGGGCAGAGAGAGAGGGAGACACAGGATCGGAAGCCGGCTCCAGGCCCTGAGCTGTCAGCACAGAGCCCGACGCGGGGTTCGAACCCATGAACCGTGAGATCATGACCTGAGCTGAAGTGTGAGCCAATGTGGCCTGGTCCCGATGCTTGTTTTGCAGTCCGGGAAACCAAAGCGAGGATGAGGTGACCTCACAGGTCACACATGTTGTGGGTGACAGAGCCAGCGTCACCTGCACGACCGAGGTCAACATTATGAAATCTTGTGGAAGGACAAAGGGAAATACGCAAGGCGGGCACGGCTCTAGAAGATTCCCTCTTTGATTTGCCTCCCAGACCTGGGGGTGCAGGCAGCGAAAGGTTCCCGCTTTGGAAGGACAGTCACCCTGGGTGTGGCACCAAGACACGGAGGACCAGCTGCTAGGTCTCCTTCACTGATGCTGGGATGGGGGGTCCTGATGGCCCCGCTGGCAGGTCACGGGGCACGCCCCCCCCCCCCCCCATGGCACAGGAAGTAGCATCCTCACTGCTGAGTCATAGCCAGGCGGGCAGAGCGCCTCATTCACAACCACGACACCATGACATGCATTCCAAACCCAGCCCATCCCCCCCCTGCCCCCACCGTCCCTGCCCCCCTCGGCTCAGCTGTCTTTAAGTCTGCTCACTGGCTAGAGCTGCCAGGGAGGAAGGAAGGAAGCAAGCTGGAGAGGGGGGAGGACCGATTTGCGGTGGGCGGCCTGGACGGACGTCCCGTGTGCAGGGGAGCGTGGGGGGCAGGACGCAGTCACGACTCCAAGAACAGCTAAGGCGCACTGAGTGCCTGCAGGGTGCTGGGTGCGGCTGAATCCTTGCTGGTCCCCCTGGGAAACAGGCAGAATGGTTCCTGCCATCTCACAGGTGCAGAAAGAGGACTCAGAGAGGTTGAGGGCCTTGCCCGCGGTCACACAGCTGGCCAGAATTCCCCCGGGGCTGGAAACTCCAGAGCCTCGCCCACAGCGTTCCCACTGAGCATAAACCACTCACCCGCCCGCCACACTGCCAGGTGCTTAGGACATGTCACGGCCTTTCATTTTTTACAACAAACCTACAAGGGACGGGCTGTTGTTGGCTCCATTTTCCAGATGAGGAAACTGAGGCTTGCAGGGGAGACCACTTGCCCAGAGTCCACAGTCAGGGACTGGCAGACGTAGGATTCGAACACAGTGCGTCTCCAGAGCCTCCGCGTTTCCTCTGCACCCGGCTGCCTCCTTCCTCATCTCATGGGTCACGGGACTCTTGACTTCTGCATAGTCAGGCCGAGGCAGAAAAGTGACCCATGCCGCGACTTCCGAGCCAAGGACCTGGGACCATGGCCACCCCTGCCCGCCTCCCTCCTACTGCCGCGGCCCCTGGAGCAGACAAGCCCGAACAGCAGTGACCTGAGTCTGCACACAGTAGGGGAGGGACAGACTTGAACGATGTTTGTCAGTGACACCCAAGGAGGAAGTCACAGCTAGGGAGGGGCTGAGGAGTTGGCGACCTTCCCATTTAGGAGATCGGACAGAGAAGTTGGTGACGGTGTCCCCTCCCCCTTGCCCCATCACATGCTGGGGCACCTCTCATTGTCCCCAAGAGGCCATCTGGTCAAGCCGGCCTCTCAGGACATTCCCCACTCTGCGCCCCATCAACCCACAGAGCCCGCCTCCCTTTCCAGACCCAGTGGAAGAAGCCGGGGTATTTCTCCCACTCTCTGAGTCTCCTGTCTCCTCTGAGGTCAGAACCCAGGCCTCAGGGCTTTGGTCACCACCCCACCTCCTCCTGTCCCTCTGGCCCAAGGCTGCCTTCCAGAGCCCCTCTGGCTCTCCCAGCATGGGGATAACTGGTCCCTCTGGTCCCCAGTCACGACCCCACCTGATCTGCTGGCCCGGGAGCCCCTTTTAAAGAATGAAACAGCTGGGACGTATGGTAAGGGAAAGACAGAAGGACAGTCTTGGAGGCAGATGGGGACACAGCCAGGGGACGCAGACAAGTAGGCAACGTACAGGTGAAATGCTGGTGACAGATATGAGCGAGGCAGATCCAGGAATAAAAATGCCCTGATTTTTCACCAGCCGAACACGGCCCCCTGGAGGCCAAGTGTGCGCTGTTTGAGGAAATACCCTGAAAACTGGGCTCGGCTCAGCCAGGAGCCTTGGAATCTTTTTCTTTTCTCTTTCTTTCTTTCTTTCTTTCTTTCTTTCTTTCTTTCTTTCTTTCTTTCTTTCTTTTTTCTTTCTTTCTTTCTTTCTTTCTCTTTCTTTTTCTTCCTTCCTTCCTTTCCTTCTTCCTTTTTTCTTTTCTTTCTTTTCTTCCTTCCTTCCTTTCCTTCTTTCTTTTCTTTCTTTCTTTCTTCCTTCTTTTCCTTTCCTTCTTTCTTTCTTTTCTTTCTTTCTTTGTTTCTTTCTTTCTTTCCTTCCTTCCTTCCTTCCTTCCTTCCTCTCTTTTCTTTCTTTCTTTCCTTCCTTCCTTTCTTTCGTTTCTTTCTTTCTTTCTTTCTTTCTTTTTTTCTTTCTTTCTTTCTTTCTTTCTCTTTCTTTTTCTTCCTTCCTTCCTTTCCTTCTTCCTTTTTTCTTTTCTTTCTTTTCTTCCTTCCTTCCTTTCCTTCTTTCTTTTCTTTCTTTCTTTCTTCCTTCTTTTCCTTTCCTTCTTTCTTTCTTTTCTTTCTTTCTTTGTTTCTTTCTTTCTTTCCTTCCTTCCTTCCTTCCTTCCTTCCTTCCTTCCTCTCTTTTCTTTCTTTCTTTCCTTCCTTCCTTTCTTTCGTTTCTTTCTTTCTTTCTTTCTTTCTTTCTTTCTTTCTTTCTTTCTTTTTCTTTTTCTTCCCTTTCTTTCTTTCTCTTTCTTCCTTCCTTCCTTCCTTCCTTCCTTCCTTCCTTTCCTTTCCTTCTTCCTTCCTTCCTTTCTTTTCTTCCTTCCTTTCCTTCTTTCTTTTCTTTCTTTCTTTCTTTCTTTCTTTCTTTCCTTCCTTCCTTCCTTCCTTCCTTCCTTCCTTTCTTTCTTCGTTTCTTTCTTCCTTTTTCTTTCTTTCTTTCCTTTATTTTCTTTCTTTCTTTCTTTCTTTCTTTCTTTCTTTCTTTCAACAGTTTTATCAGGGTGCAATTCACATACAACTCACCCTTTTATTTTATTTTTTTAATGTTTCTTTACTTTTGAGAGCCAGCAAGTGAGCGGGAGAGGGGCAGAGCGAGAGGGAGACGCGGAATCCAAAGCAGGCTCCAGGCTCCGAGCTGTCGGCACAGAGCCCGACGCAGGGCTCAAACCCTTGAACTTAGAGATTGTGACCTGAGCCGAAGTGGGACGCTCAACCGGCTGAGCCACTGGGTGCCCCACGACTCACCCTTTTGAATGTACATCACAGTGGTTTTTAGTCTAGTCACAGAGTCGTGCGACCATCGCCACCGTCAGTTTCACAACACCTTCAACGCCCCCAAAAAGAAACCCTTTAACTGTCACCTCCCTATCCCTTACCCCTGCTCGCTCCAGCCTTAGCAACCACTAATCTGACTTTCCGTCTCTATGCATTTACCTATTCTGGTCATTTCTTACAAATGGAGTCATGCAATTTGGGTGCTGGTCCCAGAAGGGGCTGGGGGACCTGGGTGGGTAAAACAGTATAGCACCCACCACAGGGCCCTGCCTGCCCGCTCCAATGTCCCGGGGCTATAGGATTCTCCCCTCGGACCTCCACGCTGCAGCCCAGGCCTCCAGGGAAGGGTCTGCCTGGGCTGAGAGCGCAGAAGAGCCCAGAATTCCAGGCCTGCCACACGGGCCTTTGCCCCACCAGGTTCTAACGCAGCCAGGGCACTGGCCTGTGTGCAGAAGGCCACATGGGCACACGGGGGGCGAGTTAAAAAGCCACTCCCATCCGGGGGAGCACCTAGTCACGGTATGATCTGGACGAGTGACTCAGTGTCTCTGTTTTCTCATCTGTGAAGGAGGAGGAATAATCGAACCTCCCCCTAAGTGGTGAGCGAACACATATAAAACGCTCGGCACAACGTGCGGCCCATAGCAAGTGACACACACGTGTTCCTTGTCGTCACTGTCATGGCTGGTATTCCTGTGGTCCCCGGAGCAGCCTGGGAGGCGGGTAGTCTCCCCCCTGCCCCCCTGCAGGGGAGGAAAGTGAGGGAGAGCTCTGTGCTTTGGGGAAGCCAAGAATCATCAGACGGTAACTTTCTGGAAACTGCCTCCAGGCGCCGAGAACAACCCAGGCTGGTGATCGGGTCACATCTGTTGCCTATCACCGAGGGGGAGGCCCCACGCTTGTGCCCGCTGCACGGTGGTCTTGCGGTCGCCAAGGAAAACACAACCCCATCAAGCGCCGGATAGAACAACGCTCCGTGTGCCTGGAGAAGGGACAGGACGCAGCTTCAGCAGCGGGCTTTGGTCCCCCGCGGCCTGGGAGGCCCTCGCGGCAGCTGATGGAGGGCCTGTGGGCTGCACACACCCTTCCTGTGTCACAGAGTGAAGGACCCTGTGCCCTCCCCACAGGGGACAGATATGGCAGCCGGGGTGGCTAGGTGCTGTGTGACGTCCGCACGCGCTTGGGTAGAACAAGGAACGCACGTGGGGTTTGAAACGGGGAAAGCATCCCCCACAAGGCAACAGGCTGGTGCGGGCTGAGCGGGCTCCTCCCGGCCGGGTAAGGAGGTGATCCAGGCCCAAGCCCTACACGAGACCATCCTGAACCCGGGCCACCGCCCTGGGAGGTAGCTATTGCCACCTCCCTTTCAGACTCGCAAAATCTGAAGCTCAGAGAGGCTTACGAGCGATGTGCCTGGGGCCACACAGCCGCTAAGTGGACATCAGACCAGGCATCCCCGACTCCAAGCCAAGCAGCACCCCCTCTACCCGCTCCGTGGGCCGAAGGGCAACTTCACCGAGGGATTTTGGCAAACAGGCGACAAAGGCCGGCAAATTCTTCACTCCCATCTGCTGACATGTCTGTTGTCAGCCGCAAACATCTGTGTGTTTCTGCTGCCATCCGGCTGGCTCCCGCCGGTCTCCACCGTCTGTCGGACAAGGGTGGGCTCCCAAGCCGGACCTCCGTGCTTCTAAGCCGACGGGCCACCCACGGCCCACATTGTCTCGGGTCTCGGTGGGCAGGCGGCCCCAGTGAGCGTGTGACCATCTGTGATAGTAAGAGATGGGCACACACTCAGCGTGAACCTGGGTTTCCCAAGGGGGAAACTGAGCCCCGGGGCGGGGGCTGGGGCGGGGGGGGAGCCCCCTGCTCTAGGCTGCCCAGAGAGCTGGAGCAGGGCTACAAGGGGGATTAGGGTGCTTGCTGCTTGTTTGCTTTACTTTAATAGCTTTATGGGCATGTAATTCACAGACCACACGGGCCTCCCATTTACAGGCTCTGCGGTCTATTCACAGCGCCGTGTCTCTGTCACCAGGGTCAACCGCAGACCATTTGCATCCCCCTTCCCCCAAATCCATACCCGTGAGCAGTCGCCCCGACTCCGGTTTTCCCCCAGTTCCCCCTCCCCTGCCTCGGCAACCACGAGCTAATTTCCGTCTTCATGGATTCGCCTATTCTGAACGCGCCGTGTACACGGAATGGCACAGCACACGATCTGCAGCGATCAGCTTCTTTCCCTTAGCACCACGACTGCAAGGCCCCCCCTTGTTGTGGCAGGAATAAGCCCTCCGTTCCTCCGTAAGGCTGAACGACGCTCCCCCGTACGGACAGACCGCGCGCTATCTATCCACGCGTCTGCGACCCATCCTGTGGTTGCACTGGTGTTGGGTGCTTTCTTGTTGTTAACTCCTGGGGACCGACAGCTTCCTACGGGTCAGCCTGACCACGTGCCGTGCGGACAGACCACACAGCCCTCCAGGAGGCAAAGCTGTTCCCGTGTCACAATCATGGAAACTCAGAAGAGCCACAGGCCCGGCTCAAGGATCCAAGTCAGAGCTACCCCCACCCCCCCCCCCAGAGGTCTCAAACTGGAGCCCTGGGGGCCAACATGGGATGCGCGGTTTGCTTTGGCCTGAAAAGCATTTCACAGTTGTTTGATGAGCTGCCCACATTTGAAACTTGGCAGTTGTCGTGTTTTTTTAAAAAAAAACAACTT
Source organism: Panthera tigris (assembly GCF_018350195.1). Lineage (NCBI taxonomy): Eukaryota > Metazoa > Chordata > Mammalia > Carnivora > Felidae > Panthera > Panthera tigris. The sequence goes on along the minus strand of NC_056675.1, from coordinate 31,836,636 downwards.
TCTAAGCGTCTTTTGAAACAAAAAATAGAAATCACGAGATCTGGCCACACGGACCCTGCTTCTCCCCTTCTAGGAGGCTGGGGACAGCTGCTGAAGACTAATGCCACCCCCTTTGGACAAGCCCGTGCTCTCTCCTACCCACCCCCCACCCCAGTTCACCTGCTGGGTTAGGGTGGCTACCCAACACGGTTTGCCCAAGACCATCCCAGTTTTTTAAGTTTTATTTTATTCTTTTAACACCGCCCCAGGGTTTTTTTTTTTTTTCCAGTTTATTTATTTTGAGAGCGAGAGCGTGAGTGTGTGAGCATGCATGAGACGGGGAGGGGCAGAGAGAGGGAGAGAGAGGAGCCCAAGTAGGCTCGGCGCTGTCCGTGCAGAGCCCGACACAGGGCTCAGTCTCACAACTGTGAGATCATGACCGGAGCCGAAATCAAGAGTCGGACACTTAAACCGGCTGAGCCACCCAGGCGCCCCAACTCTGTCCTAGTTTTAAACTGAAGGTCCAGGACCCGGGAAACCCCTTCGGTCCCAGGCAAACTGGTGACGGTTGGTTACCCTGCTGGGCCCGGGGCCTCATCACCCGCTGTCCCTGCTCCCCTAGCATCTTGCACTACAGAACCTCACCCCTGCTTTTGTGGGGTGGCTGGTGTTCTCGGCCACAGTCTGTAACCATTTCTCATTCCGCCCACATCCTCCAGGGCTAACACCAGCCCCCGCTTCCCGCGGGTCCTTGGCGAGATGAGAAAAAGGAAGAGTCTGAATTCTTTGCTAACCTGGACTCACTCCCCGCCCACTCTTGTCCTTTCTTCCGGAGACCAGAGGGCCTCCTGCTGTTGCAAACATCCTTCCTTTTCTGAAACAGCTCAAGGGGGGAAAATGGGCTGGTGAGATTTTTTAACGTGTTCATTACTAAAAACAAAAAGTTAGCAAACTCATGGCCACCTGCAAAAACTTGCTTTTTAAAAAAATTTTTTTTAAGTTTATTTATGTATTTGGAGAGAGACAGAGGCAGTGTGAGCGGGGGAGGGGGAGAGAGAGAGGGAGAAGAGAGAGAATCCCAAGCAGGCTCTGCACTGTCAGCACAGAACCCGACACGGGGCTCAAACTCATGAAACCCTGAGACGGTGACCTGAGCTGAAACCGAGAGTTGGCTGCTTAACTGACTGAGCCCCCCAGGTGCCCCTCAAAAATTTTCTTAATAACCTTCGTATTTTAATAGACTCTCAGAGTCTGTGAAGGTGGTTCAGAATGTTCCAGGGACACTCACATGCACTTCCTGTATCATTAACGCCTTCCTGGGCACTGGCCGCAGGTAATGAACCAACACAAACGCGTTCTTATGAACTGCAGTCTGCTTTCTTCGGAGTTCCTTTGTTTTTCCTAATGTCCTTTTTCTTTTCCAGGATCCCAGTCAGGACCCCACATTATGTGTAGCCATCACGGGTCCCTAGGCTCCTCTGGGCTGGGGACAGTTTCCCTGGTTGGATCCCCTTGACGGTTTTGAGAAGTATTTGTCCCGTACTTTGTAGAATGTCCGTCCATGGGGATTTGTGTGATGTTTTCCTTGCGATCAGAACAGGGTTGAGCGTTTGGGGAAGGAGACCACAGCAAACAAGGGCCATTTTGTCACAGTCGTATAAAGGGTATATGCCTTTGGGGCGCCCGGGTGGCTCAGTCGGTTGGGCGTCCGACTTCGGCTCAGGTCGTGATCTCATGAATGTGAGTTCGAGCCCCATGTTGGGCTCTGTGCTGACAGCTCTGAGCCTGGAACCTGCTTCAGATTCTGTGTCTCTCTCTCTCTGTCTCTCTTTGTTCCTCCCCTGCTCGCACTCTCTCTCATTGTCAAAAATAAAGGAAGATTAAAAAAAAATTTTTTTTTTTTTTTAATTTAAAGGGTAGATGCCTTCAAGATGACTGATCACCGCTGGTGTTAACCTTCTCGCCAGGCTGATGGAGGCAAATTATTTGGAATTCTGCATGGGAGATTTACTCCCAGTTAAGAAAAAAAAACAACAACCAGTTATCAGCAAAGCCCCAAATTCTTGGCTCCCAAGGCTGCAGACTCCAGCCAGCTAAACAGGGTCTGCCAGAGGAGAGCGAGCCCCCTCTGTGCACCAGGCCTGCGTGAGGCATTTTCATTTCCCACACGAGGCTGCTTGCTGGCAGAATGGGGCCCGGCCTCCTCCACTTACTAGATGAGGCTCAGAGAGGGGACGCAGAGCCGCGGGGCCACAGGGGGGCAGCTGTCCCGATTGAACACACCGGATTCCCACCCGTCTCTTTGCAGGCTGTGCTTGCTAAAGCCCCCTGCGGGCGAGCAGGAAGAAACCCAGGCCACGCAGGGGGGCCATTATACCAGCCTGGGTCCTCTGCCCTCTGTTCACGGGGCACCACGGGTGCCCACGTGTGTGCACCTTCAGAGGCCTCCCCCCTACCGCTCCGGAAACTCCAGTTAGGAAATTTAAAAGGTCAAGAGAGGAGCTGCAGGACGCCCCGCCTGAAGGCGCCACCTGGCACCGTCCCTCCCCTTCCCCTTTATACAGGGCATGGTGGCATAGTGGGTGCCCACCGGCAGGGAAAAGCCCCTGCATTTCATTCAAGGAGGCTTGACTGCTCCCTGGATCATGCCCCGAGGCTCATCGCCATCATCCCCCTGCCCCCCTAGCAGAGCAGGGCTGAGCATCGGTGAAACCAGAAAGGCTTACTCCTAAGGGGGGACCTGGGGGTCCTGAACCCCACTCTTGATCTCCAAGTGCTCCCTGGCAGGAGCACCGGACTGGGAGAACCCTCAGGTTGTAATGTACCCCTTGGGAGACTCGGGCTCCCAGGCCCTCGGGGGTCCTTCTTTGTAAAACGGGGTGAGAGCTGGCCCCTTGCGGACTGCCCAGTCCTGCGTTCCCTTCCCCCCACCCCACTCCGAGGCCGGCGGGCCCAGCAACCACGCCCCCGCGCCCGCCTCCTGTGACAGCAGCGCCCCCTTCTGGCCGGGTGCGTCCTGGCCCCCGTGGCGCATCCCTTGCTCTCTGCTTCCCCCTGCAGGTCATTCGGGGAAGGGCAGGTCCGTTGAAAATCACCCCGAGAGAGACCAGAACCCAGTTTCCAGATTTGGGGCACTCCCGGCTTCAGATCCGGGCTCTTCCACCTACTAATGGAAACTTAAGTGTGCCCCTGACCGCATCAAAACTTAACCCGATGCTCTGTCATTTGTAAAATGCATATGACGTATTTTTTATATCTTTATTTTGGGTTGAGGCATAAAACCCTTACAGAAATAAAGACACGTATCTTACTTAAGTCCCGGCTCAACGGACCCTCATAAAGAAAACACACTGGAGGTGGGGGCGGGGTGCCTGGGTGCCCAACTGGTCAAGCGTCGGACTCTTGATTTCGGCTCAGGTCATGATCTCATGGTTGTGAGACTGAGCCCCACGTCACGGTCCCTGCTGACAGCACGGAGCCTACTTGGGATTGCCTCTCTCTGCCCGTCCCCCCCGCCCCCCCGCGCGCTCTTTCTCTCTCTCAAAATAAATAAGTAAACATCAAATAAAAGAAAACACACTCGGGAACTACCCAGGGCAAGAACCGAAACACTGTCAGCATCCCAGAAAACCCCATCCTTCTCATCCCCAATCACTGCCGCCTTGCTTCGTCCCCCCCACATGCAGCCACCAGCCTAAATCCCAACACTGCCTGCCAGGTGCATTGATACTAACCCCCCCCCCCCAGCCCCCCGCAGGATTGTGATGAGGATCGGATACAGGTAATGTGAGCCACAAACCGTTGAGCGTGTACGAAAGCGCCCCATGCGTGCCTCCCTTTCTCTCCCACACTCCCCACGCCCGGTCAACAGGGGCAGAGTCCTTCCCTCAGGGCTGTTTTTGTAGCCCACGCTGAGCGCGACAGAACGGCCGGCTGAATGGCCAGTGAGCAGAACATCTGTGCCTCTCTGGGCTAACATCTGCCCAGGAAATGACTGCCCCGGAGCCTGGTCCATTCTGCATCCTCAATGCTGCCATTTCCACCCGCCCACCCCTGGGTCCCTTCCCCCGGCTAGCCTCTCTCTCTCGAATTCCTCCCTCATCCTTCAAATGGCCCCCAGGCTCCGCTCCCATCCACCCTCGGAACTGCAGCCAAGGTTCTTTTTCTAAAACAACAGATCTCATGAGCCATTCCACTGCCCGCAACACTCCAAGGCTCCCTAGCACCCTAAAGATAAAGTCACGCCCTGCCCAGCATTCAAAATATTTCACTTCACATCTGTTTGAATGGCTGTGAGAGAGAGAGAGACAGAGATAACAAGCATTGGCAATGATGACACACAGTGTGATCTCATACGAGGAATCTAAAAAAGCTGAACTCGTAGACGCAGAGAACAGGTCGGCGGTTGCCAGAGGCGGGGGTAGGGCTAGGGAGTGGAATGGGTGAAGGTGGTCCACAGGTAGAAACTTCCAGTTATGAGACGGGTAAGTCCCGGGCATGTCGCGTACAGCATGGTGACTACAGTTAACAATACCGTGTCCTATATTTGAAAGTTGCCAAGCGTAGATCTTAAAGGTTCTCATCGCGAGAAAACTCAGTTGTAACTGTGTGTGGTGAAAGATGTTAACTAGAGTTACTGTGGCGATCGTTTTACAATGTAGACCTATCTCGGGGCACCTGGTGACTCAGCTGGTTAAGCCTTCGACTTCAACTCGGGTCACGATCTTACAGTTTGTGAGTTCGAGCCCCACTTTGGGCTCTGTGCTGTCAGCACAGAGCCTGCTTCAGATCCTCGGTACCGCCCCCCTCCGCCCCCGCTGCCCCTCTACCCCTCTCTGAAAAATAAATAGATATTAATATATATATACAGGGGCACCTGGGAGGCTCAGTCGGTTGAACGTCTGACTTCGGCTCAGGTCATGATCTCACGGTCCGTGAGTTCGAGCCCCGCGTCGGGCTCTGTGCTGAGAGCTCGGAGCCTGGAGCCTGCTTTGGGAGTCTGTGTCTCCCTCTCTCTCTACCCCTCCCCCACTCTCTCTCTCTCTCAAAAATGAATAAATATTAAAAAAATTAATATATATATATGTATATCAAATCATTATGTCAGACAACTAAAATTAGTACCGTGTTAGGCCAATTATATCTCCGTAAAACTGGAGAGAAAAATCTTGTAGTGCAAGGCCCTGTCTTGTCTCTAATCCAATCATTTACCGTTTCCTTTTCCATCCTAGCTTCCTGCATGCTAAATTCGCTCTGTACCCCCTCCTCCTGTGTGATTCCTGCATCTGGGCCTTTGCACCTGCTGTTCCTGCTGCCTGAAAGACCTCACCTTTATCTCTGTCCACAACTCGTCTTCCAGGGCACAGGTGAAAAGACCTCTCCTCCCTACTCCCTGCGCTGCCCAGAGAAGAGTGGGTCCCTCCTTCCACTTGTCCGTCAAGCCTCTGCCCAGTCTCCGCCTCCTCCAGGAAGCCATTCCTGACTACCCCCACGCCCCCAGAATCCTTCCTTTAGTCTCGGCACTTGTGCACGCTGGGTCGGGATATACTGGGGGTATGCTGGGTGGGGATGTACCGGGTTATTTTTGGTCTCTCTGCCTTTGGGGACCGTGAGCTCTGTGAGGTCAGGGGCCGTGTCTGAGCACGCGGGTGTTTCCCGCACCTTCCCAGGGCCTGGCATAGAGCAAGAAAATCAGTTGGGGGTTGGTGCGTGGACAAAGGAACAAACGAACGGTTGAACGCACGAATCTGGATGAGCGAGCCAGAGCTTGGGAGCACAGGAATGGCGACTGAGCGCCACTGAGAGGGGCCTCTTGGCCTCGTGGGACGTGGAAAGGGCTTGGCTCCTTTCACCTGATCGGAGCCTCGGTTTCTCCAGATGCCAACTTGGGATACTAGTAATACACTTCTCAGGTGGTTGTGAGGACTGAAGGGGGTCACATCGTTGGTTCTACCTGCCAAACTGTCACCGCCTGGACCCGAGCGCCTGATGTGGGGGCTCAGGACGGGATACGAGGAAAGAGTGTCTAGGGCACATTGTGTCCGAGGCCATTCAAGGTCACCCAGCCGGGAGGCCTGCGCTCCCTGTCCTCAATCCTCCAGGCCCCTTGCCTAACACGGGCACCAGGCTCTTCCTCTAGCCGAGCACCCAGGTTTTGCCTGGATCTGGCGTGAGCTTTTCTCAGCCCCCCAGACTTCCCAGGGCTGCCCGCATCCTGTCCCATCCATCGGTGTCACAGCCATCTGGCCCCAGGTCCCCCCCACTTCCCCATCCCCCCGCCCCCTACTTCCCCACCCCACACCCTACACACCCCGCTGTTAATAGGCAACCCCTTCCCCGCAGACAAGTTGACAGAGCCCTTTCATGGGCATTGTCTTCAGGGGGCGTCACAGCCACCCAGGAAATGTGTACTCGAGGCCTGTTTTCACAGCAGCAATGACAGCTGACATCTACTGAGCAGTTAATGTATGTCAGACCCTCTGCCAAGAAGAGCCCGCCCCTCCTCTGCTAATTTAATCTTTAAAAAAAAAAACAAAGCAAGATCCCCAGGAGGTTGGTTCTATTCTCCCACCTTCTAGGTGGGAAGACTGAGGCTCAGGGAGATGCCGTGACTTGCGCACGGTCTTGCGCGGGGAAGCGGCAGACCTGGGATCCACACCCAGACTGAACGACTCTGCAGCCCATGTCTCGGTCCACCGGACACGGCCCCCGGTGGAGGCACAGGGAAGGCAGAGGGACATAAAGACCGAGGCTTGGAGGCATTCTAGATCAGAGAGGCGGTCACGGGAAGCTCTGAGAGACGCTCAAGAGGGTGTCAGGGGGCAGAGAAGCCCGAGGAGGTGTGCTTAGCAGGGGAGGCAGCCCGAGTAAAGGCTTGAAAGTGGGAGTCTGAGTCAATGTCAGTGTCACATCCGAGAGGGAAAGCGTCTGAGAGACTGAGAAAGACACCCAGAAACACGCGCGCGCACACACACACACACACACACACACACACACACATACAGTGTGAGCGTGAGACCTGTCTATGTGATCTGGGCACGCGTTAGCATGACTGTGTGTGCACAGACACATACGTGCGTGTGCACATGTGTCAGTGTGTGCATACCGTCAGGAAAGATGAAACATTTGAAACAGGCAAATAGATAACCGGCGCCTTCTCTGTGCGTCGTTTGTGGTTATCGCGGCCTCTCTCAACTTTAAGGCATCTTACAACTCTTACGTCGTAGCAAGCCGATGGTAATGCAGATTGTGCCCGGATACACTTTACTGCCCTCTGGGTAAGGACCAGCTTTGCACCTGTTTGTACATCCCCGGCAGCGGTCCTGATCGCCCACGTGTGTGTGCTTTTTAATTCTCCTTGAGGTCGGTCGTTACGTCGTATTAGTTCCCTCATTAATTGAGGCGTTAAAGAAAATCTTTGACACACGCTCAAGGATCTTATGTTTGCACGGGAGTGGTGGGTTTCCCTTTGCAAAAAGCGGATCCTTTGATTGCACTCATGTGCCCGCCCTCTCAGGGGCTGCAAAGCTGCGCACAAGCCACCCCCTGCCCTCGCGCCCCTCACCGCCTCTGGCCTGTCCAGCTGACCGCACACAACATCCCCCTGGGGCGGGGACGCCAATTGTGACATTCGTCAGCACTCTCTGTGTGTCCAGCTCTGGACCGTGCTACTTAAATGTCTGAGCTATTTAAACATCATCCCACGCTCCTGTGGGGCAAGCGGTCTCATTACCCCCGCTTGACAGGTGGGGAAACTGAGGCTCAGAGCCTGTGAGAGAGCTAGAGAGGAAGTGGTGAGGCCAGGCTTTGCAGCTCAGCAGCCCGACTTCTGCGTGTGCAGCTTCCTCCACTGTCTACAGGCAAGAGGGTTTGTGGGACCCTCCTCCCCCTCAGACCTGGTGCAGACAGAAATAAGTCCGGTTGTGAAGGATCCTGTTTGCGTGTCGTGATTTTCCCATCAACCTCTGGGAACTGGGCACCTGGGATCGTCCTGGGTGGGACCGAGGGGCGCACTGTGGTGCCGGCGTGTGACCACCTCCTCTCCAGCCCGACTTCCTCTCAGACTCCATCCCAGAGCAGGGCCCAGTGCATCCTACCCGCTCCAGGGCTGCCACAAGCTGAGTGCCAGCACTGGCCCGGAGCAGCTGGGGGACGCTGTCCCTCTGCAGGTCCGCAGGGACACAGCCACTCCGAGTACGACGACCGTGTGCCAGTGCCACCCGGGTACTTCACACGCCACTCCGTGTCCTCACCATCGTTAGGCAGGCCCTGCCTCACTGCCATTGGACACAGGAGAGGACCGAGGCTCAGAGAGGTTAAGCAACTTACCGAAGGTCAACAGGGCAGAGCTGCAGTTTGAACTCAGCTCAGCGTGTCTCCTAGTCCCGGGACAGAGTCGGGCTGCCTTCCCCCGGCTTGCAGGGGCGGCGGTCCTTCTTATCCCAGCCAGAGCCCAGAGGGGACTGCAAGCAGTCGGCAACAGTGGATACTGGTCCCTCGGCCCCCACCCACTCCCTGCCCGGGGATACAGGCAGTGCTTTCACGGGGAGCTGGAGGTGGCCCCCTTCTCCAAGACCAGTCAGGGGACACCGGGACTTCCCGATCAGCTGCGACTGGAGCATTCTGCTACAGGGATGCTCCTCCCTACCTCGGCCTCCGTTCCCCCAACACCGGGATCCTGCTCCCTCCGCCGTGCACAAAGCTAGCTCATGTGCTACCCTACGGGGTGCGAGGTTAGAAAGAGCCGCCCCCCTCTGCTTCCTGTCTCAGCAAGTGGCACTTCCACCCACACGTGTGCACAAGCCAGAGAGCGAGGAGGCCTCCTTACCACCTCCCTCTGCTCCCCTCCCCCACCTCCAAACCCTCCCAGTGGCAGAGACTGCCGGCTGAGCCCCAGCCTCCGCCATCCCTTCTCCCCGGCGTGATAGAACCTCTCATGTGGAGCTGGGTATGGCCACTCAGAATTAAACTACATTTCCCAGCCTCTCTTGTAGCTAGGTAGGTGTCCTCAACCGATTAAATTCTGGCAAACGAGAGGCACGCAACTCCCCGGGAGGTCCTCCCCCTTCCCTGCTCTCCCTTCTGCTTTCCCTTCCCACTCGTCATAGTGCAGGACATGGTGTGATCCATTTGGACCACAAGAGCAAAGGCAGTAGCATGGGAATGGCAGGGCAACAAGGCAGAAGGAGCCCGGGGCCTTAACACCCTGGACCAGCCAAACCAGAAGGAGAACACTCACACCAGGACTATACGAAAGAGGGGACATAGAGTTCTATCTTGTTTAAACCAGCACTTTGGGACTCTGAAGTGGCAGGTGAATCTATGTCCCAACGAATAGAATGACCAGGTTCTGTGCGTTTTATCTCCTAATTACCACCCACGTTCATCTTCTTCTTTCAAATCTCCACCAACTTCACCGCAAAGGCATGGCCCCCTCACTCCCCTCACTTTCTGAGCTCCAGCCTCATGGGCCTTCTGTCAATTGCTTACATGTATCATGCTCGCACCTGCCACAGGACCTTAACACATGCTGCTGCCTGGAACACTTCTTCCTCCTCTCATCATCTAACCATTTCCCACTTTTCCTTCAGATCTCAGCATGACCACCACTTGAAGAAGTGACTCAGTGACTCAGTGACTGAGGACTCAGGGAAGTCCTCAGTGACTGCCCTGACTAGGGCAGAGCCCTTGTGACAACCCCCCCTCCCCCGATAGCATCATGAATTCCTACATAACATGTGCCACAGTTACAATTAAAAATCCCATGAGGTCCCCTCAATTTTGCTGGGAATCTAAAACTGCTCTAAAACAACAGTCTTAGGAGAGCTAACAAAACCAAAAATTCTATGAGAGCATCTAGAAATCTGTCTTCAAAATGCACTGCCCAAAGTATGAAATTCTGCATGCCAGGCTTTTGTTGCTGCACTGCTAGAAACAGCAGAAAACTGGAAACAATCCAAACATCCACTGAGAGGGAACTGGTTGAATAAACCGTGGACTGCCACATAGGAGAGCACTCTACAGCTGTGACAAGGAGCAGGGAAGTTTTTCTGCCACTGCCCTGGAGTGATCTTCGGGATGTGGGATTCATGTGAGAAAATAAAAAAACAAAATCCACGGGACAGAAGTGTGTTTGCCATCTTTTGAATATGTGCGTGGGGTATATACACCCTTGCTTCTTTTTTCAAAAAATACACAATGGAAGAATAAAGCATAAACGAACAAAAATGGTCACCTGTGGAGGAGGGAGGCAACGAGTAAAGGGAAGGGGAGTGGAAGTTAGTCCTCCCCGAGTGTATCTTGTTTCTTATTTTATACATCTAAACAGCTTACAAGAGTGTAAAGCAAAGACAAGAAAAAGGAATCCCCTAAAATATTTAAAAAAAAACAAAAAACGAGTAAACCTGGCTGAAAGTCAAGTTGGCAACCACACTAAAAAGGATGATTGGAAGTGATTTTAAAACAGAACTTTGGTTGTACATCCCTAATGGGCTTTATCCTAAGGACCAGAGAACCACAAAGAAACAGAACCACAAGGCAATCTTCAACTGCCCTCCATCATTTTATAGGTAGTGATTATAGTGGTATCATTATGTTGAAACTATTACCTTTATAATATAGGCTGAAGAGAAAAAGAGATACAAAGGCAGAATCGAAGGAGTTAAATGACAACCCTGTCATCTTGAATGTGAATGAGTTCTCACGTCCTCCAGTTTGAAGCCCCGACTCCGTGAAAACCCAGTGGCAGTGAGCACCCCTGAATGTCCAGACTGTGGTCCCTAATTCCCAGTGATCACCCAAAGGAACAGGACTCCCATGAGAAACAGCTGATTCCAGGTAGATAGTGTGTAAGATGATCCTAGGAGGGCCGTATGTTATGTTCATTTTACAGATAAGGAAAGCGACTGCCAGGGAGATTCAGCGAGCTGCCCAAGGTCATGCAATGGGTAGGGGGCTGTATGAGGATCTGAACTGGGGTCCATGCCCTTAGCCATCTTCTCAGTTGCCTCTTCATTAATGTTTGGATGTTCAGCATCAAAGTAAAAAAGGAAAATGAGGATAACAGCCCAAGCTTGGCAAAGGCCAGTCGGGTCGGGGGGCGGGGAGGGGGGGAGGAGGAGGAGGAGGAGGAGCGTTCAGAACCACGGACAGCACCCCCAATCACTACCCCCCTCATGGGTTCAGCTGTGCCTATACCCAGGGTGCTCAGGCTTGATCAGGGACCGGCTGGGAGGTGCAGACCCAGGTGTCATTATGCCAGCCTTTCTACTGGCCGCTCGTCACACCCTCCTGATGTGCTTGGGGCCAACCAGGCTCTCTCCAAGACCACCACCTTAAGAGCAGGGATCACCACTGAATTCCTCACGGCGCCCAGACAAGAGGCATTCTCACTGCCCAGATGGGGAAACTGAGGCTCAGAGAGGCACTACGCTGACTGAGGTCAGGCCACTGGGAAGCAGCTGATTCTGGCAGCTGATTCTGGTCATTCCCCTTGCCCACCCCGCTTTCCTCTTGTTGGCTCTTTGGAAGGCTGAGAGTGGGGTGCTGGTGGCCCATGCTGAGCGTGAATCACCCTCATCTTGTGTGTGTGTGTGTGTGTGTGTGTGTGTTTGAGATTTCCCCAGCTGCAGCTGTGAGCTGGGGAGAGGAGTCTGGGTACATGAGCTCCAGGCAAGAAGGCTGCTTTTCCCAGCAAAAAAGGAGCAGTAAGCCTGGCATGACTCCCGCCCTCCTCATCCATACAGCACCTGACCAAGTCTACCTCCAGAATATTCCTGGGCACTGTTCTGTCTTCACCCTGACCCAGGCCACCATCAGCTCTCTCTCTGAGAAGCCGGCGGATTGTAGACATGCTTTGAAGGTGGGATTGACAACACCTTCAGGAGATGCACAAATGAATATATTTAGCTGCTGCCAACGTCAACGTGCCTCCGGTTTTCTACCCAGACCTAATTTTATTTCTTTGCAGACAACCACTGAAGTGGAAATCCCAGGCTCTCCATAAGGCCTGGAGGCTGGGCCAAACCCTCCCCTCAAACATCCCCTACCTCACCCATCCCCCACCCCCCCCCCCCACTTCTGCTGGAGGCCATTAAAGAGGCAGCAAATCAATCAAGGACTCCACACTGTGTGCAATGATCAAAACGCGAGGAAATAAAGAGGAGAGAATCATTATAGCTTAAAAGGGATTTAGGAGATCTGCCAGCCAAAAGCAATGTAGGACTTTGTCTCCCAGGGTGAACCAAGCACCCATCAAAATACACTCAGGAAACAATGATAGGAAGGTGGGATTTTCGAGGATATTAAGGGATCATGAACTTCGGGTAGGTGTGAGAAGGGTAATTCCACGAAAATGTGGTTACTGAAGGGAGAGTCCTTATCTTCTAGAGATATGTTCTGAAGGATTTATGGATGAAATGACCTAACGATATGATTTATGACAGGATAAGCCAGCAGCCGTGGGGAGGGCCCCCTACCCTCCCCAGGGTGGCAAGTGGGCGGGGCTGGCCCCAAATCAAGATCATCTAGAGGAAGCTGCACCTGAAAAGAAAAAAAAGAAAGAAAAGAAAGAAACGTGGAGGAAGTTGCACCTTTCCCAGAAGACCTACTTCACATGATTGCAGTCAACGCCCTGTGTCAGGAACGGGGCCAGCCTGCGGTTTACCGATGCGGAGAAGAACACGGCGGGACCCGCCCACTGGCCCACTGTGTGGTGACACTTGTTGATTTTTATACTATAATCCTCTGTACTTTTGTGAGTGTGGTGGGGGGAGTGGGTAATGAGGGTTTGGGTTACCCTGTGTGGTTCAAACCCTGCCTCTGACACTTCTGTGACCTGGGCGAGTCACAGTACCACTAAGTGCCTCAGTTTCCCCATCTGTCAAGCAGGGGATGACAATGTCAGCCTGACGGGGCCATTGTGAGCCACAGGAGTCCACACTGAGAACAGAGCCTAGCATGTCACTCGTGAAAAAGAAATCCTAGCTCTGATTACTGCTACGAGGTAGCATTTGAGCGTTTACGCGGTATTTTTTACTTTTCATTTGTCTGAGCCGATCTGGACCCCACCTCTGTGGAGGAGGACACAGGACAGCCTGAAGGTTTTTTTTTTTTAATCTATTTTTTTAATGGTTATTTTTGTTTTTGAGAAAGAGACCATCAGCAGGGAAGGGACGGGGACAGAGGATCCGAAGCTGTCAGTGCAGAGCCCAACGCAGGGCTCGAACTCAAGACCCATGAGATCATGAGCTGAGCCGAAGGCGGACCCTCACCGACTGAGCGACCCAGGCTCCCTCAACCTGAGGGCTTTTTCAACAGATGGGGATGTAATTCATATACCATGCAATTCGCTCATTTCAAGCACACACCGCTGTGGACTTCAGTGCATTCACGTATCGAGCACCACAATCAATTTTGGAATATTACCCCACATCAGGGCACTGCTCCAAGGTAGGGTGGTGAGTCTGAGCCCTCTTCTGACTTCTCTCATGGCAGAAGGGGCGGGCTGTGAGGACCGCGACCTCAGGAGCTTCTGAGGAACAGTTCTCAGGAACTGCCAGCGGGCAGGGCCTGGGGTGTTCTTTAGGGACCCCGGGGAACTGTCCGCTGGCCCGGCTTAGAGATACGTCGCATGTATAGCAATCACGTGAGCTGTATCTTTAGAGAAAGGTGCCCACAGACCCCAGTGTGGCTTTCTCGAGATCAGTGATAACCTGCCACAATTTCCCAAGAGGGAGGGAGAGACAACCTCTACCTACATAGGGGGGGTTCGAGCTGCTACGAGGCCCATTGAGGGGCATTTAATGACCGGCCCCTGGAAGAAGGGCAGTGAGGGAGGAGTCGCACGGCTCTGGGGTGTCTGACTGAGCCACTGGGGAGCTGGTAGCGACATTTACCACCATGGGAAAGGGGGACAGTGAAGGGAGGGGTAGGAAAGGGACAGAAGAATCTGTAACTCCCATCAGAAAACTGTCCTGAGGGGGCACCTGGGTGGCTCAGCCGGTTAAGCACGGGACTCCTGATTTCTGCTCAGGTCATGATTTCACGGTTTGTGGGTTCGAGCCCCGAGTAGGGCTCTACACATGGGATTCTCTTTCTCTCTCTGCCCCTCCCGGTTCACAAGCACACACTCTCTCTCTTTCTCAAAATAAATACATAACCATTAAACATACACACACACACACACACACACACACACACACACACACACCCAAAACTGTCCTGAGGCTCTGACAGGGTTTGACAGGCCTTTGGGATGAGACTGAGCTGATTTCAAATCCTGACTCCTGCCTTCTGAGTCACGTGGCCTGGAGAAGCCTCGCTGGCTGCCTGGGTCTCCTGATCTGCAAAATGCAACAGCTGTGAGGCTCTGGGGGGCTCAGACCCGGCAGGTGGAAGGAGGTCCACGCGTGTGGCCTTCACCCTGAGCACTAGCTCCCCTCTCTGGCTCAGGTCCTGGGGAAACCCCACCCGAGGGAACACCTACAATGGGGGAAAGGGGTGATGCTGGAAAGACCCTGGGAAAGGACTGACACAGGGCACTGCGGGTGAGGGGCTTTCCATGCTCAAGTGGAAGGGAGATTCTGGTGGCTGAGAGGAGAGAAACCTGCCACACCTCCAGGGTCACGGTGATGATAGTCTCCACTCTCCCCTCCCCCCACCTCTGCTTGGCCCCCATCACATCACTGTTCCAGTAGTGATCCCTCTCTGAAATCTCTCATACAATTACCTTATTAACTTGCATGTGCCCTGCCTCCTTCTCTAGGATGTCAGCTCTTCCTGTGGTGACCTGTCCCCAGGACTTGGCATGTGCTTCCTGAATGGCTGAAAGGACACTCCCCGCGGGGGGCTGGGCTAAGCAGGACAGGGGCTTCCTGGGAAGGAGCCCCGGGTTCCCAAGGAAGCCTGGGAACGGCAGCGGGCTCTCAGCCAGAAGGCAGGTGAGGTTCCCTGCCCAGCGAGGGTCACCCAGCAGCTCCCAGGAGGGACGGCAGGGTGGGGCTCAAAGGTCTCCTCCCCAGGGCACCAATTGCTGGGATTCTGGGAGGGAGAAGGGTGTTGGCTCCTGGAATATGTTTTCCATGGGGACAGGGTCAGCACCCCTTGTGTCCCCAGGCCCCTGGCTCTGGGGGGACTCCTGTCTGTTTGGTGACTGGTGGGCGGCCAGGGACTCCGGGCTCATCAGACCTTGTTCCTGACAAGGGGCTGCTCCTGGCTGGCCTGGCCCCTGCTTAGGCAGGACCAGGCCTCACCCTGGGTCTGCCTGTTCTTCTCTCTGCAGAGCCGGTCCCCACCCGGCTGGGGGTGGGGGGTGGGGGGTGGGGGGTGGGGGTAGCTCTTTGCTCAAAATCCTCTGAACTCCTCATCCTTCCATCCTTGCCTCAGTCCCAGTGGCTCAGGGGCTGTAGGAGCCTCCTCCCTGTTCTCTCAGCCCCTTTGATCTGTTTTCCATGTGGCAGAACAACACGGCCATGTTCTAAAATTTGACTGGAGTCCCACCCCAGGGATGCCAAATCCTTGCACGTCCTGGCATTTCTCTGAGGGTAAAAGTTCAACCACCCTCCCCTCAGCCCCGACCCTCCCACCCTGGTCTCTGTGCTATGGTGTCTCACATGCTCCCCTCTACGTTTTCCTTGACCACTGGGCCTTTGCACATGCGGTTCCCTCTGCCTGGTTAGTTGTTGATTCTCAGCTTGCAGATCAGGCCTCAAATGTCACTTCTTCTTCTTTTAATGTTTTATTTATTTTTGAGAGAGACACAGACAGACAGAGGGAGATTGGGGGAGGGGCACAGAGAGAGGGAGACACAGAATCCGAAGCAGGCTCCAGGCTCTGAGCTGTCAGCACAGAGCCCGACGCGGGGCTGGAACTCACAAACCGCGAGATCATGACCTGAGCCGAAGTCGGACGCTTAACCAACTGAGCCACCCAGGGGCCCCTCAAACGTCATTTCTTCCAGGAGACCTTCTCAGACCCCTAGCCAGGTCACATCCCCCTGCTACACACTCGAGGGGCACCGTATTTGCCTTCAGGGACTGTATGGGGTAATTATATAACTATTTGTTTAACATCTGCCTCCCCTTAGACCTCGAGTGCCCGGGGCGTGGGAACCCTCTCTACCCAGCTTCCCCCAGGACCGCACCTGGTATCTCAAAGTTTGGGGACTGGGAAGACAGGTTCATTCCTTCACGCACTCATGCGTTTGCTTCCAGTAAGCGCTTACTAAGAATCCACTGTGGCCGGGCTACAAAGTTGGTATAGACCTGATCCCAGCCCTGTGGGGCCCACAGAGCAGGGGTGCAGGGAGGGCTTCCTCCTGCGAGTCTTAGACAGTGGGCAGGGGGTCTGAAAGGCTGGGGAGGGGACCACTAGGCTCGGGAACAGCCCATGCAAAGATGTGGAGGCCGGGAAAGACACGCACGGTTGTGAGTATGTGGGGCTGCGATGCAGGGAGGGAGGAAGGGGGCAGAGAAAACAAGGACAGACGGAAAGGCTGAGGCCCCAGGAATCAGAGCAGAAACTCAGGGCCTAGGGCCACCTTCCTGCCTCAGCAGCTCACTTCCCTCTGGCCTCCCAGCCCGGCAGCTCAGGGCCCGCAGGAGACATGCTCGCTGGCTCCAACCCCTTCCCTCGGGGGCCCCTAGCAGCAGGGACAGGGCCTGGCAGGGGCCCAGGGCAGTGTGTGCGGGTTTTCCTCAGTGCATCAGCAAGCAGGGAGCCCTGAGGGGCACCAGCTCTGCTCAGAAATGATCCTCATTTTCGGGCACACCCCAGTCGGCCAGGGCTCTCGCCGAGTGCTCAGGCCGCCCGTGGACCAAGCCCAAGCTACAGATGGAGAAAGCGGGGCTTGGGGAGGTGTGGGGGGTCTCAGAGCTGGGATGGGGCACAGTCAGGCCTGAACCCACAGACCGCGGGGCTTCGAGCGCAGAACAATGCTCTCTCAGGAGCCGGTTCCGTGTGGGGCAGTCTGGTCCCAGGCAAATCCCCTCCCCTGAGTCACACGGGGCCTGTTGGGGCTCAAGGTGATCACAACAGCTTCAGTGCTTCTAGGTCCGGCTCTGAGCGTTCTGTGCACACGAAGGCACCGACCTCACCATACCCCAGAGGCCGGTACTATGGTCAGCCCATCGGCCCATTCCAGAATCACAGGCATTTCCTGACAGGACAGGCACACTGCCTGAAATCGCAGCATTTGTAGAGACCCTGAGGAGCCTGCCGGCTCCGGATCACCCTGAACAGGAAGGAGCGGCTAGCTGGCTGGGCACAGAAGGTTCTGGGGCTTGGAAGGTGGGTTGTGCTATAGGAATGTGCCCTCTACCCATCTCTCATCTCACACGTGGAGGCCAGCAGGCCAGTTCCATCTTGACTCCTGGCACCACCTTCCCTTCTGGAAGCTTCTTCCTGCCTGGAGGGAGATCCGAGGGGGCAGAGTCCCGTCTGGACCCTTGTGCCCCGGTATCCCAACCACAGCCTCATCCCCAAGCACAGGGTCTCAATCCCTGCAGGGGTAACTTCTCAGCTCTCCCTGATTACGTTATATTCTTGTTACTATATTGCTAAATTGTAATGACCCCATATTAATGAAATATGATATCACTATACAGGACTAGTCTACTATCCTCGTAACTTTGGCAGGGAGGTCTCTCGGACCCTACCATCTAGTAATATTGCCATCTGGGACTTGAAATTTCCCTGAAGTTAGTAGTTCTTATTTTCCACCTGTTTATAAAAGCTGCTCATGAACCTGAACTGTTTTTTGGGAACAGCACCCACACTGCAGGGTTGTGAGGATGATCGGATGAGTGGGCCGGCGATCGGGGAGGTCGGTGCTCAACCAACGGCAGGTTCCGTTTCTCTAGCTCGGCAGCACCATGTTTTCATATGTTCCAAATTATTCTTTAAAATCAAGAAATCAAACAGAATAAGGCCTATCCATGTGTGATGATGGGAAGTGAGTTCTGAGATATATTTTCAAGTAAGAAGCGCAAAGAACAGCATGTATAGAAGATCACCATCTGTATTTTTAAAAATGGGGATATCTCATTCATGCAACTGAAGAGCAGAAAACAAACATCTCATTTAAAAATGGGCAGGGGCGGGGTGCCTGGGTGGCTCAGTCGGTTAAGCGTCTGACTTCGGCTCAGGTCATGATCTCACGGTTTGTGAGTTCGAGCCCCGCGTCGGGCTCTGGGCTGACGGCTCAGAGCCTGGAGCCTGCTTCGGACTCTGGGTCTCCCCTCTCTCTCTGCCCCTCCCCCACACGCGCTCTGTCTCTCTCTGCCTCTCAAAAATAAAAAAAAAAAAAAACGAATAAAAAAATTAAAAACCAAAAAACAAACCAAAGAGGAAACCGGTGTCGGCGAAGATGCGGAGAAAAGGGAAGGAACCCTTGCGCGCTGCTGGTGGGAACGCAAATTGGTGCAGTTCTCAAAAAGCAAATAAATAAAAATAGAACTGCCATGTGATCAGTAATTCCACTTCTGGGTATAGATCCAGGAAATGACATCACCGTCGCTAAAAGATACGGATTCACTGCAGCACTATTTCCAACAGCCAAGACATGGAAACGACCTACGTGTCCATCGATGGATGAATGGGTAAAGAAAATGTGGTGGATACGTATACAGCGGAATCCCACCCGGCCATAAAGAAAGAAGGAAATGCTGCCATTTTCAACAGCGTGGATGGAACTTTGAGGGCTTCCCGCGAAGCGCAATCAGTCAGACAGAAAGTTAAATGTTGTGTGATCTCATTTACACGCGGAATCTGGAAAAGCCGCATCATGGAAACAGAACAGGTTGGTGGTGGTCAGGCACCAGGGCCAGGGATGGGGCCGGGGGTGGACGCGGTGAAGGCGGTCAAAAGGTTCAAATTCCCGGTTACAAGAGAAGTAAGTCCTGGGGCTGTCGCATACAGCATGGCGACGACAGTTAATAATACTGTATTGTGGACGTGAAAGTTGCTGAGAGAGTAGATCTTAAACGTTCTCATCACAAGAAAAGCACCTCTGTAACTCTGTGCGGTGACCGATATTAAGGCCACTTACTGTGGTGATCTTTTTGCAATGTATGCAAATATCGAATTATTATGTTGTACACCTGAAATTAATATGCTGATTATGTCTCAAAAAGATAAATAAATAAAAAGGAGCAGGGGAGCCTGGGCGGCTCAGCTGGTTAAGGATCTGCCTCTTGGTTCGGCTCAGGTCATGATCATGCTGTATGTGAGTTCGAGCCCCACGTAGGGCTCTGTGCCGACAGCATGGGGCCTGCTTTGCATTCTCTCTCTCCCTCTTTAGCTGCCCATCCCCAACTCGTGTTCTCTCTCTGTCTCTCTCAAAATAAATAAACGTAAAATATATATACCAAAAGAATGGGGACATATCTAATCTGTCCATCCACCCATCCATCTGTCTCCTGTGTTCACACAGGATATGTCTGGAAGGGTGCACAGGGGACATATAATGTACCCCTGGACCCCCACCCCTCACGCTTTTCTCTCTCTTGTCCCTCTCCCTAAAACGCACATGGCATACTATACACTTTACCTCCTTATTTGTCGTCTGTCTCTTCCAGAGAAGAAGCCCCATGAGGGCAGGGGTGTTTGTCCACCGTGTTGGCCGCTGTGACCCCTGAGCCAGAACGGCGCTGTCCCAGGGGGTAACCAGCAGGCACAGGTGACGACTGAGCACTTGCAATAGGGCTGCTTGGGACAGAGATGTGACATGAGTCAAATACACACTGGGTTTTGAAGGCTCCGTGTGTGCTATGACTCAACTGTGTCTCCCTCCAAAACTCACATGCTCAAGCCCTAATGCTCACTTGGTCAGAAAGTGACTGTATTTGAATTTTTTTAATGTTTATTTATTTTTGACAGAGAGAGAGAGAGAGAGCACGCGAGCACAAGCGGGAGAGGGGCGGAGAGAGAGGGAGACACAGAATCCGAAGCAGGCTCCAGGCTCAGAGCTGTCAGCACAGAGCCCGACGCGGGGCTTGAACTCACGAACTGTGAGATCATGACCTGAGCCAAAGTCAGGCACTTAACTGACTGAGCCACCCAGGCGCACCTGAATGTGACTCTATGTGGAGACAGGGCCTTTAAAGAGGTGATGAAGGTAAAATGAGGCAGTTAAGAGGGGCCCTAATATGATGTGACTGGCGTCCTTATAAGAGGAGATTAGGAAACAGGGACACAGGCACAGAGACAACACAACGTAAGGACTCGGCCAGAAGCAGACCATCTACAAGCCAAGGAGAGAAGCCTCAGGAGAAACCAGTTCTTCCCGCGCTTGGTCTTGAACTTCCCGCCTCCAGAGCTGTGAGCAAGTACATTTCAGGTGTGTAAACCACCCAGCCTGTGGGACTTTGTTATGCAGCCCCAGCAGGCTAGTCCGGGATGAAAAAACAATGTAAGCTATCTCATTAATAATTCTTAAATTGGTTCCACGTCCTGGGTTTGGATATAGTAAACTAAAGAAACATATTATAAAAATTAATTTCACCGGTTTCTTTCTACTTTTTTTTTCAAACGCACCTCCTTGAAAAGTTAAAATTTCACCTGCGGCTCTCATTTGAGGCTCGTGATCACATTCCTATCGGACCTCACAGCCTAGCACGGTGTCTGGAACATAGTAGGTACTCAACGAACATCTGATGGATGAATGAATGAGATCGCTGGCTTTGGGAAATGACTGGGGGACAGAAGGGAGGGAGCCTGGCTCGTCCCTTTGGTTAAGTATCTTGTTAAAAAAAAAAGATCTAAATTAAAACATGATAATATACTCCTTGCGATGACTTAATATATTAGAACATAAGTGACATTAACACTCATGCACTTAAAAGATGCCCCTCATGGGTATAGACATAAAAGCCAGCCAGCAGGTGCTTCGGATGGAGTGCCGGAAAGTTGTGATTCAGAGGGCAGGGGCATCCCTCCCCACACCCAGCGTCAGGCGGGGAAGCAGACCCCAGAGTCCGTGCACAAGCCCCTTCCCCAGGATGAACAAAACACAGGTGGGGCCCAGGTATAGCCCTCAGGGTCAATGACCTAAGTACCACCCATCCCAAACTCCCTCCAATCCTCCTGTCTGCTTCTGGGGTTTGCTTTGTCCATCTGTAAAATGGGCACATTTGGCTCACACCGTTAAAAAATAAAAAAAAAAAATTCTTATTATGGAAAATTTCAAACATTGGCAAAGGCATAGAAAATAGAAAGGGAGCCTCTAAACACCACACTTACCCTCAACAACCGTCAACTCGTGGCCAATCATTTTGTTTGACATATACACCCCCTCTCCACCTGATTTTTTTTAAGTTTTGTATTTATGTAAGTAATCTCTACACCCCAGGTGGGGCTCAAACTCTCGCCCCCAAGATCCTGAGTTGTACGCTCTTCGGACAGAGCCAACCAGACATCCCTTCACCTGATGATTTTAGTTGTTGACGTTTATTTATTTATTTTGAGAGCGTGCGAGCAGAACAGGAGCACAGAGAGAGAGGGAGAGAGAGAGGATCCCAAGCAGGCTCCGCCCTGTCAGCACGGAGCCCGACATGGGGCTTGAACTCAAAACCGTAAGATCACGACCTGAGCTGAAACCGAGAGACGGGCACTTAACCGACTGAGCCACCCAGGCACCCCTCCACTTGATTATCTGAAAGCTTATCTCCAACCGTGGTATTATTATACCAAATAAAAGTGAACAATTATACCCTAATATCATCCAGGATCCCTGTGGTAATTTCCCTGAATATCAATGAAAAAACCACAATGTGTTGTTCAAATGAGTGTGTCCCAATCGGGATCCAAACAAGGTCTACGCCTTGAACTTTTCTCAAATCTCCTTTAACACAGCTTCTAGATTACTCCTGCAGTTCCTTCGGTCCTGCCAGTATCCACCCTCCTATCAGTTATCTATCTGCTGCACAACAAATGGCCACATAGCTTAGCGGGTTAAAACAGCAAAAGTTACCTCACGGTTGTTGTGGGGCAGGAGTCTGGGCGTGGCCTCCTCCAGCTCAGGGTCTCTCACAGGCTCTCGGCCTGGGCTGTGGTCTCATTCGCAGGCTGGCTGGGGAAGAATTTGCGTCTGAGCTCACTCACTAGATGTTGGCAGCATTCGGTTCCTTGCCGTTTGGTCCCCTCCAACGTGGCAACTTGTTTCACCAAAGGGAGCAAAGGAGAGAGAGAGAGAGAGAGAGAGAGAGAGAGAGCGAGAGAGCAGTGAGTCGTGGGTCTCTGGCTTGTGCACCTAGAGAAGCTGCTGAAACACAGCTTGATGGGGCTCCTGACTCAGTAGGCTTGGGTGGGTCCCAAGAATGTGGATTTCTTGTTTTTTTTCTATCTATCTATCTATCTATCTATCTATCTATCTATTGAGAGAGGGAGGGAGAGAGAGGGAGAGAGAATCCCAAGCAGGCTCTGTGCTGTTAGCACACATGAACCATGAGATCATGACCGGAGCTGAAATCAAGAGTCAGACGCTTAACCGACTGAGCCTCCCAAGGAGCCCCGGAATGTGCATTTCTAACAAGTTCCCAGGTGACGCAGAGGACCATGCTTTGAGAAGTACTGTGAATTATAGGGACCTCCCTTCCTTCAGTTTTAATTTCTTCCTTACATTTTATCTGTTGGTGGGTGACTTAAGAATTCCCAGGTCAGGCCACTGATTTCAGCCCTGGTGGCGAATAAGAATTACTTGGCATGTTTTAAAAAAGATGGGGACTTAGAGGCCCCATTCAAGACCGACTGAATCAGAAAATGGGGTGGGAGTTTCAGAGATGGGTTTCTATTTCTTTTTAACATTTATTTATTATTGGGAGACAGAGAGACACAGAGCGTGAGCAGGGGAGGGGTAGAGAGAGAGGGGGAGACACAGAATCTGAAGCAGGCTCCAGGCTCTGAGCTGTCAGCACAGAGCCCGATGCGGGGCTCGAACTCACGGACCTGAGATCATGACCTGAGCCGAAGTCGGACGCTCAACTGACTGAGCCACCCAGGTGCCCAAATGGGTGTTTCTATTTTTAAAGCTCTGTGTGTGATCCTCCTGTGCAGCCAGGCAGGGTTGAGACCCACTGGGCAAAGAGAATGGGGGCTAACCCTGGGTAAGTCCCTTTAAATACTCACAGTGCTATCAATGACTGGGGTTTATTGGGGTGTCTCTCACATGACAAGCCCTGAACTTGTATCTTCTTGTCTCATTGTCACCAGGGCAATTGCGAGGCAGGTGTGATGGCTCATTACCCCCGTCCCACAGATGACAAGAATGAGGCTGACACAGAAGGGACTTCCCCAAGGTCACCCAGTGTGGGGATTTTCAAGTATATTCCATGGGGGATTTTCAAGTAAATTCCTTGACACCCCTTCCCTCAAAAAGTGGAGCTGTGAGCTGGACTTAGTGACCACTTCTAGGGAACAGAATATGGTAGGAGTGATGGGGGGTGACTTCCGTGACGAGCATTCTGCTTGCTCCCTACCTGGAATCACTCAGGCTGGGGAAGCCGGCCGCCATATTGCAAGGCCACTCAAGAAGCCCATTGGAGAAGCCCTCGCCGTGAAAGAACGGAGGCCTCCTGCCTACAGCCAGGTGAGTGAGAGCCGCGTGGAGGTGGGTTCTCCAACCGTGAAGCCTTCATGTGACTGCAGCTCTGGATGGCCTCTTGTCCGCAGCCTCATGAGGGACTCTGAGCCGGAACCAACCAGTTGAGCCACTCGGGAATACCTGACCCATAGAACCTCCAAGAAAAAACATGCCTGCTAAGGGTTGGGGAGTTTGTTGTGCAACGATAAACTCATACACGCCAAAAGACAATCTCAGGTCTGAGTGGTTCCGGGGGACTCCACTCTTACTCCGGCCCCTCAGGCAGAGTCTTCCAACAGGCAGGTGTGGGGGACATGGGCTTTGTAGTTTCAGGGATGGGTGTTCATGAGTCCCTACCCCACACATGCGCAGACCTGGGAGCCCTCTGCCCCCAGCCCATGTCCCAGCGTGGCCGCAGACTGACCCTGGGAGGTCTCCCCCTAGCAGGGCCCCACGTTTCCTGGGGCACTGGACTGTAAGGGCCACGGAGGTGGGGACAGGACTGGTGGTCACCACAGAAGCTTATGGGGCACATAGCAGGTGTTCAATAAACAGCCGTTTCATGAATCATTCCCTTGAACCAGCTTCTTCGGGGGGACGTGTTGGCTGATTAGAAGCCCTTTTTTGCATGCAGCACATCAGGGGTCTGTCTCCTGCAGGAGGCTGCAACTCCCTGAGGGGTCACTCTGCCTTTATACCCTAAACGGGGCTGGGACACCGTCCCTGGAGGAGCAAATGTAGTAACAGCACCTCCAGCGATCAGTAACTGGAAAGTGACAAAGCTGGGTTCAAAGGCAGCTCTGAGCCCCTTGTCTACTGGTGGCCACAGGCCTAGAGCACGTGCTGGAGTCTCCGTGTTCTCTCGGTGGGAAGCCCCCAGCTCTCTGATGTAGACAAGGGGGCTGTGTGCTCAGGCTCAGCTGTGGATAAAAGCCTCGGGGAGCCGGGCCTTGGGAGTAATTCCTGCCTGACCCCAAAGCCACCCCAGGCCCAGAATGGCAGCTGTGAATAATGGATGACCCTGGGGGAACATTATGGCCCATGATTCATCTGGTCTATGGCCTATGGAGGGAGAGGCTGGATGGACTTCCCCAACAGCCTCTCATGAGTTCAGAGTCAAAGGCAGGGGCCCCAGGGGAATCGGGGGAGGGGGGTCAACCTCACTGCCTACTGCCCCTCCATTTCAACCTTCAGATGCTTCCTCCTGGAGAGGCAGCCATTCCGCTCCCCAGGCCCAGGGGCTGGACTCTGGACTACGGAGGAAAGGAAGGGAAATGGCTTTGATGGGTGGTGGTGATGGATGAGGGGTCTACAGCCAGACTGCCAGGGTCCGAGTCCTCTACTGCATGCTAGCTGTGTGCCCTCAGAGGATTTACTCACCCCCACTGAGACTCAGTTTCCTCATCTGTAAACGGTAGGGAATAACATCTATTTCGTGGAGTTGCCAGGGGCCCACTGACTTAATAGCACATATCAAGTACTCGGCAAGTGACCTGGCACACAGTAAGTGCTCAATAAATGCTAGTCAGTGTTCTTATGCTGTGTACCAGGCAACGTGGGGAGCATTCTGCATATTTTAACTCATATAATCTCCATACCCAGGGCAGTATCCACTGTTGTACAGATGAGGAAACTGAGGCTCACAGACATGAAGCTTAAGATTTCACAGGCGACAGTCCATGCGAGAAGCAGAATTTGAAAAAGCAGAATTTGAGAAAATCCGGTGAGCAATTTCCAGTACACTCCAGAGTTCCAGTCGAATGTCCTGTCCCACTGTTCCCCAAATACACCTGCTACCCTACAAAAGCCCCTGAGATTATACGACCGATCCCTACCTCGTACCATCTATACAAAGCTCAACTCTAGACTGAAGACTTAAATGCCAATGATCAACAAAAAACACTTAAAAGTCTTCAATAGAAATTATAGGTAAATCTCCTTTAGAACTCAGTGTTGGGAAGGATGATAGATTATGAACTCAAATGTCTAAAACAAAGCTGCAGAACCTTAGTAGAAAGTATATGTGAAGATGTTTTAGTCCGTAGGGTTGAGAAGGATGCTTCGTATCATTAGTGATCAAGGAAATACAGATCAAGATCTCAACTAGAAATAATTTTATACTCAATTGGCAAACATTTTCAAATCTAAAAATACCAAGTGTCAGAAAGGACATGGGTGGCACATGCTGAGGGTAGGAATGTAATTAGTACAACCACTTTAGGGACGCCTGGGTGGCTCAGTCAGTTAGGTGTCCAACTTTGACTCAGGGCATGATCTCACGGCTCGTGGGCTTGAGCCCCACGTCGGGCTCTGTGTTGGCAGCTCGGAGCCCAGAGCCTGCTTCGGATTCTGTCTCCCTCTCTCTCTGCCCCTCCCCCGCTGGTGCTGTCTCCCCCTGTCTCTCAAAAATAAATAAACATAAAAAAAAAATTTAAACAAAAACCAAGTGGGACACGGCCCAAATGGGACACGACCCAAAAGGCCATCCGCAGGAGAGGTGATGGATCAGGGGTCCACTGACCTAGTGGACTGGGACAGAACAGCTAAAACAAGTGAACTATTATGGGTCAATCCTAGCTACATACTATTACATAAAGAAACTAAGTCCCAGAAGATTCACGTGCCCTGATACCATTTTTTGGTGGCCTGGATGCCCTTTGCTGTGGATTGAATTGTGTTCCCCCTCCTCCAAAAACATACTCAAGTCCTAATCCTTGGAACCTGTAAATATGAACTTATTTGGAAACAGGGTCTTTGCAGATGTGATTAATTAAGTTTAGATGAGGTCATACTGGGTGAGAATGGGCCTCACCCATGCGTGGTCGACTAATTTTTTTGACAAGGGTACCAAGAACACACAGAGGTGAAAAATAAGTCTCTTCAATAAGTGGTATTGGGAAAACTGGATATCCACATGCAAAAGTATGAAACCAGACCCCGTCTCATACCACTCATAACAATTAACTCAAAATGGATCAAAGACTTACACGTAAGACCTCAAATCATAAAACTTCCAGAAGAAAACATTGATGTTAGTCTTAATGTTAGTCTTGGCAATGATTTCTTATATAAGATACCAAAAGCACAGGCAACAAAAGCTAAAACAAACAAGTGGGACTATATAAAACCAAAGAGCTTGTGAAAAGCAAAGGAAACCATCCATGAAGCGAAAAGGCAATCTACGGAATGGGATCCCAAATATATAAAGAGCTCATACAACTCAATAGCCAAAACAGCAAACAATCCGATGGAAAAATGGGCTAAGGACCTGAACAGACATCTTCCCGAAGAAGATACATGAATGGCCAACAGGTAGATGAAAAGGTGCCCAACATCACTCACCACCAGGGAAACGCAAATCCAAACCACAAGGTGATACCGCCTCAAATCCGTTAGCATGGCTGTCATCACAAAGACAAGAGACAAGTGTTGGGGAGGAAGTGGGGAAGGGGAGCCTTGGTGCACTGCGGGTGAGAATGGAAACTGGTGCAGCCAGGAGGGAAAACAGTATGGACGCTCCTCAAAATATCAAAAGTAGAACTACCCTACGATCCAGCAATCCCACTTCTGGGTATAGATCTGAAGGAAAGGAAATCAAGATCTTGAAGAAACACCTGTACCCTTATGTCTCTGCAGCGATATTCACAAGATCCAAGACATGGAGACAAACTTTAATGTCCATCAACGGATGCATGGATGAAGAAGGTGTGGGACACACACACACACGCACACACACACACACACACACACACACACACAGAGGCAAGCATGTGAGGGGACGGGTGTGTCGATTACCTTGATATACCATGTATATCCATGGTTGAGAAGGATGTTCAGCATCACGATATAATTATCTTGGTACATAATGTATATGTGTATCAAATCATCATATTGTATACTTAAAAAATTTTTTTTAATGTTTACTTATTTTTGAGAGAGTGGGGGAGGAGCAAAGACAGAGGGTGACACAGAATCCAAAGCAAGCTCAGGCTCTGAACTGAGCTTGGACGCTCACGAGTGCGGGGTTTGAACTCACAAAATGAGAGATCATGACCTGAACCGAAGTCGGACGCTCAACCGACTGAGCCACCCAGGCATCCCTGTACCCTTTAAATATATAGTTATATTTGTCGATTACTCTTCAATAATGTAGGGGGGTGGGAGGGAGAGACAATGACACACAGGGGAGGTCACTTGGGACAACGGTGGCAGACACTGGGGTGACGCGTCCACAGGCCAAGGACCGCCAAGCCTGGCTACCAGCCACCAGGAGCGACAGGGAACAACAGATCCTTCCCTGGAACCTTCAGAGGGAGCACGGCCCTGCCGACACCTTGATATCAGATCTCTGGCCTCCTGGACTGAGAGAGAATAAATTTCTATGGTCTTAAGCCGCCAGGTTTGTGGTTATGCGTCCCAGCGGCCCCGAGAAGCTAATATACTCTTCTAATAAAGTGAGCGAGAAGAAACTAAAATTAAAAACACAGGGAGAACTTGTTTTGTCACGCTTCGCTTCACTGTGCATCACGGACACTGTGGTTTTTTTTTACAAACTGAAAGTTCGTGGCAACCCTGTGCTGAGCAAGTCTATGGGTGACTTTTTCCCCAAAAGCATCTGCTCGCTCTGTGTCTCTGTGTCACATTCTGGTAATTCTTGCAAAATGTTCCGCACCTTTTCATTATTGTTCTATTTGAACTGCGGCAGTGTCATGGTAAAACTTTAACGGATGAGGATCTGCTTCCTATGAAGGAGCAAAGAAAGTGGTTCCTTGAGATGGAATCTACTCCTGGTGAAGATGCCGTGCAGGTGGTTGAAACGGCAACAAGGGATCGAGAATATTCCAGAGACCGAGCGGAGGAAGGAGCAGCGGGGTTTGGAGGACTGGCTCCAGTTTGGACAGAAGCTCTACACTGTGGGTGACACGCTCGCGAGGAGCGTCACGTGCTACAGAGAAATTGTTCTGGAAAGGAAAGCCATCGATGCGGCAAACTTCACTGTTGTCTCATTTTAAGAAACCACCAGAGCCACCACCCCCACCTTCAGCAGCCACCAGCCATCACCATCGAGGCAAGACCCTCCACCAGCAGAAAGGTTATGACGCACTGAAAGCTCAGACGATGGCTAGTGTGTTTTTAGAATTGCTAAAGGCATGTGCATCGTTTTTTTAGACCTAATATTATTGCGCACTTAATAGGCTCCAGTGTGGTGTAGACATAACTCTTACATACCCTGGGAAGCCAAAAAAAAATGCATCTGACTCGCTTTATTGCGGTATTTGCTTTACTACGTTGGTCTGGATAAAATCGACAATATCTCCACCGTGTGCCTGTATATTTTTTAGGATGTGGGTATGATAAAACCAATCAAAAGGGAAAGCAGGCTGAGATACAGACAGGATACAAGGCAGGGATGGGAGGGCTGCCTCGGGATTAGATGTTGGCCATTGTTAGGGTCCTAGCTTTTGATGGATGGGCGTAGTATGTGACTAAAATAATTATGGCAATTTTTAAGGGGGCTTGCGTAGCTCAGTCGGTTAAGCATCCAACTTCAGCTCAGGTTGTGATCTCACGGTTTGTGGGTTCAGCCCCGCGCCGGGCTCTGTGCTGACAGCTCAGAGCCTGGAGCCTACTTTGGGTTCTGTCTCCCCGTCTCTCTGCCCCTCCCTGCTCGTGCACTCTCTTTCTCTCTCTCAAAAATAAACAAACCCTTAAAAAATATTCAAGAAAACGAGAGCAGGTCCTGCAAGGACCAAAGAGAATACACCATGATCCGGATTATGATGTGCCCGCAATTCTGTGCACCTGGGGTTCCTAACCTGAGTTCTGGCCGGCTGGACAGGTTCCCCACCTCATCCAACCATCTGCCACCGTCCCCTTGCTTCCCTGTTCCCGTGTCACCTCTACACTTATCTTCCGTTACATTCTGCTTCAAGGTGACTCACTCTTCCCACCCCACTAAATATTAGGGTGATGTAATAAGCAATGGGTATATCACTGTCATCAATGGCAAAGCAATACCTGTGCCACAAAGAGAAAGTAACTGCAAACATACATAGGCAGAGAACGACACGCTATTAAGTTCCAGGTCAAGGGTGTAGACAGAGCAAGATTCTGAGCCCAGGGTCTGCTCTCTCCGGGTGACAAGGGGCTGAGCCAGCCTTCAAGGGATGTTACAGCTGCGTAACAGGAGGTGAAGCTTCTTCCCCTTGAACCAGACAATCGCTGTGTGATTCAGAGCTACGTGACGGCTTCTCTGTGCCCTACCTAACCCCACCCTGCAGACCTTACCAATGGGTCACCTTTCCCTTTGGGAAACGGCCCGAAGGCCCAGCCGTTTCCAGTTGTATTTACGCCTGGTACCCTTTTGGGGGGAGACCCAGCCTGATAGCTGTGGCTAAGCAGGGAAGCCCAGCTGGAGTCAGCTGGCTGACACCTCTCTGCTCCCCAGAAAGCCCCTCCCTGGTTCCGGCCCCTCCAGCACCCCAGGGAAGCGGGCACAGGGCCAGGCTGGCACAGGGCAGGCCCAGCTGGGTCTCAGCAAGCCCCAGGGAGCCAGGGTGAACTCATCGCTCGCCCTTAATTATCTTCCTGGCTAATGAGCATCTGAGAAGCTCCACGCCATCAACAGAGAGGACCCCCCTGGGAGATGCTGGGGGCTGGGAGGTTCTAAGGGCCAGATGTCACCCTGGAGGAAGGTGGCAGGGGCCCTGACAGAGGAAATGGGCTTGGGGAGGGGACCTACGCTTCCTGCTTCTTCTCTGTAGGGGAGAAGGCCGGGGCCAGGCAGGAAGTTACAGCCACGGTTAAGGGCACTCGGCAGCCTACGATGTGAGGACGAAACATGCTCGGGGGGCCCCCCACTTGTGTGACCTCTAGCCAAGGGCCTCACCTCTCACCGCTCCAAGCACAGTTCACAAACCATCACTACCCCCTGGGAGCTTGTGAGAAAAGCAGAACTTCAGGCCCAGACCTACTGAGTCAGAATATGCATTTTATCACGACTTCCAGGTGATTTCTGTGCCTCAGTTTCCCCATCCGTCAAATGGGGTTAAAATGTGCTTATGCATATGTGGTGTTTGCTGTCTGTTGCTACTGTTACTCGTGTTCTTCTTATTGAAACAACTCACTCCGGACAAGAGGAAGCCTGGACCCAGGATGCTTACGACCAGCCCCCCATCTCTGAGCATTCCCACGGGTGGGTTTCATGGGACCCCCTGTGAAGAGGAGGAGCCTGAGGCTCAGAGAGGTGCGGTGACTTGCCCCAATTCCACATGGTGAAGCCCAAGTTCACCCCACACCTGTCTGCCCCTGTTACTAATGTTAAGAGCGGGGCACCCAGGTGGCTCAGTTGGTTGAGCCTCCAACTTCAGCTCAGGTCATGATCTCAGTTTGTGAGTTGGTGCCCCACATCGGGCTCTGTGCCAACAGCTCAAAGCCTGAAGCTGCTTCAGATTCTGTGCCTCCCTCTCTCTCTCGCCCTCCTCTGCTCATGCTCTCTCTCTCTCTCTCTCTCAAATAAACATTAAAAAAAAATTTTGTAAAAGTGAATGGGTAGGATTGCTTCCTCTGCATCGGAACCAAGCATTTGATGGGCTCACAATGACCTTGTGATGGTGACCTAACTCCCACCCCCATTTTCACATGAAGGACAGAGAGGGTAGGCTGCTTTTCCAAAGCTAGCCAGCAGGAAAGGCTGGATTTGAACCCAGTGGTCTCTCAACTTTTAAGTCATGGGGCATTTTCCCAGAATCTTTCTCCCCAGAGTGTCCCTGGCATCCTCACTCATCTGCCAGTCCTGGCACTGGGATTCTGAGCTCACCCCTGCCATGTCCTCACCACTAATGAGGTCTTTGCCAACTAAGGATGGGGCTGTCCAGACCCGCTGGAACTGGCTCATTGGGAAGAACCTGTTTCCTCCTGCTCTGGGCTCCCAGGTGTGGCTCCTCTGGGCAGGGCCCAGGAGCTGCTCTGAGATGCTTGATCTGGCCTCAGGGGTACCTGACCTCAAGCTGGGCTTCCCTGTGCCTCTCTGTCCCCTGTTCCCGCTTAATTACACCCCCTCCAGCCACCCGCCCCCCCCTCCCCCAGTTCACCATCTGGACCTCCTAGGCTAGGGTGTAGCGGGGCCAGGCCCGGAATTCTGCAGTGTGATTGTTCATTCATTCATTCACGCATCATCCCCATATTCAGCACCTACTGGGTGCTAGGTGCGATTCTGCAGACTTGGCAGAAAAGGACAGACCCAGTCCTGAGGGGGAGAGACAGACCAGGGAGAATAATGAAGGGGACTGCTGTGGAGATCTGAAAGGTGAAGGGCAAGAATGCTGCAGCAGGAGGAAAGAGCACTGCCAAAGGCCCAGAGCGGGGAAACAGCTGGGTGCGTGCAAACCTGGAAAGAGGCCAGCTGTGGAGCGGGGGGAGTAAGGAGGGCCTGGCCACCAGGCCTGGTGAGCTGGGTTCTCCCATCTTCTCCCAGAGGCTTTGCTGGAGGCTGGGAAAGACTGTTACAGCAGACAAGCCTTCCAGCTCCCAGGATGAGGGGCTCCCCCTGCCCCCCTCCTGCCTTCCAGACCGGGGGGGCCCTGGAAACTTGGGCCACAGAGGCTTTGGAGGACCCACTCTCACCTCTCCTGTAGGCCCCAGCTGGCCACAAAGGGAGTGTCATCTCGCTGGACTGCCTTTTTGGGTGGACAAATGGAGATTACTAACTGGCACCTTGGGGTTTACAGGTAGACAAGGCCCGGCCTCAAATCCCACCTCTATCACGAGAGGGCTGGGGGTACTTCAGTACTTTGGAGTCTGGGTTGGTTCTTCTGTCCCAGGTCGGGTCGAAGAAGTGTGTTGAGCGGTTAGTACAGGTCGTGGCACCTGGTGGGGGCTAATCCCAGGGTTCGTACGTTCAATTCCATGACTACAAGCGGCCAAATGCCCCGCGGCCTCAGCCCGCACCTGCATGAGAGCTCCGTGAGGGCAGGGGCGTTGTCTGTCGTGTTCGTGTCTGTTCGCGTGGCCACCGGCGAGCCCGGCACCCGTGGGTGTTCCGTAGTGTGGAGCCAACGGAAGCATGAACGATGAATGAATGAATGAATGAATGAATGAATGAACGAATGAAGGGAGGAGTGAATGACCTGCTCCTTCCCCAGACTAGCAGGTTCAACTCCAAGGTCCCGCCTCTCTGCTGCCCCGGCCCGGGGTTCCGCCGCTCCCCGTTTCCAGGCTACACCCTTACCTGCGGCGCGCCTCAGTTTCCCTCTCCGTGAGTGGGCGGGAATAGGGGCAGCGTCGGGGCGCTGGAGGGAGAGCTGCGGCCGGCGTCCCGCACAGCCCCAGGCGCCCAATCCGCGCGCGCCGAGGCCGAGCCCGCCCCCCGCCCCCGCCCCCGGCCCCCGGCCCCCTCCCCCAGGACTGCCAGCTGCGCTCAGCCCCCGCCCCTCCCGGGCCGCCCCGGCCCCGCGCGCACGTGACCCCGCCCCGGTCCGCCCCGCCCCGCCGTCCCAGCGCGGGCTTCCATTGGCCGCTCCCAGAGGGCCACGCCTCCCGCCGGGGCGGAGCCGGGGATGCTCCGCCCGCCGCAGAGCGGGGCTCCGGCGTCCCGACGGTGCGCGGCGGCCGGACCGGGCTAGCTGGCGGGCGGAGCCGGGCCCGCGGGGCTGCCGCGGGGCGATCGGGCCGGGCTGCGGGCGGCGCCATGGTGAGCGGAGCCCGACGGGTCGGGCGCTGGGACCGGGCGGGGACGTGCGGGAGGGGAAGGGGCGGCCCCCGATGGGCTGGGGGCTCGCGAGGGGCGGCTCGGCCGCGGGCCGGGGTGGGGGTGGGGGTGGGGGTCGCCGCGGCGGGGGAGGGACGGCCCGGGCGGGGTCGCGGCTGCGGGGCGGGGGGCGCGGAGGATCTGTTCCGGGGGGCCCGCGCCCGCGGGCGGGGGTTCTTTGTCCGCTGCGCTGCGGCGAGATCGGGACAAAGGAGGCGGCGGGGGGCGGCGGCCGCTTTGCGGGGAGCGGGTGTTTCCCCCCACCCCCACTGCATGCCCGCCACCGCGGCCCGCAGTTCCGCGCCCCAAGCCGGCCGCCGGGCTCCTCGGGATATTTGAAATTAACGGAGAAGGCGGGCGTCCTGGCGTCCCCCAGGGTGGTCCGGCGGGCTCCGGGGGTTAGGGGTGGGAGTGCGGCTGCTGGCGACGTCTGGCGCCCATTTCGCAAGTGGGGAAACTGAGGACGGGCCGCAGCATTTGGTGCCGGGTTTCCATCGGCAATGACTGCGCGGCGTGGGCATGACTGGGTATAGTGGCCCCCCCCCCCTCCGTCCCCCCGGGCGGGCAGACTGGAGTCGCTTCTCCAGCTGTCTGTCCCCCTCCAGCTGTCCCCCAGTAGGCTGAGCCCCTTCGTCCCTCTAGCCTCACTCAGCTCCTTGGTGGAGGGGTGGAGATGGCGTCGCCTGGCAGGGTTAAATGAGAGGGTGCGTGGAGCTCGTCTGGCACCGCGCCTGCACGTCGACCGCGCTAGGCACGCGGTAGCTGCCGGGCGCCTGTCATCCCTGTGTCCCCAGCATCGAGCCCTCCTCACTCTGCCTGCCCCAGTGGGACAGGGGTTCACCTGGGCCTGAGGCAGGGGAGTGGGGAGGTGGGGGTCAAGAATATGATATTTCCCTGTTAGGGTTGAAATCTGGGATTCCAGATGCAGATTGCCTGGGTTTGAATCCCTCTGCGGCTACTTCTGAGCTGTGTGACCTTGGGCAATTGACTGAACTTCTCTGAGCCGCATGTTATCTGCAAAGTGGGCATAGTGATAACACTAGGGTTGTTTTGAGGCTGAAAGGAGAGCTGATTCGTGTGAAGCGTTCAGCATCTCAGCGTCTAGCACAAAGTAATCATTGCCAACTTTTGTTCAGCATCTACTGTTATTGCCAGAGTCGTTGGGCCAAGTGGCTGACCCTGTGAGAATGACCAGTGGCTGATTCACAGGGTGGGGGCATGAGCCTCATGCCTGGGCCACACAAGACCAAGACTGACCTTGGGGCAGTCCCTCGGCTCAGTCTGTACCAGCTTCCTCTTCTGCCCGCGGGGAACCTAGGGGGTTCTGGTGCGAGCTTCCTCTTCGGGGGGGCTGGGGTATGGTTGGGTGGGTGACGGAGGCTGAGGGGACACTGGCTACGTGGCTGGGCACAGCCCCGTGATGGTTAGTTTCCCATCGGCATCCCTGCTACTCTCAATCCTGGTTTTTGGAGTGCAGGAACCTCACGGGATGCATCCTTGGGTCCCCACGCCTGCTTGGGCCTGGCGCGGAGTAGATGTTTCACCTGCGTCCTGCCTGCAATCCTGTGTTTCTAATCGGAAAACCAGGCAGGAAATGTTTCTGGCTTGTGAACTGGGGTCCCCCAAGGGGCAGTGTCTGGTTTCTTGGCACACCTGGCAGATAGATGGCTTTGTTGTCGCAGGGCATGGCGTAACCCCTAGGGGCAGTGCCACAAGCACTGTAAGCAGGGGCCCATGTAAGCAGGGTCGTCCCAGAGATGGAGGCTGCAGGGTTGGGGTGGCGAGCTGGCGTCCTGCTGGGCGGGGTGACACTTGTGATATGCCCAGTTAAGCGAGAAGGTGGCAGGTGTCCTTGAGGAAGAGGCTGTGTGTCGTTACAGGCCCGGACCAGGCTCTGTACCCTCCTGGGAGGCAGGTCCTTGGGGACAGGAGGCGGAGGTGGTCCCAAGGGCTCACTGTCCTCCCTGTGGCACCAGGAAGGCGTGGTGCCTGGTGACACGCAAACCCCATGGCCCCATGGCCCTTCCGTTTTCCCATTGCTTATCACCGCTCATCCTCCCCACAGCCTGGGGGGTGAGGTCAGGGCCTCATTCCCACTTTGCACACTGAGAAACTGAGGCCATGCGGGGCAGTTTGCGTGGCTAGGTCAGAACAGCTCACAGTAGAGGGGGGAAGGCGGTGGGGGAGGTGGGGGTGTGAATCCTGTTGCTAGCTGTGGCCCCCCTGGGCCTGAGTGTGTAAGGTCACCCGTGGACTGGGGTTAAGGCTCCGTTTTGGGGTCCCATGAAGAGGCAGGTAACTGGACCCCAGTGCTACATTGGGGAAGACCTAAGTTGTGGGCCTTTGAGGGACAGCAGGACAGTGAAAGGCATCTGCCCTCAGCTTGCTGGTGGCCGAGGTGGGGACTCTCCTTTTGAACTTGCTGGTGGGCAGAGGGGGCAGGGAATGGGGGGCTCAGGGGGGCGGCCTCAGTAGACTGGGAGGCGGGGCTTCAGGGCCTGTTTTTGCAGGAGCTGTGGGGGAGACCTGAGGGACAGGCCACCCTGGTCGAGGGAGGCAGGGCCGGGGGTCCGCAGAGTGGGAGGGTGGAGGGTTGGTCCTGTATGTTCCAGGGAATCCAGATGGCCTCGGGTTTCCAGTGCTGATCTTTGTCCTGACCGAGGGAGCTCGTGAGGACGTGCTGCTGAGGTGGGGGACGAGGGAGTACGTTCTGTTGCCCGCCCCACCCCCTCACCAGTCTGGCCCCACCCTCTGCATTTGGAAGACCCCTTCCTTTGGTCACCTGGGCTTCCACTTCTGGGGGCACATCCTGCTTTCTGGCTCTTCACTCTTGAGCAATCTACTCGAACTGTCTGTGCCTCAGTTTCCTTATCTGTAAAGGGGGGGTTGAGACCAGTGAGCAGGGTCGTTAGGAGGATTAAACATAGGGAATGAATGTTAACTCCTTGATGATCATTCTCAGGGGTCCGGGTCTCCCACACGCCATCCTGGGCATCCACCCGGCCCAAGCTGTGGCCCTCCTGATCCCACCCCGTGGGTTTTCCTGGATCAGGGCGAGGCGTCTGCTGATTGCAGGAGCTACTTTGGTTCAGAAGGGCATGAGAGAAGTCCAGGAGAGATGGGGTCCAGCCCGGGCCAAAGAGGGTGCAGGGGTTGGAACCAGCCAGCCGCCCTCATGCTTCAGGTTTCCTCTGGGCTCTGATTCTTGGTGGCCCCCTCCTCTCCCTGCCCCCCAGCACGTGGAGGCAGCTGCCTTTCATGGGCTCAGGC
The DNA here is from genome assembly GCF_018350195.1 of Panthera tigris. Classification (NCBI taxonomy): domain Eukaryota; kingdom Metazoa; phylum Chordata; class Mammalia; order Carnivora; family Felidae; genus Panthera; species Panthera tigris. The sequence goes on along the minus strand of NC_056675.1, from coordinate 31,800,064 downwards.
CTGCTGTGGATCCACCTGCACACGATGCCTCTGCCCTCGCTCTCAGGCTGCAAGCCTCTGGCAGGAGTCGGTTGGGACAGGTGCGGGGACCCACGCGTAGGGTCCCAGTAGTGGCTTTGGGTTGGAGAGCTGGCTCGGGGGTGGGGTGCTGCTGACCATGATCCCCATGAGGGCAGGGGCCCCTCTATCTCATCACTCTGTCCCCAGGCTCGGAACTCTCAGCAGACATTTATTGAGCGCCTGCTGTGTGCTGAGAATAGGGCTGGGGATCAGCCGTGGGCAAGATGGACAATGCCCTCTGCTTACAGACTCAGAGTCCGCCAAGGCGGCATGTTCTCTGACCCGAGAGAACTTCAGGCAGCAGGGAGCCCTAGGGAATGACACAAAGTTGTGCAAGGCGGTGGCAGGCGTGGGGCGGTGGGGCATCTGGAGCCAGGGTGGTCTGGGAAGATATCTTCCCAGAGGGACCTGCAGAGGAAGTCCCATATAATAGGAAGGGGCCAGTCATGGGACAACCCAGGAAGAACATTCCAGGCAGAAGGAACAGAAAGTTCAGAGGCCTTGAGGTGGGAAGACGGGGAGGGGCAGGGGGTTTTGATTCTCTGCTGATGTCAGGGAGGGTTCTGAGCAGCGGATGACGCGGTGAGATTTTTTGTTTTTTAATCAGTTCCCAGGAAATGTTGCCGAGTGAATGAAGCAATAAGCAAACGCATTCTGGGGGGTGCCAGGGAGCATAGGCCGGTCATGCCCATGGCCTGGTCACCCGGCCCTATGCTCATGGCGGGGAGAGGCCCATACCTGGCTCTGCCCAGTCCTCCTGGCCTGGGGCAGGTGCAGCAGACACGGCTTGGAGGTCACCACTCCTCTCGAAGGGTCCCTTTAAACTGGGGCTGCTGCTGTCTCCGTTTCCTCATCAGTCCAGGGGCCACTTGGCTTCCCCCTGGACTTGTAGGTGCCTCCTAGGCCCCCCGGCAGGTTCGGCCCCTGGGGTCCCCCCACCCTCCATCTTGCTGCCACTGTTTGATTTCCCACTTCCTGCCCCCAAACCACCCCCACTCCCCAAACACACACACACTTCCCCTTCTGAATTGATACACCGCGCTGTCTTCCTGTCCGGGGGCCTGGTGGGAAGGCAGGTGCGCCAGCAGGCCCTGGACACAAGAGGTCCGGGGAGAGGGACGAGGCACGTGGGTTGTCCTCCCTAGCAGGAGGAGAGCCTGGGGGTGGGGACAGGTTCCCCGGCCCAGCTGGCAGGCCGTCTAGGGGTGTGCGGAGGGGGCGGGGGGCTACCTGTCCTGTCTGGAGGCCTGGGGGGACAGGCTGAGAGGGCTTGTGGGAGCTGATGGCAGCCCTGCCGAGGACGGGGAACAAGCCAGGATAAGCCTGTGCACTTGGCAGCACAGAAGTGTGCAGGGCCCCTCCTGGAGCACACAGCCCGATGGGGGAGGCGAGTGCTAACCAGATGGCTGTGCTGTGGGAGCCAGGGTTGCGCACTGAAGCAAGCGCCCTGGAGGGAGCGGTGGGCGGCGGTGGGGGGGAGAGCAGGTGCAGTTGTAGGACAAGGAGACCCTCCTGGACTCTCCCCGCTGGACTGCGGAGCCTGGAAGGTGTCCCCCCCCCCCCCCCTCAGCTGGCGTCAACAGCATCAGGGCTTCTCACCCTCCATCCACACTGTTGATGTTTGGGGCCCGATCTCTGTTCGTGGAGGGCACTGTGGGATGTTTAGCACATCCTTGGCCTCTGCCCACTCCATAGCAGTAGCACCCCCACAGCCAGTGGTGACGGCAAAAATGTCTCCAGACATTGCCAAATGTCCCTTGGGAGGCACAGTCGCCCCAGCTGAGAGCCACTGGACAAGGGCGAGGGGAGCAGAGCGTTGGGGCAGAGGAGGACCTGCGGGGCCAAAGGCCTGGAGGTCAGAGGCAGTGGGATCACTGTGGCTAGGGAGTAGCAGCAAGTAGGGATGCGTCCCGTCAGGCCCTGTAGGTCACTGTAAGGACTCGGGGCTTTTCCTCTGGGGGACCGGGTATTGGCTACAGTGGACCCGTACAGGTGGGCCAGGGAGCCTGTTGGCCGTGACCACAGCAGCCTGACCCTGCAGGTGGGAAGAAGGGGGCAGACTGCAGGGACAGTGCCACCCCCCCTGCCCAGGATGCCTCTGCAAACGTGAGCACCGGTGGCAGGGCCGTACTGGGGGGCCCCCGGTTCCAGGACAGACCCCAGGGGAGTGGACTTAGCTGCCTCTGACCTTCAGGCTAGCCTGGCCTTGGGCGGGCGGGGAGTCTCCCTGGTGTGGGTGAGAACCATTTCTAATTAAGGCGATGATTGCTCAAGGACGTCAAGTTCCATCCTGTCTGGAGGGAAAACCTCCCCGTCCAGTGCTGCGTCCTTGCGTTGACGTCCCTCTCACCAGAGAAATGGATCCCGCAGCTGGCTCTTACCGCGTGCCCGGCGGGCGCGGGCTTTTCCCCACCCTCACACCATTCGGGTGCGAGTCACTATCATTTGGTTCGTGTACGGTGAGGAGGAGAAGCCAGAAAGTGCAGGGTCTTGGGACCCAGGGGCGCCCGCTGGCTTCAGCACCTCCAGCCTCGTCCACCATCACTGGAAGAGTCTGGGTGTTTTGTATGTGCCGTGCCTCCCGCTGCCGGCCGCCCGTGCCAGTCCCCAGCCCCGTTAACAGAGGAGGATCCCGAGGCCCTGCGAGGCGGAGGGGCTGGTCTGAGCCCGCAGCGGCCAGACGGTGGTCCGGCCGCCCACTGGCACCAGCTGACGCTTCGGGTCCAGCTGCCCACCGCCTGCGGCTCCTGCGCCCTCTCAGCAGCAGGCCCTCTCCTGCCTCAGAGCCTTCAAAGACGCCACTCCCCTGCCAGGAACGCTCCTCCCCAAGGGCCGTCCCCTCTTGCCAGCTCAGCCTCCGCCTCGCCTCCCTGGGTCTCACCCACCCCGCCCAACGTAGCATCCGGACACCAGGTCCCCCGTGGCCCTGGGCGTGGCCCTGATGCATCTGTAGTGACAGGCACTGGTGTACTGACCCGTGTGCAGTCTGGGTCCTGTGCCTGCCGCTGAGCTTGGAGCCCGTGGGGTCTGCTCTGTCCCGCCCTTCCCTGCCCTCCCCAGAGCCGTCCTGAGTGCCTCCACGGTCCAGGACCGGGCTGCTTCGGGCTCTTCCCAGGCCGGCTGCAGCTCCCTCTCCCAGGTGTTCCAGAAGACTGGGTGACTTCCCCATGCCGCCTGTTTGAGAGAGGGACTGATGTCATTTCCCAGTGTCTTTCACTGGGATGAGGGCAGGGTGGTCAGGCCTGAGATCTGATTACAGAGAGACCCCGTGGGAGAGCCCCTGTCCCCCACTCCGAGCCCGTTAGCTGTCGGAGTCCCGCCGGCGCCTCACCCCTGCTTTGTCTTCCAGGGCCCTTGCATCCAGCCTGAGTTCCAGCCTCGCTGAGCCGACCGCCCTGCGAGCTTCCTCCCGCGGAAGCGTCCCCAGGCGCTGACCATGTCTATTATGGACCACAGCCCCACCACGGGCGTGGTCACGGTCATCGTCATCCTCATCGCCATCGCGGCCCTGGGGGCCTTGATCCTGGGCTGCTGGTGCTACCTGCGGCTGCAGCGCATCAGCCAGTCGGAAGACGAGGAGAGCATCGTGGGGGATGGCGAGACCAAGGAGCCCTTCCTGCTGGTGCAGTACTCCGCCAAGGGACCGTGCGTGGAGAGGAAGGCCAAGCTGACCCCCAGCGGCCCAGAAGTCCACGGCTGAGCCGGGATGCCGAGGCCCCCAGGCCCTCTTGCAGCCGGTGCGGAGGCGCGGGCGGGGGCCGCTGAGAGGCGGGGCTGACGCTTGCTGGCACGGCCTCGCCGGGCTTCGTCACCGCATGCACGGACTCCCGACGTCCTGGCCGTCCTGAGCCAGGACCCGGTGGCCCCGGGCGTCCCCTCGGCCTCCTGGTGGGACTGCCCATTGCAGGCAGTGGGCAGGCCTGACCTCGCCGGGGCTCTCGACCCCGTAGCGCTCTTGTTACTTGAATGTTTAGCTGAGCCTGTTCCGGAAGGAGCTACTTCTGTAATTCGGGGACTCACAACCCTCTGAAGTGTAAATAGGCCCTGGAAGCATGTGCTTAGAGCCTCGTTTGCTGATTTTTAACGATACCGTGTAGAGCACGTGGGACCGTAGCGATGATGAGCCGTCGCAAGGCTCCGCCGGGGGCGGGGGCCTGGGACACGGGAGGGCCTGCGGTACACGGCGCAGGGGTCTCCACACGGGCGTGTGCAGGCAGAGGACGTGACCCGTCCATTCTCAGTGTCGTGGCTCAGCAGCTGGGGTGCTGTGGGGATTTCTGCTTGGCTGGCAACGGATGGAGGAACCACACGCCCCTGCTTCGGTCGCCGGAGACCAGTTCCCGTTGAGAGCGGAGTCACTGCAAGGAGGCCTCTGCCCCTGGCCAGCCGGTGAAGGACGAGTCAGGGCACGCGTCCCGAGGGCTGCCGGGCGGCCTGGCGGCGGAGCAGTTTCTCGAGCAGGCCGAACACTGCCCCCCTCCCCCCCCCCCCCCCCCCGTGCTGTCCCCCTCCCTGGCATCACTTAGCGCAGGCTTCGTTGGAAACACCAGAGCCCGTGGCCCCAACCTTCATCTGAAACCCAGCCGGCCCGGGAAAGAGGAACTCGTGCTTTTTTGTTTGTTGTCGTATTTAGTATTTTCTGCACTGGAGGGTGGGGGGAGGTTCGAGGGGTTTTTCCCTCCCCCGTTCACACATTAGTTTCCTTTCTTCTCAGAGTACCACCCACCTGCTGGGTCCCAGGCCCCTCCTTCCCTGGCGGGCCACCTGGGAGAGTACCCTGACCTGGCTCGGAGAGCCCCGAGTGCGGCCCAGGGTTGTGAGCACATCACCTGCCTGACGGCCCCTGGTACGGGGCGCCTGGGGGAGGGTGCGGAGGGGGGTGGGGGGAGAGTGAGTGTCAGGTTCAGGACCGGGTTTCCACGAAGATGAGTTGGTGGCTGTCTTGGTGGGGCCGGCACCCCCAAAGCCTGCATCCCCAAGGCGTCCCACTTGGGTGAACTCGCTAAGATTGTGAATCCCAATCCCGAAGCACATCCTCAGCTATGGTGATTAAAACGTGGCTTGTGTAGGCATCCTTCGTAGTAAACTGGGGGCCGGCCCGGGCTTCACCTGGGAGCCCTGGCCCTCGGCGGCTTCCACCCCACTCCCAGCCCACCCCTTCCTCCTCCCAAGCTCTGGCGGCCTGCTCAGGCTGGCCGAGGCTCCTCTGGCCTCACCAAGTCTCCTCAACAAAGCATGTTGAACTCATCTACTTTCTGGAACCCCCAAGGAAGGAGCTTAGGGAACACTTCATTTTGGCGGCACTTAAACTGGGGGTCAAACGTGAAGTATCAGCTCGGGGGGAGGGAGGAGGGTAGCTCTTTAGCCGGGTGAGCTGAAGGCAGGAATGAGATGCCCCAGGGGGCTACCCAGGAGCCCGGGCAAGGCGGCTGGGCCTTATTTAGCCCAGGAGAGATGTCGGCCCCTAAATGGGGATGGCCGAGCCTGAGAAGTCAGGCAAGACCCCCTCGGAGCCCCCGGAGGCCGGAGGGGGCCAGCTCGTTCCAAGATGCTGGGCAGGAGATCAGGGAGATAGCTGGCCTTCTGCTGAAGGGCCCTCCAGACAAACGTGGAAGGCGTCGGGGTGTCTGATCTGTTCTCCCCGCATTTCAGAACTTCCAGGCTTTCTACCTCTCCTTCCCGCAGCCAGCCATCAGCGCACGCCCAGGTTGCGTCCCCTTGGGGAGCCGAGGACCCCGGGGCTGACCCCGACCGGGGTGGTCCCAGGGAGGTTTGGGTTTCGAAACGATGAACCGCCACTTTGTCCTGGGTTCTGCTCCCGGCGGGTCCTCGATCCCACGATGCCCCAGTTGCCAGGGGTGACATCCCTGCCGTGGCAGTGGGTGCCCGGTCACGGTCACAGGCACAGCGGGGCACCAGTGGCGGGGGGGGGGGGGTCTCTGTGGGGCCATTGGGAGTGCCTGGAGAGGCCGAGAACCACCACATAATAGGACTCATTGTTCCTGGATCGACAGCTACTTTTTTTTTTTTTTTTTTTTTTTTAGCGTAGAGGCCAGAGCCACAAACCACATGGCTTAGTCACGGCCTCTCATTCAGTTCTCTCTCAGGAGCCCGACTGTTGTGCTGAGGTCTTCCAATGGGCTGGTCAGGAAATCAGCCTTTCATCCCGAGAGTCCTCGCAGAAGCAACGGGGTGGGTGGGGAGGGAACCCGGTGGCTGAGCCGCTGAGACGCCGACCGATGTTTCAGCCACATCTTCAAACAGGCTGGGCTACTGCTTCCGTCTCAAAGCTACCAAATCTGTGCCATGAGCGGAGGGATGTCATCCCTGTTCAAGAAAAGCTGAATGACACTCAACGTGATTTTCTAGACCACTGAGAAAATCTTTATTTACAATAAATTTCAATAAAATTTGCATAAATATATTCCCAACGTACAGCTTTCTCCTCGGATTTCTTCGTGTCGTTTTACAAGTCAGCCTGTCCTGTTCTCATCGCTCCTTTCGGACGCCGGCGCGGAGCTGACGTTGGGAGGCGGAGGGGCGCTGCCCGGGAGCCGGGGGGGACCTGAAGGCTCGGGGCGGTCGGGGCGGGCCTCTCGCGGGGGAGCGAGCTCGTCCGCTCCGTCCCGGCCCTCCAGCTTCCGCCCCATGGTGGCCACCAGGATCTTGAGCCACGCGTTCTCGGTGAGGAGGTCCTGCGAGGCGTCGGCCAGCTCCTGCAGCCTGCGGGCCAGCTCCTCGAGCTCGCGGGCCTTGCGCTCGGCCAGCGCCCGCAGCTGCTCGCTGTGCAGCCGCAGCAGCCCGTGGCGCGCCTCCAGGCTCTGCTTCTGCCGCAGCAGCCGGTGCCCGTCCCTGCGCGCGCTCGAGAGCTGGGCCTCCACCTGCCCCTGCGCCCGCTGCAGGGCGCCGATCTCTGCCCTCAGCTTCCGGATCTCTCTCTCCAAGTGGGAGATGTGCCCCTGCTGGAAGACGGCCTCGCTCTGAACACACTCTTTGGTGGGAGGATCAGCCCGGCTCCGAGGGGAAGAAGCCGGGTCCGAGTGATGCAGGATGAACCTCAGCAGATTGGGAAGGGTGATGGGAAGGTCTTCGGGGTACTTCACACTGCGGTCCTTCCTGGAGAGAGAGGGAAAGGAGTCAGAGGGGACAGCCCCGTCAACACGCTCCGTCCGGACGGCACTGCCACCGGAGGCCAGGCTGTTGGCTTCCCACCAGGAGACATTCTGAGGATTTTACTTACGGGAAGTCAGCAAGGAAAATGTTATCTGGGCAAAAATGTTTCCACAAGGCGGAGCCTGTCGCATGTGCTTGTTCTGTAATTAAGGCCGCTTATCTCAACTGTGTGTCTGTTCCCAGGACAAAGAGCTCAGTTTCTGTTAACAACCTTCTAAGCAAGACAAGGAACTCCCAGGCCCAAGAGGGCACCGGCAGCGTGTGGGCAGAGGGGCCTCTTCGAGCTCTGGGAGGCCCAGTGGCCGGTAAGGAAGGGCGTCCCCGGGCAGGACATCACCTGTGTCACCCTGTGGCCGTCAAAGTGCTTGGTGAAATGAAGACTGAACACTCAGCCGGATTTCTTCAGCCAGCCGGTAGGACGCGTTATTCAGAGCAGGAGTTCTTACCTGGGGGAGACTATAACCCGCCCCTGCCACGGGCATCTGGCAACATCTGGAGACATTGTTATTAGCAAAATGGGCGAAGTGTCACTCAGGCCCCGACTCCGGTCAAACAGACCCACCAAGGGACTGTGAGAAAGGAAGGCTGCCCCGCCCTGAGAGCATAGAATAAGGAAGCAAAGTGATGTAGGAAGGGGGTTTTCCCCAAAACTCTGTTGCAAGCCCTGATGCAGAAAATTCCTTTTGAGAAGTTGTCATTTAACTGCCTGATGACCAAAATGTCTGGCGTGTGTACAGTGACCTGTGTATACACAATCTGGCCACACTAAATCAAAGCCACCAGCTTGACGCACAAGGTGGGCAAAGAGCAGCTATGCTGTCCTAAAGCAACGGGGGTGAGGCAGGGCCACCTGCCAGGCAGACCTGTAAGACTGCCGCCCACCGTCGTGAGTGCCCAGCCCGGCGGCCTCTCTGCACCCCTGCACCCCCTCACCCGTGGAAGGGGTGACGGGAGTGTTGTTGCCCTCACGGGACTGTTGGAAGGAGGGCACGAGTTACCTGAAAGCTGAGCGTTAGCCTAAAGTCAATCATACTGTTCTTTCAAAGCCCAACCAGAAACCACTCATTACAAGCTCACGAGCCCTCGCCACACACAAAGCCAGAGGCCAAATACCTAAGACAAAAGGTGTTCTACTGATGGGTAGCTCTTTCCCAATGAAATAAGTATCACAGGGAAATTAAAATCGCATATGCCCCATTTTATACCACACTCAGGGAGACTTTCAGGGAAATGGAAAAGTCAAATATTCAGAGTAAATATATAACCACACCCTACTCTAAAACATGGTTTTCTTAGCCTCCAGAAGCTTTCTTCGACTGCGCCCTCCCAGCCATTCGAGGACTACAAGCCACCTGGTGCCTGTGGGCTGCAGGCGGGGAAGGACGAGCAGAGGCCGGATCGGCGCTGAGAGCCATCTAGGCGGCGCAAACCCGGTCTTGTAGGGCAGGGTACCCAAACTGCCCCCAGAGGGGGCTGCCGAGGGACCGGAGCGTGGGTGGGAGACCTTCACGTGACTGCAAACGACCTCTGTAAGCACGCTATTTCAGAGCAGAGTTCGGGGCGCCATCCCCGTGAATCTGCCTGACACGCGTGCTAAAGCGCTTTCCCACTTTTTACAAGTAGCAAGGACACAGTGTGAACAAACTCCCCAGGAAAGAATCATTTCGGAAACGTGGTGGTAAAAGGCCCCGCGGTCCGACTCCCTTCGGAATTCCCTAGGCGTGTGTTCACGTAGCTCTAGCACCTAAACGGCCAAATAAAAACCTGACCGAGGGTGTAAGGCATCTTCTCCAAAGACGGGGCCGTGCTACTGCAGCCGGGCGGGCTGCTCCTCTCATGAGGCCCGGTCCTGGCCAGGGCACATGCTAGAATGAACCAGCCCATCCTTGTGACGTCTTCACCCAGGTGCCAGAGGAGCGCCTCGATTCTGAAACGTCACACTCAGTGGTGGCAGGAACAGCGGCTCTATGCCGCACCTGCACAGGAAAGCCAGCGGCCGCAGGAGGCGGCCCAGGGCGCGCCCTGTGGCAGAGGACAAGCCCTTGCATGTGGTTCTGTTCCAGGACTGTGAAACACGTGCTGGCTGGAGGCAATGTGCACAGCAAACGAGGCACCCCCCCATCACCTGGAATCCTCCTCCAAAGTAACTGTCAACATCTTCACACTTCCCTACTTACTGCGCACGTAACCGAGCGTGTGGGCAGGCTGCTTTTATCAAAACGCACGTACGCTTTTGCATTCTTTTCACCGAAGAGGACGTAAGCACAGTCCCCGTGAAAAAGGGCTCTCTCCTTTCCTCTCTTGCCAGTGGTCAGCTCACACCCTTTGCCTGTTCACACCCTCTGAGTAACCTGAGCACTCATTCAATTTGGACCAGCTAACGGGGAGCTCACTTCTCTGGCGACTATCTTTACTTTTAGGAGATAAGGAAAATTCCATTCCAGAGCAGTAATGAGGTTTTTTGGTTTACCAAGGTCTCTGCATTAACAAAGAGCTGGACACTCTTCTCACGTTCAGTATTTACATTCTTGACTTTCCAATACTAAGGGGCCGCAGGGGCGCCTGGGCAGCTCAGTCAGTTGAGCGTCTGACTTCGGCTCAGGTCACGATCTCACGGTTTGTGGGTTCCAGCCCCGCATCGGGCTCTGTACTGACAGCTCGGAGCCTGGAGCCTGCTGCGGATTCTGTGACTCCCTCTCTCTCTGCTCTTCTCCCACTAGTGCTGTCTCAAAAATAAATAAACATTAAAAAAGCTAAAAACAAAACACTAAGGGGCTGCAGGGACCACCAATGCACATCCTCACATGGACAATCAGGCAACTTTCTACTGCAAGGCACTCCAGCCTGACTCAGTCCCCCAACACACACCCCGTCACCAATTCTCGGTGTATCTCTTTCTGTCTCGCTCAAGACATACTCATGCATTCTAGCTGCTGGCACCTGCTGGGTGTTAGGACTTTAATACTTTTCCAAACTATGTTCGAAATTCGAAAACCATGCTTCGTTAAACTTCCTGCCCAACCTCCATCCCACGCAGATGAAACTGCTTTATGGTCCGTGATTCCTTGACTGTGCGGCACTTTATTTCTTAGAAGGAAAGAGGCTCATGACAACAGTCAGCACAACGGGATGAGTCACGCTCTGTTTTTAGTGCATGATGTGACAGGACCCTACTACCCCAGGAAGTATTCCAGCAAAAATTCCTTGAGATAAAGAGGAAACAACAAGGAAATGATTAGGTATCTATGAGAAATAAACAGTACGGCAGTGGCTGCCGTGAACAGTAAAAGTGAGGGCAGGAAATTAAAAGAGGAGACACCACATACGCGAATTAAGGACCTCGTTAGAATAACCTGCAAATGCTTTTTCCCTATAAAGATACCATCAGAGTCGTGTGACTAGGTCCCTGAGGACCCTTTTGAAAACAAAAGAGAATCTTTTTTTTTAAAAAGGGTCAGAACATCTCGTTTATCAGGCTTTTAAAGGCCAAGAGTTCATTTCCCTTTTAGCAAAACATCCGCACCCAACATTTAGTAATTGCCAAGTTAGGCCGTTCATCCTCCTTGCTTAGGTCCCGTCCCCGCCTGCCGGGCTTTCAGGGCAGTTGCTGTCATCACTGGACTTGGAGTCCGCCTGCATGATGTGAAGACATCAAGGGGAGAGCCCCGTGGCGGACGTTCACGGAAGTCTGCACACGTGGGGAGAAGGCTCCTTGAATCCCATGAACGGGGTACAGTGAGGAGTCGTCTCCATTTCCAGCTTGCACAGGAGGGACAAGCCGGGCATCAGGAGAACTCGATGGAAAATGAGGCACATGAAAGCCTGGGTCAGCCAGGGCCTGACGCCCGGGGGACTCGAGAGAGGAGCTGCTGTCTGGCCCAGGTGAACGTGGCTCTTTGCCATCCATCTCGGCATCCACTGGAGGCTCATAAGACCGAGAAGGCAAACGAGTTCTGACGGCCACATGCACGCTCGTGAAAACACTGTGGGAGGGGTGAAGTTCTTACCAAAAACCACCTCCGACCTTGTGACACGAAAGCCCTTTTACCCCGAGTCCCTGATGGCGCATTTTTTTTTCTTTTTTTTTCCCCTCAATGGAACATTTTTTTAACAATACATTCTATTCGAAATAGTTTAGTAACAGCTAATGATTTGCATTTCATTTCTGTGAAGCACCTTAAACCCTTTTCATTTTCAAAAGAATCCCATCTGCCCAAATATTGAGTAAAGATCGAAAATAGTGAAAAAAACTTACCTGCTACAGGGGAAAAATAAGATAGTAGGGAGACGGTCAACCATGAATTCCCAAGGAAGGTCATTCTGAGATACATCAATCCTGACAACGGCAGAGGGAAAGATGAGAGTAAGTAAAAGATCGGCCCAAGACACTCCGAACTCAAAGAACTTTCTCCAACAAATGAAGATCCTGGCCCTCTGAGTGAACGTACTACTACGCCAGGATGGGTGCAGCTCAGGCGACAAGAACCGACGCTTCCAGAACATGCAACTTTCTCCACTTTAACTTACGGAGCAGAAGGGACATGTCCTGAGAGTAAAAATGAACTTTCAAAAGAAAAACACCTCACTGACACCTCAGGAGCAGTCCACGCTCCCCTCACGGGGTCTGGGCAAGCAGTGAAATCCCTGGACTAGCTCTGGAGAAAGGAAATCATTGTGCAAAACACATCAAGCCTCTGAAGAGGTGAAAACTGGAGAGTAAAGGTGATGCTCTCTTTTATATTTATATTTTGTAACTCCGGATGGAGGCCACAAAACACACATTTTCTTAGCAGATTTTAGATTAATTTTCTAATCTGGAAAATTCCATGTGTGCTGAATTACCCAACCTGGGGTTTATTACTGGTGAAGCAGGTAGTGGCCCCTCCTGCAGCCGGCACTCAGCTCCCCTGCCCAACCTCAGCTGGCAGGCACTGCTCAGATGGAACGAAAAACACAAACAAACAGTAGTCCTCGAAGAAGGGAGCAGACCTTGGAGGGCCATTCGGACAGGCGGTTCGGATATCAATCGTCACAAATAATGCATACAAAAGTGGGGACTTTCTGAATCATTAACTTGATAGTAGTTCTCAGAGAATCATGGCAATTGGGCGTCAACCAGCGCCATGCACTCGCCCAAAAGGGGGACCCCTTTAGAATGGTTTTAAACAACTCAACAGCACTCCCGTCTCTGCCTGGGCGAGCCTACCTGAAATGTCAGAGTTCCGTTTTTTAAACAAGTGGTAGGGCACGCTCTAGCCTATCATCAAATACCGTTTTTCCTCCCGACTTTCACTCCAAAATCATGTAAAATTGAAAGAAAAACACTGTTGTAAATATCACTCAGAATTCCACTGGGCCAATCGGGCCTTCTTTCTGGGATTCTCATTCAGGCTTGGTGTATATACCCACATGTTGTTAAGAGCAGTATTCATATATTTCGAATGCAATTCTTTTCAATAATTCTACGAAAAGCATTGTTCTAATAAATGGGCAAAAATCCCATCAAACGCCCAACTGTAATTTACTTAGCTGTGCTTCTACCATTAGATACAAACAATGCTACAGGGAGTGACTAGCTCATGCTTCTCTGCGAGTCCTAGTTCCTTAAGTCCCCAAAGTAAAATTAACTGGGTCAAAAATGTATAACAATTTTTGTGCTTTCTTACAAATGTTGCTAAAATGCCTTCCAAAAAGGTGACGCCAATTCACTTCTGCTATTAGCTCCATCTCTCTGTGCCAATTTCACTCCATTTTATCAACACGAGATTCTGTCACGTCAAAGCATCTGTTAATAAGTGTAAATGATACTTTGTTATTGTTTTCATTTACATTTATTAGGCTGTAACTTCCACACTTGCTTACTTATACTCTCCTCCTCCGGCCGTGAAAAAGCCTATTCGTGTCTTTTCTTCACACAGGAGTCCCTCTCGGCTGTTTCTCCCCGGACCCCCAATTTGTCGCTGCGGTAAAATACACACACAACGTGCCATCCGAACCACTCCTGAGCGCACAGTCTGGTCGTGCAAAGTGCATTCATAATGCCGCGCGGCCGTCCCCACCACCCAACTGCAGAAGCGTTCTGTCATCCTGAAAAACTGGGGAATCTCTATCCGCTGCACAGCCCCCACCCCCGCTCCCCCGGGCACCCACCATCTCCTCTCCGTCTCTGCGAATGTGACTGCCCTGGGTGCCCTGCATATGTGTGATCGCGAAGGATGTGTCCTTTCGTATCTCTGTATCTCACTTTGCACTGACGCCCTCAAGGTCTGTCCACCTCGTAACGGGTTTCAGAATGTGCTTCCTTTATAAGGCCGAGTAACATTCCACTGTGTGGACAGACCGCATTTTCTTCTCAGCAGCTCCTTAAACCTTTGTCACTTCTCAGGGTCGGAGTAAGAGCGCCTGACCGGGAAGTCTGGGCCCTCACTTATAGTCTGTGCGACTCTGGGAAAGTTACCGCATCTCTCTGTGCCTCGGTCTCCTCCTCGGTAAAAAGAGAGTGACAGCCGCGCCTGCTTCACCGAGTGCGGCGACAATTAGGTCAGAGGATACGTACAAAGAAAAATCTCACGGTGCAGTTTGGCTCTATGCTGCTCAGAGCAGACCCAGCGGGTGAAACAGAGATGCTGTAAAACATACCTATTTTTCTTTCTTTCTTAAGCCTATTTTCCTTATGTCTTTCACTGCACACTTTTCTAGTGCAATCTGTCCATCTTTCTTTAATTATTTTTTTTTAACTGCTTCACTTTGGAAAGTTTCCATCTCTCAAACTAGCAAACTCAATAATCTATGTTCTGTTGTTTTTCCTATGATTTAATCTTTGTACTGAATTCTGTCTGGAAGGCTGAAATCTAAACACCACCTGCACCCCCCCCCCCACCCCGCCCAACAGCTTAGTACCTATCCAGTCTTCATTTGAGGCTTGTCTCTACAAAACAGTGATTTAAAAACGGTTTTGCTGACTACGGAGCCCACATCCGGTACCCACGGAATCACAAAACCAGAACACAAAGGTACCAACCAGTGTTTCTCCCTAATGTGAGGAGTGAGGAGTGAGGAGGGAGGACAGACCTGGCGGAGGGATGTGCTCCGGGTCCCGGGGCCGGCGGGCGGCACGTCAGGACCGCCCCCTTTCACCGGGCCAAGGCCACCGTGCCACGGAGCTCCGTGGGCACCCTTCCCATGGGGTTCCGGGGAGCCGGCCGCTGGCGGGGAGGGGTCAGCGCCGCCCCCACACTCACCCTCCTGGGAATTCGGTCGGGGCTACACACACTTGGCACCACGGAAGCAACGCTCAGAACTCACTGGGAGCATGCAGGTTTCGATGAGGTTCTGCTCTGGCTTCAAGCTGACAATCAAACTGCACCCAGTCTCACCCAAGGTTTATGAAAAGCGGGCAGGCCCTCGCCAACCACACGGCTACGCAGTGAGGAGCGAAAACGGACAGAAGGGGCTTCCTTACCGGGCCACGGTGAGAGCGTCCGCCGGCAGGAGGCGAGCTAGCTGGATGAAGACGTGATTGAGGGATGGACAGAAGCCGCACCACTGTGCGTAATAAAGCAGCAACACGTCCTGGGGGAAGGGAAGACGGTGGTTACAAAGGGCGCACGCGTGTCCCGACCGCGCTCGGAACCCAGCGGGCATTCAGGAGCTGCTGCTTACTGCACCCCTGCCAGGGAATACCTCCAGCTTCACATCGTTCCAATTCTGTGCTTTCTTAAGGACTTTCTGCGGTGAGAGAAGCGTCGGGTAACACGTATGTCGTGCAGGGAGACCGTCCCGCAACTGACCTGGGCCTTATCAAAACCCAGCCTTCGCCCCGACGCCCGCCGCTTCGGCAGCTACCTCACCAGGGAGAGGTGGCTGGATTTGTGCCCCTCTGACTCCGTACCTGTTTTTGAAGGACCACTTCCCAAAAGGTATCAGTTGTCACTTCCGTGATTAAATGCTGAGGGGGGAACTGGGCAGAATCACTTCCAATAAGGTGCCTTTTCAAGGGACTGTAGAGAACGCTGAAGTTTTGAATAAAAGACTCTAAAAATAAAGAGAAAATGAGATCAGCTCTTGGCGAAGCACAGGGGGAGCAGCTGGCCTACTGTACACTCTGCATGTAAAAGCTGCAATGGCTTCACAGGCTGGCACTCTGAACACCTCGCCCACAGGGAGCACCCTGGATGAGGCTGCCCGGGGTGGGGGTGGGGGGCGGGCACCAGGTTCAGCTCTGAGTGTGACCTCGGCAGACAGTAATCTAGCTACCAAAACACCACGCGGAGTCACAGGCTCTAGGATTTACAGGCCAGGAGTTCTCTTTTCTCCTAACGGGGCTGGTCCCCAAACAGACACCTGATCGACATGCCACCACCCCGTAGAGACTTCAACCTACAACGCTCAGACCTTTAAACAGCACTACAGATGCGGCTAACTCCACAAGGTACTGGGAGGTGACAGGCGTTTAATACTTGAGGCGGGGAGCTGTGGTTTTTGTTTCCTTTGTTCAAGTCCTTCAGGTTTCTTTCTTGAAAGTGTAGGAAAAATAAACTCACATTATATTTCGTGGAAAATCCCATAAGGCTCACAAATAATCCAAAAACCTAACTCGAACCAACAGCTTTCCCCTCCCACTGCCTTCAGACTCCTTGGCACCTGTCTAGAGCAGCACTGATCGGCGGGTCCCTTCTTTCTCTCTCTCCTCTCTCCATTTTGAGGTCCTAACGAATAGTGAGTGACACTTTCCGCAGAGGGAGGAGGAAGTGAAGGATGTCCTGTGCATACTAAAGAGAACTCATTATCTGCATCTGAATAACTTACTTGGCTATGTTTCTGAAACATAAAACCAAAACTTATCTCCTAATCTGAATGAAGCCTCAATTCTGAAACTGCCCCAGAGACAGCCGACTTAACAGTCAACTCTCCAAACCAGCGAGACACAGGTACTTTTTCACAAGGACCCTTACAAATTTTGTCACCAACTCCAGGACAAAGAGCTGAGCTACATGTACATTTCAGAGCAGATACGGAAGAGGACAAGAAATTACGGGGCGCCTGGGTGGCTCAGTCAGTCAGGCGTCTGCCTTCGGCTCAGGTCATGATCTCATGGTTCGCGGGTTCAAGCCCCACAGAGGGCTCTCTGCTGTGCGTGCAGAGCCCGCTTCAGATCTTCTGTCCCCCTTTCTCCCTGCCCCTCCCCTGCTTGTGCACTCTATCTCTGAAAGGAAGAAAGGAAGGAGGGAGGGAGGGAGGGAGGGAAGGGAGAGGAAAATAAATCTGAAGAAGGCTTCTTTCAGATTACCCTCAAGTTCAAATTGAACACATTATGAGCTCACTGAATGCTTGTGTATTACTGAACAGACTTCGGGAAAGTCCAATAAACACTCCAAAAATACAGGCTTGTTTCACTTTAGAAAAACTCCGAACACCAAAACGTAACTTTAGAAAACACCAATCAGGAGTAATTTACAGTAACGATAGAGAATGCAATTCATAAAGCGATAGGTCACAGGTTCCTTTAAACACTCGGGAGCTTCGCATTTCTAATATAGACCTTGACACAGGACAAGAATCCACATTTACATGAGCCTTTCCAAAGGTGGCCATTGTAAGAAACAAGCTTCGCCTGGGCTTAAAAGAAGACAGCTAAAAGGACTATTATTTAGGGGGCTTGGAGTTTCCTCTTGCTTTCATACCCTCTAAAACTTGGAAAAGAAAGGTTTCCCTCTCTACCAAATTGCTCCTGCCTCCATCTGGCAAACGCTGGCTTCCCCCACATTTCCAGTGAGGCTGAACTAACACGGCTTTTGAATTCTCACTTCCTCGTGTGGACATCAAGGATGTCAGCAGAGCCCCGGGAACAGGACAGCTGGTGTTCCTTACAGCCGCTGCCACCGCCGAGCCCCGAGGTCGAGCTCCCGGATGCTTTCCCAGAATGGGCCTTACCCACCCCGCCCCCAAAAGTGGTTTCTGCTGGTCTGCAATGTGACACGTGTTTGTGACAGTTCAGGCACCCAAGGTCACAGCAGCGTCTCTCAAGGAGGTACAAACAGCGGCAGAACAAATTAGGTCTGGTGGCCTGGAAATTTCTACATCCAAACCCGTGGGCCAAAAGGGAGGACAGGCTGCTGTGCGGGTTCAGTGCCTTCTGTCTCAGCTCCTCTAGAAGGGACCCCGCTGTCAGGGCTCAAATTCCTCAGCCCCCGGGATGCTCCCACCCCATGCAGCTCACTCCACCTCCAAACAGGACAGGGACCGCCAACTTGCAACACGGACTTCTACCCACCCCCCAAGGGGCTGCATGAGAAACCTAGCCACAATTTGCAGTCAGGAAGTTTCCGGTCCACTTAACAGACAAAACCAGCTTCTCTTAAAACTATGACCAAGTGCAGTCTAAAGAATTCAAATGAGCTAAAGAGCTGACATCACCCATGACCAAGGGTACTGCCATCCCCGGAGGAAAGTTCCCAGTGTGAGGTTAAGGGATCCTTTTTACGCTTGGGGAAGGGAGGCGCCCACGGTACCTAGGGTGAACTTCCTAAGAGCTTCTTTTGGATCCAGGACGTAGTGAGACTCTTCTCTCACATCGACAATCGTGGCAAATTCCTTCACCCGGGTGGCGCTCGGAGCCCCCAGCCTCTCTGCATACAACCAAAATAAATTCGAATCCAAAAGGTAGATGTTCAGGGTCTTGTTGGTTCTGCAGCTCAGGCCTGTGAAGTTCGTGCTGCTCACGTCCACCTCAGGAAAGAGATAACGGTTCTCCTCAATGTGAGGAAGGGAGCCCGGGGTCTCAACATGGCATTTCTCCTCCAGGGAAGAAAACGCAACGGCCGGGGTTTCAAAGACACCTTGCGCAGAATCCACGAAGCCCGTCGCGGCCCTGTTTATGGTCCTGCAACATGCAGTGTAGTAGCTGAAAGGGCTGTAGGAGCTGAGGAAGTTGCTGCACTCCACGCTGTGGGACACCACGTGATAAAAGGTCCGCTCCTTGAGGTAGAAAGAATCCAGAGCTGCCGCCATCTCAAAAAAGCTGCACTGCGACACGCCGGCCGAGCTGGGCCCGAGGCCCGCCGCCGTCTGGTTGACGCACAGCTCACAGACGTTGTGGGTCCTGGAGACGGGGCGCCACTGGGGCAGCACCACGGTGTTGCAGCAGGGGGACGCCGCTATCGGCGACGGGTCCGGCAGCCGGGCGGGGGGCTCGGGCGCCAGAGACCGGAACAGCGGGGCGTCCGCTCGCCGCAGGTGCCGAAGGAGCCGCTCGACCACCTGGTCCCCGTGACAGTTGTTGTACTCCAAGGCCACTTCGGTGATCTGAAACACAGGGCGGAGCTCGTGAGAGGCGCAGCGAGGGCCGAGGGGGCGACCCCGCAGCCGTCAGGCCTGGAAAGCATCGGAGTGTGAGTCACAAGGAGCCCCGGCCGGACGCGTCGCCTCAAACAGGAAGCTGCCACACCAAAAGCCTGAATCTAGAGGCTCGGGGTCTCTTTCAGAACACGCGCCTCTGACGACAGTGAACCACCCGTGCAGAGAAGGGGCCCGAGAGGCAGACGTCTCCGTCCAGCACAGGACCAGAGCGAAGCTCGCCCCTCGACGTGCGTCCGGCCGTCGAGCGACCAGCAACAGGTTTTAAATCTCAACGCCGAGGGGAGCGCCTTTGCCTTCACACCTCTGCCCCTCTCCATACAAACGATGTCTTCCTTCTTCACCTCCACTAAGTCTAAAAACTTCCCAAACACCTGAGTGGATCAAAGTATCTCACAGCATAGGGGTTTCCAAATAAATCCACACCTCACAGGAGGCTCCGAATTCAACCTGCTCCAAACCACTCACCAGTTTTGGATCAAATTTGAATTTGGATCAAATTTGCCAGTTAGTTAAAAGGTGTAAAGTCACTCAGGACTTTGTTTCATTAAAGTGTGTGTGTGTGTGTGTGTGTGTGTGTGTACACAGACGTGTGTAGAACCATTTAATGAGTGCTTTTCCAATTTCAAAAAAAACCTACAAATTTTATATATGGTATTTACAGACAATGTTAACTCAAGACATAGGCATTCATACAGAAAAATACCCTGAATAATTCTTGGGCATAAAAAAAAGATCATTTTAGATGATAAACCAGTGTTTCACTTTCTTCCCCATACAAAAACCTCTCAACCCTTTCTGGATAAGTCTCTGAGAGCACACGGGACTAACCAAGTCAAGCCTACATGATCCATAAAGGGCCCAGCAACCCTCCGGCCCCATCTGAGGACTGCTTTGCACTCAAAGACACAACAGATCACTACTCCTAGCCATGCCCCCCAGCCCCCAGAAAAACCGCACAAAAATTCAAGTATTTACAAAGTCCAGGTAGGAGCATACTAAGGGCAAGATTCCTGAAAACGCGTTTTTCCTCACAGCCACATAAAGGATGCTTTTATATTATCTATTATTTCATTAAAAAAAATTTTTTTTGACACTTATTCATTTTTGAGAGAAAGAGACAGAGCGCAAGTCGGGGAGGGGCAGAGGGAGGGAAGACGGAGAATCCAAAGCAGGCTCCAGGCACTGAGCTGTCAGCACCAGAGCCTGATGCGGGGCTCAAACCCACGAACCTAGAGATCATGACCTGAGCCAAAGTCAAAGCCGCCAGGTGCCCCGATTTCTTCTAATTGAAGAAAATATCTTGGGGGCACCTGGGTGGCTCAGTCAGTTGAGTGTCTGACTTCGGCTCAGGTCATGATCTCACAATTCCTGAGTTCGAGCCCCGCGTTGTGCTCACTGCTGTCAGCTGGGAACCTGCTTGAGATCCTCTGTCCCCCTCTGTCTGCCCCTCCCCTGCTCGCTCTGTCTCTCTCAAAAACAAACAATGAAAATAAAAGAAAGAAAATATTCTGTGTAGAGTAATGCTCTTAAAAAGTGAGGAATTCTTAGTTTTCTCCTGTAAACTGAACTGGTTTTTACTCTTCTATTACTTTGACACAACAGGCGGCTTTACACGTGAATCGCTTCATGTCCTATTTAATTTCACGTGAACGAATAAGGAAAATGTGACAAATAACCTGAAATGTCTGTGCTATAAATGCCTGCTTCCATTTTCTTTAATCAGATAAATGTTCAAGTCCCAATAAGACAACCGTGACTTTGCTTATCGGACTCCGATGCCGTGAATGCCTTAAAGCAGTGCTGTTCAAGCTGAAAACAAGTCACCGGGTCTTTTGACAAGCACACTGAGATGTCTCAGGACCCCTCTAGGACTCTCTCTAGACACACAAGGGGGTCAGCGGCCTGACGCCGTGTGCGGCCCATGCCGTGTCCTCCGGAGCCGGGAGCATGTGCGAGCAGCTGCTGGTCCTGGACCGGGCCTCGCAGTGCAACGACCACACGGCCACCCGCCCGTGAACCCCCCGCCACGCCCCCCACCCCAAAGCCCCGACTCTACCGCCCTCGCTGTATGCTGCCTCCCTGCGCTCAACAGCCCGTAAGCTTCCTCAACCGTCTGCCACTTCCCATCCCCACCACCGTCCAAGTCGAGCATTTTACATCTTCCCACTTTCCTGAAAAACGTCGATAATGGCAACACACGATTCTGCTGACACCTCTCCTTGGTCAGTGAGGCTCCGATGGCCACGATTAATCCTGAAGTCCTCAAAGCAGCCCCCAAGGGCCTCTCCTCTTCAGGCTTTAACTCTGTGTCTCTCCAGCCAGCCCTTTATGGGGGTCACCACCCGCACTACATCCGAACACTGGACCCGCAGCAACTTCCCTACCTCCGGCCACCGAGAAACTCTGTCCCAAATGCCTGCCCTGTCCGAAGCCTCTCCCAGCCTCAGCCCCGCCCAGCCCAGCCCCCAGCTTCCTGGGACGGAGCCCTGTCTCCTCCAATTCCCCCCAATCCAAACCTGGGGCTGACCTTCCTGTGCCTTGAATTACAAGGAGCAAGCTCGTGCTACCCTACGGCACAAACCTCTGGGATCATGAGAGGAAGGCTGTGTCTCCTCCATCCTTCTCCCCACGGCTCCCTGACACAGTGCTCAATAAACATTTGCTAAATCGATCTAAAACAAAGAGGGAAATGTACTGCGCAGAGCACTCTGCTTGGCTAAGGAGTCCATAATACTGTTAGGATGCCATCTCGTTTTCAACAACCCCTCAGCCATACGCTGATGTTACGGGAATCCACTCACCTTGCAGGGACACTCTGAGCCTTGAGGAAAGGAGCCACAGGCAAACTCTGATAATACAAGGCGGCCTGGCCGCAGATGGAGGAAGTGGGGGAGAGAAGGGAAAAAGGCAGAAAACCAAGTGCCTTCCCACCAAGGGCCGAAATCCAACCACGACCCCCTGAACAGAGGAACCGGGCTCCGGTCAGAGACCACCACCCCATCCAGGACCCTGGCTTGCCCAAACCAGACAAGAAGAGAATTCTCCAGAAAGAAATTTTAAAAGTTGGAGCAAAGATCCAAAACCAGAGCTAACATCTTGGTTAAAAATCCCATCTCTCCTACAAAGAGCCTTAAGGCTGTTATTATTAGATGCAGTGAAGGCCGAGTAATTTGGGAGAAAGTCTCAGTCCATAAAATATCTGAGCCAGTGAAGGTTTTCTGAAGAATTAAGTCTTATTACATCAAGTCCTCCCTAATCAGAGAAGAAGAAACAAACCGATTTCATTTCTCTCCTCTCTTCCACTAAGCCAGGGTAGCAGCAGGAATAACAACGTTCACAAAGAGGCCCCCAGAGTGGCAAAGCCAGGGGTCTGGCTGGGCAAGAACCCCATCTCGCCATCGCCTCCAGGCAGACCATCAGGCTCTCGTGGAAGGGCTCAGGGAGAGGCGGTGTCTGGTTAGCCCTGCCAGGGCTACACTGGCTGTCTGAAATTGGTTCTGGCCAATGAAGGGATCCTTGAGGGAAGGAAAAAATAAAACCCCCAGTAAATCCAATTTAGCAATCCCAGGCACTCCCCGGTTATTGTCATTACTCTCTCTAAGTGCCTCCAAATGACCCATCTAGAAAATAAACTGACACCCAGAGAGAGTGAGAGCTCCAGACGAAACCAGAGAGGCAGGAGGAGGGGCAGGGACTCCTGACAGCGGCTGCCTCTGGGAACCGCTCTACCCACGCGACAGGAAAGGCTCAGAGAAACAAGGGGGCCAGTGTCACCACTCCACTCGGGCTGCCGGCTGAGGACGGCCAGGGCTTGCAGTCGGGCATCCCCGAGGCCACACCCGCCCGTGCCGCTGGCCAGCCCCTCTATCCCACTCCCCGAACCGGTCACCACAGAAGAGCGACGTCTGGTCCTTCCCCGGCCAGGCGCGGTTCGGTGTGGCTGTCCCCGCCGACTCCCCCAGACCCGAGCAGCTGTCAGTGTGGCCACAGATGCTGCGGCGGACCCTGTCCCGGGCACGGACGGACGGAGGGAGTATCACCACGGAAACGCGGAGAACCCTTGGAACGTGGAACGGGAGCGAGACGTCCAACTTCACGAGGTTCTCCTGCTCCTTACAGGGCATCTTTGAACATGACGACTCTTACCTCGTCTATTAAAGGGTGGCTTTCGGCTAACGGATTGAAAGGCAGAAACACAAGCAGCGCTGGGCCCTTCTTCAGCTCGTTGTTCAGCAGGAGGCTCTTGCCGCCGTGTGGACGCAGCCAGCGGAGGAGCGCCTCTCGGTTCTCCAAGGCCCACTTGTGGATGTTCTCCGCCGTGTAGTTGACGGCCTCCCTGGGAAAGACCTGCGGAGGGCGACACAGGGTAGACGCGGGGCCGGCCCCCGGGGGCCCCCACCGCCCCACCACTGCCCGGGGGCAGACGGGAGATGCGGGGACGGGACCTGCCCCCGCTCCTCCAGACGCAGCGGCGCCTACCAAGTGCTTGGGAAAAGCAAAAAGTGGCTGCGAGAAGTGACTTTCCCATCACAGATGCCTCCTGCTCCCTTCAGACAGACCCAGCCAGGGAGAGAGCAAAGAACTCTCCCTGGATGCCTCTGGCAACAAGGACCTCTTCTGCCCTGGCCAAGGGGACCTATTTCATTTGACTGGGTTCTTAGAGAAGCATCAATGGATGAATCAGAGAAATTATCAAGTCAAGGAGCCTTTAGATTTTTACACTGCTTCCTCGAAAATCGGCTCGTAGGGCGGGAGCAGACCCTCCGCTCGGGCAGAGGCTTGCATGGGTTCTGGTCACCTGTACCCCCCAGGGACTAGAAGAACAAATACTTGAACGGATCTGTGAATGACCTAGAACCTGTATCGGGCCACAGATCACACTTAACGTGTATGGAATGAAGCAAAGAGACACTTAGATTTTTTGCTTTTTTTTTTTCTGAAACAACCGAAGAACATCAACGTAAAATTATTTCTGAAATTCCAACGAGATGAATCACTGGGTTTCAAACAAAACTGCCCCCCAAAAAAGTGCTTTGGAGGATTCCACGAAACAAGATATTTTGTACTCTCCAAAGCAGAGGCTTAAATTGCCTCGTGACAAAGACGTCCACGGCTATTTTAGAAAACCGGTGTCCCAGGAATACTTCATTTGATAAGAGGAATTCTGCTGTTCAACCAACCAACCAACCAACCAACCTTAGAGACTACAAACCTGATCAGTAAAACCCACCGGATCTGTCAGCGCCATTCTCACAGCCCTACCTTCTCTTCTCTATTTTAAGTTCCTTGCTCAGCGCCCTCCCCTGTGGATGCACCCGCCCTGTGCTGGCTCTACGAGGAGGATGGAGGAGAAGGGCACACAGCGAAAGCAGAGCAAGTCAGAAGCTTACACAGAGGCACGAGGAGAGCGGGAGAGAAACCACCACCACAGTGACTCTCCAAGTGGGACGGCGGGAGGTTGAAACAACATACCCAAACGTCACATACGCATTTCTATTTGGAAAACACAAAAATACATTGGACTCTGGGAACAGGAACTACAAGAAATAAAGCACAGCATCTGGGCTATGAGGGACCTGCAGAAGCCAGGGGGACTGGCCACCAAGGGGGCACCCTGGAGAGGGCCTAAAGGCGCCCCCAGAGGCATAAGACTTGCGCGCTGGGCTAAGGGGAGCGCAGGTTCAACGGGCTGTGTACAGAGGGTACAGAGACACTGGCCTTCACTCCACCTGTCAGTCAATGACACTGTCAATGAAGTCAGAGACAGAAAATGCTTAAGAAAAATAAACTCTCGGTGATGGGACTGAGGATGCAACAATAAATTAAGCAGAGGCACATGACTAAGCAGGATACATACAGGTCAAAAGCTTAGAAATAGCTGAGTTGGGGCTGGTCCAGCAAAAAGCAAGTGAAATCAGGGAACAAAGACGACAATGGAGAACTGAGGCGCTCTCGGGTGAGAAGCCATCAACTTCTCACTGTGACTTAACAAGAACTTCAAAACCCATTTCATCAGCTAAGGAGAAAAGCGCATCACGTTACTACTCCTGACCAATGGCACAAATGAACAACCAACGTCGTCGCCTGATGGAAGCTTAGCCTCTGAGGACACGGGCCCAGAGCAACAATTCCCCAACAGATTACGCCTGCAGTTGCATCCAAGGAGGAAAACTAATGAGGCCAGGCCCAAACCAAAGAATATAAACAAAGAATTTCTCGATGTTGCATTCGAGAGCCCTCTAATGCCTGGGTTCGTAAGTGGGGACAAGGGCTCCAGAGTGGGGTTGCAGAAACCCTAAATTTGCATATAAAATCATGTTCGCTTTCCTAGGGAGAGTGCCCAGAGATTTTATCCGATTCTCAAAGAAGTCTGTGACCTAAATAAGGTTAAGAACCACTGCACTAATATAAATGTGATTTCAAAATACTTACAAGTGATGTGTTGAAATGTCTATGTAAATACACACTTCCAGAGTGTACTAAGGATACCAGTTTCGCAAGATGTTTATTTGTGATAACCCCAAATCGTACTGTTCCTAGGTAATCTGAAACAGAAAATTTTCCTTTATTAAAGAAAAAGCCTATGCCTTAAAACCACCACAAAACCCAATCATCAAGTCTTGACGCACAAATTCCCCGGAGCAAAGCTCTTTCTGGTCACCTAGCCTAGAAGAGGAGGAGGAGGAGCTGGAGAAATCTCCTCCAGAAACAGACCTCACGTCTACTCCTGAGTAACGTCTCTGATCATCACCCGCACGCTGTCTCCCTGCGACGACCCGACCTCATCGCCGGCTACCTGGTTCCCCTCACTCATTAGCCCCGCTGGAGAGCCCAGGCACATGATGCTCTGTCTGGATACTTCCACGGCTGGCCTCTCGTCATTCAGATGTCAACTCCAGCCCCACCTGCTCCGAGAAGCCTTCCCTGACCACCCCGCCTCGATGCAAACATTTAGAGGATGAAGTCCGTAATGGAAAACCGGGGCTTCCTCCCCGACTCACGTAGATGCTCTACCAGTACTCCATTTTTTTATAGTACTTATTAACATCTACAGAATCTGGTTGATTTATTTTTCTCTTCTTCGGTCCAGCTTCCTCGGAACTTATGTGAAATTAGGAATCTTGTTTATAGCTATTACCCCAGTACCTGTAGTGGTGCCTAGACATATTAAGAGCTCAAAACATATGGGTTAAATGAATGAACCTAGCATGAACAAAGAACTCATACAAATTAATAAGAAAAAGAAAGCAATTAAAAGTGGGCAAACCAAAGGAAAAAATGTAAAAGGCTTACAAGTACATGAACACACACTCAACTTCCCTATTTCAGAGGAAAGCCCGTTAGAACAAAATACCCCCTTTTCCCCTCCAACTGCCCCAAACTTGAGACAACGGGAAGTACCAAGCACGGTGAGCGGTAGAGAGATGATACTCGGATACAACGCTGGTGGGAAACGGTGACACGGCAGCTGCTCGGGAGCACAAGCAGCTGCACCTGTCACAGGGAGGTGCGGACACAGGCTGCAGCCCCACTGCTTCTCCGCACACGTGCACCAAGAGGCACACGAAGGACAGTCACCAGGAAGTACTCTGCAGACGTGAAAAACAATGGGGCAGGGCTGTCTACACAATGCCATATGTGAGTGAAAAAGCAAGCTGAAGAAAGATAAAGTGTACCTCTTCATTTAAAAGGTTGGCTCGGTTGGTTAAGCGTCTGACTCTTGGTTTCGGCTCAGGTCATGATCTCATGATTCGTGAGATCGAGCCCCACTTTGGGCTCGGCGCTGGCAGCGCAGAGCGTCCTGGGGATTCTCTCCCTCCTTCTCTCTCTGCCCCTCCCCCACTCGTGCTGTCTCTCTCTCAGAATACAAAAAACAACTCACACCTGATGAAACAATATACGTTTGTTTCTTAGAGGCACATGTGTTCAGGAAAGAATAAAGCCTCCAAAACGTAAGAAAAATAGTTGTGGCCGGGGGGTGGGTGGGGGGAAGAGATCAAAGAAAGTGTAAGCTTTCTTTCCCTCAAGGAGTACACACAGCATTTGTGTGCCTAAAAATTGACTACAATATCTAGTACTCGTGGAGAGCTAGCGGATAAGACGATGTAGGAAAAGGTACATTCTTTCCTATCCCCTTTCTGCTTTATTAGATGTGAAGTAAGACATCGGTTTAACTTTAAATGTTACCAAGTTATACCCAAGCAGCCAAAATATAAAAATATTAAGGTACTGACCACACCAAGCTTCCAGCTTAACCCCACTCCCTGGCAGAGGTGCCCTCTTCCCCTCAGACAAGGTGCGACCAGCAGGGAGGAAGCAGGAACAGCAATCTCTGAGGCTACGTTGGACCATCTATCTTTCCCCCAAATCTGAGGAGTTTAAAATAGCACAAAACCGGGGCGCCTGGGTGGCTCAGTCGGTTGAGCGTCCAACTTCGGCTCAGGTCATGATCTCATGGCCCGTGAGTTTGAGCCCCATGCCAGGCTCTCTGCTGTGGGTGCAGAGCCTGCTTCAGATCCTGTCCCTCCCTCTCTGCCCCTCCCCCACTTGCACATGCACTGTCTCTAAAAAATAAACAAACATTAAAAAATAATAACAAAAACATAAAACGGCACAAAACCAAAGAAACACCAGAAGAATAAGTCACAAGTGACAGAGATTGGTTATGTGTGGAAGGAAGGGGGGCCAGGACGGGAAAGGAAAGGAAACGGGTTCTGGAGAACAGGGGTGAGGCAGCCTGGTCCTGCTCAGAGACCTTTGTGTATCGGACCCTTGGAACCAGAGCATGGTTCACCCTTCACATCCTCAGAAACGAAAATCATTAAATCGACCACTAGGTGCGGGAGCCCAATGTGGAATACAAGCACTAACAAAGAAACGTAACTGCCACTCCACGGTGGAGGGGGTAGGGGTGGAGAGTTAAGAAGTGAGTCACTGAAACAGTGTCCCGACCAAGCACTGCAAATCTAAAGACGACGAGAGCCAGGATTCTCAGGGTGGGTGGACGAAGTTCGACATTAACGGAAGAGTGCTCTACTCTGGTGTGAGACTGGAATCAGAAGGAATTTTGATAAACTTACAGCTTTTCACAGATACATGCGCGCACGCACACACACGTAACAGAAACAGAACTACAAACATATACATACGTGTGGGTATAAATACATAGATGTCCTAGCTCTACCTGCTGAAAAGGCCTAAAAGTTATGACACCTCACACCAAAGAGCACACCCAACGCCCAGATCTTGGTTTCTAAACGCCATTCTTCAATAAAAGAAACCAGGGCTCCCTGGAGAAGAAGCCAATTCCAGAGCTGAGGCAAGGAGAGTACAAATGGAGATCGAAACGTTTTGTGTCACAATAAAGATGTGCTCATAAAAAGGATGAAACTTGTTCAAAGGACACAGGAGTGAACCCAAGACACTCCTAAAGGTGGAACCTGCAACTATCTGAGCAACAAAATAAACAATGACCACTATCCCTGAAAAGTGTCAAGGTCATACAAGACAAGGAAAGACTAAGGAGATGTCACAGGTTGGAGGAGATGGAGAAAAAAGAATTAAAAGTGATGTGGGATCCAAGATTGGATACTGGAACAGAAAAGAAACATCAGTGAAAACATGGGAAAAATGCAAATGAGCTTTGCGGTTCAGTCAATGATACTGGGTGGCCTGGGTGGCTCAGTCGGCTAAGTGTTGGACTTCAGCTCAGGTCAGGATCTCATGGTTTGTGGGCTCGAGCCCCGTGTCGGGCTCTACGCTGACAGCTCAGAGCCTGGAGCCTACTTTCGGAGTCTGTGTCTCCCTCTGTCTCTGCCCTTCCCCTGCTTGCGCACGTTCTCTTTCTCAAAAATAAACATTAAACATTTGTTTTGAATAAAAAAATATAATAATAATAATAATAACCATACCAATTTTACGTTCTTAATTCTGGCCCAAGCACCTTTATAACAAATGGTTACATAATATGTGAACAATGGGGGAAGCGAGGTGAAGGTAGAAATTTGAGGAACTCCCTGTCCTATTTCTGCAACTTTTCTGCAAGTACAAAATTGGCTCAAAATCAGAATTTTAAAAAATGGCACAGCAGGTAAGTTCAGATGCCAATCTGTCAGAAGAAAAAGCAGGATGTAAGAGAGGGTATGAACTGATGGAAGACGCCACCCTCTAGGAGAAGGCTAAATCTTGGTGGATGCCCACAGGTAAGAAGACAAGAAGGAAAGGAAGGAGGCAGCCAGTGACGAAGTTCATGTGAAAGTCTGCCAATGTCAGCAACATGGTTTATTGAAGCAGAGGAATAATAAGGGACAGCCTGCCCTGTAAGCTGAAAAGGCCCATTCAAAAACCTGTTTAACTGCACTAAAAAGAATGGACAGTCTGCCTGCACACAGCAGGTTCTCGCACGTCCAAACATATCACAATTTCAAAATTTTATTTTTCACACATAGAGAGATCTACGAAAATCACACGTCTATTTTAAGTTCCTGCATATAGCGGAAATCTTGCTAGAAGAAGCAGCTTAAATTTGCACTCTCATGTGTACAAGGAGTACTTGAATTAGCAGGGGAAGTTTACAGCGTAAGAAAGACACAAAAAAATAACACTTCTTATCTCTATGCCCAGAACATTTTCTGTTAAGCAGGGCTCCAAGGCTTTCTACAGTAGGGAATCTCTGTCATTTATAAAGTGAGTAATTTCAGGGGTTCCGAGGTGGTTCAGTCGGTGAAATGTCTGACTTTGACCCAGGTCATATCTCACAGTTCAGGGGATCGAGCCCAAAGTTGGGCTCTGTGATGACAGCATGGAGTCTGCTTGGGATTCTCTCACCCTCTCTCCCTGCCCCT
Source organism: Panthera tigris (assembly GCF_018350195.1). Lineage (NCBI taxonomy): Eukaryota > Metazoa > Chordata > Mammalia > Carnivora > Felidae > Panthera > Panthera tigris. The sequence goes on along the minus strand of NC_056675.1, from coordinate 31,770,629 downwards.
CCCCTGCTTGCTTGCACACATGCACGCTCTCTCTCAAAATAAATAAACATAAAAAAACTTAAGTAAATAAATTCAGAATAATGCTCTCCCCTCCTCCACCAAAAGGTCAAACAATGACATACATGATCATATTCAATTAATTTTTAAAAATGTAAAGTCTCTTCACCACCCAGTGAAAGGTGTCACAGAGACCACTGCAAGATACAGCAAGACCAGGAAAGAACCGTCTGGGCAAAAGCAGTGGTCGCTGAGCAGTTCCTGCAGCCGGTCCCTCAGGCAACTACGCGGGTCAAGGTGACCACCGCGTGAAGACCGGCGATACGCATCCATCGCTTGCTACAAAAGGCGCTGAGCCCCTGGCCCTGGGTCCCTGGGCTGCGAGGCCCACAGCACACACGGCCAGCATCTGGGCCCCCTGCGCCACATCACGGTTCGCGTGCACTCGGTACCAAATGGTCTCACTTGGATCCGATCGTCGGGCCTCTACTTTTGGCGCTTAGGCAAACCGCCCTTGTGATCTTCTGAGGCTGGGCTGCTTCTGTGCCGCTGATGGAAAGCTCCACCCCTGCTTCCCCCACTACTCCCCCCTAGAATGGCTTCTGCTGACCTTCTTGTGCCTTCCATCTTCCACGGTCACCATTTACCTCGCGTCAGCCACCAAGGACGCGCTGAGGACGCGAGAATCTGAAAGTCCATCTGGTTTCTACTCAGATCCATCTGGCTCATTGGGGATCTCTGGTTTACATCAAGATTTTTGTTTTGGGGCTTTTGCATACTGTTTTAACATCAAAGTACTTTATTTTACTTAAAACCACATGACTTAAATTCAATTTTTAATATTAAAACTTCGGTTTGGTACTGGGGTAAAGCACACACACACCGAGGCAAGAACTACCTCGTGGAGGCAAAAATGTTAAAACTCTCAACCATTCCAGAAAGAGTAACAATAGTTTCTTTTGTTAGCAAAGAGGACAGAGTTTTGATGGTTTCAAAATTAATAATACATTTGCCTGAAGGAACATTATACAACTCACACTCAGCAATGACAGGTAGCCGGGAGCACAAATCTGACACATTTACCTCGGGGATGTGCTTGCAGGGGACTCAGTAGTTCAAGAAAAATTTGCGTCACGCTGGGACACTGGGGTCAGAGGCCTCTGTCCACAGCTGCACAGTCCTATATGGGAGCCGCTACGCTAACAAGCACTTGAAATATGAGCAAGTAAGGGACTCAATTTTTATCTCTACTTGATCGTAATTAATTTTAAAGCGACACTCAACTCAGTCCCTGGACAACTCTGAAGTATATATAAAACAGCTTGAGGCTATACCTCTTTTTCCACTGTAATTTTTACGTAATCGAAACAAAGATCAGGTGTTTCCAATGAAAATTCAGCACCTGAATTGAGACATGCTGTTAAGTGTAAAAGCATAAGAGACTTGGTTCAAAAAATATCTATAAAATATCTCAATAGTTTTTACACTGACCGCCTGTCGAAATGGCAATAACCTGAATACACTGGGCTAAACAAAATGTATTATTTTATAGATAGAAGTTATTTTTACCAGTTTCTTAACTTAAAAAAATTTTTTAAATGTTTTTCTTCATTTTTTGAGAAACAGAGAGAAACAGAGCATGAGGGGGAGAAGGGCAGAGACACAGAATTCAAAGCAGGCTCCAGACTCCAAGCTGTCTGCACAGAGCCTGACGGGGCTCAAACCCATGACCTGAGCAGAAGCTGGCCACCTAACTTAACTGACTGAGCCACCTAGGTGCCCCTCTTCTTAACTTTTAATGCAGCCACAAGTAAATTTAAAAATATCTATGTGGTTTATGTTACATTTCTATTGGACTATGCCACAGTGGTAATCATGAAAAAGTGAGATTCATATAAACTCAGGAAGAAAATTAGGCTGAGATAATAAATCTAGCAGCCAGTAAGTCTTTTTTTTTTTTTTTTTTTTTTTTTTTAGGGAGTGAGCGCATGCATGTAAGTGGGGGAGACGGAGGGAGGGGGAGAGAGAGAATCTTAAGCAGGGTCCACGCTCAGCACAAAGCCTGACACAGGGCTCTATCCCAATGACCCTGGGATCATGGCCTGAGTCAAAATCAAGAGTCAGACACTCAACCGACTGAGCCACCCTGGCGCCCTTAGCCAGTAAGTCTTAATGATGGGCAATGATCTGGGAAGGAGACCTAAGAATGTTTCTCACACTTTTTTCCCCACAAAAACCCCTCCAACAGAAGAGAATGATTACTTTTAAACTTTGTTAAGTTTATTTATTCTTGAGTGAGTGAGAGAGAATCAGAGGCAGAGGGAGAAGCCCAAGAAGGCTTCACACTGTCAGGGCAGAACCCGATGCACGGCTCGAACCCACAAACCTGAGCCGAAATCAAGAATCGGACATTTCACCGAGTCACCCAGATGCCCCAATTATTTTCATTTTTAATAGTGTGTGTCCCTATCTCTCCTTCAGGAAGGAAAAGGTGGGTCTCCAGATCTTGACTCTAGGTATAAAACCACTGAGCTTGTGAAATTCTCTCAGAAGCCTAGAGCTAACAGCACCTGGTGCACTGCAGAGTAAGGCCCCCAAAGATACACTGAAAGAACGCGCAGAAACACTGGAGCTGAGCAGTGCAGAAACTTTAACATCAGGACGGGCATCCGTGTGAACTAATCTCTCAGGGATCGTGGAGCAAAACATAGTATCAGGTCAAGAAAAATACTCCTAAAGAGAACTGCTAACAAGTAAAGCATGATACTTTAATCCCACTGGACCAAGTCTTTTCACCAGCATAGTTAGGAGGCCACAGACCCCCTGGGAAAACAGCTCTCCTGTCTGTATTCTGGGCAACAGTGACATCCCAAAAGGCAAACCTGCATCACGGAACCTTCCACCCTGGGAACGATCCTCATTTTACTCCATACTTTGCCATTTCTATTACCTTCTGCTTTCCCAGTCTCCTTTCCAAGGTTTTAGACAAGGCACAAAAAAGGGAAATGGGATTGTATTAAAAGGAATAACTACTCCCCTCCCGTTATTCGGCATTTACACAGTGATTCATAATTTTTCAATGGATGATTTCCCACATTTCCAATAAAACATTCATCCAGATGCAAAAAACCTTCAAAGAAATTTAACAGATCACAGAAATGTTTGTTTTCAACATAACGAACTGAAGCTATTACTTGCATTTTGTCCCTAGAAATGTCACTTTGAGATGTATTTTCAAAAGTCAGTATGAGGCACAAAGCAATCATCTAGAAATTAATCTGGCACTGGGTGCCCGAGACGACAACACGCGCATTCCGGGGCTTGCCATGACACTGCTGAGTGCTAAGTAGATACGGAACTCTTTCGCTGGGACTTCTTTCTCTTGAATTAGGGAGGACAGAAATGTACCTCCAAATGCATTCAGGGGAGCACAAAATGCAGCGATACACATGAACTGACACCCGCACCCCCTCCGTCCCCATTTAACCAAAGCACATTACAACGATCAATTCAAACACTTCCCTTGTGCGTACTGCGCTTAAATTCCTTTCTGTTTTTACACCTTCAGAGAAGGAAGGACTTCACAAAAGAAACCCACTCGGTTACAAATCTCTCCTCCAACCCCATTTAGGCTGCTCTTAGTTAGGGGTCACACCTCCTTTTATTTTTTTTCTCACCAACAACCCTTCCCCGATATAAAAACAATTCTTAGCTCCCAAGCTTCCAAAAACAGGCCAAGGTCCAATGCAACCAGGGCATCTTACAGATGGAGGACCAGCTGGAAGGAAGGACCGGGTAGTCTGTGGTCCCACAGGGCACCTGCCACTAAAATGACTTATGAGGAGGCTCAGTCTGGGCCTATGGGAACTTTGTGCTGGGAAGACACTAAGAAAGCTCAAGGGAACATTAGAAAACAATGCCAGCTGCTGAGTGGGAACACGGCCAACTAGTGCAGCACGAGGTCCAGGAAGGGGGTTGGTGGGATGCACGTCTCCATTCCATGTCCCTAACGTGCCAGACGTAACGCTAGCAAGGCAGTGTTTATAAATGCCACAAGGCCTTGAGGTAAGCCTGGAGAAACCAGAAAGGCGGATGTTAACTAGGGAAAGGGCTTCCAGTAAAGCAGCGTCAGGGGCAAAGGCCAGGAGGCGGGAAACACCATACTGGGTCATTCTCCTCATCCCAGGACAGCACGACAGTAAATGGGAGGAAGGGGATCCTGGCTTCCTACCTCGGCTTCCCGTGCACTGCTTCGTGACTGAGTCAGCTCCCTCCACCGTAACAAAGTTGCACAGATTCAGGAGATTAAAAGACATAAAAGGACACAAATTAATCTCACGGTTCTGGAGGCCAGAACCTCCAACACGGGCCTCACTGGCCTAACATCACGGGGTCAGCAGGGCATGCTCCTTCGGGAGGCTCCAGGGGAGGAGAACCCAGGTCCTGCCCTCTCCAGCTTCCGGTGGACCCCCTGCGCTCCTTGGCTCGTGGCCCCTCCCAGCTTCAAAGTCAGGGGCGGCAGGACAAGTCCTTCTCAAATTGCATCACTTTGACACTCTTCTTTGGCTCTCAATTCCAACTTTTTTTTAAGTTCATTTATTTGAGAGAGAGCGGTTTAGGGCGGGCGCGGGGAGGGAGAGAATGCCAAGCAGGCTCTGCACTGTCAGCACAGAGTCCGACGTGGAGCTCAAACTCACAAACTGCAAGTTCAGGACCTGACCCGAAACCCAGAGTCGGACACTTAACCGACTGAGCCAGCCAGGTGCCCCTGCTTCTCAATTCCAATTTCAAGGATCCTCTTGATTACACTGGGCCCACTCAGATAATCCAGATAATCCAGGTCAGCTGATCAGCAACTTGGGTTCCTGCTTGCCATGTAAGGTACCATACTCACAGGCCGTGGTGATTACGGCGTGGGTATCCTTGGGGGGGCGTTATTCTGCCCACCGCAGTGGCCTCCAGGGCGTTAACAACCTCCTGAGGGCCTGTCCCCCACCTGAGACAGTCACAGCTCCTCCTTCAGAGACAGGCAGTGAAGACTGGCTCATCCAGACAAAGGGCTTGACTCAGGGAAGGGCTCAGCCCAGCATCAGCTTACCTACTCAACTTTACATCAAAAGTGGTCAAGTAGAGACTGCAAATGGGTTTGTCTGCACTGAGTTATTTCGCTGTAAGCTTGTGACTTCATTATAGAGGATCCCTGAGAGTTTTTCAAGATTTTAATGTTTTTGGTTCTTTGGAGTCTTACTCCAGCTTCAAAAACAAAAAACATCAAACAAGCAAACCAAAACCTTGAAGAAATAGGATTCTCTCTCTCTTTCCCACACACACACACACACACACACACACCTTCAAATAGGTAGAAACAGGACAACCTTCAAAAGGTAGAAAACATCAGAAAACAATTAGAAAATGAATATGATGCTATTTTTAAAATACAAGGAATTCAAAAAATCAAAATAGCTATATTCCTATATGGGTTCAAGGAATCAAAACAACTACAGATGTGACCAAATTTGCTCCTCAGCTTCCTGCACACCTTCTGCTTTCCCCCACCCCTCCATCTTCTCTCTAGTTTCCAACACACTCACCTGAAGGCTGACAACTCACTCTCCTGGGAAACCCTTCCCGCCCCAGCACCATCCCCTCTGAGCAGCTTTCCGTGACCTGATGTGGATGTCCCGCCTCCACGCTCCAACAACCTGTCACAGACCCATCCCTGGACTCACACTGTAGGCGACCCTACCTGCCCACCACACTATCTGGCGGTACTGACTGGTACTGGATTTATTCATCTTTACACTTGGAGCACAGATCTCAAATGTTTGTTGAGTTAGTCATGCTTCTGAACCTTAGAGTGCGGGGAGGTCTGCTTTTGGCCTTAATTCTTACCCAGAAGCATTTACAAGGCTTAAGAGAGAAGTCAGAATGGGAATAAAAGCACCTCCTGTGAAATAGAATGACATCCTTGCTAAAATAACGGCACCTAAGAAAAAAAGCAGTTTTAAGTACAGGAACAAAAAGTATGGAATTTCTAACACGCTTATTCTAACGTGCACTAATCGGTACCCAGAGGGCCTCAGAACACAGGGCGATACTTAGGAAAAGATTTCCCTCTATGAGTGAGTACAGTGACAATGAATGAGATCATCCAAGAAATCCAACTGACCCTAGAACCTGTTTCATTCACGAGAATCATTAAACCCAATGCCTGATCCAAACTCCCAAGACCCAGGAACCCAGGAAAAAAAAGGAATCTCAGAATCAACGCTGCCTAAGAAATCAGTCCCTCGTTTTTTCTATACCTTTGAGAATATCTGTCACAGAATAAGAAAACCCTACCCTTCAGACTTCTTGATGTTGTATAAAATTTCAGAATCTAACAGAAAAGTGCTCCAAAAAAATTAGCTTTATTCATGAATAAGGATATGGAGGAGACCATTTTTTCTGTGCCTTGACCCAATTCAACCAGCAAATCACAGCTTAATCCGACGCCACCTGGTGGAGTAGAGGGACCCTACACTGGAATTTGAAGTCCTTCCTCTAATAATATGGAGCACCTGGGTGGTTCAGTTGCATTAAGCATCCGACTTCAGCTCAGGTCATGATCTCATGGTGTTTGGGTTCGAATCCCCCATCAGGCTCTATGCTGACATCTCAGAGCCTGGAGCCTGCTCCAGATTCTGTGTCTCCCTCTCTCTCTGCCCCTCCCCTGCTTGTGCATTCGCGCGCTCTCTCTCTCTCTGAAAAATAAACAAAAAAAAACCCTTCCTTTAATAAATTCCTCTGTAAAAAAATTCATTACAACAGTTATTTCCCAAAGGTTCCCTAGTCATATATGTTTAGGAATTCCGAACGGTGGCAGAAGAAAGTAGAAAGGACATCCTAAATTCATGGTTTAGTGTATTCTCAAGGTAACATTTAAGTACCATGTGAATTTCAGTTCAATTCATGTGTCAGGGGACTGTGAAAAGTCAGTGGAAAGAAAGCGTAATTACGAAGAATGCATCAGGCAGGGGTGCACCCAGTCCAGCTGTGACCACTGCCTACACCCTGGTCTCGGGAACCCAAAAGTCTAGGCATGAGGAGAGGTGGGGGGAGGGGCCCAAGGTGACTTTACATCTCATTGTTCAAATCACTCACTTGAGCGATTTCAAGGTACAGTGCCCTGTATTAGAGCCATTCGTTCAACCTTTCCACGACAACACTGGTCAAGCAGGGTGCTGAAGCTGGAGGAGGGGAGGACAAAACCCTGGCCTCAAGACACTCGATCGAAATACTATCTGAACAAAGCAACTCAAATCCTGGTGGGAGAGGGCTGTAGTCGCTCCCACAGGGAGAACACCAGGCCGCTCAAGGAGAAGCTACAAGCAAAGGAAGGCCTGTCCGTTCATTAGTCAGTCACGGTACACGATACCTGGTGGAGGTATCAGCCGAGGAAACAGACCCAATACTTATTTTGAGCCCTTTCCACCAGCTGGCTTTCTCATGAAGCTACCACAGACATTAGGACTATGATCTTACTCACAAGGTATCGCACACATGACGTGGCCTTATAAAGCATGCTTTACTCTTCTCCTCACCTTCTCCAATATCAGTTAGACAAACTCAAAGAAAAGTTAAATGTTTCGTTCAAGTTTACAGATTCCGTCCGTGGCGGACAAAAGGTAAGGACCAGGCAGTGCGGGTGCCCAGGCCACGGCTTCCCCCACTCACCGACGCTGCATCCCTTTTGTAGAGGCCAAATGAAAACCAGGATCGAAACTGGTTGCTAATTTTCTTTTCAGAAAGTCACTGAATCAAAGCAAACTATAACAACATTGTACCAGAACAGTCTTATAGCAAATAACGAAATAATCATAAGATGGGAAAAAAATCAAGTAAGCAACTTAAAAACACTGACCCTTCTACCAAATTTTCTTTGGGCAAAAGAAGAAAGCCTGCCTGCCAAGATCAAGTGTGAAATGGTTCGAAGAGGCTTTGCGGTCTGGGGAGAGTGGAGAACTGTATGAGACTGGTTTCCCTCCAAATCCTGAAACACACACAGACTGCTGGCCCACAAGTCATCAATCACTCAGCACTCAGAAATGATTAAACATTAATGAGCAATGCCTAAGGCCTATTATAAAAAACAAAAAGGTTTGAATAAATGAATAATCATGCTGTGATCCTTTTAGAAAAAGGGAAGCCAAATATTGTGAACGTGGCCCTCACCTCTAAGTCAATTTATACCTTTAATACAATTACAACCAAAATCCAGCGAGATGCACGGATGGATTTAAAAGAAGATTCTAGGGACACCTGAATCATGGCTCAGTCGGTTAAGCGTCCATTCTTGGTTTTGGCTCAAGTCACAATCTCACAGTTTCGTGAGTTCAAGCTCTATGTCGCACTCTGCGCTGGCAGCAGGAAGCCTGCTTGGGATTCTGTGTCTGCCTCGCTCTCTGCCCCCACCCACCTTGCACTGTCTCTCTCTCTCAAAATAAATAAAAATAAATTAAAAAAAAAAAAAAGAAGAGGAAGAAGATTCCATGGGACACCAGAACCAGAGGAAGTGAAGTCCTGACTTTAGCAGGTAGTAACTTACAAAGCAAGAAATGAAATGGTATTTACTCATACAAAAAGAGGGATCCAGACCAAGAGAAAACAAAGAAAAAGACCCTGGGACACAGAAGACAACACTCTGTGATAAAGCCAGGCATCGTCAGGATGAGGAAAAGTGGAAGCATTGTTTTGTAAATGGTGATTAGCTAGTAAGAAGAGGAGGAAAAATATATTTTGCCTTGTATGTTAAGCCAAAAGAAATCTAGGTACCATGAAGAGCTAGACAATTTTTAAATTTAAAAAGAAAACGAACTAATTAGTGATCAAATTTTTAGGAAAAAAAAAAATCAAAGAAACCAAGGAAAAGAACCACAGATTTAACTACACGAAAATACAGAAGTGTTATATAAAAAACAATAAAAGTAAAATGAAAATGGCTAGGGAAGAAATGTAACAAAGGGGCCCACACCTCCTAACAGGGGGACCTACATAAACTCACAAATCAACACCAAGACTTGAGATTAGCCGGTGAAGCAAAGGCCTGGATAACTGAGACGAGCGGAAACAGTTAAAACAATAAGAGAAAGCAGTCAATATTAAGTGGTCAGGTGGAAAGCCAATATTCCCTATTTCCCTTATAATAACGTGTAAAACTATCAAACATTAGACAAACGGTTTTAAGAGAACAGCAAAGGGGCGCCTGGGTGGCTCAGTCGGTTAAGCATCACACTTCAGCTCGGGTCATGACCGTGGGGTTCGTGGGATCGAGCCCCATGTCGGGCTCTGTGCTGACAGCTCGGAGCCCGGAGCCTGCTTCCGATTCTGTGTCTGCCCCTCCCCAGCTCGTGCTCTCTGTCTCTCTCTCAAACGTAAATAAAAACATTAAAAAAAAAAAAAAAAAAAAAGAGAACAGCAAAGTACCATGGAACCAGATCTCACAACTGAATGCCTACATTCCTGAGGCAGGCGTATACTCTTAGCCCTCTCCCAGCACCTGAGGCAGGCGTGTACTCTTAGCACTCTCCCAGCACCGAGGCATGAGGCTTCACATACGGGACATTCTCCAAATTCTTGGACAGCGATGGCCGGCCGGCTAGCTTCGAGACAAATGTCAGAGTCCTGGCTGTTTCTAAGACAGTTACAAAAAGACTGAGGCAAAGGAAAGGTGTGTGCATTTCGGGAACACCCGTGCACTGCGCCCGGACATGTGCTTTCTACTGCAACAGTCTAAATGCTTCTTTGGTTGAGCTCTCTACAATCAAGCGTTGAGTGTGGCAAATGTGTCTTAGGCCTCAATCTGTGCACACAATCTAAACACAGCCCTGCCCTAAAATTTACATTTCAAACTATAACATAAAACAACAACACCACCAACAAAAACAAACAACCAGCGGGCACATGTTTCTCTTACCGAACACCTACTATTAAAAGTAAGTAAGACACCATGTGACTGCTGGGTATGAGAAAGCAACATAGAAAACAAACAAGACGCTCAAGGCAAGATTTCTTTTAGGGCACAGATTATGGAAAGGTATCATTCCAAATTTGTCTTTTGCTTCTAAAAATGGTTCGTTCACCTTAAGGGAGAGGTGAAAAACGATGAATTAGAATGAATCTCAGCTCTCGAAAAGTTCAGACGCAAGAGGGTTTTACCAGACCCAACTAGAGTCGCAAGTAAAGGTAATCTGACTGGATCTATTCTGAGAAGAAACGTCAATGTAATCATTTGTCAATATTAGTGATTTGGCCGAAGAGGTTCATTTTTGTCCCTTTGAGTAGTTTCTAGCCATGTGTCACCCTCCTTGGCTTAGACAACGAAAAGAAAACACAGGCGAAAAGTTACTCTCTTCACTTGGAAAGGTTTTTCCAAAAAAGAAGTCCTATTTTGGAAACCTCTGAATGACAAACTAACTTAAGATGAATCATTAGCACATAATATAAGCTAACTGGATAATAAAACATCCATCCATGATCGAGAAACACCCTCTTCAACTCAAGAACTTGGACGCTACCATCATTTCCGGGAATGACTGCAGATTAGCCTTACACGTACAATTTTCAGTTGGGACCTCTGAAGAGCTTTCATTTTCTAAGTACATTTTTGAGGATCTGCTTCTTAAGCTTTTTTATTTTGGCAGTATGTTGCTTCCAAAATTCAAACTTTCACTCACTAAGTCTTCTCAGTCACCTGAATCTGTGCAGCTCGGAATCTTTCAAGTGGACAGACACATACTTATGTGACGGCTTAATTTCCTCTTGCAATGTCGCCCAAGATGAAAAACATGAATAGATTCTCTGTGCACAAAACCTTAAGGCAGTGTGTATCTTAAAATGGCCAGTCATACGATTGTTCAAAGTATTAATACTCTACTATTCTAATTTCCCCCCCCCCAAATGTTGAGGCAATTTAATACCCCAGTAACAGAAGGATAGTTATGTGTTTTTGGTTGATTTACTGGGGGAAAGATGACATAACTATCAGTCTGGTCACTCAGCAAAAAGCAACTGAAACACCACGATGTGCCAGATGCTGAAGAAAGAACACTAAACCGAAGACACACAGGCCCTACCCTCAGAAGTCTCACGGTCTGGGGAGGAAGACAGACGTTAAACAAATCTCATAACTTCATACATAAACACAAACCATGTCCGGCACTATGAAAGAAACCAAGCGGGTAGCCAAATGAGATGGGGGGAAAGTGTGGGGTGTTTGAACTGGACCCCGAAGGGTGAACAGGGGGTCTGCTGTGTGGGGAGCTGGGCCCGAGAGGCCGGGGAGAACAGACTCCCATGTGAAGAAGAGAGGGCAAGAGCGGAGACCAGTTAAGGGCCCATTGGTCTAGTCCAGGGGGCGGGGGAAGGGGCCTGGACCAGAGTGGTAACAAAGGAGACAGAGACAAGGGAGCAGAACAAAGTGTACGGGACAGAGAACTGAAAGGAGGTTGTGACTGTAACAGAGGAAGAACATGGGCAATGTGAAAAGATGGCCAGGATACAATGTTTAACTTTACAAATAGGGACCTCAAATAAGAGGATTCCACCAAGTAAAAGAATAGATAGGTAGGTAAGCAGGTAGGTAGGTAGATAAATAAATTTGAGAATAGTGAAACTGTCAGCAGGCTTAGGCTATAATGTGGTATGACTTTCCTACTTGTAAAAACACTTCCTGAAGGAAACATATTCCTAAATCATGGTACATCCGACTGGCAATAATACAACCACTAAAAACTCTGACCAAACCTTGTACCTACACACTCAAAAAAGATGTTATGCTATCAATTCTCAAGTACAAAACACGGACTTGCAGACACAGGATGACCAAGCCACATTTTTCAAAAGCTAAACATCTAGGAGACTCTATTTGAAACAGCATGGTATTGTGTTTGTCAATACAACACAAAACAGTGTAACCATTTAATAAAAATACAGAGAAAAGGAATCAGAACATTTTAAACATATAAACATGAAGACAACGTACACAAAAGAAAGTATCAATATACACGCATTTGCTAAAAGTACTGACATCTAGATACGAATCGTGTTTACCTTTCTTTAATGAAAGTAACGCTGAAGTGAAGAAGGTCAAATAACCAGGAGGCTGGGGTGAGCCACTGAACTCAAAGTACCCGAGGACTCCAGGCTGTGGGAACAAGAACAGAATTGGGTGACTGACGTACCGTCGGCCACGGCGTGACGCGAATATTTTAGGACATCATGATTTGGCAAGTGCCACCTGTCGTGCCTCAGTTCTTAAAAAGCCTAAACACGTGGGGAAAGCTGGGGATAGGACTCGGCTTTCCCTCCATTTCGGCAACAAGCGGGGAAAGGACGGAGGCGCAGCTTACGGGGGGGGGGGGGGGGGCGGTGTCAGAGCTGACACTTCCTTCCCTCTCCCCAAGGTCTCTCCAGCCTCTTCGGACAGTTCTCCTAGGTCCCTGGCGAGAAACCTCACCATCAAGTTCAAGTACTCACGGCTTTTGTTTAGCATCTCCAGGCATGTCGTATCAATGATTTCTTTGTAACCTCTCTCTGACTTCGTCCTCAATCACTTCCTCTCATTCACTCCAAACATGCCTTCCCACTTACTGGACATCAGGTTATATCTTTCAAGGTCATCCTTCCAGGGGCTCTTTCCTACCCCCCCCACCCCACCCCAGAAGCCCGCCGCCCACACAATGGCAATCCTCCTGGCTCATCAGGTCGGTCTGCAGAGGGCTCGTCTCTTGCTCCTCCCCTCCTTCCTATACATGTATTGCCACCTGCTCATCCCATTTCTCTTAAGCTTCACCACAGGGCGCCCCTGCATTCTGCCAAGCCAGTTAACTGTCCAGACGTATTCTGCCTTCCAGGTCAGGATAATTTCTTCCTTGTCTGAAGGCTCTGTGGCACCAATTCTGTCTGGTGTTTGTTCTGACAGTATCCATCTTAAGAGCCAAAGTGGGAAAGACTGCCAGGCCTGGAGTCAGAAGACCTAAGCTCCAGTCTGACGCTGAAGGGTCTTGGGTGGCCCATTCAACGGGAGGCCTCGGCTTCCTTCTCGGGCAAACGGGGACAACGCATCATCGGGTTACTGAGAAGAATGAGCCTGAAAGAGCACTAGGCAAATGTAGACTCTTTTGGCCCGAAAGCACGCTCTTAATACATAACTGGAGCTGATTTGATCACTGGGACAAAATCAGATCCCAAAGCTAAAGGAGAAACTGTTATCTGTTGGTAAAAGTTTACATCAGCACATGGTATAAAAGAGGAAATTTCTCATCTGTAGTGGAACACACTATCTTTCAAATCTAAATCACTTGCTTAGTCTCTTAACAAACGAACTGGTTTTAGAAGCTGGGATAGTCAGAATGTTTACTTCTAACACCTAAAAAAAAAAAATCATAAAAATAATTTATTTTTCCAACAACTGAGGAAATCAAAAAGCAAAGTTATTGAAAACAGGATTTTCTTTTGCTTAACTCCTTCAAAATGTGTTTAACAAGCCAACCCAGAACTGGCTTAAAGGAGAATTATAGTGTTTGGGTTCCGAATGTTCCAAGCAAGGCTAGGTCGGTGTAACAAGCCTTTCTACCACGCACAAAGGAAGACAAAATCCTGAGAAATTCTAGGCACTTAGTTAAAACTGGGCACAAAGGTTAACAAAAATATAAACTGATAGAAAACAGACTCATTTAAGTTTCTTTAAATTCTGACCAATGTTCCAAACCCAAATCAAATGGAATAAATCCATTCTGCCTATTAAAATTTTCGTGGCTAAAAATCAAATTTCACTGCTCACTCGTGTGGCCTGTGAGCATGTGCAAATCTACGTGCACGACACAGCTGCACACGTGGTTCTGCACACACATGCACACGTGTGCACACAGCAACGCAAGTAAGAAAAATGTGAATTGTGAGTCTTCAGGGGAAACCCAAATTAAGCCTTTAAACACGAGTAATGGTTGGACCATTCACAGGGGTCCTGTGTAGACACCTTGACCGCGTAAAGGTTTTCTCTTGCTGATGGTGTCACTGCTGCTGTTTTCTGAGGAGCTACGTAGTTCAGATGAAGGAGACTCTCTTTGCAGAAGAACTCGTAATGAAATTTTCAAGCAGTGTGACCAAAGTAATTCCATAAACAATACGAAGCACACAACCCCATAAGAAAAACTATTTTCACTTCTCATTGCCAAAGAGATGAAAATCCTAAGATTCGACAGCTACAGGAGATGATAAAAGGCTACAGAAACTGTAAAAAAAGTAGCCACTTTGAACTCGAGAAATGGGCAAAGTCGATTTCAAGTGTTACTTTTCAAGTATTCACAGTACCATTAACGGTCTGTATTAAATTTTGAAAACTGGCATATTTCAGAATGTAACTTGAAATATTTCAAAATAAAAAAAGCAAAGAAGTGAGGTGATAATTACCTGTTTATTTCTACTGCCAATTATCACTTAAACGTTACTAAACCGGCTCTGGTTGTGCTTTAAGCAAGACAATTATACCGACCACGTCCCTAGAACTTCCATGTCTCCCAACAGCTGTCTCTGAGCCACTATTAGGTTCCTCCATGGTCCTTTCTCACATCTGGAAAAGGGGGACTTTGGGGAACACAACATATGCATATTCACATACCAGGACCTTTCCAGATCCAGGCCCCTTGTCTGCTCAGCCGCAAATAAACCCAGGGGGCGCTACAGAGCAGACAACCCTATCCCGCCCCCCCACACCTGCAAGGCCCTTTCGGATGAGCTGGGCGAGCACATAAACCAGGCGCTGGGACACAGGCTGTCCCTTCTCACTGGATGCTGACCCACGTGTGAAGGTCTTCCGACCCCAGGTTCCCACCCCAGCGTCCCGTGAGTCCGCTCCCGGGATGCTCCAGCAGCCACCACGCAAACAGTCAGAGGAACTCAGATGCCAGTGGTGTTCTTCCTTCACGTGTGCAGCTCATCACAGGTTTAATCAGGACACAGGGCAGCAAAGCAGCAAGACCCCTCTGGGACCTCGTCTCCTACCAATCTCCCGTCTGCTCTGGCTCCACCAGCCCGATTTCTGCCTCAGGACCTCCGACTCACCGCGCCCGCCCTCTGGAGCACTTTCGCCAAGTTTCCTCAGGGCTGGGCCACACACAGGCTTCACTGTGACTTTCTGCTCAAACCTCATTTCCTCAGAGAGGTCTCCTCTTCCTTCCGAAACAGCTACACCCTACCTCCCCGCCCTCGTGTCTATCCTATCCCTCTTCTTTCTTTGTCTGGGGGCACTTATCTGAAATGACCTCGTGTGTTAGCTTCCTAAAGCTGGGGTAACAAATTACCACCCACCTGGTGGCTTAAAACAAGAGAAATGCATTCTCACAGTTCTAGAGGCTGGCAGTCCAAAATCGAGGGGGGTAGCAGGACCGTGCCCTCCCTGGAAGCTCTAAGAATCCTTCCTTGTCTCTCTCCTAGCTTCTGGGTGGCTCCAGACAGAACTTGGCCACACCCTTCCCACGTCTGCCTGTGTCTTCACCCGGCCTTCTTGCCTATGTCTCTGCGTCCTCTTATAAAGACACCGATTAGCGGGGTTAGGCTCCACTCTAAGTCCAACATGATTTCATCTCGTGATCCTTAACTAATGACACCTGTAAAGTCCCTATTTCCAAATAAGGCCACGTTCTGATGTTCCGGGGGGGGGGGGGGGTAGGGATTTGGGGTGGACACTACTCAACTCCCTGCACTTTGTCTGTGTTCCTGTTTGTTATCTCCGTGTTTACCCCCACGAAACAGAGGGACTCTGTCGTTCATCACTACATACCCAGCTCCGACAGTACCTGGCACGGAGCAGGCACAAAATAAACACTTGTGAACGAGTGAAAGAATGGAGACAAAAAGATAAGGGAGACAAAGCTCCTCCGTTAAGTTGACAATTCAGCAAAGAATAAAATATGATGAATACCAGACTCTAACTTGACCCAGTTTGCGTGTTTTTAATTCCATTCCATGGGGGTAGAGTATATTCAGCACCTGCTATAATGAGGTTGGAAACAGGCTATTTATAGGAGGCCAGCATATCCTTGTCAGCATACACGAGTTCTCTCTCTACTAAGTGAACACCATTTGCAGGGTGGCATAAATTTCAGCAAATGGTGCACACACCCTCTAGTGGCCGTAACACTAGTTACTTCAGAGTGCTTCTAGTCCAAGGCAATTGAAATATTTCTGTACTAATGTTATTATCACACCCTGAAAATTTAAAACCGTTTCGCTCAGTGCTGTCGAACTATGAATTGATAGAGGCAGTATCTGTTAATTTGCTCAACATTCAGAGTTGACTTTTACTAACAAACAATAGAACGGCAGGTGCCAGGCATTCTACTCCATTTTCTTCCACAATACCCGGGTTTTCTCTCTCACCTGGCAATTTTCCTAACATCTGCTTCCCCCACCAAAAGATTGCTAAGATTCTCCCCATGCCACTTAAACTTAAAACAATGGTGGTTTGCCAAAACTGCTAAGAATGAATGAAAGGATATATGCTAAATCACTCATCTTAAATGGATAAATTATAGAAATTCATTAAAAATTACAAGGAAAGAGTTCTAAATAAACTGTTGGCACTGGTGGGTAGATTATAAGGCACAAATCAGATGATTCTGTCAAGGGTTTTAAAAATTAAAAAAGCAAGCATTACTGATGTAGAAGCTAGTGATACCAAATCAAATGATACCTTAAGAAATACTAAAATTAGGGGCGCCTGGGTGGCGCAGTCGGTTAAGCGTCCGACTTCAGCCAGGTCACGATCTCGCGGTCCGTGAGTTCGAGCCCCGCATCAGGCTCTGGGCTGATGGCTCGGAGCCTGGAGCCTGTTTCCGATTCTGTGTCTCCCTCTCTCTCTGCCCCTCCCCCGTTCATGCTCTGTCTCTCTCTGTCCCAAAAATAAATAAAAAACGTTGAAAAAAAAATTAATTAAAAGAAATACTAAAATTAGAACCGTGTTAGATCTAGTCTCTTTGCCAGTGACATTACCATCACTGACTCCTATTCCCTAACCACTGAACTCAAGAGCCACCAAAATGACCATGTCATATGTGTGTCCATGCTGTCCACAAGTCATCAACTAGACTCTCCTGTCTGCATCTCAAATAGGCAGGAAGAACCCTCCAGGAAGAGGGATTCCAGTTAGTTGGAGTGAATGCAGAAAGGAGAATGTCTTAACATGGTTTGTCAATGAGAGGACTTCCAGCTCTTCTCCCTCGTTGGCGAGTTTACTTCAGTTTTTAGCTACATTCATTATTTATGAGGCAGGTATGATTTATTTTATTTTACTTTATTTTTTTAAGGAATCTCTACACTGGACATGAGGGTCAAACTCACAATCCCAACCAAGATCAAGAGCTGTGCGCTCCACCAACTGAGTCAGCCAATTGCCCCAAGGTAGGTATGACTTGAGTGCACATCCGGGAAGAAATTCTAGACCATACCCTGCCTCAATGTTGGGGTTACCAAAGAACACTCCCAACCCTGCAGAATAAATGCAAATGGGCCAATTAATAACAGGAAATGGTAAAACTCTGCTGCTTTAACAGGTCAATAGCCATGGCCCCATCCTTAATCAGCATTCTTAAAAAACACTCCTGAAAATGAAGGGAAGAAAGTTGAAGCCAAATTAAGAGGCCGACACCTTCAAAATTTTTCTATCCTGAAAGAGAAAGGCTCAAAAATGACATAAAATAGTTAAATATCCCAAGTTTTGACCTCTAGATACATAGTCAAGTTTCAACTCCGGGACCTCAAACATTTCTTCGTATACAAGGGAGAATCTGGGGAGCAAGAAACTCTAAGCCATAGTCCAGTCTCCACTTAGGGTTAAATTACACCCTCCATACTCCATCTTCTCAATCTGTTCAGAAGGATCTTATCATTTCTGTCTTACACGGCTATTAGGAGGATCAGAAGTAAAAGCACGTGAACACTGGAGGGCACTTACCAGGGCTAGTTTACACACTCTCGTTTGCTAATAATGAGCTAAGTATTGGGGAATTTACAGAATATTTACAATATTCACCCTTTAATGTCTTTCTGTCATGTTCCGTAAGTTAAAGGCAAAATTATTTTCCTCAACATTGCATCTGGGCTCAGAGTCCTACTCTACAAACAGAAAACCGGGGTTAGTGACAAACGGATTTGCACAGGTTTGAGACATCAGAGCGACATAAGCATACACACATACGGTCAGGATGCGTACAATATAATAAAAGTTTACATTCAAAGTTGTTAGCTTCAGAATATCATCACTTCTCAAGGAATAAATACTAATGGCACAATTTTGTGTCGGTCCAAACTACTCACGAATATCTGGATGAGAGACAAACTTACAATTAATCAATATGGTTTTTCTAAAGAGGGGAAACTACCAAATGCATTCCTACAAGATGTCACGAACACACCTAGAGACATAAGCAAAAAGCAAACAAACCCCAGAAGTACCACAGAAACATTCATGATTCAGCCTAATTTGGATATACTCAAATTTAAACACACTTGATACTGAAATCCCTATTAATAAAAAATATAAATTAGGAGATAAGGGTTTTGATAAAATTATCTTTCGTTAGTAAGATTTCTTTAAATTAGCAAGATCCTTAAGATATTTAGGAGGCATGCTTTTGGGGGAGGGGCACCAACAATGTGAATAAAAGGTCGAGTATCAGGGAAAGCTCTGCTGATGACAATACAAGTCATTCCTGGGGCGCCTGGGTGTCTTAGTCGGTTGGGCATCTGACTCTCAATTTTGGCTCAAATGATGATCCCAGGGTCATGAGAGTGACCCTGTGTCAGGCTCTGCACTGAGCGTGGAGCCTGATCAAAGATTCTCTCTCCCCGCCCCCCACCTGTCTTCCCTGCTCATGTGTGCTCTAAAATTTAAAAAAACAAAAAAAACCACCATACACACACACACACACATATACGTATGTATGTATGTATACATATGTGTGTGTGTGTGTGTATACATATGTATATATGTGTGTGTGTGTACGTGTATACGTATATATGTATAGGTATATATATACATATATATAATTTCTGTCTCTAATCTTCCACAGATAACACTCCAGAATTTTCTAGTCAAGGCACTGCTTTATTTTCATATGCTCTCTGCCCTGTTATACGCGGATAAACTTGGAACAATCAGATGGTGGCATTCTGTGTGCTACATGAAAAAAAGATGTGTTTTTACTAATACCTGTGAGACATTGAAGGCCTTATTTGGAAAAACAGTAATTGAAAACAGAGGTTCTCAACTGAGGCGATTTGTCCCCACCCCAGGGGACATATAGCAATGCCTGGCTATTTTTGGTTGTCACAGCTAAGGGGGGAAGGGAGTGCTACTGGTATCTAATAGGTGGAGGCCAAGAATGCTGCTAAACATTCTGGAAATCATGGGATAGCCCCCACCCCCAAACACAGAATCACCTGACTCCAAGCGTCAATCAAGCTGAGGTTGAGAAACCTTAACTGAGAGATACATCCAAAAGTATATGGTGCTCTGGAGTGGGGCCTCCAAAAATCCCTGTATCCTTCCTCTCTCTACTCAACTCTCAAAGCCATGACAGTGGCTTCATTTCTGGATCTAGAATTGTGCCGTTGTGCTATCTTATAGACAGCGCGTATGAAACCCAGACCACATCTACGCAGTGTTGGTACGTCTCACAAGTTGAATGGTTTCACGAGCCCTGTGCTGGGCCTGACTCCCGAGTTCTTCCACCATTAATCAAATATTGTCTCTTGCCAACCAGACAATTTCACCTCAGTGAGAAGCAGCCCAGTGACAAAGATGAGACCAACATAATAAAAGCAATCTACCACTTCGGGAGGAAGCGTTTTCAAGGCCGGCAGAAACCACACAGGGCCCCATCCTGGTCCTGTTTGAAAGGCAGGCTAATCATCGTTGGACATCGTTCTAACTAAGTGGGCTGCCGGAACACAGCCTTGAGTAATGTCGCCGGCACGTCAGTGCATCTGATATAGACTCTGTCAAACTCGGAGCGTCATCTCTGAAAGCACTGCTGAAAAGCAGATTCAGAGAACGCGGAGGCTAAAGGTTAAGGAATCAGCCTTGCTGCTGTCACTATGAGGGACTTGTCTCTCTCCTGCAGAGCCAACCACAGAGACATTAGAGAGGTAATAAATAAAACAAGATGAGAAAGAACACTGATACAGATGTCCAGAGGCATGGTCTGAAAAATACTTCCCAACCAATAATGGATGAACCTTCTTCTGCCTGCCTCTTTCCAGCCTCTAAACTTCACCTGGCCAAGGCCAGAGGGATTATCTGAGCCAATTCACTTAACTCAGAGATGAGAAATCTGGGTAGATGAAAAATCTGCGTAAAACTCAGAAATCAGAGACCGCAAACGTCAGGGCTACAACGCAGGCCTCTAGCAATCCCTCCTTATCATGCGATCCCTGCTAAGAACTGGCTCAGAACTCTCCGGATACAAATCTGCAACAGGGCATTTGAAGATAATGAAGCCGCCTCTTGGTGCTCTTATTACAAGGCTAAATGATATCAACTTTTTCCCTATTTTGTGTGTGTGTGTGTGTGTGTGTGTGTGTGTGTGTGTCACAGCTCCTCTGGCATTCTGCTTTACTTTTGAGGAGAGACTGAATGAAAATGTAAAGAAAAAAAAGAAGGTTGTGTTCTGTAAAATCCCTACAGAGCCTACCTGAAGGAAAACCTCTTTGCCCCTACACACAAAAGATTTCTTACATAAGTAGGGAGTTCTAGCAAGTACTATGCACGTGGGGGGTTCTCTCGATAGTGCTGAATATCCAGGATTTTTCCATGATGTCATTTCTACTGCTAAATTTTCGTTTCTTGGGACTACATCCACTAGGCATTTTCATGTCTTATGTAATTCCGGTTTATAGATGAAAACATGGAGACTTAAAGAAGTTAAGTAGCCCACAGGCCACATAGCTAACAAGTGACAGAGCTCGGTGTCCTAAGTCACCATTTGGCTGTACTGCCTCCGTGCCTCTGTCATCCACTGCAAATCTACGTGAAAACCCACTTCCCACACAATTCTTACACCTAATTGTCCTTGTTACACCAAAGGACTAGGCCCAGGTGCCCTGCCTCCCAGTATGGTTCCCGCCCACCAGCGTGCCTGGGAAGAACGAGAGCCAAGCCCACGAAGGGCGTAAAAATCTATCCAGTCTCCACGTAAGGTCAAGGGCACATTCGCACTAATTCACATCTGGGAACTTACAGGCTCAGTACCTAGATATTAACACCACCGCCCAGGAAATCTACCCACAGTTAACAACACATCAAAGAGTGTTGCTAACTTGACTGAAAAAGCTGTGAGGTCCCAGTAAAAGAAATTCATGTCCAGTCTACAGAAAACCTCCCTAACGCAAAAGGTAAAATCCAACCCAATCACAATTAGTAAATCCCTCAGTGAGGTCTGGGTTCATAGGGTTTATCGCTCAGGTACTTATGGTCCCGATTTTGTTGTACCTAAGGATCATTTTTACTTTCTACATCCAAATGTGATTTACACTTGTTCCAGTGAATATTTTTGTGGAACTATTCTTATAATCTACTGAGATTATTTTAAGCTTTGTACTGGCCTCTGAAATAATAAGCTGTCCTGAACACACACTGAAGATCCTACAAAAGTGATTTACCACGGGATGAAGCTGGCAATGGGAAAGCAGCAGAGAACCATGTTAGGAAACTTTCTGTTAACAAGGCCTTGAAACAGTTATGCACTTTATAAAACAGAAAGGCACACATTCCTAGGTTTTTTTAAACCTAAACTACAACTAACACAAAAAAAACAAGGAGTTCACAGTAACATGCCATGAGAGTCAAATAAAATGTTTAGACATTTGCAGTGCATAAAAATTGTAATTTAATTCTTATATCCTCTAAGTTCATCACAAGACAAATTGAAAATTGCTGGAAATTCCCAAACGAAAAATTCACAAGGTTTTACAAGTGTTCTATCCCCTTAAAACTCACTTGGCCAAACCATCCCTATAATCAAGTATCTCAAAAAGCATTTAAGCGGAGCTTATCTATAATGCGATCTTTTCAATGCTGCAAATCAGGAGGTATAAAAAACCCTTCTAATGTACACAATCCAACACCACCCGGTGAAGCCTTGGGGACGGGAGGAGATATGAAAGACAAGTACCTCGTAGTTTGAGAGAAAATCTAGTAACTCTGATTGAGATGGGATGTAGAGAAGTGGTTTCATCACCCGGCGGACAAACTTCTCAATGTAAACAGCACTCATGGGGCCTTTGTATTCGATTGGTCCAAAACTAGTACCAAAAAAATAAAAAAAAAATAACAAATAAAAATAATACACCATGCATTAGACCTGTTACGTGTAACTGAAATCATCAACACCACGAAACGAAAATGTCTCGCTTTAGGATCCCGACTGCTTCACAGGGAAGTAGCCTTCTGTGTCCCAGCAGGTGAAAGGAGGGCCAACTAAGCATTTCAGGTGAGGAGAGGTACAAACAGCCACTGCCCTTCTATGAGCTTAATTCAACTACAAATGGAATTTCAAAGCAAAGAACATTCATTCATTCTAGCCTCTAGAAAAGAAAAAAAAAAAAAATCCCCAAACAATATTTCTTTAAAAAAACAAAACCAAACAGAGAGGCAATCCTGGAAACTGACCAAAACTGCTACAGGATTCCAGGATCTTAAGTACGTAATTCAACAAGCAGAATTTACTTTTACACATCACTCTTATGTTTTTTTATTGTTTACTTATTTTTGAGAGAAAGAGAGAGACAGAGAGAGTGCGAGAGCATGAGTGGGGGAGGGGCAGAGACAGAGGGAGACAAGAGAATCCAAAGCAGGCTCCAGGCTCTGAGCCGTCAGCACAGAGCCCGACGTGGGGCTTGAGCCCATGAGCCATGACGTCAAGAGCTGAGCGCAAGTCAGAGGCTCAATCGAATGAACCACCCAGGCACCCCATACACATCACTCTTAAATAAGAAACAAGGTACGCACTTGGCCCTTGACCTACTAAAATGTACTTATTAAATATTCCCACAGGCACTTACACAAGGGATCACTAAATCACCTTAAACCTATTTAAAGTTTTATTGCAACAAAATAAGATTATGTGAAGGGACAAAGCCAGGGACCTGCAAAAATGGTCTTATTTTCCTTTCCAGCTGTGCTGAGGGATGCCCAGGAATTGGATTTAGCATTGCTAAGCAATAATACCAACATTCAGTTATCCTTCTAAGCTAATCAGAGTCCTCACATGGCTTTCTTCAATCTTGCACAAGACAGACATTCCTCAAATATAACTGAAGGGTATGTGGCAGGGAAGTGGAGTCAGGTGAAATTCAACAACTCCATAACCATTCTTCTGTCCACACAGAAACTGACATTATGCTTCCTGTTCATTGCAGCAATAAACAGTCAAGAATTACATAAATGCTGTGAGATCCCAATAGTAAATGGTTATGTAAATGAACACACACACATAATGTGATGCGATGACCACAATTCCTCAGTGTGTACTGCAAAAGATGAGGCCAAACTAAAGAATGTTAGCATGAAAAAGGTAAAAACAGCATTCTACATGCACAGCTGGGAGACAGAGTTAACAGTTCTGTCAATTCAAGACTTGTAACTAACAAGTTCAAAAATTACCACCGCCACGACCCCATCGGCTGCCAACAATGCTTAATTTAAAGGAAGAAATCGAAAAATCATCTGATAGTTTATTTTCTTCCGCAAAAAGGGGCCAAAAACCTGGAAACCTCATCTACTCAGGCAAACAGGCTCCGGGAGTGTTGCTATAAGGATCCCAGTGACTTGGGAAAGCGGAGGAACCTCGGTATGCAGGACGCACAGTGCATTTTACCAACACGCCATCACTGCCACGACCACAGGACAAGCTGGTCCAGGGCTGCAGGGCCTTGGGGAGAGTGTTTTAAGAAACGATTCCCTGCTTCAGAGCCTTTAAAAAACTTTCCTCCTCACTGGTATCAACACACGCCAAAAAATGAAATCCACCTAAGCAAAACAGAAAGTCTACTAATTTCTTCAAGCAGCTACTACAACACTAGTTTCGCCGTTACAAAAACAGCAACAACAAAAATACAAACTGCAACGTCCTGCCCAGGGACGGGGCCTAAGTGCCACGTGTGCAAGCGCTATTAACCAAAACAACCTCAAGTCTACTGACTGGTCACGAGAGAGGTTGGGTGAAGAAACGCGTTCGTTCACATGCGTTACGTATAAAACAGAGGGCTTTTTAGGTATTTCTGTGCCCGAGCACTTTCTTCTGTTTCAGGTACACTGGGAACGGTGGATACTGAAATGCGTAGGACGAGGTCTGAACTAATTTAAACAAGTAACACTCAACAGGCGAAGAGGAGGGGCCACACCTCGAGGGCAGCAGAAACCTCAAATCCCTCATCAGGAAAATGAGAAGGCTGGACTAGATGCTCCTAAGGTTCTCTGCGTGGCCTTGCACTCTTTCTATAAATCTAAGAAAACAGGGTGAGACGATATACTGCACAGCCATACAGCCCAAAATGGTATTTTGCACTGTGTTCAAGGGAACTCTCCTGATTGCAATATCACATCAAGCTAAGCCCACCTCTGGGCAGCTGGCGTGCTTACCTAGAGTTGCAAGGCCTATCCTCCTCGCTAGGCACCTGTGCCCTATTTCCTAGCCCCCCGAAAAAGAAATGCAGGGACCTTCGCAGGGCAAACTTATTGATCCCATTACAGAGCACAGAGCTTTTACATCTTCA
Organism: Panthera tigris; assembly: GCF_018350195.1. NCBI lineage: Eukaryota > Metazoa > Chordata > Mammalia > Carnivora > Felidae > Panthera > Panthera tigris. The sequence goes on along the minus strand of NC_056675.1, from coordinate 31,745,819 downwards.
AATCTAACATTACGATATGAGAAGGGTTCTTCTATCTAGAATAGACTTTGAAGGTGGAGACGGGGTAAAAAAGTGCATTTTTGCTCAAGTATTATTTACCAGCTCCTAACAAACAGTTCTATGAGCCACACAACATTTTGTACTGGAAACGTGAAGTGTGATGGAGCATGACAGTCGGCAAGTGATACTTTGATGATGTCTGTCATAAATCCCCACTGACAGAAACCCAAGAAGTTCAGACAGAGGAGGGGAAAATGCAGCGTAAAAAGTAAAGCTCTTACTAATGAAAGATTCCGTGCCCATTTTACCTTCATTAACAAACTTCAAGCCAATTACACTGAAGCCGTCCCCTTTCTTCAAACTTCTTCAAGTCAGATTTCAGACATTATTTAACACACACAGCAAGGTCTGGGCAGTACTCCAAACTCAAACACCAGTATTTGTGCAGCATAATAAACTGACTCCCTAAGTGGGATACAGACTAAAGGCAGCCTCTTGTTACTTCGGGCTAGATGAATGCACTGGGGGACAAAATTTACGAAAACCTTTTAGGGTTTCAAAGCTCTCTGGGTTTCAGTATTATGGGCACAGGATTGTGGACTCGTAGTAATTTTCGTCCCAGTTGAAAAGGTGCTACGACTCCCTCCTGACTGTGCTATGTTGCCAGGTAGCAGGGTTAAGGACTTCTGCGTATTCTCACACAATAAAATACTTGTAGGTTATCCGCAATATACAGCCACACAATGGGGTGCCAGAATTATCAAAAACAATGCTGCAGACTATGTAATGGAATGACAAGATTTTCACAAAAGCACGAAAAAGCAGTTTAGAAAATACTATCACTTACATGACCCCCCCCTTTTTTTTATTAAAAAAAAAAGAGGGTGGGTATGTAGAGTCACAAGAAGATATAAATCAAAACACACAGAGATTATGTAAGGTTGATAAAATATCCAGACCCTTTAACTGATGTAGTTTTACTTCTCTGTATTTTCTCAATTCCCTACAGGGAATATCTAATCCTTTTAAACAGAAAAAAGAATTTGCTTTGGAACTTAATTGGAATTAGAAATCAAAATCTGAAGACTAGCTAACAGTTCTTACCTCCGATGATACAGATGTATTACAGGGAAATGAAAGAAATGCTTCTGTCTTCTGCATTTCCCCTGGTTCCACCAACAGTTAATTGCCACAAACAACACCTGCAGAGCCAAAAAAGGTTTCAAGTGACTATGAATAACAACTGAAAAATTACCAAGATTTTAAAGATAAAATTATAGAAATGGAACTATTCCTCTCTGAAACACAAAGTACGAAAAAAAATTATTTCGAGTATTCAAAGAAGATCATCATTTACCTCTGCAATTAAAAAGAAAGACCCTCCTCTACGTGTCTAGCTAGGACACTAGCATTTTAGTAGCATTTTATAGTTTAGCCCAAGAGGGAAATGGTTTCATTTGAAACCTAAAAAATATTTTTCATGTTTATTATTGAGAGAGGGAGAGACAGAGAGAGACAGAAGGTGAGCGGGGGAAGGAGGGAGACAGAATCCGAAGCAGGCTCCAGGCTCTGAGCTGTCAGCACAGCGCTGGACACGGGGCTCAAACTCACAAGCCTTGAGATCATAACCTGGGCCGAAGTCGGACGCTTAGCTGACTGAGCCACCCAGGAGCCTGGATTTGCTTTGAATTCTAAAGTGAATGAGCAAGCATTACACTAAAACTCAGTAGAAAGAAAGACAGGTCTTTTGATAGTCAAACTGAGGGTATGAGAAGGAAAAAAAAAAAAAACCTGCAAATAAAACATCGCTAAAGCCAAAGGACCATTATTAATGACTATATTAAACACGAATAAGGATAACAGATGATTAAGGCATGCTCTGAAATGGAATATTACACAGCAAAAGTATGAATTAAATACATATTTATAGGTAGATGCTGCAGTATTGAAATCTCCAATCTACTTTGAAATGTCCCCAAACCAAGATGAGTTAATAGATTAGAGCAGAGTTTCTCAGCTTTTGCACTACGGCTATTTTGGCCTTCTGTCGTTAGGAGGGTCTGTGTTAAGTGCACTTCTGTTGTGCGGGGCCGTCCCCCACGCTGGGGGCGCCATGTCCGGGAGTAACCTGGCCTCTACCCACCCCAGGCCAGCAGCTCCCCGTCCAGAGCAGCGGTAACCAAAAATGGCCCCAAACCCTGCTCACGGTTCTCTGGGGGAGAAAACTTCCTCCAGTTGAGAACCACTGACTAGAGGAATAATAAGATGAATAAATACATGATAAAACAAGCACAATAAAATGTGAATAGCAAAACTCACGTGGCGGGTATATATAAACTCCTTCATCTTTGCTACGTGAAGAAATTTTCATAAGAACATTGAAAAAATATGAAAACTACAAATGAAAAATCACTTTCAAATGCCTTCCTTGTACTTACTAAGTAGCAGTATTGCTCTAAACTCTGTAGAGGCTCTATGGAGCCATTTACGAAAAAGAAAAGCAACAAAATCTTTACTTAAGGGGACATCTCACTCTTTTACTCAAAAATAGGGCACACTCTACCACATTTGCTAATTTTACTAAGCGGTAGGGCTTAAAAGATTTTTTGCCTGTTTCCAAGAATAAACCCCCTCCTTCTCCCTAGTGAGAACACAGAATAACCTAAGCTCTCCATTTGGAAGGAGCTGGAAGAAAAAAATGTGAAAAAAGCAGTGCCCATTAGTTGTGGATGGCACCATCACTCCACCACTCGTCACGTGATCTCTAGCCGAGCGGGCCACCGTGGAGGTGTGAGGTCCCGCTTCCGACAACAGGGACGTGAGTGCCAGCCCCAGAGCTGCCGGGAGAAAGCACAGAGCCCGGCACACCAGAACGCCGTGCCCACCGTCACTCGCAAGGACGGTTAGACCGCAAATAACCGACACCCTGGAACACAGTACATGCTCCCCGTGTTCCCCACACGTTCTCTAATTTCAGAAAACTTGGGGGAAGGCCTGGGGAACGCCTGCCTCCCAGGGCTCCAGTGGAGTTCCTGTTTCCTCCCTGGAAGGGTCTACCAGGTTATTTGCATTTTTTTTTTTTTTTTGAAGTCAGCTCTACTGCCCAACGTGGGGCTTGAACTCATGACCCTAAGAATAAGAGTCACTTGCTTTGCCAACTGAGCCAGCCAGCTGCAGCTCTTACTAGCCATTTTTCAAAGGGGAGGAGAGTAAAGGGAGCACAGGGAATGGACTGATCCCCTGGGTCCCAAGTCAGAGCACAGAATCACACCCCTGAGAATCCATGTCATTGGAAACAGAGGTATAATGAAGAGCTAGATTTAAACAGTGCTTTGCACCACATTCAGGGATACATACAAAGGTTTGAAAGGCTTTGCCAGGTGGGGCAAAAAGCCTCACCAGCATTTATAACATTGTTACTAAGAAGAACCAACCCAGAGTTCCAAAGAAACTTGGGACCCCAGCTGCCTGCATGAGTTACCTCAGATCAGTGGTTCTCAGCAGCCGCCTCTCAGAAATCTGTGGGAGGCTCGCTCTCTGGCTTGTTGCAATGACCCAGATGCTGCAGGGCATGTGTGGGCAGGGGCTGCAATGACCCAGATGCTGCAGGGCATGTGTGGGCAGGGGCTGCAATGACCCAGATGCTGCAGGGCATGTGTGGGCAGGGGCTGCAATGACCCAGATGCTGCAGGGCATGTGTGGGCAGGGGTTGCCCTAGGGGTACGCCTGGGATGATGTTGCGTCATCCCAGAGCAGCTTTAAATGTCCAAACGATGTGGGGGGAAAACCCGTTTATCACTCAGGCCTAGGACCGAACTCCTTTTTATATGTGAAGCCACATCATGGCTTTTGTATTCACTGAATTTCTCCAGAAGGCAACGCCTATATGAATACAGGGCAGAAAAGACTGGTTCCGGACTTTACCAAGAGTTGTTCACCACTTAGGAAACTCGAATCACTGTAAGCAGAGCCCCTCCAGTAACTGAGTTTCTGACACACCACACTTTTATGAGTCTGCATTTCCAATCGCCCACCCGCAGTCGTTCCACATAAAGGCACAGAAACTACTTTGCCTGAGCATTTACATACGGAAACACACATGGTCTAGTTATACATTATTTTGGTCTCCCCCACCTTTATGCGGTAATTAGTGTATTGGATTGAGTATCTTGAAATCATATGTGTAGGGAAATTTTATCACCTGTGAATTCCTTTTCAGGACAGAAAATGGCACATCACAAAATACTTGTTGCATAAATGGCAACGGGGACCCACTGAGTTGAAAACCACTGCCACAAAGAGGACTCACGGGCCCATATATCCCTCGTGTCTAGCACAAAGGTGACCTTCATTAAGTATCTGTTGCATGTGGCTCTCTGGTCCAAGTATTTTTATTTTTTTTCAAGTATTTTTAAATACTGCTACATAGTACTCGTGACACATAAATGTGTCTTACGGTAAACAACTAATCAAATACCAAAAGGAAAGTCAACTACGTCTTCCAGCACTGAAACCAAACAGCATGGGCCCCTTTGGTGAGCACTGAGCTGTGCTACAGGGAAATGCACCTTCGGCTTCCTCTCCGGCCGCTACCCACCTATGACCCTCCCAGCCAGAGATCCTGTTTCTTTACAGAAGCCTTCACGATGGATGAAGCGAGGCTCCGGGCCTTCACCTGGGCTAACTCAGCTAGCGGGGCAACGTGTGCCTCTCTGGGAACAACCTGCCCAGCACACGGTCACTCGATTCGATTCTCGGGTTCAACGTCAGCATTACCTGGTCCGACAGCTGACTCGCTGCTTGCTCAATCTCTGACCTGGCAGCAATGGACTGTCCACACCACGGAGCGTAGAAAAACAGCAGCACCACCTCTGAATCCCGGCGAACGTGCTCTGCGTAGTCCAGCTGCCCCTGGAAGAGGTCAAGAACCGGAGACCTCGAGGAGAAAAAGCTGACAGGTGGCTTTGCTGGTATTATCACATCTTTTGCTCGACTAAAAAAGAGCAAACACAGACAAGATCGCTAAGTTTATCTTCTTCTGAGGACAGCTTCGTGTGGAAGGAGAACAGAGCTTAAAAGACAAATCTCTGGCATAAGGAAAAGGAGTTCCCAAAGCATTGTCCTGGAGTAAAAAATATTCTGTGCTAAGGCGATATTTAGCTGAGAGAAAGCAAGCAAGACATAAACGATAAGCTGAAAACGCCTTTCTAATATTGTCTCCCCAGATGTGGGATGGAAAGGCAGCAGACAAGGAGGATGTCTTGGAATAACCTATATTCTTCCCTCCCACACCCCAAACACTCCATCCTCGGCTCTCTGTGGCAGGAGCCACAACGTCAGAACAACCAGCGAGCTGGCTCAGAACTAAGGGGAGGGAGCACACGCGGGCTACCGCTACTAAGATTTGTATGGCAAATTCTTACATCAACTGAACTTTGAGAAGACATTAAGTTTCTTAGCTGGAGTTGGCCTGTACTTATCCAGGGCATTCTGGCAGAAGTTATACATATTGGGAAGCATCACTATAATGGAGTTGGGGGGGCCAGATGGGGGGAGCCAGCACCTCTCCAGGTCAATTACAGGGAAAATGATCAATTACAGACTCCAACAGGAGAATCCTCAACAGGAAAAGAAATAGGGGCCCCAAGAGGAAAAGATAGAACACCTCCTACCCAAAACTGACCACTTCATCAGCGATGAGCCAATGAAAAACTGTCATCCCCCTGAACTCTTGCTTCTCTCCAATTTACTTTCATTCACAACAACCCCTCCCAATTTCCTCCTTCTCCATAAAATAATGTTCCTCTCCTTTGTATGTGGGACTTGCCTATGGCTTGCCATAGCTTGTATGTCCCAGATGACAATTCTCTGCTGTTCCTGAATAAACCCACTTTTCTGGTAAAGTAACTTAAAAAAATTTTTTTTATTTAATGCTTATTTATTCTTGAGAGAGACAGAGGGTGAGTGGGGGAGGGGCAGAGAGAGAGAGGGAGACACAGAATCTGAAGCAGGCTCCAGGCTCCAAGCTGTCAGCATAGAGCCCGACGCGGGGCCTGAACTCACAAACCATGATGATCATGACCTGAGCTGAAGTCAAACACTTAACTGACTGAGCCACCACAGTATCATGATCCCAAGGCTAGTAATGATGAACAAAGTAACAGCCCATTTTAACTGGACACCAGGCTTCCTGAATCCCTGAGGCTCTCAAAAGGGAGAGATCAAGAGGAGACAGGAAAAACTGAGTGATCTGAAGTCACAGAGCTGCCACTACTTTTCCCATCAAGACAAAAACGGTCTTGGCTGAAGCTGCATATCCCACCATGTGAAAGGAGCCTATGAACACCTTGAGCTGTTCACACATCTGCCCTAACATGGCATAAAACCATAATGGTGGTGTAGCCAAGAAACCCACAGAATAAAAATGGGACCCAAGAAAATACTCAATTAACCCAAAAAGCAGAAGGATCAAGAAACGAACAAAAATGGAAAACAAATAGCCAGAAAGTAGACTTACTTCCAACAATATCAATCATTACATTAAACATAAAAGGACTAAACCATCCAGTTAAGAGGAAGAGAATGCCAGACTGGATAATGAAGCAAGACCCACCGTAAGCTATCTAAAAGACACACATTTTAAACATAAATTCAAAGGGTGAAAGTATAAGGATGGGAAAAGATAAATTATCTAAATAGTATGCATAAGGAAGCTGGAGCAACTCATTAGGTAAGAGACCAAAACTAGGTATATTCTTACAATCAAATGTTACTCAGCAATAAAAGAACTGAAACAGGGGCGCCTGGGTGGCTCAGGTGGTTGTGTCCAACTTCAGCTCAGGCCATGATATCACAGTTTGTGGGTTCGAGCCCCATGCATCCGGCTCCAGAGTGACAGTGCAGAGACTGCTTGGGGTTCTCTCCCTCACACACACGTGCACACACACGCTCTCTCTCTAAAAAATAAATAAACAAAACTTAAAAAGAAAAAAAAAAAAAGAACTGAAACATACTATAATTGGATGAGTCTCAAAATAAGTACCCCAAATGAAAGAAGCAAGACACTAAAGGATACGAACAACATTAATGCATTTATACGTTTCCAGAAAGGACACTTTCTGGGGAGAAGGAAATCTTATGCGTCTCAACTGAAAGCATGGAGGTGGTTAAACTTATGTCATCAACCTGTACGTGTCACATGTGTAATTCCACTGAGTGTAACACACACCACAATGAAGCTGATGAGGAAAAAAGCTTGGCCGCTGTGCCCCCTCGTCAGCAAGGCTTGCTCTGACAACTAAAGCGGGAGACCTGACTTCTTCTCTCGGCTCCCTATTCGTTGTCTTTATACCCCTCACCACAATCAGTAACTTACTTCTTTTACCGATTATTTATCTACTCTACCACGTCATTAACTGCATGAGGGCAAGAACCCTATCTTTTCCACTGGTAGATCCTCACGATTTATAGCGCCTGGTACTCTGAAGTTCAATAATTTGTGAAATGAACAAACCTACCCTACTCACCTCACCTGAACATACACAAAAGGAAATTAAATATAAACCCATACAGATAGACATTATGAAGAACACTCAGAACCCAAGTACCAGAGGCCCATGTGTTTTACTAGGGACGATCCTAAGGGCCACATCCTTATGTTCTAACTTCAAAGATATGTGTCCAAATGAACCTGATGATCTGGTTTCTCAGAACACAGCAGAGGAGCAGGAAGGAAGAACGAGGAGGGGAGCGCTGCCAGCTCTGAGACATGCAGCAGACAGACAAGTATTTAGAACCAAAATAGAAAGTGTCAACACCCAAGACCCAGACTCCTCTAAGAGTCTTGGGTCATATAGCACAAGGGAAGGAACCCACACCTTCCTCTGCATCGAGAAGGTGTTAGCTTCCTGAATTAAGAAGACAGATTTAAAATTACTACTTCCCTATTTTAGCCAAAAACTATCAATCTCCTAAAGGAGTGGTAGTACCAAAGAGCAAATCCCCTATTTACTCACTCAAACTAATTTTTCAACCCAGCAGTCAGGGAGCTTAGGCAAAATGTCTTTATAACCTGAAAAACTCGGTCACTTACACAGTAATTCAAAAAATGCTCATCAAGCACATGTTGTTTATGCTTCAGAAACTGCACTACAGGTACCAAGGCTATAGCAGAGGGCGTAATAACGTCCTCAAGGGACTTACTTTCTCGAGGAAGGAGACACGCCGACAACCAAACACATAAGCAACACACAAAAAGATCACGGCTGCGTGGAAAATGGAACAGGGTGATTTGGCAGGTGACAGGGCATCTTTTAAGCTGAGACCCGAATGACAGGCAGTCATGCAAAGAGATGACGGACGCCCTGTGTGTGACACATTATTAAAAGCCCCCAAGTTCCCCTCCTTGGAAGTCCTTTTCTACTATTCAAACTGGGTGCGGAGTGTGAAATGACGCAATCTGAGGAAAAACGTAGGTCTGTGACAGCCAGACAAAGGGCACTGACGAACTCACTATTACTGCCCCGCGTGCTCAGAGCAGGTCCTAGACTAAGTCAGCCAGGTAAACACGTGGCCCATCAAAAGGGAAACATTAACCAGGGAAGAGAAACATCTGCCTCTGCTCCACCAGAAAGGGTGACAAGCTTCCATTTAACTCTTAAGTTCGCTACACATTTGTGAGACACTGTATCTAGATCAAAGATTTCCTGCAGCTTTGAAGGCTAGTAGTCTCAGGTACACAAGACTCCAGAGCTGCTTGCAAACAAAACAGGCAGGCTGCAGCTCCCAAGTGTTATAAGAAATACACACACCCCTACACCTCCATCCAAAGAGGATCTGAAGCAGCTTTGAAATTAGAAAATGCAATAAAGCAAAATGAATATACGCACAAGTACATATATAGATACAGACACACAACTTTTTTCCCTCCAAAACCAGGGTGAAAGGAAAGAGAGCAGGATGAAGCTATGGAGATCCACTGCAGAGAAAGGCAGGTAAATAAAGATTAAAGGGGTGCCTAGGGGGCTCAGTCGGTTTGAGAATCTGATTCTTGGTTTCAGCTCAGGTCATGATCCCAGGGTCATGGGGTGGAGCCTGCTTAAGATATTCTCTCTCTCTCTCTCTCTCTCTCTCCCCCCCCTCCCCCGTTCAAGTGTGCTCTCTCTCTTCCTCTTAAAAAAAAAGATTTAAGGCCCCCCAAAATGCACAATTATTGTGTTTCAACGCCCAACCTTTTTTTTTTTTTTTAACGTTGAGAAAGACAGCGAGCAAGGGACAGAGAAAGAGGGGTACAGAGAATCCCAAGCAGGCTCCGCGCGGACAGGGGCAAGCCCAATGTGAGTCTCCAGCTCACAAACTGTGAGATCATGACCTGAGCCAAAGTCGGACGCTCAACTGACTGAGACACCCACGCGCCCTTAAATCAACCCTTTTCTATGTGATCTGGTTTGAACTCAGCTAAGCCACCAATACTGACAAGGGCTGTCACTGATCTTAAGCCTGGAGCTATTAATGAAAATAAAATTTTTTAAAATCCTACTCTCCCGGAAACCTCTGTCTTCATTAATGCAAAAATCTTAAAAGTAAAATAGAAAAAGGGGACCAGACATGTTGGTGTATGTAATAGATGATGACACCCTTCACTCAAACGAGACTCTCCAAAATCAATCTCAGCCTACTGAATGACGGTCGGGATTTGCCAGCAGCAGAGCAAAGCTGGACAGGCAGGCAGCCATTCACCGGCTCCCTCCTAGCCTGAAGCAGGAAGGGACCTTGCTCTGCCTGCTCCAGTAACTCGATTTACACAATTCCTGCTTCCCCAAATCTCAAAGGACCTTCTTAGCCATTTAAAGTCAGGTTCTTTCAGAACAAACACTAAGCATTATTTCTACAGGTGAACAAGCGGTAAGCTTCCCACCCTGGAGAAGGGGGAACCTCTCTTCCTGCTTTGAACCCACGTGACACCTTGTAACTTCACGATGTAAAATACTTCATCCATTTTTCTTTGCGCAGCTTGTGATGAAGAGCAAGGTTAAGAGCCTAGCACTGACAACGAAGGATTCAAATTCCAGATCAGCCACTTAATGGGGGGTGGGGGGGGGGGGTGTGATTTGGGGCAAGTCTGTAACCCGACCAAAGCTCAATTTCTTCATCTATCAGTTGGAAGCATAAAAATATACCCAGGCTTTACTGGGGATTGAGATTTAAAGAGTCCAGACCAGGCTCTCAGATTATGCGTTGAATGAATACATGCACTGATGTTCGCTACAGTTCTCGAGGAGGCAATTTTGTTCCCCAGGGGACACTTGGCAACGTCTGGAGACAGTGCCGGTTATCATATCTAGGGCTGCGTGCTACTGGCATTTAGTAGCTACAAGCCAGGCTACTGCTGGGCACTAACATGGACAGGACAGCCCCCTTCGCCCAGCGTGCAGCATAGCACCTGGCACTTGGCAAATGTTCAAGGGCGGTTATAATCTGTTCTCTTTCCACTAAAATTCCCAAGCCTCTGACGCCTCTCTGACAACGGGGGCCACATACTATGCAGAACATACTCAGTACAAATGCTCCAAGGGGAAATCTTCCTCTTAGCTAATATGCCAGTCAGTTGCAACCGAGACTTCTACAATGGAAGTCCCGGGAGATAATACTGAAGACTTGGGAGACCAAAAGTACTCCTGAAATTTGTCTTATTTTATTTTTTTAAGTTTACTTTTTTGAGAGCGAGCGAGTGCCCAAGTGGGGGAGGGTTGAGAAAGGGACAGAGAATCCCAGGCAGGCTCTGCGCTGTCAGCACAGATGTGGGGCTCCAACTCAGGAATCAGGAACCCTGAGGTCATGACTTGAGCCCAAAGCAGATACTTAACTGACTGAGCCACCCAGACGCCCCCAACACTCCTGAAATTTGAATTAACATTTGTACCTGCGTCCCTTCCCCCAAAAGCAGCACATAAACTTTTAATTTTTCCTGTTCACTGTGCTCCAGCCTACTCGAGCTTTCCTTCCAGGTCCAGGAAAACACCAGCTTGCCCACGCTTTGCACTTGCGCTCCCTCTACCTCCGACACTCTTCCCCCAAATCTTCGCAATGCTGGCCCCTTCCTCCTTCCTGTAAGAGCTTCCTGGTCGCTCCATCGCGAAGGCCAATCTGCCCCACCCTCGTATCCCTTCTATTATTGCCTGCACAGCACTTCCACAAGTCCTTCAAAATGACATGAAGTTGTTTTCTGCCTGTCCCACCCACTGGAAAGGAGAGTGTGATTTTTTTTATCGTCAACGCTCCCCCGGATGAGCGCTCCCCGCACGGCACGTGTGGATAAATAATCTTTAGATCGATGGATGCACGAATTCTCGAAGGGCTCCAACAGCTGTGAATCATCACACTCGACGCACAAGGGCAACAAAATGCGTGTTAAATGCGGGCCCTAGAGCCTGGGCAGAAGTGACAGGTGCACCCCCAAGAAACCCCAACAGGTGACGAGCGGCTCAGAAGCTGGCGCACTTCCCTCGCTGCTAAAACGGGAGGAAGGGGCCCCGGGCAGCGCCCGAAGACCTCTCCCGGTGGCTGGCTGGCGGGCGGGCCAGGTGGCGGGCTCGGCTGCAGGCTGGGCAGAGTCGAGCCCGTCGCTGCACGCGAAGGCCGCGACGACCCCCGACCCTGCGGGCCCGGAGCGGGTCCTGCGCCGCCGCCGGGCCGGGGCCCCGGGGACGCGGGGCCGCCTCACCTGCAGGTAAACTTGAGGGCGACGAGCAGCGCGCAGCCGAGCGCCACGGCCCCGCAGAGCAGCTCGGGCCGCCGGCGCGCCATGAGGGAGGCGCCGCGCAGCCCGCGGCGGAGCCGGCCCGCCGAGGACGCTCCCGCCGGGGCCGGGCTGAAGGAGCCGGAGCCCGCGGAGCCGCCGCCGCCGCCGCCACCCTCGTCCTCGGCGTCGTCGCTGCTGCTGCTGCTGTTGCCGCCGCCGCGGCCTCCGCATTCCGACATTACATGCTCCCTGTCGCCGGCTTTATACCGCCGCCGCCGCTTCGGGCCACAGGGCCCGGCCCGGCCCGTCGCTCCCCAATCCCGCAGTTCGCCGCGCCCGCTAACCCGGACCCTCCACGTCAGCCCCGCCGCCGTCGCGAAGCCCGCCCCCGCGCAGGCGGCTCCGCCCCCGCCCGCGGAGCCTGCGCGGACGCCGGCACCTCCCGGCGGACCCCGCCTCCCCCGCTGACGGAGTCTGCGCGCACGCCGGCCCCGCCTGACAGCCCCGCCCCCGACCGAGCCACGCCCCTCGCCCGCGGAGCCTGCGCAGACGGCCTCCCCGCAAGCGCCACCTGCGGCCCGGCGGTCTTCCCACAGGCCCCGCCCTCCGTCCGCGGAGTCTGCGCAGTCGCGGGTCGAGCGTCTTTCCAGTCCACACCGGGATCCGCTCAGGGCGCGTGCAGGCAGCCACCGGCCGTCGGGGCTCCCAGCTTGGCCTGCTGCATTTTAGGTGCCATAATGACGACGGCATTCGTGCCCGCGAATCCGTACAGGCTCCGGGGACATAGGTACCGTTCATTATCTCCGCCGTATTGAAGGAAAGTACCGGCAGAGATGAGAAGTGTCCAAGGACCCGGGAGTGAGGCGGGCAGGAGAGGTCACTCGGCCTCGGTTTGCACGTCTGTAAAATGGGGGTAATAGGAGTGCCTCTCTGACAGGGTTGTTTTGAGGATCAGTGGAATTTATGGAAAATGGCAGGCCCATAGTGAGGTCTTATTTTTAGTTACTGTAGTCTCCCAGTGTCCATGACCTGCCTCAATTAAGCCTACTATCATCCCTTCCACCACAGCCCTTAGGAGAGGGTGCGTGCCGCCTGTACTAGCTTCACAGATGGGAAGAAAAACTGAGGCTTGGAAAAGTCACTTGCCTGAGGCCGCAAAGCTACTAGGTGAGAAATTCAGACTCAGAGGCAGCCCCCACCCCCACCCCCAAGAAACTGCTCCAGGAACCCACTCCTGACTCTCAACACTTCCCTGACTCTGAAGGTTAGGTCCTTTCTGAATACGTTTTGTGATTATAAAGGACAAGCCAGGGGATGAGATGGGATGGAGTCGTTTCCGTGAGAGAGAGGGACAACTGCATCTGGCACTAATCATTAAAAGCTCTGGGGGCCGTAGAGCTCTGTAAATGACTACAAACTAGGCAAATAAAACGCAGAGGGAACAAAGCAGTTATGATTGCAGGCAAAAAACAAACAAAAAGCATGGCTCAGACCCAGAAGTTAGGGTGAGACCTCCCCTCTGCCACAGGGCAGCTGTGTGAGCCTTGAGTCTGGTTTCCAGGGATATAAAATGTGGCCACCAGTGGCTACCTTGCTAGGGGCCCAGGACATTCAGCGTGTCCACCACTGAGGCCCAAAACGTTGGTAACTTATTTACATGTACCATTTTACTATTTGTCTTATATCTCTCCTTTTGTTCGCTCTTCCTTTTGTATTAAGTGGATGTTTGCTAGTATATTAATTCCTTTAATGATTTTTTTTTTTTTAATGTTTGTTTATTTTGAGAGAGGTGGAGAGAGAGAATCCCAAGACTCTGGTCTCCATCCTATGAACTGTGAGGTGATGATGACCTGAGCCAAAATCAAGAGTCAAATGTCACCCGGGCGCCCTTCCTTTAATGATTTTAAACCTTTTTGTTGTTGTTCTATCCTTAGCTGTTGTTCTGGGGATCGCTGTATACATTTTTTTCAGAATTTCAGAATTTCTACTTGAGATTTCTACTAGCTTAATTCCAGGAAGATCTGGAAACTTCTCCAAACTAGCTTTTACCTCTTCCTGTTCTTGTGCTATTACTACTTTTCCACCTCTTCGATTACAAACCCGGTAATTCCGTGTTCTATTACTGTTTTATATAATCTTGTTTTTATAGATGCCGGGGGAAAAATGTATTTAGGAATACATTTTTTATATTAACCTTATTTACCATTTCTAGTCCTCAATTTGTCCGTGTAGATCTGAATTCAACAGTGTATTACTAATACACTTTTGACACTGGTCAAAAGTCACCCGGTCCCCATTCACTGTAGGGTGCTAGGACAGAATCTACCCTACACTTCTATAAGACACCTGTCATTTGCACAGGCCTTGTATAAGGTTCAAAGAACTTTTGCTGCCTGTGGGTTGTCTCTTAAGACCCACAATACCTTGTGGCAATACAACGTGATGTCTTATAGGCCAGGAAACCACCCTGGATTAAAAAAGGCGATTGATTTCCTTTTCTCTATGTAGACATGTGGCTGCTTCTCTGACACCAGAATGTACTTCTGAAACTGACAAATTCAGTTCTGAATATCCCAGGCAGTCAGGATCAGGCTGCACTGCTCTACAGGGCTAAGTCAGCCCTAACTTGTCCACATCAACCTGCATGTGAGTTTTCATGGTCACTTTTTATACCATACTCAAGTTGGTGGAGTTGGAGAAGGGGGCAGGGAGATTATATACCATATATAAACGCTTTCTTAGAACCCGAGACAAGTATACTCATTAGCTTTTAAAGCTTCTAAGCATTTACCCAGCCAACAGGATGTGCCTGACGAGGTCCAGGTTGGCAGGAATTTCGGGAGGGAAGCCGACCCCTGAGCCTGAGTGGTCCATGCAGTGGTGGCTATGCTTCCTGGAGACTTTGTGTCAAGACCCCAGAATTGGCTTTCCAGAAATTAGCGTTCTTTCCTTGCAACAAACACCCACAGGAAGTCTAAATTCTAATCTCTCAAGGCCAACTGAAGAGTGTTTTCATTCTCATCTTGGCCACTCACAGGATCTCAAACTTTAAGTTTCTAGCCTGGATTCTGAACACGATGACAACCAACTTTTTTTCTTTTTCTTTTTTTTTTTTTTTAAGAGAGGGAGGGAGAGCCCATGTGCACGTAAGTGGGAGACAGGTAGAGGAAGAGAATCTTAAGCAGGCTCCAGCCCAGTGCAGAGCCCGACTCGGGGCTCAATCTCACCACCAGGAGATTATGACCTGAGAGGAAATCAGGAGTCAGACGCTTAACCACTGAGCCACCCAGGCGGCCCAAGACAACCAACTTTTTAATCTGTAAACCGAAGCAGAACACCAGAGACAACTTTTGAACACCTGCTACTCTCCCTGAAAAAAGGAGATGGGAAGCTAGTACAAAGAAAAAACGGAGTGAAGGCCTTCTGCCTAGAGAGATCTTGTACAAAACTTACACTACTGGTCTACTCTCCAGAAAAGGTCACTTGTAGCAGATCATCTATTTGGCAAATAAGAGGCACTCCTGACACATCCACCAAGTCAAGTGGGTCCCAACTGCCTTGTCACACATGGAGGGAAATCAGTCTGTCCTTGAAGAAGTCATGGGGGGCTTGCTTGTCCATCTGCAGCCTCTGGTTCTTCTAAATGCTCTATTTGTCTCGTCTCACCACCACCAACCGTGCCTTCCTCTCCACCCTGGTTGGACTCACATGCAGAAAAAAGACCCTTCTCTGTTACCCCCTAAACCCGCTTAGTCAAGGCTGTCACGAGGGAGTGGCTTTGCCCAACCGTTTGGAGGCTGGTTACATCACAGCCCAGCAGATCTCTGTCTTCCAAGTCCGTCCACCGCGCCCCCTGACCCCCGTCCCCAGCAAGGACTCAGCACTGGTAATACCCTCAGGATGTAGCAGCCCCCAAGCCCGACTGTCGGCCCTTCTCTTCTCGCTCGCTGGGTCTCAGCCTCGGAAGCAGGTCAGGGTCCCACAGGACAGCTTAGCTCTGTCTCTGTCTCTGCTGGCCGTCCTGACCATGCCTTCGGTGCTCTCCAGCAACCGACAATGCCAGTCATCTGTAGAAGCCCACAGCCCACACCTGAATGAAACAAAGAAGAGCCCCACAAGGGTTCACACGTCCCTGAACCAGAGAAGCTGCTTCTCACGCCAAATCTGGGGGAGCGCAGGACAGAGTGAACAGTCGCTTTCGTGTCTAATTTGCATCCTGCCACTAACTGCTTAAATAAAAGTGTTGAGAAAAATCAAACCTTGTGACGTTAGGTCCCAGTTTCAATAATTCTTTGTGGGCAAAGGATGACAGTGAAAAATGAAAGACCTCTATATATAAAATGTTTATTACAGGCAATATTGGTCCATACACTACACAATACCAACAGTACAAGTGTAATCTTTCAAAATCATCGTTTAAACAGCAAAAGACCAAGAAATAAAATTTGAGTCGACTGATTATTTTTCAAAATATTCTCAATGCACATTATCCTTAGTTCCCTTATTATAGTGAAACATACAAATACAGAAAAATACCCCATTTAACATGTACTAGTGTTAAATGGTTATTTGGCTTAAAATCTGAGTTAAGAAAATCCTTTTTAGCAACCTACGTACAGATAAGTAGCAAACTTTATTATATTAAACAAAGTCGTTCCGTTTCAAACCTGTGAAGAATTTCATCCATCATGTATTCTGGCCCTAGTGTCTACTCTCTCACCGCCGTGGTTCTGATCCAAAGGACCAACTCAAGGAGTCGTCTTAGACACAACCTCATCCTCTTCCCCAACACGCTTCATCCAAAAGTCTGTTCAACAGATGGCAACCGGGTAGCGGTCACTTCGCCATGCGATGCCAATGGTGCCACGAGAGCATGGCCAGACCTGTCAAACAGCCCGTTTTCCTACCTACTGTGGGTTGCTGCTCAGGAGGTACGATAGACGCCAATACAAGCAGAAAGTCTGCGGCTTCTCTGCCACGTGCCTGAGAACACTTTCCATTTTTTCTGGTCGATGCTCTGATTAGGTAACATACATAAAAGCCAGCATATTAGTTTAAATCTTTAAACAAAAAACTATATTTTCCAAAGTCATTATCATTTGGGGCGATTAAGTGATCTTTTCTTGCTTTGTTGAGCTTCATCTTTAGGGCGTCCCTCCGCTCTTCCCACTCGTGGAGCTCGGCGTTGCCGTGTGCAAACTTACAGCCGCTTCCTTCTGTGCAGGTGCCGTTCATATACCTGCGGGGCAAGTCAGCGCGGTGAGTGCCCGCAAGTGATTCACACAAACCTGAGGAGCACCTGCTTCACCAGCAAAAAAACCCCTTAGTTCAAAACCTTAACCCTACGGGAGTGACTATGACACAGCCTTGACATCCACAATGGAAAAATTAGTACTTTTAAACGTATTAATGAGAAATACCGATTGATGGGGCGGAAAAGACTACAGTCCTTCCTGATGCAGTGGAAGGAAATCTGAACTGGCAGCGAGGAAAAGACACCTTCCATGGTGTGGGGTATCACGTGCATCTAAACGGGGAAACTAAATATGAAGAGTGATTTAACAATATGAGGAGCAATTCAAAATCGTGGCTGGTGGCTAAAAGATGTTCTAGGTCCACTGAAAACAAAGGAGCGAGAGTCACGTTCTCCTCTGACCTAAGTTCCACACGTGCACTTGAACAGTCAGTCATTCAAAGGCAGTTTCAGCACTCACACACGCCAGCTACAGGGCAGGTTGTGCTTAGCGACCCGCCCGTGACGACGGGAAGGGGGTTGGGGCAAATGCGAACACACGTACTTCTCTCTTCCGTTATCTCAAGACACTTCGGACCCGCATCAGCAGACCAGTGACTCTTGTCGCATGACCACAGAAGAGCGAACGAGCGTCCAAGGAGCAACCACCACTTTGAGCCCCGATCCGAGCATCCAGTGTTGGAGGACTCCACCCCCGGGTGATCCCCGCGCGCCGACCCAACGACCTGGCCTAACGACGACGTAATGGCCAGGAAAGCGGCGTGAGACCCGCCGTCCCCGCGGGGGGGCGCTACGTACCTATCGCAAACACTAAAATACCCTGTCGGAAAGCGGTGCTGCCAGCAATACTGGTCGTCCTCGGTGTGGAACACCTTCTCCTTGTGCTTCTCCGAGGAGATGTGGCCTTGCCACTGCTTCTCACTGTTGCAGTTCTTCCCACACATCCAGCAGTGAAAGTCGGCCTGGAGTGCACGAGAGACACGCGTGCCATCAGGGGTGCCGTGTGCCCCTGACAGGCCACACGCTGCTCAGGGAGGGCACCCGGACTGGGCACCACTTGACCTACAACCCCGCCTCCACTCTCGGGGAGCCTGTCTGGCCGGGGCGGGAGAGGGGGGAACCAGGCAGGAAGATCAAGCTCAAGCTCAGGGTCAGAAACAGGACCAAGAAAGGGATCCCAACACCAGGAGGCGGGCCAGGACACCGGCAGCAGCAGAGAGCGGGGGGTGATGGATTCGGCCAGGTTCCGGGAGATCTCTGGCAGGGAGGTGACGGACTGGTGTGCAAACAAGGATGTCTGTGGGGAGGACCCTGGGGAGGAGGAACTCTTAAGGAACAGCTGAGAGGACGTGAAAGCCCGGGGCTCTGCAGCTGCATAGGGAGCAGCAGCCGCTCCATCCAGGTCACATGAAGTGAGCCTCCTACTATGGGCCACACTCGTGCCAGGGACCAGGAAAGTCCAGACGCTGAGAAGACACTGCCCCTGGGGCACAGACGGCACGGAAGGAACTGTGCTCAGGTCACTGTAGGTACGACCACAGATGCAAGCTGTAAGGTCTGAGCAGTGGTTCCCAACTGGCTAAGAATCATGTGCACACAGGTAAGAACAGATTCCTGAAGGCTTCCTGCGAGATCGTCACTATGTCTGGGGGACAGATGAAGATCCACCTGACTGAACAGCCCAGGTAAATCTCAAGACCCAGGAAGTCCAGGTGACCCTGCTTTGGGAACACAGGAATAAGGTGTCAAGGGAGTGAGCGCTGCACCCTGGCACAGGAGGGAGAGTTCACAGGGCACATCCCCAGACACACACGTGGGGCAAGGCCAGGCCCCAGACGTGACCCAATCCAGCTGAATCAATTACGGGGAGGTGTCAAAATATAAAACAAGAAATAAGAAACGGGATAATGCACACGCCCATGTCATCTTTAAAAAACAAGCCAGGCAGGGGCGCCTGGGTGGCTCAGTCGGTTAAGCATCTGACTTTGGCTCAGGTCATGGTCTCGCGGTCTGTGATTTCAAGCCCCGCGTCGGGCTCTGTGCTGACAGCTCAGAGCCTGGATCCTGCTTCGGATTCTGTGTCTCCCTCTCTCTCTGCCCCTCCCCCGCTCGCACGTGTGCTTGTTCTCTTTTTCTCTCTCTCAAACATAAACAAACAAACAAAAGCCAGACAGAACTATGGATGAGTAAGAAATATGTCAAAGATATGTAAACGTAGCCTGGCAAATACACACCGGATCTGGTCCCTCTGGGAAGGGGGACAAACAGGGTTCTAACTCTGTAACATTTTATTTATTTCACAGAAGAAAATGCAACAAACTGCTAACATGGTAGCTTCAAGGTATTCATTATATTATCCTTTACTTTTATAAAAAAAAAAAAAAAAAAAAAAAACGTAAAAGAAAACCAAAGCAGTACAAAACCACAGATGACTTAATGTCTCCAGTGAACCTTGGAGCCAGAGGCCAGACGCTGGCACGTAAGGCGGGAATGCGGGCATAGCACCCACATTTCCCAAACATCTTCTGGGGCCCGGCACTGGGGTAAATGCTCCAGGACCCATCCTGCTTCGCTTACCCATCACAACCGCACTCAGGGGCGCTCGATTACTCGCCCAGGCTACAGGCTAGTAAGAGGGGACACAAGCACTTAGGCTCAAAATTCTCTGCCTCCAAAGTCAGGAAAAGCATTTTCTAGAATCAGGAGGCGTAAGCTAGGGGCCCAAGGCCACCTGAGGGAGGAGCGTGGGCAGCAGGGAGCCAGGCTGCGGGAAAGGAGAAAGGAAGGACGAAGATAGAAGGACCCCTGGGGACTCACAGTAACTTCAGCGTAATCTGTCGGCATGTGGATTTGTTTTCCGTTCTCCTTGTTTGATTGACTGGCTACATCATCGCTTTTTTCATTTTTTTGACTCTTTAGCCAGAGCTCATAAAACTGCTCCATATCTTGTACTAAAGAAAAATGAATCGATTTCAGCAGATTTGAATACACCATTGAAATACACACAAGATCATGCAGACCTTTTGTATCAGGTGGCGTACGTTTTCAAGAGGAAAGCGAGACGGTGGAACAGAGACGGATTACAGTAGGCGTGGAGAGGGGCCACATCCATGCAACGGGTAAACTGTGGTGGGTATGAACCAAATTCCGGACTGTTAGACCACAAGCACTAGTCTTCAAGATGAATTAACTCCTCCCTACGTTTGCAAGACACCTTGGGGGTGCTGAAAATTCAGTAACTATTATAAGGATATTGCTAAAAAGAAAGCCTCTCAATGCTTCACACTGCCCCCAGATAAATACTCATGATCACTGCCATAACCACATAGCCACTTACACGACTCGGGGCCCAGAACAGATATGCTCCTCACTGTCTACTGAAAAAGACGAGAAGCGCACTACCACTGGGACCATGATTCTGACCCCGACGGGAGCCCATCGAGTGAAGCCGCCATCCCTGAGGATTCACACGCTGGGGTGCAATTTACAACAGCACAACTGTGACCAGGTCTTGGGCAGTGGCCACAAGCTGCTTCCTACAGTACGAGCAAGTGCGTTCAGCAGTACTGGCGAGTGCTAACGCCAGGTTTCTCAACCTCAGCGCTGGTGACATTCTGGGCCAGATAATTCTTTGCTGTAGGGGGCTGTCCTGGGCACTGTGGGATATTCAACGGCATTCCCGGACTCTACCCGCTGGATGCCAGAGGACATCCCACCTAAGTCACAACAATAATAACGTCTCCAGACGTTGCCAAACGTCCCCAGGGGAGAGGGGAAGTCTGGCCAAATTCATCCCCAGCTGGGAAATCTGGGAATGAGGTTATGATCCAGAAATTGGCTTTGAGGGGGCGCCTAAGTCCGACTTTGGCTCAGGTCATGATCTCACTGCTCGTGAGTTCAATCCCCGCGTTGGGCTCTGTGCTGACAGCTCAAAGCCTGGAGCCTGTTTCGTGTTCTGTCTCCATCTCTCTGCCCCTCCCTCGCTCATGCTCTCTCTCTCTCTCTCTCTCAAATATAAAATAAAACGTAAAAAAAACCTTTTTTTAAATGGGCTTTGTTGCCTACCCAAGTGTTTCTTACAATACACCATCAGACTGGGAGGAGAGATAACCCAGAAATCCTTCGTTCGGACCAGTGGTAACAGGAATCACCACCAGAACCCTGGTGTGCAAGAACACCTTCAGTAAGGCCCGACCGCATGTCCCTCCTCCAAACAAGACAGCGGGAAGGAGTCCCCTCCACACGTCCCCAAACGTGAACACTGGTGAAACATGGTAGGTGACACGCTTAAATCTGAACGGTTCACGTAATTCAGAGATCGCGGATCTTCAGCAGTTGGTCAATTTCCATCAGTCTGCTAGAGAGTAAACAACACCAATTCCTGCCCTTGCAGCCAACCTTTCTGATCAAAAGTCAAAGGCTGTCTGAGGCTCCTCTCAAAGACTCCCACAATGAACATGCAGTGTGACCAAGGCACACGTTCTCTCCTCGGGCCTCTGAATCTGAGCCTGTTCTCCCGGTGAGGCCTCCTTGAAGAAACTTTCGATTCTAGACCGATTTGGGGGGGGGGGGGAGGGGGGCTTGGCTCCTCACAATAGGAGCAGACGGTCTGGCGCAGGTGGTCAGGAAGGACTGAACTTCCCAGACCACCTTTCAGGAACACATCTGTGTCACATGCAACCCTACGGATCCACACCCAGCTCTGCCCTGAGCAAACACAGATCAGAGGTCAGGCTCTCCTCCCCTGACTCAACGGCACGACTGTGCGGGATGCGAGCCGCTCTCTGTGTTCGTGGTGAGCTCGCATGTTTCCAGGGAGGAAGGAGACTTCCCCGCAAGCTAGACTTTGTGGTCAACAGGCCACAGTCAAGACAGCAACTTACTGCCGTTCTCCTTCATGTACGTCCACACTTCCCGCTCCTCGGGGCTATGAGCAAACGAGCAGTTCCCAACATACTGACACTTCTTCCCGGAAGCAATATGATTGCACAGCTGTACCAAAAAAAAAAAAAAAAAAGAATATGCTTTAAGACAAGAGTACATTCAGTAAAACTGCCTAGTTTTTACTGAGGCCAAATAAGCATTACTCTCTGTGCTAGTGCTGAGTAACATAATTATTAAATAAGATTACTTTATATTCAAATGGACTCTAAGCCCAACATACAGGAGATGAGATTAAGCTTTCTATCTTGAAATTTTTCAAAACAGTATCTCCAACGGAAAAAAAGTAAGGAACTGGGAGATGGAACATTTTCATACAAGAAAATGTCAACAATCTCCCTTGTTCAGAGTATCTGCTTTTAACGCATCAGAGCATTTGACCTACAGAGCGCAGCTCTCCGGCCCCCTTGGTCTGACAGCTCCCACGCTCTCCCTGCCTAATGCCCACCAAGCCTCCTTGTCAGCTTCTGGGAGGCAGTAAAGAAGCTGCAGGTACTAAAGAGTCTCGGGAAAAATCTCGGCCACTCAGCTGACCCATCACCAACACTGGCAGCGAATCTCAGCCTCCACGCACTCGCTATGCACTGTCTGGAGAAGATTATGACAGTGGCCAGGCCATCCAGCTACACCCCTCTGGTTATCTGCATTGTGCTTTTACAAAGTAAACACAGGGAAACTGGTAGGAAAATGAAGTGAGAGCGATCAGCAGGACACAGACGTCTCTAAGGACCACAACTATCAAGAAAACCTCCATCACTGAGACAGCTCATTCTTAAATAGCATCAGTGTGCTTGTCTTCACAGAGCACACACTCCAGTACAACGAACCTTTGGCTTAGTGTGTGCTTCAACAGACGCTGGCCCAGCCTTCCAATCTTCCGCATAAAGCGAAACCCCAGTAAGTACTTAGTCGGGTACTACTAGGGAGACATTTACCATAGTCTTTCAAAGTTCAACGATAAGGAACAGGGAAAAGAGAAGATAAAGGAGAAGAGGCCGGCCACTGTGCTGGGTTTTTACATAACACCATCTCATGTAATCTTCCCTATGATGTAAATATTCCCATTTGCAGATGAGCAAACTGAGGCTGAGTAACTTGACCAGGGCCCTTCTGGCAGACCCTGAAGCCCATTCTCTTTCCACCTCACCATACTGTCTACACACATGCACACAAAGAGTATTATTTCTTCTTTTAGGAAAAGGATCCCTTAGCAATAAAAAGAGAAAAAAAAAAAAAAAAAAGAGGAAATGAGCCACTGTAACATTGCACAGCAGTACGGCACGTCCAAGATTAATAAGGAATCATGACAAGTCCTGGCGGCTGGACTAAAACCGTTCTCAGTCACCCTCGTGTTAACAAAGAATGAGGAGCACATGCACCACCTCGTCTTTTAAAGCATCAGATGCCAATGGTTCCAATAAGCCTTCTTCCCCTCCTCGGAGGCCCACTGATGACATCACTTGGATGGAGGGGTCTAAAACCACGGTGGATGAAACACAAATGTACCGCCTCCTTCAGACACTGACCTGGTGACCTGCGTAAGTTTACAAAACGCAAGGCACTCTGGGTGATGGGGAATCAACGTGCCTCTTCCTCTTCCTTCATTCTGTTGGGCAATTCAGAGGGGGTGGGGCCTCATTTACGAGGGGGGTCTGTGATACATCCCACTGCTTCTCTGGGCAAATCTCTCTTCCTGTCTGCCGTCGGGACAGACAGTTTACTACCTGTCAATGCTCTAAGTGTCCCCGTTCACTCACACAGTGGAACCCTCTGCTGTCTCATGAAGGGCGAAGTCCAGAGCCAACTCAAGGGCTCTGCTCGGTCATCTTTAAAATCACGTAAGGCACCAGAGGGTAGCGAGATGAAATGTGCCACCTCCTGAATGAAATACTACCCTAACGGTCAGCTGGTCTGCTATTTTCGTTCTCTGGGTTTTTGATGATCACGTGCCTCTCACACTCAACATTTTTCCTGGGGGTTACTTTTAGAAAAGCCTACAAAGGGGGGTATCTTTTAGCTCGTATCCACGGCTTGAGTCAAAGAAACTTGTCAATAGTATTCGTAGTAACACAAGTTTGATGTCAAAGCCAAGGAATCAGATCTCAAAGAAATTCTCCCCCACTCACTCCCCAAGTAATTCATCTGAAAAATAAGTTAGGTCATGCCCATAATTCTTTCTTGAGTCCACTGTCTATTTCCTTTTTCTGAGTAACTCCTCCAATCCCAGTCAATCCGAAAACTGTCACAGAGCCACACGCACAAAAGGGGAAGGAAAGCAACGGGACCATTTGAAAATTGTGTCATTTCAACGAGCATTTAAAGGTCTCCAAGTTTCGTTCTCAATCACTACTACTTTCTAATGATTTGAAATGCCTAATAAAAAAAAAAGTGGCTTAAAAATTACGTATGTACATCAAACTGTAAAGGCATTTGTTTCTTTGTGGGGAGAGGACGAATGTTCATCCACTTCTTACGTTCGATGGACATCACTCTCATCGCGCGCCGATCTCTGGTCCACCTAAGAAACATGGAGTTCAGAAAAAACAAAGACACACTGGCACAGGCAGCATATAAGGAATATAAAGGAACAGGTACAACGTTCGTACCTGAAGGACCAGAGATTTTTCTCAACCCTTCTCAAAGAAATGCCTTATGATTCTCCCATTTCACTTCCTATTGATATTTGTTAACAAACATTCCCTTTGAACCCTGAACAAAGAACCAATAAGGAAAGATCAGGAATCTGACTGAATTCTTATCTATGAAATCGTAAAAATCTCTTCCCTTTGCTTTGCAATCACTCCTACATTATCTACTTTGCTCTGCTCTCTTCAAAGTCAATCGTTTTTTCTTATACGTATGATTTTATACCCAAGTAACAGAGAATCATGAAACAGGCAATGTTTACACACACACACACACACACACACACGTGCGCACATGCACACACACACACACACACACACACACACACACAAAGACATACACACTACTTACGAGTGCCTTGCTTTTGCACTACAATATTTTCTGTTCTTGTCTGGTTCAATGACTTGACCATTTCTCAGACACTGAGCACACACAAATTTTATCTTCATATTAAGAGATCCAGGCATTAGCTGATTGCCAAGTACCTTAAACAATTAAAACCAAAGTTTTACTTTTAACAGAATACCAGTTTTCTGACAACAAAATTCTGAATTGCCACGTATTTCTTTTTTCATAATAGCATACAATTTCTGGTACTGTCTGGTTTGATGAGTTGACCATTATATACATTATCTGATAACGAAATCTCCAGTTCCCACCCAAACGCAAGAGAATATGATAGAAGCAGATTATCGATGCCACACCTCAATTTGTGAAAGCCAGCTCTGAAGGGAGACAACTAGAAATCGGGGGTGGAGGGGAGAAAGCACTTCTGGCAGCTGGGAAGCAGAACCACACACAGTCTACCTACCTCCCTTACTCCCGGGGTCCCCATGGTCCAAGCACCCAATTGTTTTGCCAATTAAACTGAGTAAGAAAACTGTATCCTGCCATCTTGGCAGGTATCATGGGCTGGCTGATTTTTTTTTTTTTTTTTTTTACGATGATCACCTAAAATTTGGAATTCGTTTTCACATTAAACAATAACTGAAGTCACTGAACAATAAGGAAAGAAGCTGACTGCAAGTGGAAACTACATCTGCCAAATGACCTCCATTAGGCCGCTCCAGAAAGGACACCAAACGCAGCGAGTCTATGAGAGAACATACCTGAGCCCCAGGTACGCTGGCTTCCAGATTTTGCCAGTATCGTTTAGATTCTTGAGCGATGGCATCGTGTGAGATACCTGTGAAACGTACAAGCCTTCCTTTAGGCTCACCCTCTACATATCAACAGTCCACCAGCCCGATCACAGCCTCAACTCCCCCGCCATCCCCTACGCAGCATAAACCGTCACCAAAGGTGAATGCCCGTCACGTCCCTCTTTTTCGCAACAGGATATTTACAAATACAGCTCTTGGTGCCTTCTAGGGAGTCTCTTGACCTCACAAAAGCATACTACGTGCATGAACTGGTACTAGCAATTAAGTGCATGAGGCGATTCTGAAAATAAGCCACTCTAAAAATAACAGTTTATAGCCGAGGATAAAATGAATGGTGTTGCCGTATCGGGATGATGGAGAAAGTTGTCTGATAGTGCTTTGTCAAACCCTGACGGCTCCTGAGGAAACGTTTTTTTTAAAATTGCTTTTAGTCTTCATTCTGGTACAGTTAACATCCAGTGTTATATTAGTTTCAGGGGTACAACAGCTCATTGAGCACTTCTACACATCCTGGCGCTTATCCCCACCATACATCCTGCCCACTCATTCCTTAACCCCCATCTCCTGTTTTACCCCCCCTCCCCTGCCAGCCCCCCTCCCCTCTGGTAACTATGTTTGTTCTATGACTTAAGAGTCTCTTGCTTGGTTTGAGGAGGCTTTTTTTTTTTTTTCAACGTTTAGTTATCTTAGAGAGAAAGACATGGCACGAGTGGGGGGGGGGGCGGGGCAGAGAGAGGGGGAGACACCGAATCCGAAGCAGGCTCCAGGCTCTGAGCTGTCAGCACAGAGCCCGACCCGGCGCTCGAACCCCAGAACTGAAACCATGACCTGAGCCGAAGTCGGACACTTAACCGACTGAGCCGCCCAGGCGCCCGGTGAGGAGCCATTTCCTAATCATGCACCGACCTACCGGTTTCATTTTGCAGTATCCAGACTTTCAGTTCTACAAGACTATGCGCATAAAAGCACTCATCTTCCCTTAAGCAGCCATACCGGACCTCATGGCGACATAAATCAAGCTGACACTGACCATGAAAAGAACGTATTTTGGAGTATTTTACCGTTGTCTCTCGCAAGATGTGGACAAGGCACCTAAGATAAAAACGGAGTGACACATTATTGTTCTACCCTAGCTTTTTCAAAGGAAAACAAATAAGTAAATATATATAACGTCAAGTTCTAGACTGAAAATACATGCTAAATCTTTACCAGAAAAAACAAGTCCCTTTACACAATTGTTGGATTAACGGGGGGTGGGGCGGGTGGGGGGGGTGGATAATTACACCATAAATTAGGCCATAAAATACTGAAATCCATGTCATGAGAAGCTACACATCAATAATGCCTTTTTGTATTAAACATAAATTTCATAAACCACTTAAAAATTCCCAGCAAAATATACTAACAGACATTTTTAAATAGTCATCATCTTTCAAAACAGCAACAAGGAAAAAGCACAGGGGTAAAATGCCTGGGCAAACACTACTCTGGTTTTATTTGGGTCTAAAGACAGAATCTATTGTGTCACTAGAAAAATTAGAAACTACCAACATACTTATTGTCTTCAAACTCATGCTTTGTAACCGGGTGAGAACAAGAAGTAGAATTATCTTTATTTCTTTTACTTATCATTCTAGGCTTATGATCAAAACATTTCTGGAACAGACAGAGAAGAAGAATTACCACAACAACATCACACAAATTAGAACTTTTGTACCATACTTATGCACATACTTATACATTACAAACTGATGCCAACTAATATCTCATAGGAAGTTTTTGTATTCTCTTGGATACTGGGAGGTGCGACTATTGACTGAATGAACGCTCACCATGTAGCAGGACGTGTGCTAAGTATTTTATATTTCTGGGCTTGCAAGTCAGGAACGATCACCAATTTTATGTCAGAAAATAAGGTTTGGAGATAGTACCTCACAGAGGAATATAAACTCTCCAAGATGCTCTTGGAGAAGTTTGAATACAGTGAGGTTGATCTTTCCATTGCCACCAAAGAAAGCCTCTCTGCTGAACGCCCCTTTCCGCTCCAGTGTCCAGATATCTATCTCTTCTTGGCAATAAGCAAATGTGCAGTGGCCTGAATATCTACATTCCTCCTCAGCAGCAACATCTAGAAAGACAGACCATCAAAAGACATTTAAAACACAGCCATCGGTTTGGGTTTTTTTGGTTTTTGATTTTTTTTAGTGTTTTCTTTCTTTGTGAGAGAGAGAGAAAAACAGCAAGTGCTCAAGCCGGGGAGGGGCAGAGAGACAGGGAGATAGAGGATCCGAAGGAGGCTCTGTGTTGACACTAGAGAGAACGATGCAGGGCTCAAACACACGAACCATGAGATCATCACCTGAGCCCAAGTTGGACGCTTAACCGACTGACCCACCCAGGTGCTCCTAGTCGTTGTTTCTTCAAAGCCAATGATTATGAAACATTTTTAGGGCACCAGCTGAACCTCTATAGCTCACGGATAGCTTCAAGCAATGATACACATTTTACTATGCAGGGATGGAACTCACTCTAGAACGATAGCACCACGGGTCTGGATTATTTTTATTTTTGATGGGGAAAAGGCTCTCACATACTCCACCTAAGTTTAAAAAATCACTCAGGAGACATTCAAAAGCACATTCAGATGAAGCAATCTGACAAAAATGAATACAGGGGCGCCTGGGTGGCTCAGTCAGTTAAGCATCTGACTTCGGCTTAGGTCATGATCTCACGGTTTGTGGGTTCGAGCCCCGCATCAGGCTCTGTGCGGACAGCTCAGAGCCTGGAGCCTGCTTCTGATTCTGTGTCTCCCTCTCTTTCTGTTCCTCCCCTGCTTGTGCTCTGTCTCTGTGTCTCTCAAAAATAAAGATTAAAATTGTTAAAAAAAAAATTGAATACATAAAGTTCTCTCAAAAGCAACTTAAAAGAGTATTTTCAAAGCCTCAGTTCAATATTCTGATTCTGTTTAGACTCAGCAAGGGAACCTAAAGTGTAAGATGGTTTTCTGTTTAAAACCTGTTTAAAATTGGCCAAAGCCTGGTTTCCATAACCATCTATACACACAGGCACTGGGGTACCTGGTTGGCTCAGTCGGTTAAGCCTCTGACTCTGGCTCAGGTCATGATCTCACGGTTCGTGAGTTCAGGCCCCACGTCGGGCTCTGTGCTGACAGCTCAGAGCCTGGAACCTGCTTCAGATTCTGTGTCTCCCTCTCTCTCTTCCCCTCCCATGATCATGCTGTCTCTCTCTCAAAAATAAATAAACATTAAAAAATCCACACACACACACAGACACAAGCACTGAAAGAAGTTAAAAACAAAGGTAAAAATAATATAAAAGATACAAATGTCTCAATCCAAGGAACTTTTAATTCTACCTACACATTTTTAGGGGCGCCTGAGTGGCTCAGTTGGTTAAGCGTGTGACTTCAGCTCACGGCATGATCTCACAGTTTGTGAGTTCAAGCCCCACGTCGGGCTCTGTACTGGCAGCTCAGAGCCTAGAGCCTGTTTTGGATTCTGTGTCTCCCTCTCTCTCTGCCCCTCCTCCACTCACTCTCTGTCTCTCTCTCAAAAATAGACATTAAAAAAAAAAATTAACTCTACCTACACATTTTTAATAACAGTAATACTGGAATCATTATAATAAATGTAACAAATCATTTACCACTAATGTCATGCACACCAATTAAGTAATTATAGTACATACCTTTACATATATAATAAGGTCCTTCATAATTTGTTTTTGTTGGTCTTGGGCGTATTTTTTTCCATGATTTATCTTCAACATTCTTTATTCTACCAATTAAAATATCTTTCTTACATTTATGATCTATATTAGCATGGTAAGTGAAATCCATTAACTTAGGGCCTGAAAAAGATGTAAAAAAGGATTGCTCATAGGCACAAAGAGCAACATTTCATTTTACAGGCACATTTACAAGCAGACGGATATTGATTATTAAATTCCCACAAAAACCCTATTTTTATAATCCCTAAATGTAAATAAGCTACCGAAGTAATTTGTGCCTTTTATATGCTATTTGTCAGAGAACACAAAGTTTTATTCAACACCAGTGCCCTGAAAACATACTTATTTAACTATGAGGACAGGAATTCTGATGGCTTCTAAAGGGAAAAAAATACCCTGAAATATACCTAACTAAGAAAGAAAACAAATTTAGGCTTTGGTTTCGGGTAAGTTGTGTTTATATCACCTGATTTGGGGATAATGAAACAAACCAGCAGAAAAGACTTTATAAACACCGTGTCAGATACTGGTCTTAAAATGCTTTTTTTCTAGTTCTTGCTTTATTTGAAAATGATCACATTTTTGAATATATATATATATATATAGAAAAGTAAAGAATTTCATAAAAATTTCAGTAAGACTTCATCATCAGGTAAGGTATTCTAATCCATGTGATTGTATAAATGAAATTATATCAAATAAGAACAGACTTATTCTATCCAGAACTCAAACAGGGACGGAAAAACCACGGTAACTGGTGTTCTCCACGCGTATTTATGAGTCCGGAACTCTCAGACTATCGACTAAGCTCCTTTGTTTGGTCCTGACCTGATTTTACAAAACACATCTGACAAGCTTGTCTCAGTTCATGGGTTCCTTCAAGGGGGTGTCTTGGGGTCACGGATGAAGGTGGTTTAGTAACTGTGCTTCCAAAGAAGTTTCCAAAGTCATTTCTAGGGTGGCTTGAAATTCCCAGGAAACTCTCAGAAGCAAACAAGTTGCCTGGTCCATTCATCTGCAAGAAGGAAAGAAAAAAAAAAAAAACCAAAAAAAAAAAAAAAAACAGCCAACAAATATTGCACTCTCACTAAAGAAGGAAACAAATTTGTGACAAACAAGACATTTCCTCACGTACTGAAATCGGTACTAGTCTGCCGTTGCTGTGCTTCTATTGAAAAGCTGGTTCTTTCTGGGTTTTCCACTCTTTGGGTCTCTGGGCCCCTCCCCCACCTTCCTGGCTTCTCGCGAGTTGACAGAAGTAACAGGTCATTGTTCTGCTCCTACGGCACATACTCTTCCTATGCCCTGATCTCATCTTCCCTGTGTGGGTTCTGTGGTGCTAAAGCCTCTTGCGCCCCATGCCACCGCGAGGACTGTGCCGTGACAGGCGCGGTCTTACGCACACGGCGTTCGTCCCTGGCTGCTGCTCGAGGGTCCTGTCTCACCACCATTTCCCCCGGCACACGCGAGATGTAAGGGAGACCATCACGTCCATTCGGGTAATTCCGTTACTTAAGTAAAAGACCTACGTTCAATTTAAGCGACGTTATTTACAAAAGAGGAAGTGGCACTTACAAGTAAAAGGGAGGAATTACTGCCGCTAAGCGCTGTTCCCTCTCTAGAAGTTGAGGTGGGCACATCTAAAATAATAAAAACACTTCAACAGACCTCATTCTAATCATGTCACAACAACATCAGGGCTCAGTGGCTGACTACGCTTCCCCCGTGTTACTTTCCCTCCCGCTCCCGCTTCCAAGGAGCTTTCTTGCTCATCAAGGACACTCGCAGAGGGCAGTGGATGGTCTCCTTCCCTCTGGAAATTTCCAGGGGCATACATAACCCTCAGGCAAACTGTTTTCAGAGACATTGGCTGAAGGAGGGCCTGCCGAGTGGGGCTGTTAAAAAGACCAAGAAAATAACTCCTGTCCGCAATGGGAAAAACAGCCTCTTCAAACTACAAAGCAGGAATTCACCACAACATGAGGAAGATTAGTAATGTGCAGTGACTTTCTTTTTCTCAGGCTGCCCCTCGATTACCTTCTCTCTGCTTCCCACAAATTTTAGTTTTTTCAGGTGTCAGTCTTTAAATCAATCGTTCTGATTTTTCTCCCTTTAACCACCTAACAATACCTTGGGAAAATAGGAAGATTTTGATCAATGTTGTTGAAAGCAGATATTAAAGAATTACAGAGGCAGGGGCCAGGCCAAAAACTCAGCAATCTCTTGCAAAACTAAGGCACCACGCACAGTTTGGGGCCCTCTGGGGATAAAGCCTAAAGCAGACAGATCTAATTCTATGGGTTTCATTCTGAATAATTCCGCCTTAAATTAGTCTTTTAACTATTTGCTTCGTTCAGAATTTTACAAGGATAGCCTGCCTTTAAGACCCATGAGGATGGGGTACGCCTTTCTTGGAGAAAACATTAAAAGCCATTTTGTCCCCCAAAACAATAGACACCCGGCTTAGCAAACTATCTTGTTTAAAAACTCAAAACACCAAAATAAGTACCACATACATTCCTGTGTATTCCCCTGCTCCTTCATCTCCTGAATGGCACGGTTATGCCCAGGCGAATTAAAACTGCAGATTTAGTTTTCATTTTTAACGCTACGACGAAAGTAACTCAAGCACCAACTACCTAAAGTGTGTTACGTAATTGCCAAACTGACTGCCTTCTTTAGAAAACAAACTGCGGTTATTTACACAAACGGCTCGATTCTTACCTCGCTTGGAATCACTCATTGAAAATGAACTCAAAGAAGAGCAGAAATCTTCCAAGGATGAGGTCAAAGGTGGATACAGTTCTGAGAAGGAGGGTGGAGGGGCATACCTCGCACCAATGGGCAAGGTGCCCAACAGAGATGCCGAGAAAGGCATGCTAGGGGGGACACTGGCTGCGGGAAGGGCTCCTCGGACTAAAGCTGACGGCTAAAAAAGAAAAAAGATTTTGTTAAACCCCAGGAAACGCGATTACAAGTGGGCCAACCTGCTTTGAACATCAGCGTACAGAAACAAATTATTGCACTGGGTAATTACATAACAAAGCTGAAATCAGTATCAAGACTCAAGAGAAGAATCTAGGCTACGGGGGCGCCTAGGTGGCTCAGTCGGTTAAGCCTGCGACTTTGGCTCAGGTCACGATCTCGCAGTCTGTGGGTTCGAGCCCCACGTCGGACTGCCAGCTCAGAGCCTGGAGCCCACTTCAGATTCTGTCTCTCCCTCTCTCTCTGCCCCTCCCCTGCATGTGCTCTATCTCACTTTGTCTCTCAAAAATAAATAAATGTTAAAAACAAAACAGAAAGAAGAAGAATCTAGGCTATGGAGCTTCTTTCTTTCCAAGCCCACTTTCAAAAAAGGATCAAGGTCTCAGGAAACGAACCGTCTTGTACTGTTGGTGGGAATGCGAACTGGCGCAGCCGCTCTGGTAAACACTGAAGAGGTTCCTCAAAACTTACAAATAGAACTACCCTATGACCCAGCAATTTGCACTACTAGAAATTTAGCCAAAGGCTACAAAAAAATGCTGATTCGAAGGGGCACATGTACCCCAAAGTTTACAGCAGCGCTATCAACAATAGCCAAATGACGGCAAGAGCCCAAGTGTCCATCAACTGACAAACGGATAAAGAAGATATGGTTTATATACACAATGGAATACTACTCGGCAATGAGAAAGAATGAACTCCTGCCATTTGCAACAACATGGATGGAACTGGAGGGTCTTATGCTGAGTGAAATATGTCAGTCAGAGAAAGATATGATTTCATTCATATGTGTAATTTGAGAAATTTAACAGATGAACACAGGGGAAAGAAGGAAAAATAAGATGAAAACAGAGAGGGAGGCAATCCATAAAAGACTTAAATACAGAGGACAGACTTCGGGTTGCTGGAGGGGAGATGGGTGGGGGGATGGGGTAAACAGGTGATGGGCAATGAGGAGGGCACTTAGTGGCATCAGCACTGGGCATCATATGTAAGCGATGAATCACTGGGTTCTACTCCTGAAGGCAAGACTACGCTGCATGTTAACTAACTTGAGAATAAAAAATTAGGAGGAAAAAAAAAAGGCAAATGGACTAGAATAGACTTCAGAATCCCAAATAAATGCCCGTGAATACTCTGTGGGGGTCAGGGTGTGATGTCCATCCAATATTGTCTCAAATCCAATGTTACATTCACGTTTCATTTCCTTCTGATTCCTTACACGAGGCTCAGAAGAACTGGCTTTATTAAGAAGCAATAGCAATAGTGTAGGGGCAGGGGGAAATGGAAGGTCCTCAAGAGAAGGGAGCCAGAGAAGGCAGAAACGCTGGACCATCTCTCTGGGGATGTGAATTTACGATCTCACAAGGACACACGGAATGCTGCCCCTCTCTTCCCCCATCACAGCGACAACTTACTGAGGGTTTCCCTGTACCTTCTAAGTACTGATGCAAGTTTCACGCTATCTGTTGAATTCTTCAACTTTCCAAGATGCGTCCTACCTACTGTGATCGCCATTGTACAGACGAGGAAACTGACGTCCTGAGAGGTGAGGTAAAGCCGCCCAAGACCACAGAGGTGGTAAGAATCAAACCCAAACAGGATCAGTTAACTGCCCACAGACATCATCTATCTCAGCCACGCTGGAACCAACCCTGAATTGCCCCCCATCCTCCTCATGACAGTGTTGCTGCTCATGCTGCTATGTTAATACACTTTGTGGCAGGGGTCAGTAAACTTTTCCTGTGAAGGACTAGATATTCAGTATTTTAGCCACGCGGTCTGTTTCAACTACTCAGCTGTGTTGCTTCAGTGCAAAAGCAGCCACACACAATGCAGAAGTGAATGGTCGTGGCTGTGTTCCAATAAAACTTTACTGATGACACCGAAATATGAATTTCATATAATTTCCATGTGTCACAAAATACTGGTCTGTTTTTCTCCCTTCCAGCCATTTAAAAACGTAAAACCCATTCTTATTTTGCAGCATTTCAGCTATGGCTGGGCCTTGGCTACACAGTTACCCTGAGGCATTTATCCTTTAAGCCTTTAATCCAAAACAAACAAACAAACAAACAAAGAAATTCTTTTTCTTTAAATAAAAAAATAAAGAAATTATTTTTCTTTAAATACCAAATGCCTATTCTTTTTCAGAATTTTAAGTTTACCCTTTCCATACTATGTGATTCCAACAGGTATTGAGGAAAACTGGCTCATTACTAGACTGGCGTTTTGTTTTATTTAAAAAATAACCACACGGGCATGGTACCCCCAGAGAAGGACAAAAGTACCTTTTAAGCTAAGTTTAACCTACAGGAAATGCTGAAAATACCAAGGAGGTCGTACAGCAATTTTTTTTTTTTTTTTACAAAATTAAGCCTGGCTTCAGAAGAGAGGAGTGACGCTGACATTTACCATAACAGTTTCATTGGCCTCAGGTGCCGAATCAAGAAGGTCATCTATTTCGTCGCCGAGGACCATATCTCCGTCATCCAGAAAAGGTTCCGGCATGGTGAAGGGGGTCTTTCCTCCGTTTGCCAACACCGCCGATGGCAGGGGGCTCTCGTCCACTTGCAGGGGCAGCATAGAGGGCAAGGGCATGATAGGAACTGAGGCCAGCTCACTTCCGACTTGGTGGGAGAAACTGGACGCAGGCACAGAGACGACAGGAACTGCTTCCTGCCTCGGAGTTAACAAATCTGTAACACGGATCGAAACGTACCCACTCATCTTCGGTGTACTTACTCACCGAAGACTAGCGTAGCGTCAAGAGCCAATAAGAGAGACACGGAAGAGCCAGGTGAGGGTACGAAAACAATGATAAAAATAAATAGACGAGACAGTAGCAGAAGCAGGTCAGAGACAAGGGTAAAAATAATTCTCGAAGTCGTTGGTTCTACCCAGGGATAGACATAGCGGCTTGTGAAAACTTATCCTTGTGTCTCAAAATGCCCGAGCGCCTTCCGGGCAGAGCTACGAGACGCTGGTAAAGCCACCCGGGGCGCTCACTGACCGCTTACTGACACGCAGAATTACCAATCACTGCCAGCACGTCCAGAAGTACTAAGGTGGTTTTCAGAATTATTCTTGCTTTCATACCAACGGCCGCACGGTAATCGTATTTGACAACGCTATCACATCTAGAGCGTCTAACGCCGCCACTTTCTAGACCAACATGACGCGAGAAAACGTACCTGGCTCGATATCTTCCACAGAACAGCTCAAAGCCTGGAAATGAAACCAAACAACCGATCATCGTGCGTACGGTCAGGATTCCAGACTACGAGCAGTCTGTAAATCTCACTCCGAGACAGCAATGCGAGTTCTCGCAGAAATTTTACTTCCTTCCAATGGAGATCCGAGAGATAAATGGAGCGGGCACACCTCGGGAACGCGTGGCCCGGCGTGACCGCTGGGCCCTCGTGGACGGTGCTTCCCAAAGGCCGTTCAGGAGCGTTCAAGTTCTGGAGGGCCTCGTCTAGCCACCGCTCACTCCCCAAGTCACAAAGGCATCCTAACAGCTCCACGAAGACTTACCTTTTAAAAACCAACCGCTTGGGACCCGTGTTCAACCCAATGGCTCCCAACATTAATATCTGGCCCCGGGCCACTTTTCTAATAAAACCTAACATCTATGAACGCCCTGTAAAATGCACCATTGGACTTGAGGAAATGCTGGTTGAAAGATACTACTTGAGTTGTTTGTTTCTTTTTATAGGACAGGAAGCTCTGGCCAATTATGTGTCTGAGAAACAAAAAGCTCTCAAAAATAGACACAAACCAAAAATATTAAAAGCAGAACTGCTAACGTGGCCATCTGCTCCTTTTTCCCAAAAAGTTACGCGTCTTACAGGAGCAATAACTTTACCTTGGTAGCCCCGTCCCCAGGAACGGATTTTAACGCGAGCTGAAAGAAAACAAAGATGCTAATTAAAAAAAAAAATTACGTGAAAAACAGAACTGTAACCAAGTTACAACCAAAGAAAACGAAAATACCCCGTGGGGAGAACTCCAGCTTACCTCAGCCCTGACATACGCTTTTCTTATTTTAAATCCCAATTTCTGAGCTAGTTCTTGAGTTAGTTTGATCACATGTTCATCCTGAAAAAAAAAAAAAAATGAAAATATGACTAACGGAGGGTTATATTTACCAACTGTGGAGGCAAATCGCAAAACAGCTAGAACTCATATTCCGTGGAGACACTTGCTTGGTGGGCACGTAATCCCAAATAAAGCGGGTGGACCGCGGACTGGAAAATGGAACTCTTTAGACGCCCCTTCTCCACAAGGAAGCAACGAAATGGTTACCATGTCAACCAGTGAACTCAAATATAAATTCCGTACCTGAGGCACCGCCAAGGAGCACTTTGCTACGGAGTCATAAGCCTCTCTGTATCTTCCTAAGTCACTGAGAGCCTTAGATTTCCGATACAGAGCTTTGCAGTTACTGGCATTTAAACTGAGCACTGTGTCACAGTCTTCTAAAACTTTATCGTGCAAACCCTGGGGTGTTAAGAGCAAATAAGGTTAGCAACAATTCCTTCTGGCACACACGTCTTCCTGCCGACGCAAACAAATTAAGACCCCGGACTAATGCCCTCCTTTCAAACTCTGTTAGCAGTATTATTTTTCTTTGAAAAAAAAAATTTTAATCATGAAACTCCCAAATGGAAAAAGTACAAATATCATGAACTCCCACGTAACCATCATCCAGACCAGACAAATGTTAACCTTTGGCCGTAAAGGCCCCAGGTCTCCAAGAAAGAAAGCTTTCCAGACACAGTTGATGCCCCAGGCGGCACTCTCTCTTCCTGCTTCCTCCACTAGCTACCCTTTGTTGGAGATCATTAAAATGTCGACTGGAAGTTAACTCCCAAACAGCTAGCTAGCCCGAGAAGAGTCCATTAGAAAAAACAAAACGAGCCATCGGTGAACATTCACTCAGTAAGAATCGGGTGACAACATGGACACCTTGCTTAAATTCAGTTAAATGTTACTGAATATCCACGGTGACAATTCGAAGTGCACCAAAATATTGCTTTTCCCAGCTCAGACATGTGAAAAGCTCGTGTTAAATGTCTTCAAGGTTAAACACCACGCTGCACTAAAAGGGCTCCAAAGCGGCCTAACGCACTCTTGACCAAGTACACTGTCGGGACAGGGACTTGACTGATGCATGGACCTGGGACCTGCGTCCTCCTGGGCTGATTTTTGTTATAAGCGGACACACCCCAGAAACCAGACTCACGTGGCAACTCCAAGGACCAGTCACCCAGAAACAAATTTTATTTTTAAAATTCCTCAACATTTATCCAAAGCTGGCTTTTCAAAACTCCAGACCACTCTAAAAGCAGGCAGTTAGAGGAGCACCTGGGTGGCTCAGTTGGTTAAATGCGTGTCTTTGGCTCAGGTCATGAATGTCATGATTTGTCGGTTCGACCCCCGCGTCGGGCTCTGCAATGACAGCTCAGAGCATGGAGCCTGCTTCAGACTCTGTGTGTGTCTCTCTCTCTCTCTCTGGCCCTCCCCTGCTCGTGTTCTATCTCTCTAGCTCTTAAAATAATAAATGCATGTTTTAAAAAAATGTTTTAAAGCAGTAATACAATTCTCTTAAAAACCGAAATTAGAGGGGTGCCTGGGTGGCTCAGTCGGTTAAGCATGCAACCCTTGATTTCAGCTCAGGTCATGATCTCATGGTTCATGAGTTCGAGCCCTGAGTCAGCGCTGACAGTGCAGAGCTTGGTTGGGATTCTCTCTCTCCCTCTCTCGCTCTCTGCCCCTCTCTCCCGCACAAAATAATTTTTTTTAATTAAATTAGAAAACTGACTTACAACGTACTTTTGTTATCAAAAACATTTTATCCCTCTAGAAACCCTGTTCCGTTCTAAAAAAAAATCACCACTCACCATATTAGAATAGCAAGCAATACGATTTATATGCAGTTTTTCAATTATTTCTTTAGGGATGACAATTTCTTCCGACTTTGCATAACCAGCTATATTCAGAGCTTCTGTGTACTGGCTTATCGAGTTGTTCCAATCGTGTTCCCGATAAACATCATTTCCTTCATTAAAAAGATTTCTCACAAGAGCACGTAAATATACCTTTAAAAAAAAAAGAAAAGAAAAAAGAAAGTGACCAGTTGAAGCCCTTTACGAAACAGGACAGGGTACAGGGAAACTTCAATTTTTGTACTGGAGACTTCTGGTCTTAGATGTGACGCAGCAGTGAGCACTGCTGTAAGAAACGGGGGACCCAGGCCACCTCGCTACTGTCTCAGCGAGGCCTTCACCTCGCGTGCTTTCTCAAGAGAAAATGCAATTTCCCATCAGGAGGAAAAGTGCAGCAAAAGCACCTGGTAAAAACCTGTTCACATCCCCAACTCTGTGCCTACAACAAATTCCTACGAGTGGAAACTCTAGGTCTGAAGGAAGGAGCATCTTGGGCCTTGGACCAGTATTTCTAAACTGCCTTCCGAAGCGGCGAGAATAGTGGACGCATCCAGCGGTCTGGTCCCCAGCTCACAGCACCCCCACCAACGCCGGGCAGCGTGTGCGTGCCTGTGTGGGAAGACACAAAACCCCTACTAATTTCTAGGTGAAAACCGGTACCCTTTCTTATCCCTGTGCCTGATGACCAAGGATCTCTCACATTTTTATGGACCATTGTCTTTCCTCTCTGGTAAATGTCTGCTCAGGACTGGTCCGGGGAGAGGGGATGTTAAACCTTTTTCTCGCCAAGTACAGTATACAAGGTTCTTTTGGTTCATATAAAAGTTCTGAAGTTTCCTTCATGATTTCCTATCACTGTGCTAATGTTTCACACGTCAAGATCAGATACGTATGACGAGATCAGGTAAATACTCAGGTTCTGGGTCTCATTTTTTGAAATTCGTGTCTAAGCTGACAGAATTAGTAAAGCCAACTGGACAGATCAACCTTTAACAAGGGCAGTAGCTCGGGACAGGCCACTTAACCTCTCGAGATCCCGGTTCCAGTTATAAAAGTCAGGAACGTAAAATGAACTGTACAATGAACGGATTGTTTCCAGTGCTTTCTAACCATAATACTCTAGGATTCTACATCTGTTTGGAGAGAGAGAGGGCAGGGGCAAGGAAGAAGACAGATAAGGAAACAGGGAAGAGGGAGGGGGAGAGGCGGAGAAAAAGAAGGAACATTGGCAAGCATCAAAACCCTCGGACACCAAAAGCCGCAGGTGAACTAACAGCCTGCGTAGACGAGGCCCGGTGAACTGGGCTTTCTCTGGGTTTCTAACTAGTTTCAACTCCGGCTGCTCTCTACTAGGATCCAGGTATCCTTTGCTCCTATGAGAACCTCTTTTCTCCTAAATAAAAATAGAACATACTGGGTTCTCTCCTTCACAACATATCCCGTCCAACTTGTCTTCGGTAAATGAGAGGGAGGCTAAAAGTAATTTTCGAAGGAGGCGCCTGGGTGGCTCAGTCGGGTAAGCGGGTAAGCGGGTAAGCGTCTGACTTCCGATTTCAGCTCAGGTCATGCTCTCACAGCTGGTGAGATCAAGCCCCGAATCAGGCTCTGCGCGGACAGTGTGGAGCTTGCCCGGGATGCCCTCCCTCCCTCTCTGACCCTCCTTCATTCTGTCTCTCTCTTCTCTCGCAAAATAAATAAACATAAAGAAAACTTTACTTAAAAAAAAGTAATTTTCATGGGGCTCGGAAGAAAACTTAGGCAAACTACACTCATGGAGGAAAGAAAATGGAGGACAACTGTCCCCATGTGCCAAAAGCAATGTTGTCCTCTATATGGAGGAGATTGACTAATTCTTTCTGTAGGTGCCCAGAGAGTAAATACTTTAGGCTTTGTGGGCCATATGGTCTCTGTCTCAGCTACCATATGTCGTGAAAACGGCCACAGATCATAAATACATCACCAAATAGGTGCGGCTGCATTCCAATAAAACTTTATTTACAGAAACAGACAACGGACCGCATTTGGCCCACAAAGCTGGAGTCTGCCAACCCCCACTATTCATTATGGTTCACAAGTTACTTGCACAGCTTTAAGTAGATGTTCCCAATCATTACCGCATATTGTTCCTGTGTCCCTGGATATGACAGCGGTGACCTAAGAAAAAGAAACCAATGAATTTTAATTATCAGACTCTTATCAGGATTTCTTCATCCAGACGTCAGTGTAAAGCTAAGGTCCTATCAGCTTGCTATGGGTTCAAAGCACATTTTAAAGACCTACCTTCCTTTACGACTATTATTCACATATGCCATATTCACACACAACATGGTGGGGGGTGGGGGGAGATCTGTAACTATTCCCTTATATTTTCTTAAGTATAACACTTTTTTCCCTAAACCTACTTCTACTAAAAGAAGGCCTAATTCTTCAAATACCAAAAAACTTTTCCTACAGCACAGAACCACTAATACTTTTTGACTCAATTCGCTGCAGTACAGAGAATGTCTCCTCCCAGGACAAACAGAGAGGGACTTCTGCCTGCTTGTGTCCGCCTAAGGCCTGGGCTGCCTTGTCACTGTCCTGCTTCATGGAGGCAGGTTAGAGACTGAGCTTCTTAAGTGAAATGTCTGATTACAAAAGCCCTATGTGCGTGGTGATTTCATCACTTTTCAGTCATCAGAAGCGCTCTGATGGGATTAGGTTCTGATCCTTCTGGGTCTAATATTTTCCGAGACACTACAGGATTTTAGCTCTAAAAATCAGGGACAGGAAGGTAGACTTCAGAACACATGGGAAGTCAAATGTGCCCGAGCCAAAAATATTGCTAGACAAAACTATCTAATTTCTAACCCGGATTAAGAGGACTTATAAACAGAGGGGTAGAGGTTTCTTAATCTAATATAAAAAAGTACAGTCGACTCTTGAACAACATGGGTTTGAACTGCGCGGGTCCACTTACAACGTTATCTTTTTCAATAAACCTAGGACGGTGCTGTAAATGCATTTCCTCTTCCTAACGAATTTCTTAACTTTTTGTTTTCTCCAGCTTACTTTATTTTAATACAGTAAATAATACGCATAACGCACAAAACGTGTTCATCAACTGTTTACGCTATTGGCAACGCATCCGGTCAACAGTCGTAGGCTGTTCGTAGCCCTGTTTTGGGAAGTCAAAAGTTACACGTGGATGTGCAACTGTGCAAGGGTCTGCGCCCCTGACCCCGCGGTGCACAAGGGCCAGTTGTATACGTGGCGTGAACACACGCGAGTCGGGCCCTTACTGGATAAACTGCAGTCCTTCCTTAATGTTCTGCTGCCTTTTTCTTCTCTCCTCGGACACACTGGACATGTTACCCCGCACATCCACTTTCTAAACGATCGACCTGGAAAGAAACGAGGCACAAAGTCACGTGAGGCGCAGAGCTCCGGACCCCAACTAAAACACCCACAGTCCGCGGTCTTGCCACGCTATCAGCTGTGGGCACGTCCCTCTCTGCTGACTTGACTCTGGGCTGCTGGACACCAGGAACCCTGGCTCATCCGCATGGTCCCTGCTGCCCAGCACACGAAAGCATCTGGTTTTCACTCTCCTTTAAGGCTGCACAGCCATGCGGACTTTGCTCCCTCCTAAGTCATCTCCCCCCACCCCTTGGGCTACAGGTTTCATTTCTTCCGTGTCTATATGCACGCACGTACGCAGGCACGCACGCGTATGCTGCACTGGAACAGTCCTGGCCTTGTTTCGCTTCTGGAAGCGCTCCAGAAGTGAAAAGGTTTCACACCCGCTCGCCTCCGAGGGAGTCTGACTTCCTGGTGAGCAGAGCCGAAACCTCACACACGTTTTGTTACACAAACTTCTGAAATAATCCTTGCTGATTCAACTGATAGAATGAAAAATCTAAATGAAGTCATCCGGTTGGAATTCTCGAGAAGGTAAGGGTTCACCTTCCACATAACAGTGGCAAATGTCAACACAAAACAGTGCCGTTGGGATCTGCACCCCGCCCCCCCCACTGGCCCACCCCCATCAATGTTCGTTAAGCAATTCCCAGCAAGTTAAAGGAAAACCACAGGGAAGAGATCCATGATAAAACACCATCTCCCAGGGTCCTCAACCAGGGTTTGGCGACCTCAGCAGCTGGGGCCAGACAGTCCTTGACTCTAGGGGCCCGCGCTGTGCACGACACACCCCTGGCCTCCACCCACGAGATGCCAGTAACGCCCCTTCCCCCAGTGGTGACAACCAAAACTTCCTCCAGGCTTTGCTGTGTGTCCCCTGGCAGGGACGGGGAGGGGGCACATCATCCCTCCAAGATGAGCGCTGGGCTCTAAACCTAAGAGGACATCTTAGCACACAAACCGTGTCTTTGAATGCGCATGACGGACGGGGAACTTGCACCCAGGTTTCAAGCTCAAATATTCTAGTTTCATTATTGCTTGACGTTCATAGTTTTATTATAGAATCTACCTTTTTCAAAGTGTAGAGGTGGGGACAAGGGTTGAAAGGCCCCGAAGGCTGGTAACTGGTGATCATTTTTTTCCATCTTTTAAACACTGTAGTTCTACATGTTTCAATCTTCTAATCTCAAAGTTGTTGACTTTCCTGGGGCACCTGGGTGACTCGGCTGAACGTCCAACTCTTGACTGCAGCTCAGGTCCTGATCTCTCGGTCTGTGAGTTCGAGCCCCGTGTCAGGCTCTGCGCTGACAGGGCAGACAGCCTGCTGTGGACTCTCTCTCTCTCTGCTCCTCCCCCACTCACGCTCAGGCTCGATCCCTCTCTCTCTCTCAAAAATAAAATAATTCTAAAAAAACGTTTAATAATAAAAGTTGTTACTTTACTGAAGTGTTTACATGTGAAATGATCTATCCAAGATTTGCCACGAAACAGTCCAGCAAACAAAAACAAAAGGGGGCTGGAGGGGGTGAAACGGCTGAATGTTCCCAAAACTAGTGACAAATACAGGGAATCTCTGTACTTTGTCAACGTCTGAAATGTTTCAAAATAAAAAGGGTACAAAGCCCAGGATGCTGAAGCGAGATGTCATTATTTCTGGAATTTGTGTTTCAGACAGTCTAGCTTAGAGGGGGATGAATGGGTAGAAATGAGACAAGACCGCCAAAAACATGGACCATTGTCCTAACCTATGATGGGGACGTGTGAGGGCGGGGGGGGGGGGGGGGGGGGGGGGGGTCTTTCTAATCTTCCACTTGAACTCGTCTGACCACTTCCTTAACAACAAAAAAAGTTAAATCATACTTGGATATACAAAGGTATTTAAGGAGGTGCTATTTCTAAGAGAAAAAGATCAAAAACGTACCCAATGTCTATCAAGAAGGACACGGACTGTGTTGGAAAAAAAGACCAAGTAAAGGTGCGGTATCCACAATAGGACCCTGTTCTGTTTAGAGAAAGGGTCGGGGGAGGCTGTCTATTCATATGTC
This sequence comes from Panthera tigris, assembly GCF_018350195.1. Taxonomy (NCBI): domain Eukaryota; kingdom Metazoa; phylum Chordata; class Mammalia; order Carnivora; family Felidae; genus Panthera; species Panthera tigris. Next base: position 31,701,945 of record NC_056675.1, on the reverse strand, counting down.
CTTGTACATCCTCGCAACAGCTCCAGAGGGAATCTCAGAAAACCACAGCAATGGCAGAAACCTGGGGGCTCAGGGTGCGGTGAGAAGGGCCTTTGCACTGCATACCTACCTTTAAAACTTTTTCCTGAACGCTGAACGTGAAATACCGCTGAGAAAAAATGTGAAGTATTTTTTAGAAATCCACATAGCCTCTGACCCCTTCCTTGGAAAGACGACTTAAGGGACCACCAAGCCTTCTTCCTATTTTATGTAAGATGGGGCCGATGTAGAGCCAGAACCGACTGCCCAAAGGCACCCAGAAGGGCACTTGGGGGTGTCACGGCAGTCAGGCCTGAAAGACGGGGCCAAGGAAAGGGTTACCCAAAGCAAGAATTCTTGCCTGTCCTCAATGATTAGTCACCTTTCTCCCAACCCCTGCACAGGCAAGGTGAGGAATTAGTTTGAGGTTCACTCAAAAGGCAAATCTGCTGGAACAGAAGGGACTCCCAGGTAATGATAATCCACTAAGTTAATAGCCTTAGAGCCATTTCCCCAGAAAGTGCCAGAAAACCTTGAACCTCAACCTCTTAAGGACAAAGGGCATGTGGCAAAGAGCTGACAACTCAAGTAGGTGATTAAGAGGAAATAAGACGCAGGCTCTTTTAATAGCATGAGCCACCTCTCCTTTCCATGTTTAAAGATTTGGGAACGGATAATCAGGGGAGAGTCAAATACAGTAGGAAGAAGAATTTCATGTTCTTGTAGTTTTTCCCTCAAGTTAAAAATCTTTCTCGGTGAACACTGTATACCTACCTATGGTCTACAATTAATGTTTTGCTGGTTATCACATCTGCCCATCTTTCTCTTTTAATTTGAAAATATTAATGGATTTTATTTATTTTTAATTATTTATTTCCACAATGATTTCAGGAGTAGATTCCTTAATGCCCCTTACCCATTTACCCCATCCCCCTTCCCACCACCCCTCCAGTAATCCTCTGTTTATCTCCATGTTTAAGAGTCTCTTCTTCTCCCGGTCCATGAGTTCAAGCCCCGCGTCGGGCTCTGGGCTGATGGCTGAGTCTGGAGCCTGCTTCGGATTCTGTGTCTCCCTCTCTCTCTGCCCCTCCCCCGTTCACGCTCTGTCTCTCTCTGTCTCAAAGATAAATAAAACGTTAAAAAAAAAAAAAGTTTAAAAAAAAAAAAGAGTCTCTTCTGTTTTGTCCCCCTCCCTGTATTTATATTATTTTTACCTCCCTTCCCTTGTGTTCATCTGTTCTGTGTCCTAAAGTCCTCATATGAGTGAAGTCATGATATTTGGCTTTCTCTGACTAATTTCGCTTAGCATAATTCCCTCCAGTTCCATCCACGTAGTTGCAAATGGCAAGATTTCATTCTTTTTGAATGCCGAGTAATACTCCATTGTATACATATATCACATCTTCTTTATCCATTCATACATCGATGGACATTTGGGCTCTTTCCATACTTTGGCTATTGGCTATAAACACTGGGGTGCGTGTGGCCCTTAGAATCACCACTCCTGTCCCCCTTGGATAAACACCTAGTACATCGACCCATCTTTATCCATCCGCCCATCCCTCTGTCCATGCATCAATGCACCTTATTACTTTGATGAACTGCAAAGTGGCAGACATCAATTATAATTCATCAATAAATGCTTCAGAATATGTATCATTACTTAGGTTTCAAGATTTATGGGTTTTCTTAAGGCCATATGCACGAAATCTTTTTCCCTGTAAAATGCACAAATTGTAAGGGAGGATTTGACAAACATCACACTCCTGTAACCCAGACCCCAGTCTTGAGTTCACCATTACGGTCAGTCCAGATAGTTCCCTCAGCCAATCCCTGCCCCACCCTTACCCCCCCCCCCCCCCCCCGGCAATCACTGCTCTGACTTTCTTCCACCACAGATTAGTTTCACCCTCCCACTTCCCACTTTGAAAGAAAGAAAAGATAAACGCTTGAAACATCATCTTATTTGGGTACGCAGTTAAAATCTGGCATCAATTTTAAAGTGAGGAAGAACGTGATAAAGTTCACCCAACAGCCCCCTATCTTACTTATCCTAACTCAGCAGCACACAACAGGTGCACACTCCGTCCTTGAGCCTGGGGCTCTGTCCAGCTGGTCTCTAAACGTGCGAGCCCTGGGGCATCACTGGATTTCCTTCCCTCCCCCAGCCACACGCTCACCTCTGGGACATCCCACATGGCCCATCGCTGGAGACCGCCTGCCTGCCGTTCTGATGGTTCTACTAGATAGCTCACAGACATCACAGACTCTTTATTTAATAGTGTTTAATGTTTATTTTTTGAGAGCGAGCGGGGAGGGACAGAGAAAGAAAGAGAATCTCAAGCACACTGCACTGTCAGCACAGCCCAACACGGGGCTCGAACCCACCAACCACAAGACCATGACCTGAGCTGACACCACAAGTCGGGTGCTTAACCGACTGAGCCACCCAGGGGCCCCTACATCGCATAGTTTAAAAGGCAAGATTTTAACATCAGGACGGAGGAAAAAAAGGATGGTCTCCTCTCCTGTCACTCAGCACCCACCCGCCCTTCCCGAGGACAACCACCCATTGTGTTACTGGGCTCTTCTGTGTCCTGCCAGAGGAACTCTGCGGAACAGTGGGTCTCAACTGTGTTGACTGCGGTGGTGATACGTGAATCTACACCTGGGATAACATCGCGCACACACGCACGCACACACGCACACACACAGGTGCATGCAAAAAAAACCCGGCAAGAGTAAGTGCCCGCAGTCTGGTTAACAGTACTCCACTAACACCAGCTTCCTGGCACCACTGGGGGAAGTGGACGAAGGGAGGCTTCGTGGGAAGCTCTACATACCCATCGGGCAATTTCCTGCGAGCTTATAATCACTGCAAAATAAAAAGTTACAAGCATCCTGTGCCTATGTTATCTTTTGTACAAACTGAGGCTCCTGACGTGTCTGCACCCTGCTTTTTTTCTCCCAGTACCTAACCTCAAAGGTCACTCCCCGACAGGACACGTGAAGCGGCTTTACCGGCCGCGATCCGCGATATGGCTGCAGGCCACCAGAGACGCACGTTCTGGTGGCGTCCAGTCTCTGAAGCTCACCAGGGACCCAGGGCATTTCACAGAGGTCCGTCTTCAGAGGACATCCACGGGCTAAAGGGAGCGTGTCTTCCGTCTACTCTACCTGCTCCTGCCCACGTGTGACACCACCCTGCCACCAACAAGGCCTGAGGGCCCCCATTTCGGCACGCGGTTCCCTCGCGGTTCACTCCACTCGTGCCAACCGGGGAAGTGACAAGCATGCGACAATGGGGAGACAATGTGATGAGGTTTTGTCTGGGCCCTTCTGTCACCCGTGAGGCTGCACAGCCTTCAAGTTTCAGAGTCGCCGGTTCGTCCTTCTCCGTAAACTGTCCGTTCGTGTCCTTTGCCCATTTTCCTTCCAGGCTGAGCTTTTCTCATTCAGGAAGGCACTTCATGTGCTGACGAAAGCAGTCTTCTGTGACGCTGGGACTATTTTTCCCAACTTCGTATCAATCCTATGGCTTCAGTTATGGTACTTTTTGACAGCAGAAGCTTCTATCTCTAAGTAGTTGAAATTATCAATATTTTCTTTAATGGCACCTGGATTTTGACATACTTTGAAACTGTAAAATAATTCTCTGGGTGTTCTCCTAGTACTCTTGGTTTTGTTTTGTTTTGTTTTGTTTTAATTTGGGAAGGGGGCACCTGGGTGGCTCGGCTGGTTGAGCATCTGACTTCAGCTCAGGTCATGATCTCGCGGTTTGTGGGTTCAAGCCCCACGGCGGGCTCTGTGCTGACAGCTCGAGCCTGGAGCCTGCTTCGGATTCCGTGTCTCCCTCTCTCTCTGTCCCTCCCCCCGGCTCATGTTCTCTCAAAAATAAACATTTTTAAAAATTTAAAAATTGTTTTTAATTTTTTAAAAACTAAAATTGTTTTTGATTTTTTAAAAATTAAAAAAAGTAAACAAACATTTTAATGGGATCTACCAGTTGACTGTAAGGAGTGATGTAGGGATGTATATATATTCCTTCACTGTTTACAAAAAGGCCATCTAGTCTACACTGCTATGCATACAAAATTCTGGGCTGCCCGTGATTTTTACTCAGCATTTCCAACTTAAAGGGTCCTAACCCCAGGCTCTCCTGCTAATCCTACCCCTCTGACCGCTCTTACCTTTTCAAAAGTTCTGAAACCACCTGCTAGCCACCTGCTCAAACCAGACCCAGAGACCTGGCATCACGCCCTTCTTTCCCCCACACCCACAACCCATCACCCTGCTGATGAAGCCCACCGGCGACACTGCAGACTATGCACAGGGCACCCCGACTCTGACCACTTCCCACGAGCTCCCCCGCACCCCCTGGCCCGGTCACACCATCACACCATCTCGAGTGACGCGATGTGGCAGCGGCCTCCTGTCCCTGCCTCCCCTCTAAGCTTCCGGTCCTCCCCCTGTCCCTCCCCCACCCACTTCCCACACTAAACTGAAAACGTCCACCAGCTATTACAGCCACGCTCTAAATCCCAGCACTTGGAGTAAAACCCAGAGTCCTCACCCTGACCTCTCAGACCGAGGAAGACAGTCTCAAGCTCTTGCCTCGGCCCCGCCCCCACGCAGGCGCAGCAGGCTGGCTGTGCTCCCACCCCGCTGCCCGGGGGTGTGCAGGAGTGCGGGGCTCCGCCCCCTGGGCACTGCGCGCTAGCCCCTCCCCCCGCCCATAACACACTTCCCAGAGGGACCCAGAGCTGGTCCTTCCTTCCTTCCTGGAAACTTGGTTTAAATATCACCTTTCGAGACCTTCCCTGCCGTGCCCCCTAAGTGGTTGCCCCACCTCACTCTCACTGTGCTCTTGACTTCCACAGCTACCTCGTCTTAGTCCTGACCGCATTCCAACATCTGGGTCCGGGTCGATACATATTTGAATGGAAGAACGAATGAAGTGGCCAAGCGTGGAGAGAATGCTTCACACAAAGTTCAGAGGCGCAAGAGTTAACGCCTGATACAACTGTTCATGAAAAGGCAAGCACGACCGGGGGGGGGGGGGGGGGGGGGGGGGGGGGGTGTCCCAGGGAGGAAATGACCAGGCAGGCAGACTGGGCTCTGGTGCACTCTGCCTGGACCCTTTAGGGGCACAAGGTGGGGAGACAATCGACAAGAAGGGGATCGACCTGAGACAGCCACAGAGAAAGACCACAAGCGACCCAGGAAGTAGTGCAGGGATGGGTTTCCTTCATCACCAACCGGGGTGGGGAGCAAGTCAGACGCGCTGTCTTCTCCCTACGTGAAAGGGAAATGGAGTGGGAGGGCTCTGAAGAGTACACGGCAAAGCAAGAAGCCCAATTAAATGTAAATTTCATTAAATCATCTAAAATTTTGCGAGCTGGAACATTATCTTTTGCTTATCAGCTGGTCTTAAATGTTACTCATTCTGACCTTTTATGTAAGGAGGAAAGGTACCCCTGATCTTCATTATAATTCCTTAAGTACATACACAGTGCCTGCTTTACGTGAAACTGATTATACTCACCATGTTCCAGGCTAGCAACCGGCTGTGTATTCCTGCCCATGACACAAGGTAACTTAAGAAACTAGCTCCCATTAGCACAAGACACGGAGGCAAGTGAAATTTGATTGCAACATGTTGTATAGACAGATACAATAGCTAACACTTAGCGCTCTTACTGGATGCCAAGCATCGTCCTAAATGCTTGGCATGTATTAAATCATTTAATCCCGTGATAGTCTTAAGGGATAGGTACTAGGAGGAAACCGAAGCACAGACAAGTGACGCAAGCAGTGCACGATCATGGCTAGGAAGTGGCTGAGCTGGATTTCAGAGCCAGACAGTCTGGCTCCAAGCCCGAATCCTGATCCAGCACCCTATTCTGCACTGTAAGTGCCAGGGACGCCAGGAGGAGGGCGAGCAGTCTAAGTCAGCCCTGGGCTGGGCTCTGAAAAACAAACACAGCTCTGACAGACAGGTGGGCATTTCAAAGCCACTCAAGGTGAACAGAATAATCACACCCTTGTACACACACACACACACACACACACACCAACATGCTCAAAGAACATCATTTGAAGAAACTTAGACAAAGCAGAGGGTTTCCGGGGGAATGCAATGGACACAGAGGGTTAAAATACCAGTCCAGGGAAACTTTGCATATGGAAATATGCTCCACCCACACCATAATATCTTTATACGCAAAGACTGAATATTAAACAGTCCTACAAGACACACACAGGAAGAGAAAGTGGTCTGACGGTATATGGCACAGTGCTGGTATTTTTGCCTAAAAAGGTATTCCTAAATTTCAAGTGAAAGATTGTAATACTGCTCTGGATTAAATTCTATCCTCAGACTCCCGCCTCCGCTGTGTAAGGGCACACACAAACAAAAAGTAGTTTCAAAGTAACATTACTGTCAAGCCTGTCTTGCAACAGTTAGTTTACTCTGGTAAACTTATAAAAGCATACGGCTACAATGTAACCTTCAGAGACTACAAACCCAGATAGGGCAACATCACAGATGTTCTACCATCTTCTTGGAAGAGTGACTATTCTACTGGATACTTCAGGAGAGCAATGATGAGCCCCCAGGCAAAAGTCACAATAACTCAAAGGAAGCCATGGGCTTTCCAGTTCATTTCAGGGGCAGAGGCCCTGAAAATTAACATGCTCTCTGCAGTATGCACATAAATACTGGTAATACAGAGCCTGGACAACTCACCATCTAATTCTGATTCGAACTAAACATAACCGTTTCCAGACTCCAAGAGACAGCACAGAATGAACATTTTTCAACAAAGAAAATTCTAATAACTTGAACTATTCTGCAAATTAGGACAAGATCCTCATTTGCAATCAGCTCCACGGTTCAGTTCAGCTCAGGGTAAGAAGGAAGAGGCAGGGCCTCCTTGAGAGCCTGGGGGACAGGAGGCCACATGCCATCAGAGAAGCAGGGAAAGATAAGCAGAGGGCACAGGCTCCCAGCCAACCTGCCCCCACTCAGATGCTCTGAGCGCGGTCCAATAGAAATACAATGCGAGCCACATATGTAATTTCAAATTTCCAAGGTGCCACGTTAAACAAAAGTGGCAAGATACTGGAGGGAATTATTTTAACGCTTTTAATTAACCCAATTGTGTTCAAAATACCATCTTAATATGTATTACACACAAAAATTATAAATGTGATAACCTTCCCCCCACCCCCCACCCCCGCCATACCAAGTGTTTAAAAAACCACGTATGTATTTTTCACCCTGAGCATATCTCACCTGGGTCTAGCCACACACCAAGTGCTCCACAGTCCCGAGAGGCCAGCGGCCACCCTCCAGGGCCGTGCAGGTCTAATGTCAAGCAGATCCCCGCTCTCTCAATCCCTAAGCAAGGGTGTCCCCTCTGATCTCTAAACACTGGGGGCCGGGGGGGGGGGGGGGGTGGAATGCCCGAGCACGACAAATTCCCCAACCCGGGCGCAGGCGCAAACTCTCGGGCCCAGCCGGCGCTTCGCTGCTTGACCACACCCCTGCGATGACCGTCCCCAACCGTGAATTCGCGCTAATGAGAACTGACAGGTCTCCATTCCTTAAGGGTGGGGGAAAGAAACCTAAAGCCCGGCGGTGTCCGCATCCCCGGTAAAGACAGGAAACCATTCGCCGCGGGTCCTAGATGTGCGCCCGGCGCAAAAGAAAAGAGGGACTGCGCGCGGTGGGGGGGATGAAATCAACGAGCCACGCACTCTGCGCGCATCCTTCCCGCCCCCCAAACCCGAAATCCTCAATTAGGGGACCCACGGTCAGCAGACACACACAAATGATCAAAACACACTGCTGGTGGGGGAGGGGGGTAAGCAAGGCGAAAGGAGGTGCGGAGCCAGCGGAAACGCATGCGGGCGCGGAGGACAGCGAGCCGCAGCCCTTCGCGCCCCCGTCCCGCCGACGCGCCCCCGGGGGGGGGGGTCCCCGCCGCCCCGAGGGCAAGTGGAGGGGAAGGCGGGGAGGAAGGGATCCCGGGACCCGGCCCGCCCGCGTCCGCCGCGAGCAGCCGGGCCCGGTTGGCGGCGCGCGCTCCGCCCTTCCCACCCCGGGGGGCCGCGATCCCCACCCCCCCCTCCCGCACCCCCGCTCCGCCGCCGCTGCCCGCGCCCCTCCGCGCCGCCGCCCCTCCCCCGCCCGGCGTCCGTTAACGGCCGCGCGCGAGCACGAGGCGGCGGCGGGCGCGCGCCGGGCGGGGGCGCCCGGCGGGGGAGGGGCGGCGGCGGCGCGGGCCGGGCCGGGGGCGCGCGAGGGCCCGGCGGCGCCCCCCTACCTGCGGGGGCGGCCGCGCCGGCCGGCGGGCGGACAGCGGCGCGCGGCGGAGCGGGCGGCGGCGGCGACGACGGCGGCGGCGGCGACGGAGGCCTGGGCGCTCGCTCGCTCGCAGCTTCCCTCCGCGACCGGCGGCGGCGGCAGCAGCGGCTCCGCTGCGCCCGCGCGGCGCCCTCTGGCGGCGGGAGGCCGCGCCCGGCTCCCGGCACAAGCCGCCATTGGCTGCGCCCGCGAGCGTCGTTGCCGGGGGCGGCGGCGCCACGTCGGGCCGGGCGGCGGCGGCGGCGGCGGCGGTGGCCCCGGCGGCCCCGGCGGCCCCGGGGAGGGACGCGCGGGGCGCGGCGGGCTGCGGCCGCGGCCGGAGCCGGTGGAGCGCTCGCTGGGCGCGAGAGCCGACCGCTGGCTGACGCACGTTCACATTTCCGGGCGCCGCGTGTGCGGAGCAGCGGGGACTTAGCGCGGCGCCCGGCCGGGAACTGACCCACTTTCGGGGACCGAGAGGGCTTCCCGACACCCTTGGCAAGCCCGCCTCCGGTGCTCCCTACTCTGCGAATGGAAACTGGGGGGCCGCGGAGCAACCATATTGTACCCCCCCCCCCACGCCCCGTCTTCCAGATGAAAAAGAGGCGGAGCGCTAGGGGGCAGCTGTGGATGCCAGGCCCGCCTCGGCCGCGTTCCATGTGCTGGCTCTCCGAGGGCCTGGCTCCCTGCCCTGCAGGTGCCAGGCAAATGCCACGTCACCCACCCCACTTGTAACAGCCAGGTGCCCCTGGGGGCCAGGCCCTGCCCTGTGCTCTGGGGCTCAACCGCGGGCAAGGCAGAGTTACCACCCAGGAATGGGATCGGGAGCGGGGTGTCCACCGTTTAGACCAGTGAAAACCAAAGACACTGAGGCCAGGTGACGTGACCGTGATGGAAGGCTACACCGAAGGTGGGAGCTGAGTGACGAAAGGCCTCAGAAGGTGACAGCTGTGCGGAGATGGGGAGCGTGCCCCAGGCGGAGGGAAGAACAAGTGCAAAGGCCCTGAGGCTGGAGCTTGGTGTCTGGGGAGCAGGAAAGGCACATATGGTGAGTGGGTGTAAGGGGAGAAAGGTCTGAAAGAAGAGAGGGGCCGTGATTGGGAACGTGCCGTTCTGTGTGGTGTGGGAGTTCCTTGACAAATCAGAATCCAGAGGGCCTAACCTTGGTTTACATTCTGGAAAGTTCTCTTGGGCTCCTGTGCAGAGACTAGGCCGAAGGAGGGACAAGACAGAGCAGAGAGCAGACGGACTAGCTAGGTGGCTCTCACGGTCGCCAAGGGGACATAGATTTACAAACCAGATGTGTTAGCCTGCGCGGGCTGTCCTAACAAAATGGCCACAGACCTGGAGGCTTTAAAACAAGAATTTTCTCACAGTCCTGGAGGTTGGAAGTCCAAGATAAAGATGATAATATGGGGTGGGGGTGGGGGCGCCTGCGGGGCTTCCGTCCCTTAAGCGTCCAACTTCCGCTCAGGTCATGATCTCCCCGTTAGTGAGTTCAAGTCCCATGTCAGGCTCTCTGCCGTCAGCACGGAGCCTCCTTCAGATCCTCTCTCTCTCTCTCTGCCCCTCTACCAGTTGCACACTCCGTCTCTCTCTCTCTCTCTCTCTCTCTCTCTCTCTCTCTCTCTCCCTCTCTCTCAAAAATAAATATTTAAAAATAAAGGTGATGGCACGGTTGGTTTTTGTGAGCACTCCCCGTGGCTTGCAGGTATCCACCTTCTCGCCGTGTCCCCTTGTAGCCTTTCTTGCGTGCACACACGTCCCTGGTGAGTCATAAGGATGCCCCTCCTGCTGGTTTAGGGCTCACTCTTGTACCCTAACCTTAATCACCTCGGCAAAGGCCTTAATCCCCAGATACAGAGACATACGAATTCGGAGGGGACGCAAATCCGTCCAGGGAAGCGCTGTGACAGAAACATGCAAGGAGCACTGACCGGGGCTGGGACTTCAGTGAAGGGTCCTCTAAGAAGGAAGCTCTTCTCCGGGCCAGCAGCCTGTCAGGTCTCCGTTCCAACAAGGATGTACAAGAAGTCACGAGCTGCCGGGCTGCACGGAGAGAAAAGGACACATTTAAGTAGGAAGATCCTGAAATCGCCAGGTGGCCAAACCGTGGCCAGCTGGGCGGGGCACCAGGGCGACAACCCGAGCAAAGGCCAGGCCCTGAAGGACATCGAAAAGCCACGGGAAGTTGCACGCTATTCTGCCAGTACGAGGAAGAACTCAATGGGCTCGTGTCAGTCGCCTGCACCTGCTGCTACCGAATCACCACAAACTCAACGGCTTGACGCATTCATTATCTGACAATCCCGAGACCGAAATGGGCTTCCCCGGGCTAACGTCAAGGTGCCGACAGGCCTGGTTTCCTTCGGGAGGCTGCAGGAGAGAATTCTCTCACCCTTCCCAGCTTCGAGCTGCCGCCCGAGTTCCTGGGCCCCCGGTGCCTCCCCCCAACTGGACGCCTGACTCAGACTCCTCTCCGGCTCTCTTCTTCCTCTCAGAAGTACCCTTGCGATGACACGGAGCCCATCCAGGTAACCCAAATGCCCAGCCGTCGGACTTCATCCTGTGACCCGACGATCTGGATTCTCAAGAGACACCATTCCTTTTCTATAGGTTTGTTTTTCCCAGGGTGTGTTCCGTCATTCTGTGCTTTCAGTCTTCTTACTTCCCTTGGATATGATGGGGTGGGGTTGGGGGGTTTGCCCTCCTTACTTGACTGTATTAGGAGTCAGTATATAGGACTCTTTCTGGTCCCCTTGGTTTTCTTTTCAGCTGGGCACTAGAGTAGACATCTCAGTGAAGGTAGGTCATCTCCAGTGCTCATCTGGAAATACGGGAGTGACTGCCCCCTGGGCCGTCTCAGGACACAGCTCCCACACCCTGGCAGGGGTAGCAGTGTTAGCTCTGTTTCAGGTATAGAGTTCTCCAAGATTCGGGGCGCCCAGGTGGTTCAGTCGGTTAAGCATCCAGCTTCGGCTCAGCTCATGATCTCACGGTTCGTGAGTTCAAGCCCCACGTCGGGCTCTGTGCCGACAGCTTGGAGCCTGGAGCCTGCTTGGGATTCCGTGTCTCCCTCTCTCTCTGCCCCTTCCCTGCTCTCTCTCTCTCTCTCTCAAAAATAACTATTAAAAAAATTTTTTAAAGAAAATAAAATTCTCCAAGATTCTCAGCTGAAGCTGGCCTGCACCACACGATGAGAATGGTTTTTGTTTTACCTATTTACATCCTAAGTTGCCTCTAAAGGAAAAAACAAGAATGTTCTATATCGTGATAAATACCACACTCTCTCTCAAACTCCTCCAAATAAATACAAGGTGAATGTTGTGGAATAAATCTGTGTGTGTGTCCCCCTGAATGCCTAGGTCGGAATTGTAATCCCCAAGGTGATGGTGTTAGGAGCTGGGGCCTTTGGGGAGTAATTTGGTCACGAGAGCAGAGTCCTTCTTAATGGGGACTGGTGCCCTCCTACAAGAGGCCCAGAGAGATGACGTCTGTCTCCACCATGTGAAGGTGGCCGTCTGCAAGCCGGAAGAGGGTCTCACCAGACACCAGACCAGCTGGCACCTTGTTCTTGGATTTCCCAGCCTCCAGAGCTGTGAGAAATAAATGTGTATTTCTTTTTAAATTTTTCTAATGTTTACTTACTTCTGAGAGAGAGAGAGAGAGAAGATAAGCAGGGGAGGGGCAGAGAGAGAGAGACACACAATCTGAACCAGACAATCTGAAGCAGGCTCCAGGCTCTGAGCTGTCAGCACAGAGCCCAATGTGGGACTCGAACCCACAAACTGTGAGATCATGACATGAGCCGCAGCCAGATGCTTAACCGACTGAGCTACCCAGGCGCCCCTGAGAAATCAGGGTCTTTAAGCCCTTGAGTCTATGATACTCTGCTAGAGCAGCCAAACGGACGAAGACAGTGAACATCTGAGATCTAGGAGGGAGCTTAATGGTGAGAGGAGAGGGGCTCTGGCGCCTGGGAAACACGGGCTAATTGCCAAGTTGTTCCCTACCATGTGGGTGGCCCCAGCCAGCATCTCACAGCTCAGAGGCTTGTTTCGATCTCCTGGAAATGTGGATAACAACCTCTCGGGCGTGGTGAGGACGGTATGAAGTGTGTGTAGGTAAGGCACCTGTCTCAGAGGGGGTGTTCAGTTACCTTTCCCTAGAGGAGCTAATGAACAGAGTAAGCTTTCCAGCATAATCTTGGGGGTGGGATGGGGCACTTGCAATGCTACACCACCTCCCAGACGTGGGGAAGCATGTTCCCTTGTCCGTTCCCTCCCCCCCCCCCCCCCCCACTGCCCCGGAGTTGATGACTTTGGAGAAACTGTTCCTGAGGGGCATGACGGAGGGGTGACCTATCTCTTCGGTGCACTGCAGCAGGGAAATCCTTGAGACTCACTGCCTTAAAAATGGAGCCTCAATCCTGGGACCATTATCACTACTTACGGAAATGGACTGACCAGAGGGACAACGTCAAATAAAAAAGAATAATGGAGGCGCCTTCATGGCTCAGTTAAGTGTCTGACTCTTGATCTTGGCTTGGGTCGTGATCTCACGGTTCGTGGGTTTGAGCCCCGCGTTGGGCTCTGTGCTGACCCGCTTGCTCAGAGCCTGGACCCTGCCTCGGATTCTGTGTCTCCCTCTCTCTCTGCCCCTTCTCCCCCAAATAAATAAACTAAAAAAAAAAAAGAAGAAGAAGAAGAAGAAGAAGAAGAAGAAGAAAAACGAAAATGATCTGTTTTCTCACATTACATACCTGTACCAGAAAAGGAAATTTGGTAGCACTCAGGACGTGAAAGACATACGCTAAATGTTTTGCCCAGCAACCATATGATAAGTGTACAAGCCACATGCATTGACATTTGTCAGTTAATCATACGGAACTCTGTGCACAGCATAAAAAAAGTTTAATATTATTCCATTCCTTCTTGAATCATCAAGTGAACTGAACAATCCCTGCGAATCACCTGGGCTATACTTCTTCCAAATTAAGCTCTGACAAAATACTGAAGGGTCAGAAACCTACAAAAATATTGTCTGGGTTCCTTTATGTCCCGTAGGCTGGTTACTTGGACATTAATTTGAATACGTAACTAACTGCAAAGCTGGCTACTAAACGTGAGATAAGGGAAGAGAACCCTAAGTATTCAAAGGGGGGGGGGGGAAAGCAGTTACGTAAGTGGATTTGGGGGCCAATAAGACAGCCTTTGTATTTTACTTGTCAGCACTTTTTTTCCAGTAACTTTTCAGGAGCTCTCCAGAAGGACGCCCTGCACAGTGATAGGAAAGCAGATCCTTGGGGCACCTGGGTGGCTCAGTCGGCCGGGCGTCTGACTTCGGCTCAGGTCACGATCTCGCAGTCAAGATCTTGCGGTTGGTGAGTTTGACCCATGCTGACAGTGCAGAGCCTGCTCGGGATTTGCTCTCTCTGCCCCTCAGCCGCTCGTACACTCTCTCTGTCAAAATAAACAAACGTTAAAAAGAAAAAAAAAAAAAAGGAAAGCAGATCTTTGCTTCTGAAGGACATTTTGTCTTTCTGGATTTGACACCTAGTTTAATGTCACGGTGTATCACAGTTCCCTGCTCGTATCGGGGGAGACAACACATTTACCAGAAAAAAAGGACCCCATTAAATCGTAGTAGCTTCTGAGAACGGAGAAGCATGAGAAATGAGGGGCTCTCCCTTCCGAGACCCAGGCTCAGTTCTTGCCCCTACTTTTATTTTTTTTTTTTTTTGCCCCAGTATGGGCATAGAGGATCCTTTTCCCCTGTGTTCTGTCTCCCCTCAATACTATTCCCAGCTGATTTTTCCTCCCCTACCCTGTGATTATGGAGTTAATCCTTCCAGTACTTTCAACCGCCTCCAGGCTCTGGAGCTCAGGCCACTGGGAACTGGTCCTTCCAGAACTGTGGATAGAACCTAGGGAACTTCATTCACCTTTTCAACAAATACAAGCACCAACTACATTCAGAGCAGTTTGCCAGAAGCCAAGTCCGCCAGTCACGGTTCCCACACTCAAGATACTTAGAATAAAACATGCCATTCGAAGGCCCTCCGGGACGTGGGTTTGGAAAACGGAGTATGGAACCAGCAGGAACACCAGGACCCTGTGATGAAGCAAAAACCTCATCTGTTTGAATGTAGAGGCCAGGATCTTTGTCTTTCAAGATGCGAGGGGCGGGGGGGGGGGAGGGGCGCCTGGGTGGCTCCGTCTGGTAAGCGTCCAACACTGACTCAGGTCGGGATCTCACGGTTTGTGAGTTCGAGCCCCGCGATGGGCTCTGTGCTGACAGCCTGGGGCCTGCTTCGGATTCTGGGTCTCCCTCTCTCTCTGTCCTGCCCTGCTCGTGCTCTGTCTCTCTGTCTCTCCAAAATAAGTAAGCATTAACACAAAAGAATTTTCTTTGGAGATGCGAGGTTGTTGGGATGCGTATAAATGACGAAAATTAATGTGACATCAGAAGGTAACTCACCACCAAGACTGCAGTTGAAAAAACACTGCCCTCAATGAAAGGGAAGTGCTGTCAGGCTCCATGAATGCAACAGATCGACAAGAGAGGGCTGACTTTTGTTTTTTTGTTTTTTTAACATACTCAAGGATCATAAATTTTACTCAGTCATTTATATCCCTTGGCTGGGTGCCAAGGCTTATTAGGAAATTCGCAGAAACCATAAATATAAAGAGGGCACACCTTCCCCTTGAGTAAACCCATGAATGTTTCCAAAAATATGTCCAAAGCCATTTTTCCCTTCTGCGAAGTTGTTATAAAATGCACTGAGCACAGACTTCCATCTGCTGTTCTAGACTGACTTACAGCAAAATTGAAGTCAACATTTAAAAGACATTTGCCAAAAGGCATAAATGTGAACGCATTCTAAATCTAAGTCACGGTGGGGGCGCCTGGGTGACTCAGTTGGTTAAGTGCCCGATTTCGGCTCAGGTCACCATCTGGAGGTTCGTGGGTTTGAGCCCCGCTGTTGGGGTCTGTGCTGACTGCGTAGAGCCTGCTTGGGATCCTCTCTCTCCCTCCTCCTGTCTGCCCCTCCCCACTTGCGCGTGCTGTCTCCCTCTCAAAATAAATAAATAAACTTCAAAAAAAGAAAAACAACATCGGACTTCAGTTCAGGTCATGAGCCCATGGTTTGTGAGTTCAAGCCCCGAATCGGGTGAGCCCTACTTCCTCTCCTCTCTCTCCCTCCCTCTCTCTCTCTGCCCCTCACTCACTTGAGCACTCTCTGTCCCAAAACAAAACAAAAAAAGCTGGTTGTGAATATATGCTCCTTGATGACCACTGGTCTGCAACAGGGCTTCTAAGGGGATTTTTTTTTTCCGTTTTATTTGTTTGAGAGAGACAGAGACAGCGCAGAGCCCAGAGCGGGGGCTCGAACTCACGAAGCCCCGAGTTAACACCAGAAACCAAGAGTCGGCGCTCAACCGCCTGAGCCACAATTTAAAAGGCCATCCTGATGTCACCTGTACTTCAGTAATAAAAAAAATTTTTTTTACAAAATTAAATAACTAAGTAAAAGGCCATCCCAAGGGTGAGTGTAGCATTTTGTATCTAGTTGGGGAAAATCCAGCAAGTGGGAGATCGCGGTACAGCCGAACTGATGGGCAGGTCAGCGCGAGAGAGGCGATGCTCCCGGGAGGAAATAAAGCAGAGACTGATGAGATCAGCAAAGCCCCAGGAACGAAATGCAAAAACAAGGAAGGAAAAGTCAACAATGAGATGTGATGAACCAAGGAGTAAACTGTCCTTCAGGAAAGCCAAAGCTTTCTGAACAAAGTTCAGGGTGTTTACCAACAGAAGCAGCAAAGCGTGGGGGTTTTGAATCTGTGCTTTTTACAACTGAAAAATTCAGCGCTGGCAAGGATTTGCCTCACGAAGGCAATTAAGTCAGAATTCTGAAAAAGGCTGTGAAGTAAAATAGCTTAAAAAAATTTGTTTTAATGTTTATTTATTATTTTTGAGAAAGAGAGAGACAGCATGAGCAGGGGAGGAATAGAGAGGGAGACACAGAATCCGAAGCAGACTCCAGGCTCCGAGCTGTCAGCACAGAGTCCGATGCAGGGCTCGATGCGGGGCTTGAACTCACCAACTGCGAGATCGTGACCTAAGCTGAAGTCAGACGCTTCACTGACTAACCCACTCGGGCGCCTCAGAGAATAGGTTTAATACAGTGAAGAAATGTTAATATTACAAAAGCCATTCACATGAAGAATCCATTTTGGAAGGCAGAAGACCCAAGAGGAGCACTAGAATGTTCTAGAGCAAATACAGAAGTTAAGAGGAAGGATATGGAAAAGTGAACTGCACTCGTCAAGTGCTCTAAGAGAATGTAGTGGGTCTAGAAAACCTCCGTATCAGAAGATTAAAAAGTGGAAGCATTATTGTGGAAAAGTGAACTATGAAACTCTGAAAGCTTTATCGCAGAAACTTCCGAGAGAATCCTGGGAACATTTATACTTCCATAACAACCCCAGTCTGAAGAAAGGAGGGGACATCTGACACACTCTTGGAAATCAGTAATTATTAAGTGATAATAGAATATATTATTTCACTGCAAAACCAACAGATCGGGTAAACCATTATCACTAAATTATTAAAAACATGACTAATGTCTTGGCTTGAGTTTCTACAAGGCATTATCACTAAAGTTCTGTTGTTGTTGCAAGATCAGAACCAAAGTTTGATGTGTAATATTTAATACAAGGCCTATGTTTTATGTGTATACACCTATCCGTACAGACATTATTTTGTGGGTATAATCAGACCAACTGCTGGGCCAGTGGCATCAGCCCTTTGAGCTTGTTGGGAATCCGACTCAGTAGATCTGGGGTAGGACCTGATGTCTGGCATTTCTTACCAATTCTCAGTGCTACCAGTCTGTGGACCACACTTTGGAGAGGGAGGTTCCTCTAGACAGTGTCCCATTTGCCTTTAAAAAAAAATTATTTATTTTGAGAGGGGCAGAGAGAGAGAAAGAGAGAGATCTCCAAGCAGGCTCCGTGCTGTCCGCGTAGAGCCCGACGTGGGGCTCGAACTCACGAAGACTGAGATCGTGACCTGAATCGAGATCCAGAGCTGGATGCTTAACAGACAGAGCCACGAGGCGCTCCCCACCCTCCATCCCCCACCCCCAGGCAATTTGCCTTTTTAAAACTCCATTCCTTTCCTTAGGGTTTTTCTGTGTTTTCACCTAAAAAAGAGTGGGATACTGGGATTTCACAATGCTCCCAATCAGAAAAAAAAACTTTGTTTGGGGTGCCTGGGTGGGTCGGTTTTTTAAGCATCTGACTCTTGGTTTCCCCTCAGGTCATGATCTCGCTGTTTATGAGTTCGAGCCCCCCCATCAGGTTCCGTGGGAACAATGTGGAGCCTGCTTGGGATTCTCTCTCTCTCCCTCTCTATCCGCCCCTCTCCTGCTTGCTCTCTGTCTCTCTCTCAAAATAAACTTAAATGTAAAAAAAAATTTAGAAAAAAGTTACGTTTGAATACAGAAGTTTTGGGGCACCTGGCTGGCTCAGTCGGTATCAGCACGTGACACTTGATCTTGGGATCGTGAGTTTGAGCCCCACCTTGGGGGTAGAGATTACTTAATAAGTAAAAGTCAAAAAATCTATATGGCAGTTTTATGCGCTTAAGTCAAGTCGTTTCAAGAATGACAACTCTCAAAGAGGAACCCTTTTGCACTACCGGTGGGAATGCAAGCTGGTGCAGCCACTCCGGGAAACAGTATGGAGGTTCCTCAAAAAATTAAAAATAGAATTACCCTACAACCCAGCAATCACACTACTAGGAATTCATCCACGGGATACAGGTGTGCTGTTTCGAAGGGACACACGCACCCCCATGTTTATAGCAGCACTATCGACAATAGCCAAAGGATGGAAAGAGCCCAGATGTCCATCGATGGATGAATGGGTAAAGAAGATGTGGTCTACACATACAATGGAGTATTACTTGGCAATGAAAAAGAATGAAGTCTTGCCATTTGCAACAACATGGATGGAACTAGAGCGTATTGTGCTAAGCGGAATTAGTCAGAGAAAGACAAATATCATATGACTTCACTCATACGAGGATTTTAAGAGACAGAACAGGTGAACATAAGGGAAGGGAAGCAAAAAACAATATAAAAACAGGGAGGGAACCAAACATAAGCGACTCTTAAATACGGAGAACAAACTGAGGGTTGCTGGAGGGGCTGTGGGTGGGGGATGGGCTAAATGGGCAAGGAGAATTAAGGAGGACACTTGCCGGGATGAGCACCGGGTGTTATACACAGGGGATGAATCACGGGATTCTACTCCTGAAATCATCATTGCACCATATGCTAATTAACGTGGATGTAAATTTTAAAAAGTAAATTAAGTAATACATGAAAAAAAGAAAAAAAAAGAATGACAACTCTCCTTTAGGGAAAAGGGGTGGGGGGAACCCAACAACAAAAAGCAAGTTTCAAAGGGCTTTGGCAGACCACTACTGACACCTTGTGGTCAGTTCTTATAATTACAATGGCATTTCTGGCCCCAAATGTAACAGTGGAAAAACTGACGTTGATTTTTTTTTCATTACAACAGTCTGCGGATTAGTACTATTTAAACTTTTTAAACTTTTAACTTTTCGTTTTGAAATAATTATAGATTCACCAAATATTCCTAAAACATGTATAGGGAAGTCCCATGTGCCCTTCTCCCAGCTTCTCCCGATGTCCACGTGTTCTACTTTTGAAGGCAAGAAATTGACGTTGTTCAGATTGTGCCAGTTAGACATGGACTCGTTTGTGACCATAGCATTTTGACATGTCAACCACAACAGACCTAGAAGATTCTTTTACTTGGGTGGTTAAGTAATAGTAAATTCAATACCAAAAACTGAAATTCTTAAGGGTCGTAACAAACTAAAACAAACGTGATACTCACAACCCACAATTTTACTGAGTCATATGTTGTAAAAAGCGTGATGTGGTAAAGTTAGTGCCGGACTGGGAACCAGGAAGTTCAAGTTCTAGTGCTTGGTCGGGCTCCGCTCAGCTGAACAACCTCGGGCCGATTGTGTCATCTCCCTGGGCCATATTTTCCCTGTCTGCAAAATGGGGGCATTGGACTAGCTGACTTCTAAGATTTATTCAAAGCCAATGATAAAAAGTGCATTCTTCACTTTTTCATTGAACAGTGGTTTAAATGTCTATGGGAAGCTTGGTGGTGAGATACATCAATGAACAACAGTATTCTTCTTCAAGGAGCAGGCAGCCTCGGATAGGGCCATAGATCTGTAAGTGCAGATGTCCTGCGTGGTGACCAGTCTATACCCGCGCTGTCTGGTGCAGAGACCCCTCGCCACATGTGACTATTTATGTTAACGGGCACCTGGGTGGCTCAGTCAGATGAGCGTCCAACTTCGGCTCAGGTCATGATGTCACAGTTCGTGAGTTCGAGCCCCACATCGGGCTCTGCGCTGACAGCTCAGAGCCTGGAGCCTGCTTCGGATTCTGTCTCCCTCTCTCTCTGTCTCTGCCCCTCGCCACCTCATGCTCTCTCTCTCTCTCTCTCTCTCAAATATAAATAAACATTAAAAATTTTTAATAATAAATTAGTTAAAATTACATAAAATCAAGACTTCTGCTTTGGTCAGAAAGGAGCAACAGGGATCAGAGACACCCCCCTGCATGAGAGCCCTAGAAGGTATAGAAAACAATGGTTTTCAAGTTGCTGGACCACAGACCAGGCCGGCCAGCGATCCCAGGGGGACAGGAAGTAAACAAGCAAGACGAGCCTCCTATGAACTCTTAGTGTCCCCCCTACAGATGTCTATGTTGGAGCCCTGACCCCCAGCATGAGGCCATAAGAGGCGAGGCCTACCTGAGGCGAGTGGATCATGAGGGCGACTCATCCAGAATGGGATGCCCCTCTTCCTGCCACATGACCCACCAGAAGTCTGCAGCCTTCAGTGGCCCTCCAGAACTTCGAGGAGTGGATTCCTGCAGCTCATAGGCGCCCCCAACCCCGACTGTGGTCTTTCGTTGCAGCAGCCCAGATGGACGCAGACAGAGCCCCACATCTGTCCCCAGCTCACTGCCTAGAGAGAGATTCCAGGCCACAGCACAGGGAGGGGACAGAGGCACAGCCCTGCGGGCTCCCTGAGGCGGAGGGACCCAGCCGAGAGGGTGGGGAGGCCGCCAAAAGTCCACTTCTCGGGGCAGAGCACCAGAGAAGAGAGGGCTGTCCAGAGAGAGCCCCAGAGCCCTCCAAGGGGCCCTTCAAGTATTCAGGGGGACACTGTGTGCGAGGGAGCTGGGGCCAGGGAAGAACCACTCCAGGGGGTGCAAGGTGCAACACCCAGGACTCAAGCAGGCCTGGTGACTGCCAGTTCCACCAGCCAGAGGAAACTTGGTGATTCCCCGGGGCGGGGGGAGGGGAGGGAGCACGGGGTAGAACATTTTTCTGTGGCAGGAAGTCTCAGCCTTATCTTCTGGTCCTGCTTAACAAGCTTTAAAAGCTAGACCTGAGATCCAACGATTTCAAGTAATGTAGCTACGCTCCGAACAGAGCGCAAGAACAGTTAGAAGCCTCCAGAAAAATATCGGACACGCAACCACTTGACAATGGCAATGCGGGGCAGCCAGTGAAAACCTACAAGGCGGGCAGGAAGTAGAGCGGAGTGACCCAGTTCTAGCCGATCCAGGAACGACGCAGCAAATAGTTATCACAACTGCATCCCACGTGTTCCAGAAAGTGGAGGAAAGCCTAAATATGCTTAGTAGAGATATGGAAGAGGTGTTTAAAAAAAAAAAAAAAAAAGACCCAGGGGCGCCTGGGTGGCTCGGTCGGCTGAGCGTCCGACTTCGACTCAGGTCATGATCTCACAGTCTGTGAGTTCGAGCCCCGTGTCGGACTCTGTGCGGACAGCTCGGAGCCTGGAGCCTGTTTCGGATTCTGTGTCTCCCTCTCTCCCTGCCCCTCCCCTGCTCACACTCTGTCTCTGTCTCTCTCTCTCTCTCTCTCAAAAATAAATAAACATTAAATAATAATAATAATAATAATGAAATGCCCAATTTAAACTGCTGGGGACGAACCCTATCATGTGTGAGATGAAAACCGTGCTGCACAGGAGTTTACAGCAAAGCAGACGCAGCAGAAGAGATCCGTGCCCTGGAGACTGATTTCCTGTTATTGCTGTAACCGACCCCCACAGACCTACCAGCTTCAAACAACACACGTTTATTCTCTTACGGTTCTGGGGGCGCCAGAAGTCCCAAATGGGTCTCACGGGGCCAAGATCAAGGTGTCAGCAGGGTCGCGTTCCTCCTGGAGCCCCGAGGGGAGAGTCTGTCTCCTTGCTTTTCCCAATTTCTGGTGCCTGTGGGTTCTGTTCCCGCACCTCCCCGGCCTCTGCCTCCGGTTCGCACCTCTTTCCCTCTGACCTTCCTGCTTCCCCTTCTACAAAGACCTTCGGGATTACAGTAGGCCCACCTGGCTAATCTAAGATAATTTCTCAATTTCAAAGTCCTTCACTTAGTCACACCTGGAAAGTCCCCTTTTCCATGGAGGGTAACATAGCCACAGGGTCCAGCGATTAGAACGTGGATACCTCAGGAGGCCGTGATTATTCCTTCCACGGGTTACGTCTAAGAAAAGAGGAGAAAAGCGGTAAGTCAGGCAAGGACTTCACAGCAGACTTCAATGTAACTGTAACGTCTTATTTATTTTATTTTTTAAAAGTTTATTTATTTTTGAGAGAGCGAGAGACAGAGCAAGAGTGGGTGAGGGACAGAGAGGGAGACACAGACTCCGAAGCAGGTTCCAGGCGCTGAGCTGTCAGCACAGAGCCCGACGCGGGGCTCGAACCCACAAACCGTGAGATCATGACCTGAGCCGAAGTCAGACGCTCAACCGACTGAGCCACCCAGGTGCCCCTAATGTCTTAGTTTTTTTTAAAGTCTAAAGTACGTAGGCAAATTGTTAAGATCTTGCCCTAGATAACAAGATAGTTTATTTTATTGAGATATAGTTGACATATAAGAAATTATAAAGATTTCTCAAAGCCTGTGGTACCTGGGTATTGATTATATTCGTACTATTTTTGTATGTGCTTAAACACTTTTAGGGGCGCCTGGGTGGCGCAGTCGGTTAAGCGTCCGACTTCAGCCAGGTCACGATCTCGCGGTCCGTGAGTTCGAGCCCCGCGTCAGGCTCTGGGCTGATGGCTCAGAGCCTGGAGCCTGTTTCCGGTTCTGTGTCTCCCTCTCTCTCTGACCCTCCCCCGTTCATGCTCTGTCTCTCTCTGTCCCAAAAATAAATAAAAAACGTTGAAAAAAAAATTAAAAAAAAAAAACACTTTTAAATGTTTATTTTTATTTTTTTTTAAATGTTTATTTATTTTTGAGGGAGAGACAGAGCATGAGCAGAGGAGGGACAGAGAGAGAGGGAGACACAGAATCTGAAGCAGGCTCCAGGCTCTGAGCTGTCAGCACAGAGCTTGACGTGAGGCTTGAACTCACAAACTGAGAGATCATGACCTGAGCAGAAGTCAGACACCTATCTGACTGAGCCACTCAGCCACCCTTAAATGTTCATTTATTTATTTTGAGAGAAAGAGAGAGAGCGAGTGTGTGTGTGTGTGTGTGTGTGTGTGTGTGTATACTCATGAGCAGGGGAGGGGCAGAGAGAGAGAGAGAGACAGAGATAGAGAGAGAATCCCAAGCAGGCTCCACGCTCTGTGCAGAGCCTGACCTGGGGCTTCATCTTACGACCGTGAGATCATGACCTGAGCCAAAATCAAGAGTTGGATATTTAACTGACTGAGCCACCCAGGCATCCCTTAAACATTTTTATGACAAACGAACCTGAAATGCCTAATCAATAGTCAAGCCTGGAGTCATATGATAATCCTCAAACAGTGCTTTCCTAATATGTGACTTCTTCCAAATATGATTTCTACATCTCCAATTTAGTAAAATCACTCCTCTCCTGGAAGGATAGACCATTTAACATGAAGTGTTAGTTTCCTCAAAGGGGAGAGAGTCTGACATACTTTATAGAGTTCTGGACAAGATCCTGGTTCATTTGCTTCCATGACTGATACCTCTATTCCTCATTGATAATACGAGCATCTACTTTTTCTTCCAAGTAGAAAAATTATATGACTAGTACATTGGTCTGCTAGGACTGTTATAACAAACAACAGAGATTGAATGGCTTAAGCAACAGAAATTTATTTTCTCACAGCCCTGGAGGCTGGAAATCCAAGATCAAGGTGTGGGCAGATTTGGCTTCTCCTGAGTCCTCTCTCTTGGCTCGTGGATAACCACCTTTCCCCTGTATCCTCAGGTGGACTTTTCTCTGTGCCCACGCACACTTGATTCTCTTCCAAGAGAACAATCCAATAGGACAATCCAGTAGTGGTCCTGTTGGATTAGGGTTCCAACCATATGACCTTGTTTGACCTTAATTACCTCTTTACAGATTCCATCTCCAAATACGGTCACATTGAGGGTCAGGGATTCGACAGCGGTTTTTGAAGGGACACAACTGAGCCCATAACAACTCTTAGAAGGTATGATGTGAAGGGATACCAAATAGAGAGCTGGGTCTAAGGTATCGTTGAGGTCCTTTAAAGACCATGAGGAACTCACAGAAAGGTCATAAAGAAGCCAGCCAACTTTTCACTGAGCCAAGGTCTCCTTTCTTAAGGTGGTAAACTTCCTGAGAATGGATTCTCCTCCTCTCCTATGGGAAGTTGGGGCTGGCAATAAATGTGG
Source organism: Panthera tigris (assembly GCF_018350195.1). Classification (NCBI taxonomy): domain Eukaryota; kingdom Metazoa; phylum Chordata; class Mammalia; order Carnivora; family Felidae; genus Panthera; species Panthera tigris. The sequence continues at coordinate 31,677,805 of NC_056675.1, read as the reverse complement.
ACGAGAGGGCTGACTGCCCAGTTGACATGGTTGACCTTGGTCTTAGACCAATAAGAAAGAGTCAGTTGGAACACAATGTTTAGCTACGTCAGTACAGACACCCAAGAAGTCATTCGTAAAGTTGACCAACGTTTGTGTATTTTAAGAAGAGCGGCAGAGCAAGAGAGAGAGGAAGAGGGGTTTGAGGGCATGTGGGAAACAGTGATGGTGGAATATAGACTCCAAGTCAGATAATGGGAGCAGTAAAGACCCTACGGGACTCGTGGAAAATGAGCAATTTGGCAGTGGTTGTGTTGGGGGTCTTCGGAGATAAGCATTTCCACAGTGGGAACAGTAGTGTAAATGATCTAAAAGATTGGGAAGCTGTGGTCAGAGACTAGAATGACTGAAGGTGGGGATCCAGGCTCCTGTGTTGCGGGTGACAGTGTCTGGGGTATGGCAAAAAGGCCGTTGCAGAGAGACACGGCCAAAAACCAGTGGCTGTCCATCAAGTGATGACCGGATGCATAACAGGCGGTCTAACCGTAACAGTGGAATATTGTTTGGCAATAAAAATAAAAGTGGATGAACCTAGAAGACACGATGGTAAGTTGCAAAAACCCATATATTGTGCAATTCCATTTACATGAAAGGTGCAGAGTGAGCAGAGCTAAAGAGCCAGAAAGTAGATCAGTAGTTACCTACGGTAGGGGGGGCAGCAGGAAGTGACTGCTAATCTGGATGAGATATGGGGGGGGCAACAAAAATGTTCTATGATCAATTGTCATGATGGTTACACAACTCTGAATATACTAGACACCCCTTATTCCCATAGGTGGATCAATTGGATAGTATGTGATTTTTGTCTCAATAAAGTCGTTTAAAAAAATACCAACGAGGGGTGTCTGGGTGGCTCAGCTGGTTGAGCATCTGACTCTTGATTTTGGCTCATGTCACCATCTCATGGTTTGTGAGCTCGAGCCCCACGTCGAGCTCTGTGCTGGTAGCGTGGAGTCTACTTGGGATTCTCTGGCAGGTTTCAGTGACCAATGGGGAGGGAGCAGCATATGGGCTGACGGACGCTAACAGGTCAGCCATAGGAAGGAGAGAGGGGCTGGAACCAGATAGCATGAGCTTTAGAAAACTCCAGAAGGAATAATCAGTTCCAAGTAAGGCGGAGATGTTAAAAATCCCTTTCACTTTAGTTTTCAGGGTCTTATTTCAAGTTTGAGAATGGTGCCTAAAACAAAATTGGAGGTGTAGAGACAGTCAGGTTCCATATAAGATTACAAGCAGGATGGGGCGTCTGGGTGGCTCAGTCAGTTGAGCGTCCGACTTCGGCTCAGGTCATGATCTCACAGTTCTTGAGTTCGAGCCTCACATTGGGCTCTGTGCTGACAGCTCGGAGCCTGGAGTCTGCTTCCGATTCTGTCTCCCTCGCTCACTGCCCCTCCCCCACTCATACTCTGTATCTCTCTCAAAAATAAATAAATATTAAAAAAAAAAAAGATTCCAAGCAGGTACTGGCCTTGAGGTAGAACCTGATACAAGACAAGGTGGGTGTTCTCAGCTGCTTCTTGTGCTCCAAAGGATCTCTGGAAGCATGTTTATACTTCCAGAGTTAGTCAGAAAAACGAGTACGATCCCGACGATGACCACTATATATGTTGTCTTAAGCTCCGATTGTGACAGCAATGCCCATAACTGGAGTCACCGATCCCAGGCTGGTGAGGATAATGGAGCCCAGTAGCGAGTGTGAAAAGGCTTTCGCAGGGCGCTCTTTGGTAACCTTATCCTCCAGATACTCAAACAGACCGCATCCTTGTCGGAGAAGCTTAAAAAAAAAAAAAAAGTCATGGGTTAGGCAGGCAAAAGATGAATCATAACCCTCCTTTTTCCATTTGGAGGCACATTAGATTTAGATAGAATCTGAAATCTACTCTCATGAATATGACAGGATAGACTAATAGTTGATTGAATCTGATCTTCTCAGGGTACAAGAAGGGCTGATCTCTTACACGGTACTCTTGTCCTCCCTAAACAATCTTTGCAAGTGTTTTTTGTCTGCGATACCTTTTTAGGTGACCTCAGGAAGCCATCTGTCTTGATCTTCAAATCCAGTGAGTTGCCTCCAAAAAAAAAAATGGTTTAGTCAGTACTCCTGAGATTCACGTGAAGCACAAGGAACCCCAGGGAGAACAGAGAACACGGGTTCGAGAAACTTCATATAAGTAAACCTGTATAAATGTTAGGATAGGATGAACACTCTTTCAAATTTAAGAAGAACAGGAACAAGAGGGGAACTTTATTCTTCCCCCCTGGAAAACTGGGTGACTCTCTCCCACCAATCCAGCGTATGGATAGAAAGATAAGGAAGGAAAACTTTCAGAGGGGGGAAACACTTCCAGATGTTTCCTGTCACTGCTGTTGACTTGGGGTCAAGCCCCGGGAAGGGGGAGCTCACGTTGCCTCGGGAAGGGTCAGCCATGATTGAAGCACTAAGTACAGGAACCATTAAGATATCTCGTGTCCGGCGCCATTTTTGCTGGGCAAATCGGCTGCCGGGATTATATTTATGTTCTGTGTCCCTGGATCCACGTGAGGACTGAGGCTTGAGCCTAGCAGGCCATGGTATGAACTCCAGGCTCACAATTCAGCAGCTGCCAAGTGTGAGGCCAAGACCAAAGTGCCCCAAATAAATCTGCAGGTCACGAATCTTCGGAGGTTGGTGGACGCATGGAATTCTACAAGAGAAGTCTGTCTCAGTAGCATCCTTTTTACGGAAAGACTTCACTCCCTGATCCATACTCCCACGTTCTCTTCTTTCACTAAACAAGAGGGCTCACCTCTTTTCTAGAAACTTCCAGACTTTATGATTTTGCATTCAAGTCAGGACATGACCTCTGGAGTGACTCCACTGCGTTCATCTTACAAAAAACACTCACTACAGAGAGATGTTCCCATAACAGTTTCCTTGAACTCGTGGACTTCAAAGTCTAAACTATGTATCTCTGAGTATTTTTAAATTTGTTGTGTTTCTTTTCAATAGCTTTTTGAGGTATACTTTACAAACTATAAAGTTTACCTATTTCAAGTGTGCAATTCAATGATACTCATTACATCTATAGAGTTCGTAATATCACTACAATCATTTTTATGACATTTCATCGCTCAGATGATCTGCTATGTCCCTTTAGAGTCAAGCCCTGTTCTCAGCTTCAGCCCCAGGCAACCACTAATCTACTTTCTGTCTCCTTAGGTTTGCTTTCGGCACGTTGCGTGTGAATGAGAACTTACAACATGCAGTCTTTGCACCTGGCCTCATTCCCTTGGCATATTGGTTTTAAGGTTCATCCATGTTGTAGCAGGTGTCTGGACTCATTCCTTTTATTTTTTTTAATTTTTTTTAAATTTTATTTATTTATTTTGAGAGAGAGAGAGAGAGAGAAGTGGAGGAGAGGCAGAGAGAGAGAGAGAGGGAAACAGAATCCCACACGGGCTTTACACAGTCAGCACAGAGCCCTAACCTGGGCTCAATTTCACGAACCACAAGATCATGACCTGAGCTGAAACCAAGAGTCCCACACTTAACTGACTGAACCACCAAGGTGCCCTGATACAGTCCACATTTTTTTTTAATGTTAATTTATTTTTGAGACAGAGAGAGAGAGAGAGAGAGAGAGAGAGAGAGAGAGAGAGAGAGAGAGAGAGACTGAGCAGGGGAGGGGCAGACAGAGAGGTAGACACAGAATCAGAAGCAGGCTACAAGCTCTGAGCTGTCAGCACAGAGCCCGACGCGGGGCTCAAACTCACAAACCCATTAGATCATGACCTGATCTGAAGTCAGACGCTTAACCAACTGAGCCACCCAGACGCCCAAGCCCCCATTTCTAAGAGTCAATTTATCTCTCTTTTCCAGCTTGATAGTGTTTTTTTGTTTTGTTTTGGTTTGGTTTGGTTCTCCAGCTTTGTTTAATAAAAGAATTTAAGGTCCTAATTTTGTTTCAGGAATCAAACTGAAAACAGTAATACAACACAAATGGATTATTTTCACTCAACAAAAAAAGAACAAGTGTAGAGGAAAACAGAGCAGACGCCAAGTCAAAGGCAGGGACAGAGCAGGAGGATGGCTCCACAAGTTGCAACAGACAAGAAACTACACTTGAGCCACTGGAAGGAAGGGCCAATGAGGAGAAAGCCAAAACCCAACAGACAAACAGACCAAGTTCCAAGCCAGAAACACAAGTGAGGACAGGCAAACGGTAAAGCAACACATGCTGTGATGTTCCATCACACTACCCCCCCCCCCCCCACTAACGAGGGGGTTACGGGAAGAGCCAGGGGGCAGGCAGCCTCTGGGTCTCCGGTGATGCTGAGAGGCCAGCAATAAGCAAGAGGAAACTGATTTCTTCACCTGACACGACTTTGAGAGCCAAGGATTTCTGCAGGAAGAAATAGAGATTTCACAGAGGCAATATGGGGAACAAGAACATTCCGAAATTCAGACAACAAGCTTTTTAGAAGCCAGAGTTTATTTCTACTCAAAACAATGCTCAAAGAGGTTTAAGGGGATCCAAAGGCCCAAAGATATCTGGGTTTAACATAAAATTATAGTCAGGTGCTTGCTCTGGACGCTTCCATTTTACAATACCAGGAGTAGTTATTCTAAGCCTCTGGGCACTTCTAAGATTTGCTAATTCTTCTAGGCTGAAAGATGAATTTTCTGGAATTTTGACATGCTCCATACAAGGTGAACATTGAAGTAATAACAATAAAAACAATTCCAGAGGCATCTGGGTGCCTCAGTCAGTTAAGCATCTGACTCTTGATTTCGACTCAGGTCATGATCTCATGGTTTTGTGAGTTTGAGCCCCATATCGGGCTCTATGCTGACAGTGTGGAGCCTGCCTGAGATTTTCTCTCTCTGTGTCTCTCCCCCACTCTCTCTCTCTCTCTCTCTTAAAATAAATCAATAAACTTAAAAATTTTTCAGAAACATCATCATTGCAAGAGAAAGAGTTATGTGATCAGACAAGAAAGACACTGCAGAAAGTTCCAGAAGCAAAATGAGTAATCCAAAAAAAAGGATACATTTATAAAAATTCTGTGGAAACCCTTCCTGCCATCTTCTCAGCAACCAGCTCCCCTGGGTATCACCTCAAAAGCTGAGGTCATGAGGAGTCTTGTCTGCAGAGATTAGGAGGAAAAAATTAAGGTTAGTAAGTCAGAAGTTGACTAGGAACCTATCTCCCCATTGAGCATGACATTTAAAAACAATTAATTAATTAATTAATTAATTTTTAAATTTACCACCAAGATAGTTAGCATATAGTGCAACAATGATTTCAGGAGTAGATTCCAGGGACTCATCCCCTAAATATAACACCCAGTGCTCATCCCAGCAAGTGCCCTCCTTCATGCCCCTTACCCCTTTAGCCCATCCCCCTCCCACAACCCCTCCAGTAACCCTCTGCTTGTTCTCCATATTTAAGAGTCTCTTGTGCTTTGTCCCCCTCCCTGTTTTTATATTATTTTTCCTTCCCTTCCCTTACATTCCTCTGTTTTGTCTCTTAAGTTCCCCCTATGAGTGACGTCCTAGGATATTTGTCTTTCTCTGACGGATTTCACTTAGCATAATACCCTCTAGTTCCATCCACGTAGTTGCAAATACGCCATTGGGCATGACATTGCTTCCAGGTGAAATTTTAAATTCCATTCGCTGTAAGTGAATCCAGGGTCGTCATGGAGTTAAAAACAGAAGGCTAGAGGTAGGGATGAGTAGAGAAGGTTGCCAAGAAGTTAGGGACAGTTCATTCATATTCTTCATTTCCCTTTCATACTCCTTCCAGTAACCTTCATGAAGCCATCACAAACGCCTAGAAGAGATCCAGAGAGACCAGTATGGAACTGGGGCACTGCCCACAGTCCTGAGCGTTGCGTAGGGATGCGTATACACTAGGGGTGTATATGGCATTTTATGGGAGTGTCAGCATTACTCAACGGTATGTTTAAAGTTGTCATACTAGTCTAGTACATACCGGGTGGAACATAAAAGAACGGTCCTGTTAATTAATTTCGTTTCAGATTTAATGGACTGGAGGCTGAACGCCACATAGAAGACAAAGATTTAAGACCCTTCATATACAAGGGTGCCTGGGTGGCTCAGCCGGTTAAGCATCTATCCGCCCCTTGGTTTCGGCTCAAGTCATGATGTCACAGTTGGGGAGTTCTAGCCGTGCGTTGGGATCCTCGCTGATGGTGCAGAGGCTGCTTGGGATTCTCTCTCCCTCCCTCTGTGTCCCTTCCCTGCTCACTTGCATTCTCTCTCTCTCAAAATAAATCAACTCTTAAAAAAAGATCCTTTATATACAAAAGACGTTGACAAATAAAGAAATAAAACAATAGAAAAACAGGGTATAATAAGGAAACATCTAAGGAATCGCAGTGGTCCATGAACCTAAGAAGAGATCCCTGCCACCCCTCCCCAGGAATAAGAAAAAGAACATCTTTAATGACTTTAAAATACACCACTTGGGGCGCCTGGGTGGCTCAGTCGGTTAAGCGTCCGACTTCAGCTCAGGTCACGATCTCGCGGTCCGTGAGTTCGAGCCCCGCGTCGGGCTCTGGGCTGATGGCTCAGAGCCTGGAGCCTGCTTCCGATTCTGTGTCTCCCTCTCTCTCTGCCCCTCCCCCGTCCATGCTCTGTCTCTCTCTGTCTCAAAAATAAATAAACGTTAAAAAAAATTTTTTTAAAAATTAAAAAAAAATAAAAAAAAATAAAATACACCACTACTTTTAATATAGATACAGAGAGATCTAGAGATGATGTAGATATGGATAGAGATGTAGATGGAGATGTAAATATAGATAGATCTCCACCCAGCATGAAAGGCAGCTTTTTCACAACAGAAACGGCCAAACACAGCTCTTAGGGCTTCTTTTAACAGGAGATAGGATCTTGATTGGATATCGGAAGAGCATGGGTTCTCGTGGCAAAGCCAGTTCCCCCATCAGCTTAGCTTTCTCTCAATTGACCCAATAATATAAATGCTGACGATCTGAGAAAACTCCTTACAGGGGAGCGTGGCAGGACCCTGGTTATACGGTAGCTAAGGTCGTGTACCTGGGTAAACAAAACAAAACAAAACAAAACAAAACAAAACAAAACAACAGGAAATCATAATTGATTTCCTCCTGGCTGTTGATGGTGGTGGTTTCATGTGGCTCTCCATGGTGATGGTTTGGTGGAGATGAGGGAGGCCTCCTGCCCTCAGCTCTCACCCACGTTATACCCCTGTTTCCTCCCACCCCCTCCCCCCAGGCTTGGAAAATCTCGGGGCTCGGGTGGAAGGCACAATCCTCCAGATTGGTTCACAGAGGACCAGTTTTCCGCAAGCCCCACAGGGACTCTTAATGCTGAAGAGAACTAGCGAGACAATGCTCTAAAGTTATTCACTCTCTACTTCCTCACTGCTTCAAAGAAATACAATAAGGTACGAGGATCGGCACCATTAAGATCAAGAACACATCCGTCACCCCTGAAAGTCCCCTTTTGTAAATCATGCCTTCCTCTGCCCGCCCGCATTCAACCACTGATCTGCTTGCTTTCTCTTTCTTTCTTTCTTTCTTTTTCTTTCTTTCTTTCTTTCTTTCTTTCTTTCTTTCTTTCTTTCTTTCTTTCTCTTTTCTTTCTTTCCTTTCTTTTCTCTTTCTTTCTTGTGCAGAAAAGGTGTTTTTATTAAAGCATGGGGACAGGACCCCATGGGCAGAAAGAGCGGCCCAATATCCGCTTTCTACTGCTATGAATTATTTTGCATTTTATATAAATAGTACCATTCAGTATAGACTCTTCTACGTTCCATCCCTCGGCATAAATATTGTGAGATTCATCCCTGTTGTTTTGGGCATCAACAGTTTGTTCTTCTTTTCCAGCTTTGTTGAGGTACAATTGGCAACTAAAAATTGTGTATATTTAAGGTATACAACTGGATGATTTGAGATATATATATATATTATATATATATATATATATATGTTGTGAAATGATCGCCATAATCAAGCTAATTAACATACCTATCGCGTCCCAGAATTACCATCTTCTTTCTCTTTCTTTCTTTTTTTACTGTTGCTATGAGAACGCATAAGATCTACCCTCTTTGCAAATTTCATGTATACAACACAGTATTGTTTTTTAATATATAGTGAGTTTATTATGGTTATTTTTAAGTATCCTTAATACAGTCACCATACCGAATTTTACATCCCTGGGTCTTATCTCATTTTACACGACCGAAACTCTGTGCCCTTTGACCAACTCCCCATTTGTTCCTCCTCGCCAGCCCCTGGCAACGACCATCCTACTGTCTCCTTTTAGGAGTCTGTTTATTTATTAAAGTATTTTTTTTGAGAGAGAGAGCACAAGAAGGGGAGGGGGAGAGGGAGAGGGTGAGAGAGAGAATCCCAAGCAGGCTGCACACAGGCAGCGCAGAGCCCAACGTGAGGGTGATTCAGAGGTTCAGTCTTTCGCTCAGGTCATGATCACACCGTTCCCGACTTTGAGCCCTGCATCCGGCTCTGTGCCGACAGCTGGGAGCCTGGAGCCTGCTTCGGATGCTGTGTCTCCCTCTCTCTCTGGCCCTCCCCTGCTCACACTCTCTCTCTTTCAAAAAAAAAAAAAAAAAGTAATACATATGTTCCTTGGAAAATTCTGGAAAATAGAAGATTCGTGTAGAAATAAAGGTCATTGAGTATTCCACCACTCAGAAACAATCACTATTAATGATATCCAATGTATTTCTGTTTCCAGCTTTATTGAGGTATACTTAACATACAAAAAATCATATTTAATGTATATATTTTGATGAATTCATGCACGTATGCATATACCCATGATACTATCCCTGCAGTCAAGGTAATAAATGAACCCATCATCTCTGCGAGATTGCTTGTGTTCTCTTGCTTTTTTTTTTTTTCCTTGTCTTCTTTTTTGGTAAGAACACTTAAGAAGAGATCTTATAAATTTAAGGGTAAAAAAAAATTTTTAAGTGTATTTATTTTTGAGAGAGACAGAGACAGCACGACTGGGGGAGGGACAGAGAAAGAGGAGACAGAGAATCCCAAGCAGGCTCTGAGCTGCCAGCACAGAACCCGACCCTGGGCTCAAACCCATGAAACCCCAAGATCATGACCTGAGCCGAAACCGAGTTGGACGCTTAACCAGCTGAGCCACCCGGGTGCCCCAAATTTAAGTTTTTAAGTGTGCAATGCCATTATGTTTGGATTTTTTAAATAATCTCTATGCCCAACATGGGGCTTAAACCCCAAGATCAAGAGCCACACATTACACTGACTGAGCCAGCCGGGCGCCCTGTAATGTTTAGATTTTTTTAAAAATGTTTTTATTTATTTTTGTGACAGAGAGAGACAGAGCATGAGCAGGGGAGGGGCAGAGAGAGAGGGGGACACAGAATCGGAAGCAGGCTACAAGCTCTGAGCTGTCAGCACAGAGCCCGACGCGGGGCTCGAACTCACGAACTGTGAGATCATGACCTGAGCCGAAGTCGGACGCTTAACCGACTAAGCCACCCAGGCGCCCCTAGATTTTGTTGACATCCACTTTAGGGACAATAAAATGTTTCAAGATCATGCCCCATTGTATGTGTGTGTGAGTGTTTGTATGTGCTCAATCACTATTTTTGGACATTGTTTTCAGTTTTCCACATTGCAAATGGTTGTCCTTCAACATATCCCTACACCTTTATCATACAAAAAATTTTCAATTTAAAAAAAAATAATGTTTTTAAATTTATTTTTGAGAGAGACCGACAGTACAAGCGGGGGAGGGGCAGAGAGCGAGGGAGACACAGAATCGGAAGCAGGCTCCAGGCTCTGAGCTGTCAGCACAGAGGCCGATGCGAGGCTCAAACTCACAAACCGTGAGATCATGACCTGAGCTGAAGTTGCATGCTCAACCAACTGAGCCATCCAGGTGCCCCCCAAATTTTTCAATTTTTAAGTTCTATCCTCATTTTTTTTTTTTTTTTTGAGAGCGAGAGAGGGAAAGAGAGCATGTGCAAGTGGCAGAGAGGGGCAGAGGGAGCAGGAGAGCCATTCTTAACAGGCTCCACGCTCCGTGTAGAGCCCAACGTGGGGCTCGATCCCACGACCTGGGATCATGACCTAAGCTGAAATCAAGAGTTGGACACTCAACCAACTGAGTCACCCAGGTGCCCCTCTGTCCTTGTTTTTAATTCCCAAGAGCTCTTGCTTTTTTTCTTTATTGATCCTTTAGAACACACTATTCTTACGTCTCTTACGTAATTAGTTCTCCTATATGTCTGAAAATGCCAGTATCAACTATCAATACCAATATATTTTTTCTGTTTCCTGTTCCCTGCCCTGGCTCTGTGTCTTCTAAAGCCCTTCGAGTTTGCAGATCATGGCAGGCGGAGATGCTCCTTAAAAGTTTGTCTTCCTTCATATTTCAGAGAGAGGGGCTCGGGGGCTGTTGGATAGGGCTTGGGGACCGGCAGGACTCCCAGGGACAGGAGGTGAAATGGTAAGCCATCCCTATCATTGTGGGACCCCCAAATGCCCATCGAGGGAGAAGGAAAGACTTTTCATTGGCCAACTGTCCTACAAAAGACTCTCTCAGACTCTAGGCAGAGTTGAAAGCATGATCGGACAGAGTGGGGACTGCCTTTTGAGGTTAGTGATCACCATTTGAAAGGCAGCCAGTCAACCTTAATCCGGTCAACCTTGGATTTGCTCCAAGATGTTTGCCCCTTTGATTTCATGTGCCCTGGTGGTGGTTTGGTGGGGGTAAGTTTATACAGGACCAGGCACGTAGAATTAGAAGGGAGGGAGGATTCACAGGTATTTCTAGAGGGAGCACGAATCAGACAAGAAGAAGGGCAAGTCAGGGAAGCCAGGGCACCTGACCAAGAAGGAGATGGACTGTGTGGTGAGAGAATGGGTATCTGAAGGGGCTCATAGGTGGCAGTGATGATGGGACAGGACAGGACCATGAAAGTGGGAAACTGCTCACAGAGGTAAGATCGGGGCATCTCATCCCAAGGCAAGTGACGAGGGCATGAGCTGGGAACCTTCCGTCTCGGGCAGGTTCCTGGTGTGCATGTGAAAACCTGCAGGATGTGACGTGAAGAGACAGAACGAGAGGCACAAGTAGGTCCTCGGCGACGGTGGGAAGACAACTAGAAGGTCAGGAGGGGCGGCAGCAGGTGAGAGAGAATGGGTTCCTTTGTCATGAACTTGACAGAGGGCTTCCCCACGAAGAAACTTCACAGAAGCAATAGGGAACAAGAACATTCTGAGATCAGACAAGCTTTTCAGAAACCAACGTTTGTTTCTTTCAAAACGCTCAGGAAGCTTTAAAAAGGCCCAAGGGTCTAAAGATAGCCAGGTTTCGGGGAAGTTTACAGGCCGGCGCTGACCGTGCGTTTCTCTGTTGCTAAGTCCAAATTTCAACCTGTTCCATCCTGTACCTCCACGATTCTTCTACGCGGGGAGCGCCAATTTCCGCCGACCGGCAGCGTGCTCCAAAGGCGAGCGCTCCGAGAATGACGACATAAACCACGGCGGTGGCAATCACCATCACTGCCAAGAAGAACCTTCTAGGATCCAAGGAGACAGCTGCCGTGGCAATTCCAAAAACCAAAGCCATTAATCTGGTGAAGAATAAAAAAGAAGTGTCGGGGGGCACTTGGGTGGCTCAGTCGGTTGGGTGTCCGACTTTAGCTCAGGTCACGATCTCGCGGTCCGTGAGTTCGAGCCCCGCGTCGGGCTCTGGGCTGACGGCTCAGAGCCTGGAGCCTGCTTCTGATTCTGTGTCTCCCTCTCTCTCTGCCCCTCCCCCATTCATGCTCTGTGTCTCTCTGTCTCAAAAATAAATAAACGTTAAAAAAAAAAATTAAAAAAAAAAAAAAAGAAGTGTCGGCAGAATCTACCCGAACACATCTTTTTGGATGAATGTGGATACTGTCTGCAACCAAGCATGCTGACAATAAGCCCGAGGTGCTGAGATCATGATGAATCTTAGCTGCTGGGATCAGGGAAGAACGAAATGAAGGTCAGATACATCGACAGGTTTCCTAGGAAACTGTTTTCCCTGTATGGGGTGACATCGCTTTTAGATGATGCTTCGAATTCTGTGAATTACAAGTTACCCAAGAACCATGGTATGGTTCAAAGGGCCAGCGGTCAGGACAGCCTGGAGACGGACTTCTGTGGAGTCAAGGATTTGCTGGAAAATCAGGGGGTCTTAGTACGTATTCTTGATTTGCTTTGGACATTTCTTTCAACAACCTTCATGGAACGGTCACAAACTTCTGGATTCTATAGAGAGCCCACTACCGAGTTGGGTGCCCCAATTCTGGGTTGCTTTGCTAGCAAACACGTCGAGACTCGGAATATACGTTGCATTTTATGGGAACAGCAACCCTGTCTGGTGGCGTATTTAAGATTGTGGTTCTAAACCGGACACCCGTGGAACGGAGCACAAAACAGGAGTTGTGTTATCGAACGGAGACGCTGAGAGATCACAGAATCGGTGGTAAAAGCCATATGTGCCTCAGACGAGGCAGAACGGGGAACTTTGAACTCAGCACAGGGGTCCGATCTCCCCTCCTCTGCCAGTGGGGAGACCCGGGTGCCGCGTTTGACGTGCAGGAGGGAAGAAAGCTTGTAGACGTTTCCCACTGATGCTCTTGTCCTGGCCTGAGTGAACTGAAGGGGTTTCTCGAGTTCCCCAGACTTCAAAGGGCCACTGGTGAGGGGCAGAGTTAAGGCCAGAGCCACGGGGAAACCCCGCTGTGGTTGGCATTTCAGCAGATAGACGGGCTGCCCGCTGCCTGAGGACCGTGAAGGACCCATGTGAAGGCAGACGTCGTGTCTCATCCCTGTGGTTAACAGCGACGATCTCAACTCAATCAAGGGACTGATTCAATCAACTCAATCGACTCGTCCTCTTTCTTATTGTTCATCTTCCTTTTTCCAGGCACATAACCCAGCAGCAAATCCTGGTGCTGGGCACGACCTGTGACATTTGAAGACATTTTTAAGAGGCACGTCACAGTTAGGGGTCTTCTGTTTTGATAACTACCTTACTCATTTTATTTTATTTTTTTCTAATGTTAACTTTTTTTTGACAGAGAGACAGAGGGCAAGTTGGGGGGGGGGGTGGGTGGAGAGAGAAGGAGACAGACTCTGAAGCAGGCTCCAGGCTCCGAGCCGTCAGCACAGAGCCCGACGCGGGGCTCGAACCCACGAACCGTGAGATCATGAGCTGAGCTGAAGTCAGAGGCTTAACCGACGGAGCCACCCCGGCGCCCCCACCGTATTCATTCTAATCCATAGGGAATTTTTGTACACTGCTCACATGGGAATCTATGTTTTCCCTCATACCAATCGGTGCTGATATTAAGGGAATATGAAGAAACTGAAGTGAGTGACTTTTTAAGAATGGGAGTCACGGAAACAAGTACTTTTGCAAGCAGACGTCTCTTACTCTTCTTAACAAAAAATGGAAAAATTAATGGATTGCCAGCTCAGTGAGAAAAACTTGATAAAGGAGCACCCGGGTAGCCCATTCGGTTAAGCGTCTGACTCCCAGTCTCGACTCAGGTCATGATCTCACAGTTCGTGAGTTCCAGCCCCACATCCGGCTCCACTCCGACAGTGCGGGAGCCTGCTAGGGGTCCTCTCTCCCGCCCCCCCCCCTTCTGCCCCTCCCCTGCTCACTCAGGCTGTCCCCCTCTCTCTCAAAATAAGTAAATAAACTTAAAAAACAAACAAACATGAAGAAAAGGATAACTTGATAAAAGATTACGTGATTTTTGCGCGTCGCCCTGAAGAAATTCACAGAACTCAGTGACAGCATGAACAAGGCTCTATTCCCGTACTTTTAGGAGTGTGAACAGATGTTTTCCGTTCCTACGAGAAACATCCCTGACCTCACCTGGTAGCCACGACAAAAAAATCTTAACGACTTCCAAACACACGGCGACTCGTATTTTTTAAAAACACAGTTTCCTGTACCTGATGAAGTGAATCTCCTTAACAACCAACAGCCAACTCGCTTCCAGGGAAACCCCAAACGCGGCTCTTGGAGTGTCTCTTGTAGGAGGTAGGATCTGGATTGGGTAATTGCGGTAATGTGGGTTCTCACGGAAGTCACTTCACCCATCAGCTTAGCCTCCTCGCCATTCAGCCCATCACAGAAGATGCCGAGGGGCTGGGAAAACTCCTTCCAGGAGAGGCTGTTGGGACACTGTCTTGCTGTAGTGATGGATCTGGGAAAAAAAAAAATCAGGAAATCATCGTTTGTCTCCCCCTGGCTGTGGATGGAGGTAACTTCATGTGGTTGCTCCTGATGAGGGTTTGGTCAAGATGAGGGAGGCCTCCTTCTAGGCCCACGTTATACCCGTGTTTCCCATCGTCCCTCAGCTCGAGAATTCCCACGTCCCTTGTTGGAAGCACAGTTCACCTGGTGCTTCACGGGGATCCAGGAAAGTAGACTTTCCCCAGCACCCGGGGCTTACGATCTGCAAAGACTGGGGAACACTGCTTGGAACCGTCCACTCTCTGCTTCTTTATTCACAGCTTCAGGGAGGTAATAATGAAGGAAAAAACTGCACACAGTTAAAGTATCCAATCGAGGGGCACCTGGGGGGGCTCAGTCAGTTGAGCCTCTGACTCTTGACCTCACATCAGGTCTTGATTTCAAGGTCCTGAGTTCAAGCCCCGCACTGGCCTTCATGTGAAAGCATTAGCACACATCTAAGATGAAAAACACATCCGTTGTTCCCAGAAGTTTCCTCGTGCCTCCTGGTAATTCATACCTCTCTCTCTCCCCTTGACCCAGGCAACCACTAATCTGTTTCTTGCAGATTAATAAAGAAGTGAATTTTTTCTTACTTTTATTTAAATCTCTGTTAGTTAAGGGGCGCCCGGGTGGCTCAGTCAGTTGAGCGTCCGACTTGGGCTCAGGTCATGATCTCACGGTTCGTGGGTTCGAGCCCCGCGTCGGGCTCTGTGCTGACGGCTCGGAGCCCGAAGCGTGCTTGGGAGTCTGTGTCTCCCTCTCCATCTGCCCCTCCCCCACTCATGCTGTGTCTCTCTCTTTCTCGAAAATAAATAAATACTTAAAAAGAAAAGAAAGGAAATCTCATGAGCAAAAGCTTGAAAATATAACTGGCGAAAAAGAAGGGACATGGAAAACTCTAGACACAGGGGATAAAGACAGAAAGGACACGATGTTCTGTTTAGAATCTTACAGATTTCAGTCACTTCAAAAACACGTATCACTACTTCAGGGATGGAGAAGCCAAGGCAAAGCATTTGTAACTGTTGTTAAAATAATACCAACGAAGTGCCAACAGGACAGATTGGCAGGAGAACTTTTAGGTACCCACATGCCAGCTTCAAGTTCATTGTCACCGGAGGGTGCAGGAAGTCTCTCATTTGAGGAAGGCATTTCCTTTTCCTGTAATCTTCAACTTGCCGGTGTATTGACACAGATAAAGCCATTTTGTTTTGTTTAAAAAACAAAGTAGATCCTGACCTGAGCCGAAGTCAGACGCTTCACCGACAGGACCACCCAGGTTCCCTATCTGCTTGCTTTTTCATTTCCAAGCATTCTCGATCCTTTTGCTGACGATACCCTATTCTGACTTCATTTGTACGATTTCTGTACACGTGGACAACGTCAGTTACCGGGAGCAAGACG
This sequence comes from Panthera tigris, assembly GCF_018350195.1. Classification (NCBI taxonomy): domain Eukaryota; kingdom Metazoa; phylum Chordata; class Mammalia; order Carnivora; family Felidae; genus Panthera; species Panthera tigris. The sequence continues at coordinate 31,662,081 of NC_056675.1, read as the reverse complement.
TTTTTTTCCCGTCGACTGCTCTCTGTACCGTCTTCAGGTCCCGTCCATTGCTTTGAGTCTGGGGTCGTAACAGAGGTGCTCCAAAGGGGTCTAGTTTCAGGGCTCTCCATTCTTCTGAAGAAGCGAAGGGAGATGCTTGGGGGGCTGTTGGCTGGGGCTTGTGGACTGTTTCAGGGGGAGCAGCTGGCATGCGAAGTCCCCACGTTCATTGCGGTCATGGGAAGTGCTTAATATTGGTAGTTTAAAGGACACCTTCCCACACATTTCATGAAACTATCTCGTGACATCCAGACGCTGCTTCTGAAAATCAAGTTCTGTGTCAGGTAGACTTGACCTGACATCTTCCTGAAGCACGACCACTACTCGATGGTGCATTTAGATTCCTACGTGTTAGATACAAGCGATCACATTCAAGATGAAAGGCTAATTTAAGAGGAAGGACTGGGGGCCCCTCAGCGGCTCAGTCGGTTGAGCATCCAATTCCTGATTTCAGCTCAGGTCATGGTCCTGGGATCGTGGGGTCGAGCCCCGAGCTGGGCTCTACACTGACCGTGGAGCCTGCTTGGATTCTCTCTCTTTCTCTCTCTCTGCCCATCTCCTCTGCTCATGCTCTCAGAATAGAATAGAATAGAATAAAATAGAAATAAAATAAAATAAAAAATATTAAAATAAAATAAAATATTAAAATAAATATTAAAATTAAATTAAAATTAAAATTAAATTAAATTAAAAATTAAAATTAAATAAGAAATTAAAATAAAATAAGAAATTAAAATAAGAAATTAAAATGAAATAAAAAATAAAATAAAATAAGAGGAAGGAAACTTTGGACAATTGCCCAAGGGAAGTGTATTTTCCATACTAATTGTCACTAGGGAACCCAGTGCCAAATTTAACAAGCACGAAGTTGAGCGGGGACGAGGGTTCCCAAATGTTTCCCGCTGTTGGTATTGCCCTGGCCTTAGGCACACTACTGAGCAAACTAGAAAGCATCACTTGTGAATCGCAGAATTAAATGGCCACCAAACTAAACTCAAGTCTTGATGGGTATTTTAACAGATAAATGTGTCACTTGGCATCTTCCAAACACACCAGGACCCATGTGCAGAATAACGCCATCTCATCAGTGGGGTTATCAGCCAACTCACCCATCAATGGTTTTTCTTAGCATATGCAGACAAAAGCCATTTCCTGAATGAGTGCATCTTGATACAAAATTACCACTCATGATCTTGGGCCAACACAAATGGCCAAATCCTGGGTTTTCCAGAATCTGCCCGTTGCCTGAAGTATGGGTCTATGTTTTCCCCCAAATGAATAATCAAGAATCCCTAATTCATTTGGAAAATCTTGTTCGTTCTCCCTACTGTGAAAAACCACTATTATAGTAAATTCCCCCAAAACAGACCTGTGTGACGTTACCACTCCTATTTCTTCTTCGTGTGTGTGTGTGTGTGTGTGTTTTCCCGCAACATAGAGCAGACCTTTGGAGCTTTTGGAACCTGGTTGGAAATGTTTTCCCCTCAACAGCCTTCGGGACTTTTCCCGTCTAGTTCCATATGCTTCCTTTTCTAGGAGCATTGACTTCAATTTGCCCACGTCATCCTCAACACGCCTATTCAAGTTTGGGGTTTTATCAGATTTGAAATAGAGCACCTAGGGAAAAGTTACATCTTCTGAGTCCACAGGGACCTTGGGAAGAGGGAGCGCGTCCTCTTGTGGAGGGTCGACTCTGTCCTTCGGCACATGGCCAAACTTTTTTTTTTCTGCAAGAGACTTCTCGATCGCGCTCGATTTATTTGTATGTATTTTCTCCATCTACTTGCGGTTGTAAATGGGAGTTTTGTTTTGTTTTGTTTTTTATCAGTTCCAGTTATAATTGGTCTTTACTCCCAGGAAGGAAAGCTACCTGACCTTACCTTATGTGTAACCATATTTATTTGCTTCCTCCTTTCTTGTTCTGGTACATCCCCTATCACTGTGGTCTTCAGAATGGGCCACACAGTCCCTGGGGAGGATCCAGGCACTTTCCAGGTACCACACAGGCGTGACGGCTTTAAGGGAATAATTTCCAGGTCCTCGCCTTCTGTATGTGCTCGAGCTTTGTTTTTGTTTTCAGTTTAGTTTTAGTAATCTCTACACCCAACACAGGGCTTGAACTCACGACCCCGAGATCCAGAGTCACACGCTCTTCTGACTGAGCCAGCCAGCAGCAATACCCAACAACCTGCAAGGTGTCCCCTTTTGAAATTGCCCTTCTCCTATTTAAGGGAAGAAAAGCAGTGGACAGAGGCTTTGTTTTCATTTGTTTTTGTTAAACCTCCAGGACAGGAAACCTCAGAAAAGTTCAAAATATATGCTATCTGTGCTAAGAAAGTGAATGACTAGTGACTGGCAATATTGTTCAAGTGACCGGGCATTTGCCCGTTTTTGCTTTCAACCCTTCTTCGCCCTCAAATGGAAGGAGAAATAGACCCTCCGGCTTGGAAAAAATAGTTCAGTGGCACGTCACTGTAATGGATGTGCGTGTCTAAGCAACTCTGAACAAAGCCAAAGAAGGGAGCCACGTTGCTAGAAGCCTTGTTCCATTTCTATCCGGTGGAGTGAGGTTTCTCTGCACTTAAATCTGTGATAAAGAAACACAGGAGGCGGAACCGTGTCTCCTCGTAACCAGAAGGAAGAGCCATTCATGGAAATGTGCACAAGGGGAAAGAAAGACCCAGCTCACTGAGAGAGGTGTTGCTCGTAACAAGAAATCATGCAAAATGAAATCTTATGAAAATACGTAGTATATGGGCGCCTGGATGCCTCAGTCGGTTGAGGGTCCGACTTTGGCTCAGGTCATGACCTCACCTCCGTGGGTTCGAGCCCCGCGTCAGGCTCTGTGCTGAGCGCCCAGAGCCCGGGGCCTGCTTCCGATTCTGTGTTTCCTTCTCTCCCTGACCCTCCCCCACTCACACTCTCTCTCTCTCTCAAAAATAAAATAAACATTAAAAAGTGTTATATTTAGGAGCATCTGGGTGGCTCCATCAGTTAAGCGTCCGACTTTGGCTCAGGTCACGATCTCGCGGTCTGTGAGTTCAAGCCCCGAGTCAGACTCTGTGCTGACAGCTCGGAGCCTGGAGCCTGTTTCGGCAGCTCAACCAAAAACAATATTGTAAAAAGCATTTTTAAGGCACTTCCAAGCCCACAAAACAAAAGCAAGCTACCAATTTTATACAAGAAATGGTAAGTTTCTCTCACCTGGTCCGAGAGGCAGCTTTTTAGTCAAAAATTATCTATATCTCGGAAATAATTTCCTCCGAACGGTCCGATAACACTCAAGATGAAATGATTTTAGATGAAAGGCGAGTAAAGCCGTCTCTGCGTTTCTTCTGTAGGAATTAGGCTCTTGATTGGATCATTGAAATAACATGGATTCTCAAGAGAAGCAATTCTCATGCATCAGATCAGTTTTTTTCTTAATTAGTGCAATAATATACACACCTCGGTCCTATAGATTTGGAAGAAACGCGTAACAAGGAGAGACTGGGGCCAAATGCACATGCTAAGTAGCTTACTTGAATGTCCTAAGACACAGTTTGCAATAAAAAGAGGAAATACAAGATGTTTTCCTCAGGTTGGCTTCCACTTGGCCGTCTCATTTGGTTTCACCTGCAGAGAATTTGCTACAGACGTTACTAAGTGTAGGAAACTTCTAGCTACCACACGCGTTGTACCCGTGTTTCCCAAACCTCCCTGAGGATAGGAATCACCTGCCCTCGGGGCGCCTGGGTGGCTCAGTCGGTTAAGCATCGACCGGACCCTTGATTTCAGCTCAGGTCATTGTCTCTCGGTTTGTGAATTCGAGCCCCGCATCTGGCTCTGTGCTGATAGAGCAGAGCCTGCTTGGGATTCTCTCTCTCTCCCTCTCTCTCTGCCCCATGCTCGTGCGCTCTCTCTCTCAAAATAAACAAACATTAAAAAAAAAAAGGAATCACCTGCCCTCTTGTGAAACATATAGATTCTGCAGGCTGCCATGTGTTATCTAATCAAGTAGGTCTGCAGTGGGACCCGGAGTGTATATTTTTTTATTTTTACTTATTTTTTAGGAATGTAGAATTTGGAAAATATAGATTGGAAAAAAAAACACTTATGCCCAGGAAAAAAACATTGTCAAAAACATACCAGATATTAAAATATTAACTGTGTTTATCTTTGGAAGATAGAACTATGGATATTACTTACAGATTCTCAGGTTAAAGAGGACAGAGCACATTAAAAATATTTCGTGGCAGTAGTCCCACTTCAGAGATGGAAAAAACAAGCAGAGAAGCTTATTTGCAGACGTTTCAAAACAATACCTTGGGGCGCCTGGGTGGCTCGGTCGGTTAAGCGTCTGAGTCGGTTTCGGCCCAGGTCGTGATCTCACAGTTCGTGAGCTAGAGCCCCACATCGGGCTCTGTGCTGACAGTGTGGAGCCTGCTTAGGATTTCTCTCTCCCTCCCTCTCTGCCCCTCCCCTACTTGCTCTCTATCTCTCTCTCAAAATAAATAAGAAACTTAAAAAAAAATAAAATAATATAAAGAACCCTTAAAATGCACCAAGAAAACAAGCCGATTAAAAAAAACGGCCCGGGGCGCCTGCGTGGGCTCAGTGGGTTGGGCGTCCGACTTCAGCTCAGGTCACGATCTCGCGGTTTGTGGGTTCGGGCCCCGCATCGGGCTCTGTGCTGATGGCTCGGAGCCTGGAGCCTGCTTCGGATTTTGTGTGTGCGTGTCTCTCTCTCCCCCTCCCCCATCATCTCTCTCTTTCTCTGTCTCTCAAAAATAAATAAAACGTTTTAAAAAAAAAAAAAATCAGTGGCTGCCAAGTTTCCCAGTGGGTAGGGGAGAGGGAGGAACAGGTAGAGAATGCAGGATTTTCACATCAGTAAAATTACTCTGTATGATAGTAAAATGGTGAGACGTGTCATGATACATCTGTCCAAACCCACAGAATGCACACCACCAAGAGCGAACCCTTGGAAACTACCAGACTCTTGGTGATGATGACGTGTCCGTGGAGGTTTATGGGTTATAACAAATGTACGGGGATATTGATGACGGGGGGTGGCCCGTGCATGCGCGGGGCAGAGGTATATGGGAAATCTCTGTCCCTCCCTCTCAGTTTGACTGTGAACCTAAAATTGGTCTCTTAAAATGAAGTCTTAGAGGGCACCTGGGTGGCTCAGTCAGTTAAGCGTCCGACTCCAGCTCAGGTCATGATCTCATGGTTCAAGAGTTCAAGCCCCACGTCGGGCTCTATGCCGACAGCTCGGAACCTGGAGCCTGTTTCGGATTCTGTGTCTCCCTCTCTACCCCTGCCCCACTCACTCTCTCTCTCTCTCTGCCAAAAATAAATAAACATTAAAAATTTTTTTAAAAAGAAATATTTAAAAAATAAAATAAAATGAAGTCTGAGGAAACAACAGAACACCTGCATGAAAGACTAACAAGAAATGACAATGACGGGAAAACCAGATGCCTTTGCTGACCATCAACCTGTACTGTGCCATGTGGGGCTTACAAGTGCCCTTTGACAAGTTGAGAATCTATTTTCATTTCTTGGGATCTTTCTGTAAGGCGTGAGGATAAAGAGAGAAACTCGATCATTTTTCTTTTATTTTTAATCACTTTTTAAAAATTATTTTTTCAAGTTTATTTACTCATTTTTGAGAGAGAGGGGGGCAAGTAGGGGTGGAGCAGAGAGAGAGGAAGACAGAGAATCCCAAGCAGGCTTCCAGCTGTCAGTGCTGAGCCCGATGCAGGGCTTGATCCCATCAATTATGAGATCATGACCTGAGCCGAAGCTGGACACTTGACTGAGCCACCCCGGCACCCCTTAAAATAAAAATCTTAATAAAAACAATCTGAGTTCCTTACCCAGAAATAACCATTATTAGCATTTTGTGGGTATCTTCCCATCTTTTGAGGCCCATTGGGACTTCAAGACAGAATTTGAAAGAGATCGTGTGTACTGTAACTTTCTTTGTCCCACTGATGATACATAGCAAACATCCCACCATGTTTATTGATTTAAATGTTTATTTACTCCCGTGTTTGTTGCTCTGTATCGTTTGTCATGATTGCATAGTTTCTCAATGAATTGATCTGTGTTTACTAAGCATTTTGTAGGCAGCAGGCACTGTTCTAACAAGCGTGGATCAAGTCTCTTTAAAAAAAATTGTAGCTGACAAGGTTGTGTTCGCTTCAGGTGTCTAACGTAGTGATCTGACAATTCTATACGCTAAGCTGTGAGCATTAGATAACTGTGGTTCCCATCTGCCACCATACGCCATTATTACGGTGTTACTGACTCTATCGCTACACTGTACTTTTCATCCCCGATTTATTTATTTTACAACTGGGAAGTTCGTATCTCTTAATCCCCCTTCGCCTAGTTTGCCCATCTCCCCGCCCCTCACGCCCCAGTTTTTCCACATCCATCTTGTTACTGTCTTTTGTGTTCTTTTTAAAGTTTATTTTGAGAGTGAGAGAGAGAGAGAGAGAGAGAGAAAGTGGGGGAAGAGGAAACAGAGAGAGAGAGAGAGAGAGAGAGAGAGAGAATCCCAATCAGGCTCCCAGCTGTCAGCGCGGAGCCCAGCCTGTGGCTCGATCCCATGAACCGTGAGATCATTTTAAAAACTGGATTGTTGGGGCGCCTGGGTGGCGCAGTCGGTTGGGCGTCCGACTTCAGCCAGGTCACGATCTCGCGGTCCGTGAGTTCGAGCCCCGCGTCAGGCTCTGGGCTGATGGCTCGGAGCCTGGAGCCTGTTTCCGATTCTGTGTCTCCCTCTCTCTCTGCCCCTCCCCCGTTCATGCTCTGTCTCTCTCTGTCCCCAAAATAAATAAAAAACGTTGAAAAAAAAAATTTAAAAAAAATAAAAAAAAACTGGATTGTCTTTTCATTGTTGAGTTGTAAGAGTTTTGCTCATTTGGGTTTTTTGTTTTTGTTTTTTTGTAAGCTCTACACCCAAAATGGGGCTTGAACTCATGACCCCAACATCAGGAGTCACATGTTCTACCCACTGAGCCAGACAGGTGCCCGTTGTTAAGAGTTGTTAATACATTCTTAATACAAGTTCCCCATCAGGTAAGAGATTTTTGAATATCCCCCCATTCAGTAGATTGTCTTTTCACTTTTTTGTGAAGCACAAAGTTTGTGGTTTCTAAATTTTTTTTTTAATGTTTATTTTTGAGAGAGAGAAAGAGTGTGAGCAGGGAAGGGGCAGAGAGAGAGGGAGACACTGAATCTGAAGCAGGCTCCAGGCTCTGAGCTGTCAGCACACAGCCCGACGTGGGGCTCGAACTCACGGACCGTAAGATCATGACCCAAACCAAAGTCAGATGCTTAACCGACTGAGCCACCCAGGTGCCCCTACACAAAGTTTTCAGTATGGATGAACTCGTTTTTCCTTTTTTTTTTTTGTCACTTGTGTTAAGGTGTCATAGCTCCAGAAACTATTGCCTTAACCAGGGTCATGAAGATTTACTCCTGTGTTCTCTTCCAGGGTCCCATTTTGAATTATTTTTTCGTATCCAGGGTTAGATAAGGATCTTTCTTTTACATCTAGATATCCAGATGTCCTAATGCCATTAGTTGAAGACCCTTTTTCCCATTGTCTTGATAGACTTGTCAATCAGCATACAAGTAAGGGGTTATTTTCTGGACTCTCTATTCTATGCCACGGGTCTGTATGTGTAGTTCTTCTAGCTCTCTCCCGTGGTTTCCATTAGCATTTCCCTCCAAACACACACATTCTAAGCTTAACACTCAGTTATCGGCAGATGGCAAGTTCCCGAGCCTCTGGACCCCCTCCTCCTCGGGGCCGAACACAGCCCCTATTCCAAAATTCTGGCGCCGTCACAAACTAGACCGGGGCTCTCTTGAAGTTCAAAGCTGTGCTGAAAGCATTAGTTTCTCAAGCCCAGCCCCATACCCGGCAGGTTGTAGGAACTTGGTGGTTAAACGGCAGGTAGATGAGCGGCCAAACGAAGGAAATGAACACTGATGTAACCTGGCAACTGAATGGCTACTTAAGCGAAGTTTCTGACTCTGTGCCACCGTGAGGCTGAGGACCCTGAGGAAACGATTTTATGGGAAAATCTGTAAAGTTGGGTATCGAATTCACATCATCAGCTAGTTTCTTCTGAAAGGCTTAAGAGCCAGGTTTTTAGGGGAGTCAAAAGAATACATATGGCCTGATTACTTCCTGGGTATTTCAAGCATAGAAAATGCCCCCAACTGAGTCAAACAAATGCTAATCCCCCTTTTTGTAAGCTTATGTATTTATTTTTAGAGAGACACAGAGACAGCTCAAGCAGGGGAGGGGCAGAGAGAGAGGGACAGAGAGAGACAGAGGAAGAATTCCAAGCGGACGTCCCACTGTCACCGCAGAGCCCGATGGAGGACTCGAACCCGTGAAACCGTGAGGTCACGACCTGAGGCACAACCAAGCTAACCAACTGGGCCACTCAGGCGCCCCCGGATGTTGATCCTTTTAAGACAGCATTGGACTAAGACGTCGAGTCTGTGGTTAAACATAAGCACCCAGTTTGCCATTTTCTCTCCGAGACCATCATCCTGAAGTCATCGCTATAACCCAAATTATATCTGTGGTCCTTCATCACACGCATGAATTGCTTCAAGACCCAAGGCTTGACGAGGGCTTCTGATGGTTCGTAAAGTCCTGCTGAGAATCTTGGTGCTGTACATGTGAACACAGGGAAAACCGTAGCAATTTGAGGACAAAGAAATGTGGGTGGTACAGAACCTTCAAACATCTAGTAAAACGGCCAAATATTTCTTGGCTGGTTAAACCCTTCAACGCCTGTGAACTGGAAGGGGCCAGGGCAAGGGTCTGGGGTCGGTAATAAGATAGCAGGACTCAGCCAATTCCTTTGGTCCCTCATTTTTATTATTTCTCAAGGAGACTATGAAATACGATGTGATCTTCACTAAACAGCGAGGCTGTCTTACATACAAAACATTTAAAAAATATTTTTGGGGGCGGGGCTCAGTCAGTTGAGCATCTGACTTGATTTCGGCTCAGGTCACGATCTCACCGGTTTGTGAGTTCGAGCCCCACGTCGGGCTCTGCGCTGACAGCACGGAGCCTGCCTGGGATTCTGCCTCTCAAAATAAATAAACTTCAAAAGTTTTTTTGATGGTTATTATGGTTCCTTAACAAAAAAGAAAAAGAAAAAGAACCAAAATTCAAGTATTTCTTCAGAAAGGTTGCATGACATTTCTCCCACCAGACCCGGTTTTGTCCCCTGAATCTCCACGGCATGGCGGATGGGTCCAGAAACCCAGCACTGACTCCCAGTATAGTGTCAGCCACACACCCAGCCTCTTAACCCCAAGAGCGTGACTCACCGTAGCAGCGGTTTCCCGCTCCTCTCGGCCCCAGGTCACAGCCCTATCGGCCAGCTGGGGACGCGCCTGAGCCTTAGAGACCTAGCAGCTGGATTTGTGCCTTGTTGTTGCAATTCAGAATTTTCACCCATTCCCGAGCCGTGGTTTCCAGTTGTCAGAAAATGAGCCTCCTGCTTAAGAAGTTTAAAATAAATCTGCTGTTTTCAACCAACATAACTCGAGTGACCCCTGATGTACAAAGGACAGGAAGGTAAGCAGCTGCCCCACATTTCCATCAGGAGGAAGCCACAGACCAAAGAGATCACTTGTGTCGCAGAATCCTTATTGGTTGGAGGGTCGGTAAAAGACCGAACGCTGTCCCCTCCCCCCATCAGGTCACGTGGAGAGGAGCAGCACTGTGTACGCGATGACCCACGCCAAAGAGGACTTCACCTTCACGTCTCAAGATATGAAACAAGGCTGGCCTGTTGCCGTGGGACCTCGTTTCTGCGGAAAATTCAAAGCGATTGTGCTAATCCTCTGTGTGAAATGTGTACTTGAAAGCCTACAAGGACAGCGGAATTACAAAGTTGTGTTATTTGAGAGGATTTGAGGATTGTAAGTTAACGTCTGAAAAGCAAAAGCTCTCGCTCCTCTAACTTGATGGAAGACCGTCGGCAAGTTGACTGCTTCCCAAGCCACGTGATCCCTGAAAGCGTGCCTCACTTCGGCCTTTCCGGTAGGACAGGGAACCCGTCGCTTACCACCAGGGATGGGGACCCTGATTCAAATCGAGGGAAAGGCCAAGCACCTGAAAAGTCACTGACTGCCTCAGAACACATTTGAGTCACCCCAAATCCACGGGCCACTCTCTCCAGCTTCCTGGCCTAGAGTCGGCACACGCGAGCGAATCCACACAGGCCGAGGAAGGGTCTGGAGGAAGACGGCAAAGCTAGAAGGATTTCTGGTCTCTAGCAGGCGGGATTCAACTCCGCGCCTCTGAAAACGGCTCCCTGTTAACCGGTCTCATCAAGTGCACGCCCCCTCGGCGGCCCCGGCCCGGGCCGACTACCACCAACGTCGACTATTTGATTCCGAAACCCGCCGAGGGCTTCTTGTAAGTTGCACAGGTGAGTGCCAGGCAGCGAGCCCCACCCTGCCAGCGGACAAGGGCTGGGAAGGTTCGCACAAACTAGGGTAAGGGAGCCTAGGCAAAACCCACGGTGACAGCAGACGGGGACAGGGGTCACATCGCAGGGATTCAAGGAAAACCAACAAGATAGGGAGCACCAAGAGTTTACTCAGAAGCCAATGTTACACTTTAATAACAAGCAACCACACAGAAGCACTGTATTTTCCCTGTTACATTAGCAAATACATGGAAAAGCAACTTAAAAAATGGGTCTCCTTCACAACTACTCCTTCCCACGCCCACAAACATCCGTCAGAATTGCTTGCGGAGGTTTTAACAAGTATTTAAGTCTGGGCCTCACTCCTGGAGGAGACTGCGCCGGGCAGGGGCGGGATCCAAGCATTTTTTAAAAAGCTCTTTAGGGAGTCTGGAGGATTCCTTCTGCTTGAGTCTCTGATTTTTAGGTCGACTGGGACACTCTGGACTTTTTGGGCCACTGTTTGGGGGCGTGGGGGGCTTTTTTCACAGACTTACTAGGAGTAGTGAAGAACTTGGCCCCTGGCTTTTTGGTCACCTGTCTTGGGTCTTTTTTGCCCAGTGAAGAGTTTTGTTCTTTTCCCGCCTCTTCTTTGATTCTTGGCTTCTTGCCCGGGCTGCTACCTGGGGTCTTGGGCTCCGCAGCCTTCGGGGTCTCGAAACTGGGAAGGGCCTTTCTCTTCTTCCCACGAGGTGTGCTGGGATTGGGACTCTTTTTCGGAGACTTCTTTCCTGCGGCGTGTTTTTGCATCTAAGAAAAATAAGAGTTAAGTGCAGGGAAAAACGGCCCCTGACAATGGAACTCCGAGAGTGACTGTCTCCACCAGGTCTGAAAGGTTTTCCAGGCAGGACCCAGCACCCAAGCTTGCCCTTGCCCCGGTACATTTCCAAAGATTAATCATGTGGTGATCCGGCACTCACTGTCAGAAACTGAACCACCGCCCAAATGTCTGCCCCGGCCTGCTTTTGAAAACCACAGGCGATGTGTCCAAGAATTATTAACATGACCACCCCTCCTCTGAATCCGAGATACACAGAGGAATGTGTTCACTGCACATCACTCCAATACAGGGCAAAGGAAGCCCCTCCCGGGCTTCTGGGTCTACCTGGTATGTTTCATCTATTACCTCGGGATCTTTGCTACGACAGATTCTGCTGGAAATACACTAGGGAGAAACAATGCCCCCGTCCTTGCAATGCCTCTTACACGCATGGCTCAGCGGGGCCTGCCTGACATACGGGGGCACTGAAGCCATCGGCCACTAGCACCAAGAGAAATACCTCTCCGTTTTCTTTCGCTGGAGTCCTCTCTATTGGGACCAGTTGAGGGAGCTCCTCTTCGGATTCGTCCTGCACTTTATTCTGGGCTTTTACTCGCCTGCTCTCTTTCTTCCCACACGCTCGGGCCTCTTTCGGGGGTGCGGGGTCCTTCACCGGAGCACCGCCAGTTCCAGGGCCTGCCTCCTCTTTCTTCGGGGCCGACGAGGCCTTTCTGGCCCGCTTCGTAAGCCTTTTGCTTCTTTTCTTCTCCTTTTGTTTTTCACGATACTCTTTTTGTTTTTCTTTTTTCTTTAATTCCTACCAAAACACCAAACAAAAAACCCAGTAACAAAAAAGCCACACCAAACTCCAAGCCTAACTTTAGTAGGGAATACACTTGTTGGTCAATAAATGGCATAGACTTAGAACTTGCAATTCTCATTATTCATAAGCTTCTGAAAAGTGCCTTGATCTGTGGCAACTCTAAGCAAACAAACCACAACACCAGCACTGGAACCTCAATGGCACTTGGCTCTGACTCACAGAACTACATATGGGGACTGGAAGCAATGAGGTGTGCAGTCAGAGCTTCTGCAAGGTGATCTGATTTATAGGTGAGTTAAGAATTATCCTAGGGATGCCTGGGTGGCTCAGTCGGTTCAGTGTCCAACTCTTGAATTCGGCTCAGGTTGTGATCCCAGGGTTGTGGGATCAAGCCCTGCATTGGGCTCTGTGCTTTGTGTGGACTGTGCTTAAGGTTCGTTCTCCCTCTCCATCCCTCCCTCCCTCCCTCTCTCTCCCGCTCTCTCTCTCTTCCCCTCTCTCTGTCCCTCCTCGGCCTGTGAGCGCGCGCACACACACACACACATACACACACACACACTCTTTCTCTCTCTCAAATAAAAATTAAAAAAAAAAAAAAAAGCTAAAAAGGAAAAAAAAAAAAGAATTATCCTAAATTGTAGAGTATTCTGATGTGAATTACATCTCAAAACAGTTTTAAGAAAAAAAACTGATAATTTTTCCCTACTTCAGACTGGGGCAGCAGTTAGATTAAGAAGTTTATAGAACCAGGGGTCCACTGTCCTTACCACAGACCACTGTTAAATGACCCCCGTAATAGTGTGTAAATTCCATGTTAGCCAACAATTCCAACATTTTTGCAAACTCCTCAAATCAATGTGCTGACAGATGGCAAAAAAATTCACGTGTCCTGCTTCTGATAATGGCAGTCTTTTATTTTGGGTCATTCTCCCAATGAAAACAAGTAAAAGTGGGATAAAATACTTAAAAAAATTTTTTTTTTCTTAAAGGCATCAATGAACCAACTACCTGTGAGACATCTAAAATAAGGACCCCATGGGTAAGTGAGTCCAGAAGCAAATTTTGCTGTGAGTACTGGCTAATCAATAATTTTTGTTTTAACAGGGGGTGGGGTGGGTGGAAAGAAATCAAACTCCAGTGTCCACACCAGGCAGGGGTCCTAGGAGAACCGCCCCCCCCCCCCCCCCGCCAGTAAGCTGGGACCCCACTGAGTCATGCTCTCAGGGCGAAGATGAACACAAGTGGAGGAGTGCAGATTCTCGGCATGGTTTGCTCCGAATCACTCAGGGAATCTCAAGCCTTTGATCTGCCTTCAGGGAGTCCCAGGCCAAGGCCCAGAGATTTAAATGGAAATCTTCTAGAGAAAGATCTTCAACCTACACCTCAAATTAGTTCTACAAATAATTTTCCAATGCGACGACCGTGGCATGGTCAAAGATGACCGAGTCCACAAGGAACCAGAGGGCACAGAGAACAGGCTGGGATACCAGGATCTCCACTACTCGAATGACCAGACAGTGAAGCAACTGTGCTTAAAGTGTTCCAACAATTAAGGTGAACAGGAGGACTGACAGGTAACAGGAAATTAAAAGAAGTAAAGCCAGTGTGAAAAAGAACAAACATACAACTTCCAGAAGCGGGAGGTGGGGGGGGGGGGTGTAATTAAAAGACCAAAATTAAAAACCCACTGAACATGATTAACATGGCTAAAAAAAAAAAAAAAAGGTGGGGGGCGCCTGGGTGGCTTAGTCGGTTAAGCATCTGACTTTGGCTCAGGTCATGATCTCATGGTTTGTGAGTTGGAGCCCCGCGTCGGGCTCTGTGCTGACAGCTCAGAGCCTGGAACCTGCTTCAGATTCCGTGTCTCCCTCTCTCTCTGCCCTCCACCGCTCACTCGGTCTCTAACATAAATAAACATTAAAAAAAAAAAAAAAAAAAAAAGCGTCACCAAACTAGGAGACTGGTCCAAAACAGAGCAAAAATAGCAAAATAATTTTCTCTCGTTCTACCGATAGCACTAAAAGCCTACAGACCCAAACTGACGGGTATCTGTTAGCCTCACGCAATCGTCAGTGCTGCCCACAGGAAAGTTCTTAACACGCTCGATTTTGGTTTTCTTTCAGCTCCTCCTGCCGCTACACAGGCCCCTACCGAGCTGACTCACCCCGCTCAAGGGAAACCAAAAATGATCAACGAACACAAGATATTTACATCATACCTCAATATACTTCATTCACACCACCATGAAGTGATCTCGGAGGAAAGGGGGAACAAGGCACCTAAAAGCACGAGCCCTGGAAACCGCGGAAGGTCAGGCAGGAACGGAACCCGCTCTCCCTGGGCCACGATCACGCCTGCGAGGAAGCCCACCTGGTGTTTCAAGTTCGACTCACCTTCTTCTTCTGACTAGGAGTGCGCACTCCTTTGGCTTCGCCCTGACAGCTGACAAACGAGGAAAAGATGGGAAGCGAAGCGGACCTCTCGGTTTTCACATACAGGAGCTTCACGCTCTCCCACTTCTGCAACAGAGACAAGAACGACACTGTCGGTCCACGTCCCGTTTCTCCTGCGCGAACCACCGACTGCTGCACCTGTTAAGACCGCACCTCTGGCAGCTTCTGGGAAAGCCTCTTCGTGACCGCGATGATGTTATCGATGATGTGCTGGACCTCCATTCCCGTGTGACCAACGCGGATGGTACTGAAATGTAACACGGCGGCAGACAAGAAGGTTTTTAAGAGTAAGTTGTTTAAGCAATAATAGTGATTTGTTTCTCGGGGAGCCTGGGTGGCTCAGTCGGTTAAGCGTCTGACTTTTGGCTTGGGCTCAGGTCATGATCTCACAGTTCGTGAGTTCGAGCCCCGTGTCCGGCTCTGCACTGACAGTGCAGAGGCTGCTTGGGATTCTCTCTCCCCCTCTGTCTGACCCTTCCCGGCTTGTGTGCATGGGCGCTCGCTCACTCTCTCTCAAAAACTAAATACTTCTAAAAATAAAAATAAATATTTTTAAAAGGCGGGGGGGGGGCGCGCCTGGGTGGCTCAGTCAGTTAAGCCTCTGACTCTGGATTTCAGTTCATGAGCTCACGGTTCAGGAGTATGGGCTCAGTATTGGGCTCTGTGCTGTCAGTGCGAGGCCTGCTTGTGATTCTCTCTCTCTATATATTCTGTATACCCTCAGTCCTATATAGAGAACACTGATAGAGATCATTTACATCACTGTGGAAAGCTCTAAGGGGCAGCTGCTTCCAGAGCCTACATGCTTGGTAGGGATAGACTTTAGTTTTAATAGAAGGATCTGGTTTTCATTCACACGATCTCATAAGAAACAGCTTACAAAATTATTACCAAGTGAACAGGAGACTAAACAGGCACACGCAAACACCTCTTCCCTACCTGCAAGAACCACTTTTTGAGATGTTCAAGACAGTCCCGCCTATACAGGTGTTGATCTCCTTGGATAAATTCTTGGCCAGAAGGTTTACAGGAACGGGAACCCTGTAACGACAGGCAGGCGCTTGGAGCACAGTGCACGCACACGGATGACGTCCACGGGGCTCAGACGCGGCCACTGCGAAGCAACCTACTTCTTTCTGTGATAGAAGTGTCTCCCCAGGTGTGATGGCAGGAGCCGTCGGATTCTCGCATCAGTGAGGAAGAAGTCAAAGCTGCCCAGCAGGCGAAGCTTGGCTTCATAGGGTTTGTATTCCTTCTTTAAAGTTCGCAGAGGGATGATCTAGAAACATAAGGAAGAGGAAAAACCCCAAAAGTTAGGGACTTGAACAAGAAGAAGAAACACTCAAGCGGTAACTTGGGTCTGGATCTTAAATCGTCCTAGAGCCACACAGTTCAGTAAACCTGCGGCGAGAACCCGCGACGTACCGGGAGCTGGGCTCACCGATGGAGGCACAAATGGGCTGGGACCCACGTCAAAAAAGGACACCGGTGACTACAAGCCACGACAGTGACCTAACGGAGAAGTCTTCTGTGAAGTCTTCAAGATAATAAAGGTGCTGCTGTACCTGTGAGCTCTGGGGTCAAGAAACCTCAACAGCTCATCCATCACAGAGAAGATGAAGCCGTCCTACCAAAGCCAGTGAGAACCGAAAAGAAAAAATTAAATTAAAACTTAAATTCCCAGGGGCACCTGGCCGGCTCAGTCAGTGAAGCGGGCAACTCCTGATCTCGGGGTTATAGGTTCAAGCCCCATGTTGGGTACAGAGATTGCTGAAGAACAAAATCCTTAAAAACGAAAAAAAACAAAAACTAAAATCCCTAGGAAAGAAATACTAGATTATAAGGTAGTGCAGGAATATATGATCTAGCACTTCAGTCAAAAGAGGGAATCAGATCTTTTCATTGCCCTGAAAATATTAACCACTCCTGACCTGAGAAATGGTTTTAATTCCATGTTTGTTCAAAAGCTTCTTGTAAAACCGTTCTGTCTTTTCAGGAGTTAAATTGGGTTCGTCCTTGGTAAGTAAACAAATATCTGTTAAATCTGATCGAATACCATGAGGCAAGGACCTGCAAAATACATGAGAAGGAAGTGAGGGATAAAGCATTATGACAGACAAAATATACGTTTCTACTCCTAGAATACACAATGAATTCAGTCACTTCAACAAACTTCATTCATGCTGTCTAAGCAAATACTCTACCAAGAACATTTAAAAATACATCTAGTTTTCAGCAGTCTGGACAGATTTAAGATTCAAGTAAATCATCACAAATACCCAGCATCCAAAATATCAATTAATATTTGAGATATAACCAGACTTAACATATAATCAAAGATACCCAAGACAGCGCACACGCAGTTATCATTATTTTATACGATGCTATAAATGCATGTGTTCTAAAATGTGAACAACCTGGTTTCATGATAGTTCTGCTTCAGAACTTCACCCTGCAGAAAACCCTGGATTCCATAAACCCTTAAGAGCTGAATAGAAGGGGCGCCTGGGTGGCTCAGTCGGTTGAGCAACTGACTTTTGATCTCAGCTCAGGTCCTGATCTCATGATTCGTGAGATTGAGCCCCTTGTCGACCTCAGCACGGGAGCCTGCTTGGGATTCTCTCTCCCTCTCTGCCCTTCCCCTGAAATAAACTTTAAAAAAAAAAAAAAAAAAAGGCTGAACAAACCAACAAGGACAGAAAACTTATGTTTTTTTTTTGACAGGAGACAAAAGGACCCCACAGAGGCAGGGGTGCCAGAGAGAACACAGGACATGTTATATACATATATATATATATATTTTAGTATAATTATGTCCCAAATATTACATGGGACCTACTTATACAAAAAAATTACTTCTATTTTTATTTGCTAAGTCTGGCAACTCTGCAGAGAAGGGATCTCTGACCTAAAAGTCCTAGACCAAGAAGAATGTGTGATCACCATAGATTTGTTTTCCAGAAGGAGCTCACTGCCAAGTCTGTAACCATCTCTGCATGTAGGAGCGAATCGGGGACCTCAGGAGTTTAGCTTGAAACTAACATGACATGGAAAGATAACAGAATGTATACAAATACAAAAGCTGTATTAATTTATTCTAAACCCAGGTTTCAGATTCAACAGAACTGTGCATCAATCCCCAGAAAACTGGTGACATTTTTAGAAAATTTAAGCATGTGTGAATTCTTTTTTTTTTTAAGGCACAATTACACATTTCAACTCATATTTTTATTTTGAATTTGCAAAATGTCCACTAGAAACAAAAGGGCGATGGTTACAGACACGCAGAATGACCAAGCGGGTAACAGAGGCAAAGGCAGAAAATCAGAACTTACAATCTGACCCTCAGTTCTTTACTTGGAATCTTCCATAACACCACCATTAAAAAGAAATTTTCATTCTCATTCAGAAGCAATCCATTCGCGTTTTTCCTGGACTTGGAATGTGCCAACAGAGCTTCCACTGCCTTTCTTATCTGCAACGTGGAGATACACGAACAAATTCATTGGCAATCTGATTTATGATTTAGCATTTGCGCCCTCCTAGCGTCTATTTTTCCTTTTTTTTTTTTTCTCCTCCTCAAATTCTATTTTAATGGGCAACCTCCATAACCATCTCTATCAGGATCCTGCAATTTGGGATCAGAGGAATGTCAGACTCATCAGAAACCACCTAAGGATCCACTCAGCACCCGTCTACAGAAAAGCGCCTCTTTCTTCCACGTTAAGGCGACTATCGCGCCAGGTGGGAACATGCTTCCCGGGAACTGGATGGCGAAGGCGGCAATGCCAGGAAAAGGGCAACACGCAACTACCGTATACTGGGGCCATTACTTTATGCCAGGGACCTGACCGAGACCAGCAGAGACACTTTCTTTAAACCCAAGGTTACGGAGGCTTGCAAAATTACCCGATCTGCCTAAGTCAAAGGGTAGGGGAACAGAGCCGGGTGGATCTCACGCCGGAACCCCAGGCTGTACCTGCATCCACCTGGAGGGCCAGGCCGCAGGGCTGGGGGCGGCGAGCGCATCCCCGAGAGCAGGAGGAGCGGGCCGGCTGAGCGCGACGCGACACGGCGACCCTCTTCCCAAAGCTCCGGGGACGTCGGCGAGGGCCAGGGGCCCGGCCTGGCCCCCCGCCTCCCAGCCCCCCTCCCCACGGGACCACTCACCTGCCCTTGGTCCAGCTGATCCAGGGAGGCAGGGGTCTCTGGAGCGGTGGCTGAGGCCGCGGTTGAGGAGGAGGGTGGGGTGGAAGCCGAACCCTCCATTTCGTTCCCACCTCGTGCAGACGCTCGCGCGGTACCGGCAGGGCTCCCTGTGCGCACGCGCGAGCCCAGGCCCGCAGCCGGAAGTTGGGGGGCGGGACCGGGCCCTGATGTCACGTCCGGGAGCGCGGGGTCAGGCCCGGGGATGTCGCACCCGCGAGGTTTGGCGGCTGCGCCGGCTGTCCGAGTCTCCGTCGTCAAGCGCGGGAGCGGCCTCGGTGACACCTGGCTCTCATTCCGTACCGAGCGACTCGAGCGAGCGCCTGGAACTGGGGGAGGAGGCCTGGCCCGCCGCCCACCTGCCCCGCCGCCGCCGCCCCTTGGGAGGCCGGCGCGGTGGGGGCGCGAGTCGTGAGCCAGCGCCGGTCTCTCCTGGGCCTCGGCTCCCAGAAAGGCGGGAGGTCAGCGCAGGTACGCGGAAGCGTGCAGGCTGGACCACCCGCGGCCGCAGAAGGTAGAGTCCCCCGCCTCTCCGCAGCCCCAGTGGTGGCCGCTGATCCCTGTTCTCCTGGAGCCTTGCGGGGATGTTCCTAGGCACGTCTAGAAACGACTGTTTCTTTTTCTTCTTCATGGATGATGGGTTTAAACTTAATCCTTTTTTTTTTTTTTAAACAAATCGTAGCCTCGTAGACCCATTCTTTGTTCTGCACGTTGCCTTTCCCTCCGAATGCTTATTTCTTGGAGGTTGTCTGTGCCGCTACCTCATGCCCTGCCTCATTTTTAAAAACTGCCCATGTGAATAAACAGTTTATTTAGGAGGTTTTGGTGAACGTGCGGGATGGTTTTAGTCTTTTTGCAACCAGCTTTGGGCATTTTTGAGAGATGAAAGAATGGGAGTAGGGGGCTTTCCATGTCTGTTGCTTCCCAAAAAACCCGCCTTCCATATTGCAAAGGTGGAAGAAGGCATGTTCTGCTGCTGGTCCCTGATAGTGACTTTGTCCGTCATCAGCCTGTAGAGGAAATGTTCTTAAATCATGGATACCCACTCGTATTTGTCTATTCTAGAATGTTGTGTAAGATGGAATTCGTTTTAGCATAGTATTAGGAGTTGTTACGTTAGGCCTCGTGTATCAGCGTTTTCTGGTATTCTGAGAGCAGCATTAGGGATGTCACATGTGTCGTTTGAATTCAAGTTTGCGAGCCAGATTTCTAGACCAAAGGAAAGGCATGGATTCAGGTACAGGAGCAGAGTGATGTTTGCAGGTGGTATTAAGAGGCTGGAGAAGGGCCGTGCAGAGGGGAGGGATGGGAGATGGGGCTAGAATGGTAGGTTAGGGAACTAATGCATTTCCAAGGCTGAGGGCTTGTCTGTACCTTGGAGAAAACTATACATACAAGATTGTTCAATTGCCGGATTGTGATTTAAAAAATGATTCACGGGGGCACCTGGGTGGCTCAGTCCGTTAAGCATCCGACTTTGGCCCAGGTCATGATCTCATGGTTGGTGAGTTCTAGCCCGAAGTCGGGTTCTGTACTGACAGCTCAGAGCCTAGAGCCTGCTTCAGATTTTGTGCCTCCCTGTTTCTCTGCCCCTCCTCCACTTGTGCTCGGTCTACAATAAATAAACATTTTAAAAGATTGACAGAGAGATCAGAAGGGAGCTCATGTTATTTCACCACCTTTTAGGAATACTAAATGGTCTGTCTGTGTTTCATAATAGCTTTAATAAAATCAGATAAACAGAAAAGATGAAACTTCTCTGTCTGGTTTACTTATTTGCATTTCTAATGATAATTCAGAGAAGGCTGTATTTGCAACCAACATGACAGAATCTTAATTGGGAAACAAAATTAAATCTCCTTTCAAGGAAGGATAAAAAATTCTAGGATATTCATAATATAAAATGTTGGTCGGCAATAGGGAATAAACTGCTGATACACACAACATGATTCATCTCTAAAACATGATGTTGCTTCTAAGAAGACAGTTGAGGGCCTCGTGATTTCCATTTATGTGGAGTTCAAAACCAGGCAAAACTAACACGGCAGAACAGTGATCCCCCTTGGCAGGAGGAACGAACTGGAAGGGGGCTGAAAGGAACTTCAATGATGGAAATGTTCTCTGTGTTGATGTGGGTGTCTACATAATTGTATAGACTGGACAAACTCATTGTAAAGTTATATATATTCCACTGTATACACATTTTACCTTAATAAAAAATTCCTCTTGTACATAAGTTCTGTCTGCTGGACCTTCTTTACAAATAGTAATTAACTCCTAAGAGTCTAATTCTTTCAAAAATTTCTTTTTCCGAAAATTTAGTGTATTTCCCGGGGAAATAACAAAGCTTGGTAATGGACAGATTGCTTTTATTCTAAGTAATTTGTGAAATCTACAAGCCACCACAAAATACTTGAATACTTCGGGGCACCTAGGTGGCTCAGTCGGTTAAGCATCTGACTTCAGCTCAGGTCATGATCTTGCAGTTTGTGGGTTTGAGCCCCATGTCGCGCTCTGTGCTGACAGCCTACAGCCTGGAGCCTGCTTCAGATTCTGTGTCTCCCTCTCTCCCCTCCCCTGCTCATACAGTCTCTCTCTGCCTCAAAAATAAATGTAAAGAAAGACTTGACTACTTCAATTAAAAGGGGTTAAATCACCATAGTAAATCTCAATCTAAATATAATCACACAATAAAGAATGCAAAATAGGTTAAATATGTAATTTTTCCCATTCCCTCTCTAGCTAAACTTTTACCAGTAGACTTAGATAATCAGTAGCCTCACTCTTAAACCAGAGAAAGAAACTTTTTTCGTAAAAATGCTTTAAAATTAAAACTCAAATCATTAACTTTGAACTACTTTTACTGCTTCTTTATTTGGGCACTGAAGTGAAACGTTTAAGAGATCAAAGGTAAGATGGGTTAAGAAAATGTGCAACGAACATTAAATGGAACCCAGTGCACAGTGAGAGGGGGAAAAGTTCTTGCCTCATTTTTTTTTTTATCTTAGAGCAAGAGAGGGGGAAGGGGGCAGAAGAGGGGAGACAGAATCCCCAGCAGTATACATGCTCAGCACAGAGCCCAACATGGAGCTTGATCCCACGACCCTGGGATCAGGACCTGAGCTGAAATCGAGTCAGATGCTCAACTGACTGAGCGACCCAGGCACCCTTAACAGAAGGATCAGATCATAAAAAATAGTACTTGATGGGGTGCTTGGCTGGCTCAGTCGGGAGAGCATGCCACTCTTAATCTCTGGTTCATGAGACCAACCCCCAGTTGGGTGTGGAGCCTACTTTAAAAAAATATATACGGTCTTAATAAAAAATTAGTAATTGAGTAACAGCACACTTGTCAGTTCCGAGGTTTTTGTTTCCTTGTTTTAACTATTTCTAGCAGAAAACAGGAAAATATTTCATGCAAGGAATTTGGGCACAAAGAGCCTTCAGAAAGAATTTAAAGGAAATACATATTCATGGTAACACAAATTTCACTTTCTAGACTGGATTTACAGGATGAATGTAAGGAAACAAAAACACGTACCACTGCAGTACAGGACTTTCCAAATTCGTCATGTATGGTCACAATGGCCATAAATGGTCAGAGACTTAAAATAGAGCAGCTTGTCACTATAGAGGTTAAAGAGAAAGTATCTTCCAGAACCTGGTTTTTCCCACGGTCAAAGAAACTGCCGTTTTGTGGGGTTTTTTCGGGTCTTTAAATTCGGAAAACTTTAAACGTCTTTTATTATAACCTGGCCATCATTTATCCTAGATCTCTCTACTTCTTCACTACAAAGCTACCGAGTCCAAGGTATTGGTGCTCTATCTCTGCTTTAAGACGCATCGATAGAACGGGTGTCTCTGAAACCACTTCCATGGGCCAGGAGATCTAGAATTCTCTCCGGTCAGTCTTTACATGCCGCAGTCCAGTGCCCATGAGTGGTTGGATGCCCAGACACGTTTAGGCCACAGGGTTTGCCGTGCGGGGATGGTGATCCTGTCCCTGAAGAGTAGAAACGTGTTGACCCCTGTGGTTACTCACAAGCCACTTAGTTAGAACTTTCCTAATATGAACCCCTGCTTTAAGAGCAAGCTTTAATAGCAAGCCTTTAAGACTCATTCATGCCAAACACCTGTACTGCAGACCGATTCCCAAAACCTGTCACCTAAGATTGTTTAAGCAAGAACTCATTCGGTCTCACAGAGACAAAGGAATATGCAGGAACATACTGTTGCCATTCCCCGAACCACTGTGTTTACTGCCTCTCTACCATTAATTTCTTCTCTCCGGGCCCTTCCTTTCTGGATTGTTACTAAACATCCTGAACATAGAGGTTCGTACTTGTGACGGAATCCCTGATGGCTCCCCAACTCTGTTCATTTAAAAACCATGTACTGTGATATTTATGATTAGGCACCTCGGACTTCCTACATGGCTGTTAAGACTCAGTCACGTGGGCCATACAGAGGCCTTTGCTTACCATGTGCAAGCAGACCACACATGTGCAAGTTCCTCCGTCAAAGAGCTGAGGGGACCTGTCCACATCTGCTGCTAGATAGTTCCAGGCCCTGAGGCAGGAAGAAACGATGTGAAGAAGGGACAGAAACACACAGGGTATGACAGGATAGGCAACTGTAAACACACAGACAAATCCTTCAAAAGGGAAGATGACAATCTTTATTGTTATTACAAAAGCAATTTTTTTTTTTTTAACTTCAGTCATTTGAATAATTGCAAGAGCGACTAGGGGCTTAATCCTCACACAGGCATCAAGTCAGGCACAGTAGGTAGCTACAAATCATAAGAAAAAGGTCTCTCTACCTTGGATTCCCACCGTTCCTACCTAGAGAGCATTCTGCCACGCTTTGGAATCAGGTTAAAAACCCCAGCAGACCTACTACTCCGTTCCCTTGAATTCTCTGGCTTTTTTTTTTTTTTAAATGAGAGCTAGGTATTGTCCTATGCTGTTTAGTAAAACCTAGTCGCTAAATCCTGGCCTGAGAGAGATCCCCATTTCCTTTAGAACAGAAGAAACTTGTCAACTCAGGGGGGTCCATTTCTGAGAGCCCAGGGGGGGTCCCTAAAACGCAGACCTTGGGCTCAGAGCGCAGGTGCACCTCAAGCATGTGGATGGTCCCCTGAGGAGCGCGGGAGCCCCGGGCAGCGGGAAGGAGGCAGCAGGGACTCGGGGGGACGTGCGGAGCCTCGGGAAGCACGAAACGTCCTTCCACCTTGGCTGGCCACAGACCTGAGGTTTCCAGTGGTAGGTTTTAAAGGGCACAGTGGCGTGTGTGGCAAGGTAGAAAAGACAGTTCCCATTCCGACGGCTGCTTGCAAAATTCCGCCTCATCGGACGTGGTGCCTATCCGCTTTTCCCTGACGCTGGAGAACGTACCAGGTTCTCCTGTCCACTCCCCAACCTCCAGGCGCTGAGAACATTCCTTAGTAATTGGCTCGGCTAGCATATTACTGTTTCAAGGAAGCATTGGATTAGAGGTATGTGAAATAGCGTATTGACTGAAGGGAAGTCTCAGTATGTTCTAGGATACCAAAAGTCAACAGTACCCTAGAGCCCAAACCATCACAGGTTGAACCAAACCTACCTGACCTGAATTCTGGCAGTAAATTGGTTCAAATGGAATCCACTGAACTGTCTTGAGGCAAATAAAAACAGTTCCGATTCCACTCACTAGGAAATCTAATCTAACCAACTGACGGCTAAATTGAAACCTACCAAGAAGTCGTCTGAGTTGTGCATGTGAAATTACATTTATTTATTTACCAAGCGGCTGCCACGGCGATCTCTGAAGAAACAAAGCGTGGACGTATTAGACGGCATCGTGCTAGGGTCACTGAGAAAGGAGCTGGAGGAAATAGAAGCCATGGCATTTGGAGACAGAATATCGTCCCCTAAAACCTGCTGACTGCCGTCTGCCTCACGCACGTCTGTGAGAGGATTACTAGCACAGTTTCTCTGAGAAGGTAGGCCAACCCTGTCCAGAACATCGGATCGTTCAACAGTCCGCTCTAGTGCAGCAAACTAGAATGTTCACAAAGGGTTTTAAAGGTTTCAAAGTCGCCGGATGGTCAGAGCGGTCCTAAGAACGATCTGCCCCTCGACTACCTGAAGTCCCTCCCCAAGGCAGCGAAGCCACCAGGGACGCAGTGGCGGGGCCGTGAGGAAGGCTGACAGCAAGGAGGGCAGCTGAAACGCTGCCCCGTGGGACCGTCCTCACAGACCGCGGAGCGGTGACAGCCGGGGACTAGTGTTCCCGAAGACGCCAGGGAGTCTAGCGGGGTTTTGTCAAGAGTTCATCACGGAAGCAGCGTTTGAGCGCAGGCTCGCCTTGTTCTTGGGTCGCAAAACCACATCTGATGGAAAGTATGACCCCAAATATCCCGCAGCACTTCCGTCACGGTCCAAGCGCATCAGCCCCTTCAAAGTCCGTTGCATCCCGGAAAAGCCGTTCTCGTGACCAGTGTGAATTACCACTCGTTATGGCGAACCGCCTGTATTTTCACAACTTACAAAGGTCTGATATCCGGGTATCACAGATTTCAAGACTTTCAGTTCCAAACGAAGAAATACGCACGGGCTTCATTATTCAAGAACACTTTACTCTCTGTCACCTCGTTTCATGGCGACAGCTGCTCGGTCCGACTCTTTGGGTTTGGTTTTACGTGGACTTTCGCTGGACAAGTCCTTTTTGGCAAATTAAAGACAAGAAACAGATGCTAGATTTACCCCTCTCCCGCAGTCAAGGGTGGAAAATGGCAGTTACTTAAGATGTTCATTTCAAGGATAGCTTTCTTGTCTTAAATTCATTAATTTAAAAAACTATGAATAATCAAGCATGAAAGTTGTATCCAGAACATGAATGCAAAGAGATGCAAAGAAAGTTGTGATTCTAACGTATCTACGCCAAAGCCAGAGAACAAACTGTTTCGGTCTGTATCACCCTCGTCTGCGGTCAGCTACCCTGCGTTTGCACCGTCAGCCACAGCAGCACACGTGCGCTTGCAGAGAACAGAACGGCAGCACAGGAATCCGAACTGCTTTGGAAGGGCCCGGCATCGCCCACGGCCAGCTCCCTTCACACGCTGCATTTCCCCAACCAGGTCACCGGCCAGGGTCACCAGGAGTTTAAAATCTATCAGCGCTCTTCGACGCGCGCGCACTTCCCGAAGAACTTCAAAGCCCACAGAACGTAAGGTGGTGGTTAAATTAAACAGCGAGGTTTCTTTTAAAGCATCTGATTATTTGCACAAATGTAAAACGAATCCGGTGAGATCTTTCTTTCGTCATTTGACTTATCTTCGTGATCTTTTCTTTTTGAGACGTAGGCCTTTCACAGCCGGCATCCGTTCGTCTTGCGGCAGAGTCTTGGCAACGTGTGCCTGATATTCTAGAAGTGTAAATGTTGTAATAGCAAACAGAACTGGTTTTCAAAAATGAGTTCAGTTTAAAAATGGAAATCTAGTTTTGGAAATAATTTCAACAACTCTTACGCGTTTAAAGATTCATTAAAATCTAGGCAACTGCTATTCTGTTCCTATTACCTTGGAAGTACAAAAAAGAGGCGTTAAGTACGGATTAGACCTCCCCTGTTTCCCCGAAAAATAAAAGCCCAGAGATTTGCAGACATAGTAAAATTTAGCTAAATTTCATGCACTTTAATAGCCACGAGTATGGTTCTAGGGAGCTTTAGGGCAAGAGCTTTGCTCCGTCCCTAAGGTACAGCCTCATTCATGAAATGCATGGTAATTCGAAAGTTAAGAGAACAGAATTAGATTAAGTTTTATATTTTGTGACTGGAAATGCAGTCTGACTAGGCTTTTCTTTTCTGAGGAAGATTACAGGGCACACTACATTAAATACACAATTACAAAGTATCTTATTTCGAGATAAACCACAGTCTAAAAGAGGTCAGGTCTTCGACAAACGGCAACACTGAAAATCAAGGGCGTTGGTTGGGGGGTGGGGGGCTTCCCAGGAAACGCAGAGAGCGGCTCTTCCATTTCCCACTTACTCTCGTTAAAAATTTCAAAGTCACGACAGCTGCAGTCGAAAGTCAGCCTTCCATCTAAAAACCCCCACAATGCTCCAGTGTGGCTCTTCCAAATTTCAGGTTAGCAAATTTCAGCTTTCTATTTAAGAAAACAGTTTCAAATAATAGAAAAACGTCGATACTGTGCTTGATTCCACTGATCACTGCTAACTTCCGTCCGTGCAGATTCGGGTGGCTCTAAATAGGTGTTCATTTAGTTGCTGGACGAGATGCAGCTTTCGCCAGCAAGGACCATCCAGCCTTTAAAATCACCGACACAGATAGTAAACGGTGTCGTTCGTAGAAGTGGCACTTGCGACTGATACGGGTTTTCATACTAGATGCATGCAGCTCTTATAAATACTAAAGGAGGCATTTTTTGCCAGGTCTCAACATGCTGTCTTTATTGCAAATTCCGCTAATTTAACGAGTGAATGGAATTTTCCGTAGGGGTACAATTTCATTATGCTTTACTTATAAAAACGACAGTATGCTGTTCTTTAACTTTAAGACAACTTACTGTGTTTAAGAAGTCGTGTTAAAATACAAACTGGCAGAACGTAAGGGACAGACCTACGAAAGCAGCGTCACCGTCGCATAAAGGCGTTTAACTGTATGTATGCATTAGCCATCAAAAGGAGGGGTCCAACGAGTTCTTTCCTTTAATACAAACACGAACATCGTTTGTAAATGCCTCATTTAAAGTAGTGGATAGGGGAAGGAGTTTAGAAAAGTCCAAGCAATAAAATGTACTCAGTTACTTGGTAAGTTAAAAAGCTAATGCAACAGTGTTACATCCAGATAAAAAATATTATTCAAAAGCAATTCAAATACCGAAAAGGATTTCAAATTGAATATTTTATTAACATGGTAGTTGTCTCTGTAACATGTGCACACACACTCGCACACTCAGAATGATCTGCCTGGGGGAAAAAGACTAAGTAGGTCTAAGGGGAAGATGAAAAATAAAAAAATTCCGGTAAGTTTTCATTATTGTAGGCAATTATGTCCACATCACTTACAAAGCTATTGCCAAATCTGTCCAAGGAAGCAGAGTTTGGGAGGGGAGGGGAAAAAAAACCTGGGGGAAAATTCAACAGTGGCATAGCAGAGCTCTCAATATGAGAAAGCTGACATTATGTGGACTTTTGCTGTGAATTTCGTCTTTGCAAAATATGGGGAGAAGTTTGTCAATGGGCAGAAAATGAGAGAAGGCGGTGTGAAGTAGGCTTTTGCAGTCAATTTTCCTCACAGTACTGTGCAGGGTCATCAAGAAAATGCTTAGTCTTTCTCTGGAACCAGTTTCAGAACTTTTCCAATTGCAATGGTTTTACCTAGAAATGAAATTTAAAGAAACACAAACAAAAACCCTTTTCAGTAGTTAACAGCAAAGCTATGTGAGGTATTAAAGCTGATTACTGTAAAACATAAAACTATTTTTCATAGTGCAAATTTCTGACTGGCTTTACCACCAAAGGTGTGATTTCTCATCAGGTCGTCTCAGTAAGTGGATCTTTGGAGGGTGGGGGGGAGCCGAAAAGAAACTACATTTCCTGTTATCACAAACCCGTGTGTGGACAAGTACACTGTGGAGCGCCTGTACCACGGCATAGTATTTGGCAATAAAAAGGAATGAATTACATACGTGTCCTAACGGAGCCGAACCTCAAAAACGTGCCAAGCAAAATAAACTAGATACTGAAGACCACAAAGTGTATGGTTCTGTTTATATGGCATGTCCAAAAAAGGCAGAGAGGGGAAGATTTGTGGTTGGCCGGGAAGAGGAATACCAAGCGACCGTAAACAGGTGTAAGGGCTGTTTTTGTTTTTTTTAAGATGTTGTGAATATTCCAAAATCAGAATGTGGTCATGACTGTACACCCTGTAAACCCACAAAAATTCATGAAATTGTACACTGAAAACAAGTTAATTTCAACGTATATAAATTCTCTCAATAAAGCTGTTAAGAGGGGTTCTCAGTCCTATTTTAAGAGGTTCGAATCCCATCAGGTCACGTGAAGAACCTAAAAGCCAAGCACCTCCTTAGGAAAACAAGTAACTCTGGGGTTAAACACTTTTGCTAGGTTACTTTCTTCTGGCCGACTGATTTTTATCAGGTTCTAACCGGCAACTAAGGTTCTCATTTTGTTATGTGAACAGGACAAACCCAGTGACCAGCTTCACTAGTACCAGATACAGACTTTAAAATAAAATGGAGCCAGTCTCCGTACAGATTTCTCTGAAGGAACGTCTGAAGGAAGGTTCAGGAACTGGACACACTGTGTTCCCCGTGCTCTGCACAGCTGCTGACACGCAGGAGACACATCGTTTTCTGTCGAACAGAACCGGGACTAACTGAGCTGCCGATTCTGTATCTCAGCTGAACCACAGTGTTTTATGTAAGGTTTTCCACCGTCTTAAACTTAGTTACCTAAGTCAGAAATACTAATAAGCCACAGGGAGCCATTTACTAAGAGCCGCTGTGTTTTCATGCTACCAAAGACTTCCACGGCCACAAGACAGGAAAAGCACAGTTGTTCAGATTCACTGAGAAGTAGGCAGAAGGACACCAACACTCACATAAAAACGCTACTAAACCTCTGTAAAAATTAGGTGCTAAAAAACCATCAGCTTCTGTATCCCTTTTATCCAACCCCCCCATATCCATGTAGTGAATGTTTTATCAGACTTGATTTTCAAATGTCTTCTGACCACAGAAATGACAAGGTTTTACTGCAGAGGCTCGTATGGCAAAAAAAAAATGTGCCTTCCAGGGTTAAGCCCTCCAGGATGGGCTTTAATCACTCACGGTACAAAGGATTTCCTCAGAGAACGTCTTGTTTAGTAAATAAACTAACTCTCAAAGCCCACTCCTTGCAAGAGATCAAAATTAAGATTCTTACAACTACAGCATATACTGCTAAAATGCACGGCCGATTCGGTCTGCTGTTCAATTCCCTCCGCTCATAAAACGTTACAGGAATCTGTCACAAAACACGCACCCAAGTTTTCTACAAACTCGTGATGCGTGCGGTACTCTTACCCTCATCCCTTAAGGTAAAGCGCCCCATCTGAGGGAAGTCTTTGAAGGTCTCAAGGCAGATGGTTCCCGCCGTCCTTAAGCGAGCGATGCATACTTGATCTTGTTTCACGAAACGGGGTCGGGTCTTACTTTTCTCTCCTGATTTTTTGTCTACCAAGCAAATTAAGGCCTGTCCAAGAAAAAGGAGGAGGTCACAACGGTGCCGAGTGAAAGAACCTTTAAGACAAGGAGTGCAGATACGAGTGCCTCACTGGTGCCGATCCAAAATGATCGAGATGAGACGGTCTCCGAACCCATACACCAACAAAGCCCCCGGTGCTCTTAATGACCTAAGAATCGCGACTCACTGTTATTTCGACTTCCTCAATGCAGGTGTGAATGTGCAGCACCGCGTTATAGCCCGGGCAGATGATGGACTTGTGCTCTATGATCACTATCTGTCAAACAAAACAATGCACATCTTTATCCCTGGGGTGAAACAGACCTGACCGTCCCGCAGAGCCACTTCGTACCACCGGAACGTGGAACTCACCATCTCGGCAGGACGCCAACTGAACTTATTTTTGAGTTAGAAGTGCTGGGTCAAGCGGCCTGACATCCAAGCGTGACCGCGGAGATGCTTCCCCTGCCCATCTTCTAGGCCACAGCCCGACTTTAGAAACCCAGCAGGCAGACTGCCCTAAGAAGCCTGTCTCTCCAAGCCATCTCCTCCCCGAGGAGTGAAGGAACTCACTGGCACTACAGCTGGTTCTCATTTGTTTTGTTCCAGCTGTGAACTTTACAGTTTTATCCAATTCGCAATGACTAAGGCCCAGCAGAAGTAAACAGCCCCGTACCCAGCATCAAAACCTATCCTGCCTAGTCACAGGAGCTCGTGACAGAACTCGAAAATTCTGTGAGCTACGCCAGTCGTGCTCCATCATCCCTGTGGGGAGGTCACGTAGCTAAGAACACGGACACCCTGTGTCTTCGTGTCTGGAAGGGGACTTACTCTGAAGAAACAGACACAGCCTCATTTCCAAGGTGGCTGTGGTCTCCTCAAGAAAGACGCTCTGAGCAAAATGTTAAGTCGTAATACTTCTTACCAACAGGTGACCAAAACTAAAAAGGAACTTCCGAAGAATACCACCTCTTGAAGACCGGGTGTGAGTGACACATCGCGGTGGCCGTGATATGTATGTATGACCTCCCCTATCTCATTCCCCTGCTACACACGATGGAGGGTCACCAGTGATCAGGCAAAGAGCATTTACATTCTAATTGCACATGGAGGGTGAAGACCGCTAAGGCAATTACAATGACTAGTCTACCTGGGCATCAAATGTGCGTCCAGAATGACAAAGATTATTAGGGTCACAAAGGATGAATCCTGGGAGAATCTCTTCCTCTTCAATTCCTTTCAGTCGGATTTTGAGGTTTTCACCTGGGGCTACAGAATCAGTTTCTACGTCATCGGAAAGGATTCCAAGAACTTCCACGTTGTGCTTGAAAAAAAACCAAAACAAAAAAAAACACATGCAAATAGACCCCAAACTGGAGGTTTTCGGACACACGCGCTGCACGGCAGAATGTAACGTGATCCGAATGGTCCCTTCAAGCCATTTTCCTGCAAATCGTGGATGAGCCAGAACGTTTATTAACACTGAATCTAACATCTGGATTTGAATTTGATGAACGTCATTTTTATTACGATGATTACATTCTAGGATTTCAAAGGACACCGTTTCTACTACCTCTCAACCCCAAATATCTGAAGAGTGTACGTCTCCAAAGTTTTCTGAACAATTAAGCTTTGAAGGAACAGTCACTAGGGGCACCTGGGAGGCTCAGTCAGTTAAGCGTCTGACGTCGGCTCAGGTCACGATCTCACGATTCAGGAGTTCGAGGAGCCCCGAATCGGGCTGCGGTCTCAACGAAGAGCCTGTTTGGATCTTCTGTCTCGCTCTCTCTCTGCCCCTCCCCCGCTCTATCTCGACAATAAACATTAAAACTACATACATTAAAAAAAAGAATACCGACTAATGGGTACAGGATTTCCTTCTGGGATGGTGAAAACGTTCTGGAACTTGACAGCGGTGACAGCTGTGAATGTACCAAATGTCACGAATGGTAAAACTGCCATCTCTTACCAGTTATTTAAAAAAGAGCATACCGGTGGGAAAAAGTGGGAAAAGCAATACCCACCAGCGTTGCCTTACTTTACTCCGTCTCTGCCCCTGGAGAGAATTCGTCTTTTTAAAACACATACCCCAAAACAAAACAACCTGGTGACGGCAGGTAAGGGGCGGCGAATCCAGAATGCACTCTTCCCCTCCGCGGCGGGCTGAACTCCAGTCTCCCCTCCCCGACCCAAAACGCTCTCCTTTCCCAGAAGGCAGCTTAGACCTTTTTCACAGCTGTCGAAATTCCTTCCAAGAAGTGAGATGGAGCCAGATTTATTAGCTAAAGTCTTTACGGTAACAGGACAAAGGGGCAGAAACCAGCAGTCCGACCGCACACAAACTAACAAGTACTGTCTGCTACTTTCTGTCCAATAATCCAGCGGGACAATCCCTCTCCCAAACACGCTCTTCTACGGCTTAACGCAATGAGGCCAGTCCAATCTTTAAATTAATCCAGTTTCAAAAATTAAGACAGAGGCCAACAAATTCTCTTGGTTTATGAAAGGTAAGGGGCACCTGGGCGGCTCAGTCGGTTAAGTGCCCGACTTCAGTTATAGCCACGATCTCATGGTTCCTGAGTTCGGGCCCCACATTGGGCTTGCTGCTGTCTACCTGTCAGCACAAAGGTTGCTTGGGATCCTCTGTCCCCCTCTCCCTGCCCCTCCCCTGCTTGTGCGGACTCTCAAAAAGTAAGGAAAAAAAAAAAAGGCACTAAGGATTGTCTGCTCTAAATACCTCACCTAAGTGGAATCATACATCATTTATCCATTCACTTGGCACAAGGCCCCTGAGGCTCATCCATGCTGTAAGCCTATGTCAGAAAAGCTGAATGACAGTCCATTGTACGTACAGACGTTTCGTTTGTCTCCTCATCGGTCAATGGCCATGATCGGCTGCTTCTCCATTTCAGCTTTTGTAAGTGGTGCTGTGGATATCGGTTCTTGGTTCTTCGAGGTCTGCCTTCCTTTCTTTCGGGCACATGTCCTGAAGTGGAACTGCTGAATCGTGTAATTATTCTATTTTTAAAATGTGGAGCAAACATCGTTATGTTTTGGCATAGCCGCTGTGCACGCTTACATTCTCGCCAACAGCGTACGAGGGTTTTCCAATTTCTCCACACCCTCACCGACATCTGCTATTTGGGGTTTTGATGGTGGCCATCCTGACGGGTGCGAGGCGCCGTCTCGCTGTGGTTCCGATTTGCATTCCCCTGATGATCAGAGACGCTGAGATCTTTTTCAGGTGCCTGCTGACCAGCTGCACATCTTCGGAGACAGGTGTAAGACCCCTGCTCATTGTTTAGTCGATTATTTTCTTTTTTTTTTTTGAGGACTTGGGTTTTTTTTTTTTTGTTTTTTTTTTTTAATTTTGAGAGACAGCAGAGCGTGAGCAGGGGAGGGGACAGAAGGAGACGGAGAGAATCTTCCGCAGGCTCCAAGCTCAGTGAGGAACCCAACCTGGGGCTCGATCCCATGATCCTGGGATCAGGGCCTGAGCCAAAATCAAGAGTTGGACACTCAACCAACTGAGCCAACCAGGCAGGCACCCCGTAGTTCTTGATATATTCTGGATTTAACCCCGTCTCAGATTAATGATATACAATTACTTTCTCCCATTTCGGAGGTTACCTCCCCATTAATTTTTTAATGTAAGATAGGCATCTGTGTCTTTTAAAATACTGAACTCTGTTCCACGGAGACTCAGCAGGACTAAAGCGAACGGAGTTTTTAAGGCTTCCCTAACGGCCACAGCCCTGCTACAGCGACCTGCCCGGCAAGCAGCTCTAACGGGCCTACGAGGACGCCTCCCCTACGGCCAGGGCCTGGCACTAGGTCACTTGCTCACAGCAGACTGTACTTTTCTCTCTGTTGTGGTGGCCACTCCTGAAGTTTACCTTTTGCAGCCACTTTCCATTGTACAATTCAGGGGCAGCCACTTGGCATTTCACAATATTGTACAACCATCACCAGTTATCTAGTTCCAGAACATCTTCATCACCCCAAAAGGCAACCGTGCCTTTCATTAACCAGTCACTCCCCATTCTCTGTCCCCTCACCTCTTGGAACCACCAATCTGCCTTCCATCACCACGACCAAACTACTCCTGTGACTGCTCTACGGATTTACAATGAGCACTATTTTCATTCGCTGTCCCTGACATTCAACTGCGGCGATAAATACCTTGGTAAAAAGAGACCAGGAGAGGCTACTCCAGTCTCCAATGCATAAGGTATCAAGAAACCTCAAAGTACAATTTGTAAGGCGCCAATTATACCTAAACATTACAGTGGCAAGGGATACTTTTCCTAATTCACTGTGCCTAGAATAAGCATGGTGAAGAAATTCTCCCTTAAACCCAACAAAATCTCTATTTGGAGGTTCTGACGGCTCAGGCCTACTTTCCTACACAAACATCTTTGGAGCTGGGAGAGAAGGCCGCTCGGGGAGGCAGGTAACAGTTCCTTAGTTACATGTCTGTCATTATCAGCAACTGAGCAGTCAGACGTAACACAAAGGAAGAATTCATGGGGGTTCTGCGTGCTTGAATGAAACCCTCTCCAACAGTAAACAACTTACAGAACGACAGGAAGAAAGAATTCACACGAGACTCATTTATGATTAAGGCAAACCCTC
The DNA here is from genome assembly GCF_018350195.1 of Panthera tigris. Taxonomy (NCBI): domain Eukaryota; kingdom Metazoa; phylum Chordata; class Mammalia; order Carnivora; family Felidae; genus Panthera; species Panthera tigris. The sequence goes on along the minus strand of NC_056675.1, from coordinate 31,627,405 downwards.
TTCTCTAAAAACAGGTAAGGAACACAGATGGGATACGTTATTTTATAGTATCCAACGTAACTATGTACAAAAAGAAAAAAAAAAAAAAAGGCCAATGATACCATGGTTAAACCTGACTTTTCATCCCTGGCTTGCTCGATGACCCAATGTGTTAAGAGCAACAAGTCACTTAACCACTCCAGACCCCTACCCGCCTCTTGTGAAAGAACAGAGGCAGAGCTGTCTTGATAAACCTTTTAGCTCTAACATGGTGCTGGCCCCTCCCCATCTGTCACTGGGTCGCCGTAATACCACTTACTCTGTAGTAAACTGTGCACGTGACGTTAATAAAATGTAGTCATGGATTTTAAAAGTTTTCTTTTAACGGAAATCCCTAATTTTTTTTAAAAGTTCTAGCTCCTTGCTACTGTTTTCAAGACGAAATCCAAATAAGACCATTACTAATTCTTACCTTGTTTGGCATCATCACAAGCTGCTGGCCTTTACAAATAGATCCTGATTCCAGCTTTCCCAGGACCACGGTGCCCATATCCTGTTTAAATTTGAAATTAAAAACACGGAGTTGCAGACTTTTATTACTATTCTACAACAGTTCAACAACCCCAAGTGAAATCTTATGGGGCTTACTCATAAAAGAAAATCTATAGCTCAAGTGGCAGAATGCTTAGGACTAATCTTAAACACGGGACAGGTAACAAATACTCCATATTGTTTGTCATCGGCACATGTACAGTGGTAACACTAAGAAGGATGCCTGACATCTAAAAAAGCACGCTACTGGAAACAGCACAGAATTTTACACGTGAAGATCTGAATTATTTGTTTCAATTCACTCCGATTCTCTGAAAATCTGAGCCTGCTTCCTCATACAAAAAATTAGAAAAATACTCGTTCAAAAAATGTAGCATGGAGCTACTGACAGAATGAAGTATTTGAGGAGGGCAAAGCAGGACATCGATAAAACTTCAAAAGCGCGTTGCTGAGGCTGCGGTCCGACCAGCACTCACGTACTCTGCTCCCGGTATCTGGAAGGCTACTGGTCAGTATCCATCAACCGTAACGTGTAAATCCTCTGCCTCCAGCAGTTTTTCCTTGTATGACTTTCTTTCTAAAAAACGATTATTGGCTTAGTGGGGAACAGCTTAAATGAAGTAGGCTGGCTGATTAAATTGCGATCCATCTATATCACTAAACAACATATGGCCACTAAGGAAGACCTCCAGGGGCGCCTGGGTGGCTCAGTCAGTTAAGCCTCCGACTTGGGCTCAGGTCATGATCTCACAGTTCATGGGTTTGAGTCCCATGTTGGGCTCTACGCTCCCAGCTTGGAGCCTGGATCCCGCTTTGGATTTGGTGTCTGCCTCTCTCTCTCTGCCCTTCCCTCACTCCCTCTCAAAAAAAAGAAATAAACATTAAAAACAATAAAAAAGAGAGACATCTATGCTATGTTGTTAATTATCAGGACTGTTTCATAATGTAAAACACAAAACAATGATTTCACCTCCCATAAAACCCAATTTCTTGAACATTCAGGGTACCTTGTACTTATCCACAATTGGCAGCCTGATTGGTCCATCAACTGATCTATTGAAGTTTGGCAAATTATCCAAATACGGAATAAATGGCAAACCACTGAAAACATAATAATATCCATTAAAGAGCAGCAACATAAGTATTAAAATTTTAAGAAATTACAGGACTGTAACTTTATACAAAAAACAGTTCTAATAATACTTCCATTCTACCCACGTACTCGCTCATTCAACCAATTTATTATCCAGTTCATTTCCTTCATTCTTCAGAAAACGAAAAAAATAAATAGCTCTATAATATAGAATATATTATAATAAATATTATATACATATAATAAAAAAGCTTCCTCATAACCTTAAGATTTAGAAAATATTTTATAGCAAATGGCCTAGTTTGTAATAAATTGGCTACATTCTGCTCCTTAATTTTACGGACTTTTCCAGCTCTAAAATCAGGATTCTATAAAATCATTTCCTCTGTAATGCTACAGTGTATGAATTGGGAGGCTTCATACTGCCAAGACAGCAATGCTCCCCAAAGCGATCTACAGATTCAGCACACTCCCCATGAACATCCCAGCTGCCTTTTGGAACAAGGTGACAAGTTGATGTTAATGTTTGTGAAGATATTCAGGGGACCCAGAATAGCCAAAACCACCTTGGAAGAAAAAATAGTAATAGTAATACTAATAAAACTCAGAGACACTTCCCAATTTGAAAAACTCACAAAAACTCAGTAATCAAGACTTTAACAAAAAAAAGGAACCCAAAATGCAGCAGACATCTAACTGTAAGAGCTAAAACCACAACAGGTTTCGAAGAAAATAGTGTGGCTCAGTCTTCATGCCTGAGTTAGGCAACGTTTTCCCAAGTATGTCCCCACAAGCACAACCAACAAAAGAAAACACAGACCGGATTTCATCAAAATTAAAACCTTTTGTGCTTCAAAGGACACCATCAAGAAAGGTGTCCCCGAGGAGAAAACATCTGCACATCATTTATCTGATAAAGGACTTCTACTCGGTACATAAAGAACTCTCCCAACTCAATTAACAAAAAGACCACACGATTACCAAATGGGCAAAGGTCATGGTGTTTTTGAAGCCGAAGTCAGAGAAAGTATTTACTGAGATTACTTATAAAGACATAAATTTTTTCTCAACAGAAGAAAAGGTTACTTACGTGTACCAAGGGCAGAAATCTGACTGCTCTTTAAGATTTGCTCCAGTCAGTCCTGAGCAGGGCATAAAGTGGATGTCCTTTTTGGGATTGAAGCCAACTTTTTTCAAAAATGGCACTAGTTTCTCTTTGCATTCTTCGTATCTATGAATATTTATAAATAACTCCATTATAATAGGAAACAAGTGAACTCCAGTTTCATTATTAAACACATCAAGGTTAAAAAAATTTTTAATGTTTATTTATACTTTTGAGAGAGACAGAGACAGAGCATGAGAGGGGGAGAGGCAAGAGGAAGACAGAATCCAAAGCGGGTTCCAGGCTCTGAGCTGTCAGCACAGAGCCCGAGGCAGGGCTTGAACTCACGAACCGCGCGCGACATCGTGACCTGAGCCAAAGCCGGACATTTAACCCACCGAGCCACCCAGGCGCCCCCAACAGATGAAGGTTTCAGAAAAACCGCAGGGGCAAACAGCACTCGGTCGCAAAGCCACCCTCTGTCCCACTAAGATGCCTGTTCAGACCAGGAAGACGGCAAAGCTCACCTCTCGCTGCTCCAGTTCACTGTCGGGTCATCCATCTTATTAATGAGCACGATCAGGTGCTTCACACCTGCCGTCTTTGCCAACATCGCGTGTTCCCTCGTCTGTCCGCCCTTCTCAAATCCAGTCTCAAACTCTCCCTTCCTAGCAGAGATGACCTATTCCAAGAAATGCGAGAGTTTACTCTTACACATTCACGTCTACCCTCCGAGTAACGGGGTATCTTTCCTTTCAGTTTTATCAAAGCTTTTTGCAAGAAAATAAAAATAAGTGAGTTATACCATGCATGCTTTTGAACATCCCGATATCTAGATGGCTGAAGATTTTGGTACATGTTTGTACTGATCCCCTAATTTTCCAAAATCTAGCACGCCTTTATAATTGACAATTCACACCTGCATGTGACTTAGTGCCGGCACACGGACAAAGCGAACGACCCTGCAAAATGCCCAAAGGCCTTGAGAAAACAGATCATTTCTTACTCAGTTTTGTACCCACTGCACACGGGAAATATGCAAAACGGATCAGGCATGACACTGAGCAGACACTAAGTTCTGACACGGTCATAGATAGGAGTGACGGCAGAGAAAAGATGAAACGCTGTTTTCCTACGTGAATCCAATTACAAAGATTGCTTGAGAGCAGGTGAGACAAAAGTGACGTCTGTGACTGGAGGCTACGGCTCGCTGCAACCTGAGTTCTAGCTGTTCGAGGGTAAAATCAAAACACTTCACAACGAAGCAGGGCTGCTACCAAATACACAGGTGGACCGGAAAGGTCTTTCTTACCAGAACAGCCAAATCAGCTTGAGAAGCGCCACCAATCATGTTTGGGACAAAACTCTTGTGGCCAGGGGCGTCCAGGATCGTGAAATGCTTCTTTTCTGTTTCAAAATAGGCACGGCCCACTTCGACTGTTTTACCCTTGTCTCGTTCTTCCTGATTTGTGTCTAAGGCCCAAGACAAGTACCTGAAGTAATTTAGAAGAGTAATGTCACTAAGAACATATGAGTTTTTAAGATATTCTTCTACCGCTAAAGGTATAATGAGGACATCCAGCTTTATGTCCAGAATGCAACATTTAAATCGTGAACAGGACAGCAGCGCCTGGCTAGCTCAGTTAGTGGATTGTGCGACTCTTGATCTCGGGGTTGTGAACTGGAGCCCCACGTTGGGTATGGAGATTACTTAAAAATTTTAAAAATCAAAAAAAAAAAAAAAAAAAAAAATCACGGGGCGCCTGGGTGGCTCAGTCATTCGGCATCTGACTTTAGCTCAGGTCACGATCTCATTATTTATGAGCCTGAGACCCACACAGGGTGATGAGCCCTGCTTTTTTCTCTGTCTCCCCGTCTCTCCTTCCGCCCGTCCTGGGATTCTCTCTTTCTGTCTCTGCCTCTGGCTCACTTGTGCCCTCACTCTCTCTCAAAAAAAAAAAAAAAAAGAATAGGACTGGGTAGAAATGAAAATTGATAGAATAAAACTTTTATTATTGTGATTCAAACATTTATAGCTTTTACAAATATCCAGGCAATTACAGGTATCCCGATTTTTGAAAGTTCACGTTATGCCACTTTGCTTTTACAAACAACCTACCTTAGTACCTGTTCTTACAAACTGAAAGATACTCAAAGAGGATTTTTTTTTTTTTTTTTAACGAAAAAAAGTGAAAAGCAAAACTAGCGTTCAGCGTTTGTTCTGCAGCGAAGGGCGAGACACGGCACTGAGCGGCCAGGGCGACACCACGCGCTTCTGCCCCAGGAGCCTCTCAGCATCTCTGCGTCAAGCTGTCGCAGCTTTGAACTGTGTCTGCGCATCTGGGCTGTATCGCCATTTATTGTGTGTATCCGTTAGCACAGATGAGTCCTGAGGTATCAGAAAAGCCCGAGAGATTATCCTCTGAGTCTGGGAATGCTCAAAAAATGTTTTCCAGGTAAACTGATGACAATTGCTTCTTTGCTTCATGCCATTTTGGCTTACAAAAGATTTGAAAGGAATGTTCTACTTTTGGATATACAGGGGAAAACCCGTATATATATTCTATAAGCAAAGAGTATTTATGGAAACAAGCTGACTACACAGAAAGGCTACTTAGTACCAATGCCAATATCACTGTGAGTTTTTATAATCGCCTGGCACCAAGTATAATACAAGTGACGCTATGTAGGGATATTTTTCAAAAGTGAAAGCCGTGAACAACCATCTGGGAGCAATGGTTACCTGCTAAAAATTATTCTGGTATTTCTTTGCCATGTGAAAACAATTTATGTAAGTTCAAAGCATTCATAATAGTGCATATTAATTTAGATAACTCATCATCTGTATTTCATAGTAGATAATCCATTTTTAGTACAACATTGATAAAGATCTTTTCCCTCAATACAGAACAATTAAAAAACAAAACAAAAACCATGAATGTCCCAGGTAAACCTGAACTTTTAAAAGAAAGGTAAGATTAGAAGGAAAAAAAAAACTGACCCTTTCTCTCACCACTCAAAGGCAAGCACTGCCAATAATTCTGTCCACTCTTTTTTCTTTCCAGGGTTTAATTTACGTCGTTACTGATCACATCCTAAGTAAGATCATGTCACCTGCTTTCTCCCCAAATTCCACAGCAACTTGAGTTCTATTTCTGGTTATTACCAATTCTATAAATGCAGTTTTTTTAGTGGTTAGGTAACGACCCCGTCAAATGGATGGTTTAGAATTTATCCCACGAGTCTATTACTGACACTTGGATGTTCCCAGGCTCCCTGTGTAGGCTCCGAAGTCATCCGGAGCCAATACACTGTGCAGTATGAGGGCAAAGGACACCTCTCCTGTATTATGACACCATCTCAGACCTCATGCGCTTATATCACAGGAGACTAGAGAAGCAGTAGGCAGGGTTTCCTTCAAAGTAATTTATCGTGCCGTCAAGGTATACTATACCAGGTTTCTCTGTTTTTTTCTTTAGCTTCTCTTTCATATTTCTCAAGTGTCCTTTTGTCAACCATTCCAGTCAAATACCTGCAATCAAAGAAAACAAAAGTAAACATTCCATTGCTCATAAATTACTCAGAGAAGTTTAGGAAAACTCTAAAGGTCTTTAGGGGAATTTCAACCCCAGAAAACAGCTATTTTAAAATAAAGGAACCACTGATGGATGCTCAAGCCGTGGAACGTTTCAGAGGAAAAGATATTTACATAGTCTCAAATTATCTCCCCACACTTAAAGGGGAAAAATAATAACTTTACAGTGGAGAATCCAGGCAGACAACACATGAACCAAGTAATCCTGGCTAATATGACCAGGAGTAGAGAAAACACACTAAAGGGTGTCTGGATGGCTCAGTCGGTTAGGTGTCCAACTCTTGATTTCGGCTCAGGTCATAATCCCAGGGTGGTGGGATCGAGCCCCCTATCAGGCTCCACACTGAGCGTGAAGCCTGCTTGGGATTTTCTGTCTCTGCCCTTCCCCCGCCCCTCGCCCATGCTCTCTAAAATTAAAAAATTTAAAAAAAAAAAGAATAAAACAAAATAGTTGAAAAAAGAAAACCCATTGAATACTGACATGAGGCACCGACAGGATGCTGACAAGAGCACAACATCCCGTGTGAGATTCTTGCCCAAATGTACGGCCACAATCTAAATGTGAAAAAGTATCAGCTGAACCCATAATGAAGACCGTCCTAAACAGCACCCTTCAAATGATGAAGTCATGGGAGACCAGAACGAGGCAATGTCACAAGCTGGAGAAGACAAAGATGGGAAACTGGCGGACAGAACAACTGAACGCAACGTGGAATTCTAGAACCGAAAAACGCCACGTGTGGAGAAACCGGTAAAATTCAAGAGCCAGAGTTTAGTTAATAGGATTATTACAGCAATGCCAACTTCCGAGTTTAAGGACTGTACCATGGTTATTTAACAACGTTCACGTAGGGCAGGCTGAAAGAAAGTTATATGGGAACTCGGTACTATTCCTTTGTAAACTTCTAAGTCTAAACTTATTTCAGAATCAACATTTTTTCAAGGGCAAATAGAAATACTACATAAAAGAAAATAATTCTAACAGTGTTGCTCAGGCAATTCAGTCTTATTAATACATTTCAACATTCAATACTTAAAAATACTGTCAAAGTAAGATTATAATTTTAAAACAATTCCTTAGTAATACTGAACTGCTTCCCCGGACTCAATCCAAACCAAAGCCTTCCTCTGAGCTCTCATCTCTGTGTTCTCTGCAGTCGTCTACAGTGCACGCTCCTAACCAGTTGAGCACAGAATCCTAGTGAAATACCCGTGAAAATTACAGCCCATAAGCAAGAAATATACATTCTCCTAAGACACAAAATCAAACGGGCCCATCACTTCCATCCATTGATGGAAGGATCTCTATTTATTACCCTATTTTAAGGCGTGTTGTAGACTTTTTCAGAAGTTGGCCAAGATTACCAATAAGATTACTAAATAATGAAGATATGCCCTTGAGATCCTCTCATGGATGACACGGTTTAAAGAAAAGGGGTCTAATGTAGGAGGGATTAAAACTGTAAAACCTTTTTTTTTTTTTTTAACGTTTTATTTATTTTTGAGACAGAGAGAGACAGAGCATGAACGGGGGAGGGGCAGAGAGAGAGGGAGACACAGAATCAGAAGCAGGCTCCAGGCTCTGAGCCATCAGCCCAGAGCCCGACGCGGGGCTCGAACTCACGGACCGCAAGACCGTGACCTGAGCTGAAGTCGGACGCTTAACCGACTGAGCCACCCAGGCGCCCCTAAAACCTTTTTTAAAAAAGGGGGGCGCCTGGGTGGCTCAGTCGGTAAAGCGTCCGACTTCAGCTCAGGTCATGATCTCATAGTCTGTGGGTTAGAGCCCCTCATTGGGCTCTGTGCTGACACCTCAGAGCCTGGATCCTGCTTCGGATTCTGTGTCTCTCTCTGCCTCTCCTTCCTCGGCTCACACTCTGTCTCCTTCTCTCAAAAATGAATAAACATTAAAAAAGTTTTTAATATAATTAAAAACAACAACAATAATCTCTATCCCAAACCCTGAGTTCAAGAATCAAATTCTCTAAAAAAAAAAAAAGGAGTCACATGCTCCACCAACAGAGCCAGCCAGGTGCCCCCAAATTCTAAGACCTGTTACTTAAAACAATTTTTCAGGGGTGCCTGGGTGGCTCAATCAGTTAAGCGTCTGAACTCTTGGTCTCGACTCACGTCATGCGATCCAGGTTAGTGAGAGAGAGCCCCATGTCAGGCTCTGCACTGGCAGCACAGAACCTGCTTAGGATTCTCTCTCTCCTCTGTCTGCCCCTTCCCCACTTGTGTGCTCTCTCTCTCTCTCAAAATGAATAAACTTTAAAAATAAAATTTTCAATACTAGAATATATTGTAAAGGTCAACCATGATGTTTGCATACTTACACAGCTTCTACATATGACAAAAAGTTATCTTAGCATGTGAGCCAGACTACCTGTCTTTGATTAATCCACCCAGGATTTAAGAGCTGATGAATATGGAAAAATGAGATCCCCCTGCCCAAGTACCTGATTTAAGTGCTGGTTTTCATTATTCCCAGGAAAATGATATTCAAAGCAAACTAAGATTGCCTATAATCTAGGGTTCTATTTTAGTTTTTATTTTAAAAAATGTAAAAGACAGCATTCAGAAACACACTTAGTTAATGTTCTATGAGAGTGGGACAGTGATAAAAGAATTCTAGGGAATGCCTAAAATCCATCAGAAAATACTAACGATTGGGGCGCCTGAGTGGCCCAGTCAGTTAAACGGTCAACTTCGGCTCAGGTCATGATCTCACTGCTCATGGGTTCGGGCCCCGAGCTGGGCTCTGTGCTGACAGCTTGCAGCTTGGAGCCTGGAGCCTGCTTCAGACTGTCTGCGTCTGTCTGCCCCTCCCCCGCTCAAGCTAGGTCTGTATCTCTCTCAAATATAAATAAACATTAAAAAAAATTTAGAAAATACTAACTGATCACACTGCAGAAATTCCTCCTTAATTAACATCAGCTTTCCTTACAGGTAATGTCTTTGTACCTTTTTCAGGTGACCTGTTTGATTTCCTTTGTATGACTGTATGTTCACAATGCCCAAAATTTATTCAGTCAAATTAACTTTATTATTTAACAAAAAATACAGACTTACATTATCTGTCCTCCAATGGTTGACTTGCCGGCATCTGAAAGTAACAACATCATCAATAATATGCAAACCACGGGTGTACAAAAAAATAAAACAAAACCCACTATATACACTAACACAACTAAAGGTACCGCTTAGCACATAAAATTACATGATGTCGCTTGCAAATGAAGCTGCTAAGACCCCTCCCAGCTCAACAATGACGTACTCGTACTCGTGGTAGAGAAGAATGGAGAACTACTTTACTGATAAAGAAGATTCTTGAACAGACTGCTCTCTGACCTTCAGCTAAGAGCACAGCAGCAACAGAATATCAATTACCCAAGGGCATCCTCAGGGGAGAGCGAAAGCGCCTGAAGAGCTATGAACTACATTTAGGTCGTGTGCCTTTCCCTAATTTTAGCAAATACAGGCATTCCTTTATAAATTTCAGAGGCAGTCCTTGCTACTAAAATAGTGTGGTATAGCATTATATTCAGGAGGAAGCAGAGACAAAGGGAAGGAAAAAAGAACACATAATTCTGTGTTTTCTCACAATTTGGGGGATAAGTCAGATGGTCAGGGAATGTGAGAGTCCGTTAAACAGGGTTTTCTTTTGTGCTAACCAGCAACTTGACAAGCATCTAGAAGTCACAACAAATTAATTTCCTAGGTCAGACAAAATGAAACTATCTAGGTTGGATGAAGCCCATAAAATAAACAAATTAACTGAAGTCACCCCAAAAAGGAAGCACATTATCTAGGATATTAATTCATAAATGTCTTAAGATGCTTAGCCGCCGTCAGTGTGGATCACATACAAATATACTGAAGCTTATTTTCTTCCTGCTTCTGTGTCATCACAAAATTATTTCTCTGTCCCACCTTCAAAATCAAAGCGTTGGCAATTTTTTGCCAGCTTAAAAAAAACCTATCGAGTTAAAAATCAGAAAACTTTTAGATTAATTCAGTTCAGTTTCACTAAACATCTCCAAGTAGCTGTTTGATGTACCCCAATGACCGGTCATTTCTTTCACCGCTATGAGTGCAACTTACCTACGTGCCCAATGAATACTACGTTTACGTGTTCTTTTTTAGGAGCCCCTGGCGGTGCAACCACAGATTTAGGTTTTGGTATTTCCTCTTCCTCCTCCATCATTTCTTGGGCGCTCTCCTCTGGGGGTCTCCCATCTCCCAAGGAACCACCCCCTGGCTCTGCGTCACTTATTTCTTCTTTGTGCTCCCATGATTCTTCTGGGGACATTTCTGTCTCCCCATTCTCTACTGAAATAAGACACTTAACTTAGTACTCTGAAAAAGAATCACAATCTGTACTCTAAAACACAGATGCCTTCAAACAACTAACGTTATTTTGCATATTTAGTTCCATTTCCTAATGTCTAGTGAAACATAAGCAAGAAAATCTTTCACAACAGAAATGGATTATGGCTTTCAAGCCCGGCCCCACTCTGGTATCAGAGCTGACACAGAGACTATGGGCGATTGCCATCCTCACGAAGCTTCATTTCCATGAGGCCACGCAAGATGTAAACAGGAGATGTACCATTCCTAACAGCCCAGTTGTCCCAGGGTCAGGATGCCCTGACAGAGGGCAAGCAGCAAAGTTTAAAATCAGAACACAGGATTTACGAGATCTCTGCTTTTTCCTCTGCAAGTACTTTGGCATCAACTTCATCAATCACCTTGGGAACAGGACACCCTTAACAGCAAGCCAATGACAAAAAGGAAGGAAACCTTTCACCAAGGAAATGGAACAAGCCCAAGCCCTTAAACTGACTTTCGCACTCTTGCCCTCCGCTCGTCTCTATCTGCCGTCGCTCTGTTTATCGCGGCAGCGCTGACGTCCAGCTAGTGCTTTCTAAATCCCAACAGCCAAGACTCAATGTCAGGTTTAAATGTAGGCATTCCAATAACCATAACACTTACATTTGTACCTTCTATCTTGAGAGTGAAAGGGTTTCATATTACTGTATTAATACAGTCAGAAATTTTCTTACCAACAGGTTCTGAAAGTTCCATGCTAACAGCTGAATTTGAACCTAGACAAGAAAGTGAGATATAATACATTTACGAAACAATATCTAGGCTTTACACAGAGACAACTTAATGTTTTCTCCACTAGACATTTGAAGGGTCATAGCATAGAAAATTACCTTCACATAGCAACGACTGTTCCTCTTGAGAAGGTTCCGCAGGTGCTGTTTAATAGAAATAAGTTCTATTAAAAATTAAGTCCTATGCATCCATTTGTGCGTATCTTTTAAGACACAGTAAAAACAGGATTTCAATAACACAACAAAAACCTCGATACCGTAAACCAACAGGAACTAACTCAGGTGTTCAAATTAGAAGTCTGTTTAAAAAAATCCTCTTAAAAAATCTACTGAATACAGCCAATTTTAAAACATTTTCATCAACTGAAATGTATTCATAAAGGCATAGTTATTCTCTTTATTTGCTTCATAAAACTCTTCCTTCAAAGATACTGTAAAAGCAAGCCGCAACCCAGGGCTGATCAAATTAACCAGACTGCCTAACCGATTCCCAGTGCTTCTCTAGATTCTCTCTTGGTAGCTCCAGCCTGAGAAGGCTAGGATTAAGCTCCTTTTAAGATTCTATAATCACATACATTCTCATCAAGGTGCTTGAATAAATTCTATCTGATATCAATAAAATAAAGACAGTCACATAGAGTCCTCGAAATGCGAACGACCCCTTACAACATCTCAGAAAAGGTGATGACGACGCCAGTTTTGTCCTATAGCAGAATTCTGAGATCAAGCAACAATCCTGTTTCCACAGCTGTCACACTTCAAGTCTACTTATGACCCCACTGGAAGAGATGTAGGACAAATACATACAGACACCCAATCGCGTAAGTTATTTTTCATATCTAAATGATACTCCAACATGAAAGCGCCCTGGCTTCAAAAAAAATCTCCAAGACACAAAAGGTATCAGAGAATTTGAAGTCACCTGAATCCTACGCACGAATTAATGAAGAATAATGAATTCATAAACTGCAAAGCTCATATTTAAAATCACTGCCCAGAAACACCTGTAAGCCAAGAAAAAGTTTGGGGCCCAACCTTCAATAACGTGAAGTGTGGAAGAGGGTCATTTCCTGTTCCTGAAAGGGAAAGAGCAACCAGCTTTTTCCGAGGAGGGAAGTGACAGGCTGAGCGTCACCTGGGAAGGTAAGGGTAGCACAGCGTTCATCGGGGAGGGAAAGAACACCACTGGCAGAAAGACCAACATCTTCACTGCAGGAAGGCAGGTCATGGGAACAAGTGAGCAGTACAACTAGAGAGGAGGGGTTAATCGCAAAGATAACAGAGGCATCATCGGACGGGGGGAGGGGAGGAGCAAAAGGTCTGAGTGACCCCGGCCTACGTGATTAGCAGCATATTAACAGAAGAGAAGAAAAAAATCATTTGAACGAGGTTTGGAAGGGGATAGGAATCATACTTCAGACAGAACAGAGGTTAACCTTTCCTCGTTTTCCATTTCAAAGGAAAGTTCATGGGCAGAGTAAAGAGAAACTGCTCCATTTTCAGAGAAAGCCAGCCAGGGCCAAGGGCATCAAGTCCACGTGCCTCCCGAGGGCCGGAGGGGGCGGCACTGGGTAGCGGTGAGGGGCCAGCACCGAGCTGACCCCTGCTCTTGGTGCTGGCTTGTCGCCTGACGTTGTGCGATGCAGTTATTTCGCTGCAATTACAGACAGGACGTACCACCCACCCGACAGGACTGCCGACAGGATTAAAGGAGGGAATACACTTGCCCGTCTGTGAAGTAACTCCTGGCACCACGCGGATACTCAACACGTGAGTCTCGACCCCCTAACACGCACTGGGAATAAACTCAACCCTATCAACCAGCACAACGGACTACGAAATGTGGGCCAGACCGGACAGAAAGGCTCACAAATCTACACGGTGCTGGAGGTGGGGGCCCAGTACCTCCCAATGATTTCTAACAAGCCCTGAGGCGCTGACTCACTTGATCCCCCCACAAGCGCCGTGCAAGGGACGGCTGCCACGGCTCCCATCTGACGCTCAGACAAATCCGACCCACTAGGCTTTTCCAAGGTAGACAAGCAGCAACTCGCCCTTCGTCAAACAGCGTCTGCTGAGAAATCACTCAGCACAAGTACACGGAGTCGGCGAGGAGGTAGTGTTTGTTGTAAGGCAGGAAAAAGACGACTGGTACGGTGGGCTCCCCCAACGCGCAGTAAGACACCCCGAAGTGCAGCCGACCTTTACAAAACCAAACAGTACGTACCCCTGACCACCCCGTTCCAGAACCGGCTCGCGGGCTAACAAATACACAATACTGCAGAAGACCGCAAGGCACGTCTCGGGATAGTGACACCAGTCACGAGACCACCTCCGTGGCTGCAGAATGCGGCATACTGAACATCTGTTCACGGTTTTATTTTTCAAAACACCTTCCATGTATAATACGTTTGCCTTAAGTCTGTACGGCTGGTACAGAGAGAGTCAAGTACCAAACATAATCAAGTGCTTAATATATACACAATGAAGGGGCACCTGAGTGACTCAGTCGGTTAAGCGTCCGACTTCGGCTCAGGTCATGATCTCGCAGCTTGTGGGTTCGAGCCCCGCACTGGACTCTGTGCTGATGGCTCAGAGCCTGGAGCCTGCTTCGGATTCTGTGTCCCTCTCTCGCTCTGCCCCTCCCCCATTTGTGCTCTACCCCCCCCTCTCTCTCTCTAAGAATAAAACTTTAAAAAAAATTATAATATCACACAATGATATTAAAGAGCCCCCCCCCCCAAATAAGTTGACCATACTTTCCCAAGGTGGAAAAAAGCTTTCCACACATTCAGACATGAATCACATTATAAATCTAATGGCAATGCTAGTGACATTCCTGAACTGTTATTTTTGGAAAAATGAACCAGAAAAATCAGATATAGCCAAGATGTTCTTTTAACTTTAAACTTCTCGGGGTGCCTGGGTGGCTCAGTCAGTTGGGTGTCCAACTTCGGCTCAGGTCATGATCCTGCTGTCAGTACGGAGCCTGCTTCGGATCCTCTGTTTCCCTCTCTGTCCCTCCCCCAACTCGTTCTCTCTCCCTCTCTCCTCCCCCCCTCAAAAATAAATAAACATTTGAAAAAATAGGTTATCTTCTCAATATAGTTGTACCCAGTCTTCTCATGCGCACACACGTACAGACAACCTTTTCCAGCTCCTTCTACTCAGGTCATATTCATGATGCATATCACATCCTGATGTTACTGGCTACTGAGGAGTCTGGGCCCAGAGTCCTTCATTTGTTCGTGGTTAGCAAACAGATGGTGTGATTTCTCAAGTCCTGCACAGGTCATACCCGATAGCAAAAGAACAGTAAACCTCCCAAGGAGTGAGGAATAAAATCACGGTTTCAGATTTTCCAAAGGTGTTTCCATGTTCAGAAATACACCCTGGTCAAGTATTGGAAAACAGAACAATTCTCATCAAGGGGGAGAGTTATCAGAGTGTATCAGTGAGTAAAACTGCAGTACCCCAAATTAAAAGGAAAACTAATACTATAATTTACGATAAAGGAAGATTAATGAACTGGCTGTGATACTAGGTACATTATCACAAATTTTAAAACAGGAAGTGAAAGAATTCACCAGAACACTGTCAAGCGAGAGCACTGCCTGTGGTTTAACAAACATGAAAATCTGAATCTTCAAATTAGGAGAGAGAATTTGACCATGGTGAAGTAAGTCAGACACAAAGGGTCTCCTGTTGTAAGATTTCACTTACGTAAAATGTTCACAATAGGTAAATCCACAGAGACAGAAAGCAGGCTGGTGGTTGTCAGACACTGGGAGGAAGACAGGGGACTAGGAAGTGACTGCTTGCTTAATGGGTACGGATCTCCTTTTGGGGTGATGAAAATGCTTTGGAACTAGAGAGGATGGTGGTACAACACTGGCTAAATTATTCACTCTAAAATGGTGAATTTTAGGGGTGCCTGGGTGGCTCAGTTGATTAAGCATGTGACTCTTGATTTCAGCTCAGGTCATGATCTCATGGCTTGTGAGTTCGAGCCCCACGTCTGGCTCTGAGCTGACAGCATGGAACCTGCTTGGGATTCTCTCTCTCTCTCTCTCTCTCTCCTCTCTCAAAATAAATAAACATTTTTTTAAATGGTTAATTTCAAGGGGCGCCTGGGTGGCTCAGTTGGTTGGGAGACCGACTTTGGCTCAGGTCATGATCTCACAGTTTGTGAGTTCAAGCCCCGCGTCTGGCTCTGTGCTGACAGCTTAGAGCCTGGAGCGTCCTTCAGATTCTGTGTCTCCCCCTCTCTCTACCCCTCCCCTGTTCACACTCTGTTGTCCCTCTGTCTCTCAGTAATAAATAAACGTTAAAAAAATTTTTTTAAAGGAATTAAAAAAATAATAATAAATGGTTAATTTTAAGATTTCACCTTAATTTTCAAAAAGAATACAAATATTTTTAAAAGATCTGATCATAAGGGGGAGCCTCAGTCAATAGAGTGTGAGACTCTGTTCTCAGGGTTGTGAGTTCAAAGCCCCCACACTGGGCACAGAACTCATTCATCAATCAATAAAACAAATACAATAAAATAACTGAATAACTAAAGAAAAGCTGTGTTCATGGATCAAAAGGACTTCAACATGCAGATTCTACTTTGCTAGCTCATCATACAGCACAAGTCAGTCAAGGCCCTGAGAGGCGGTAGGTTGAAAGCCACGCTTTCACTCAAGCTACATGTTTCCAACACAAATGTTTGGCCGATTCTTGAAAAGTGCTTATTCTGTATAGTTCATAAATTAGTAATTTAAATTTGTACTGCTGTAGACATAAAATTCATTTTTAATCCGCCTTATACACTAAACAGCAATATTTATTTTTTAAAAATTTTTTTTAACGTTTATTTATTTTTGAGACAGAGAGAGACAGAGCATGAACGGGGGAGGGGCAGAGAGAGAGGGAGACACAGAATCTGAAGCAGGCTCCAGGCTCTGAGCCATCAGCCCAGAGCCCGACGCGGGGCTCGAACTCGCGGACCGCGAGATTGTGACCTGAGCTGAAGTCGGGAGGCTTAACCGACTGAGCCACCGAGGCGCCCCTAAACAGCAATATTTAAAATAGTTACCCTACCTAAAATTCCTTAGTCCTATTCGCTAAATGGTGTGCTCATTCAGGAAAAAAATAAACAACTTCAGTGCTGTCACAGACACCCCAAGTGTCTTACACTGAACAGAAATGAGAAACAGTGTGACAGAATTCTGCCCCATACAAAGTTGCTGCAATGATGGAAATATTCCCAGTGCTGTGACAGGAGAGTCACTAGCCACAGGTGGCTATTAAGCGCTTGAAAGGTGGTACCGCAACCAAGGAACTGGACTTTAAACTTTATCTAATTTTAACTGAACAGCCTCATGGGCAGTGTGAGCCTCGCATACACATTCTCCTCAATTCTGGCACAAACTTGCCACACCTGATCTTCCACTTTTTTTTTTTAATGTTTATTTATTTTGAGAGAGAGAAAGGGAGGGAACAGAGGAGGGGCAGAGAGAGAAGGAGAGAGAGAGAAAATCCCAAGCAGCCTCCACAAGGTCCACACAGAGCCCGGCGCGGGGCTCGATCTCAGGACCATGAGTTCATGACCCGAGCCGAAATCAAGAGTGGACACTTAACCCACCAAGTGACCCAGGAGCCCCGATCCTGCCCTTTTATCACACTCCCCGGCCGGCCCACCGCCTGAAGGCTAATGATCCCTCGGCAGAACCCCTCCGGCTAGGACCCTGCCTTCAAGTACAAGTGCACACACGTCAGTCTGGTTCCCAAGGACAGGACAGACTTCCAGAGTGACCGAGCCTCCCTCCGTTCTCTACCCCTGCAGTCCCCGCAGGCTGGTACAGAGCCTGTCCTGTAGGGCCCAGAGGCACGGCTGGCTGATTCTCCCGAGTTAACGCCGGCTTCCCTTTGGTCTCCAGGGGGCTGCTTCCCCAGCCCGGTCACGTACAGGGTCACATACACGGAGTCTGCGCGGCGGTCCCCGCCCGCCTGCCGCACCGCTCTCCCAGGAAGGCCCGGGGAAGGCTCATCTTCTCCGCGCCCACTTTGGAACAAGGGCTCAGAGAAACAATACTCAAGAGATGCTCAAGTACGGTCTGAGTGAGGAACTCAGAATTCGCCAGCGCTCGGGCGGCCACACAGTGTCACCCAAACCGCACGCAGGGGGATCTGTCTCCCAGACACAACGCCGGAAACCAGTAAAGGCAGACATCAGAAACGAGAGCCCGCAGGACGCACACACAGGTCCGTGGTTTTGCCTTAATACCGAACACTCTAAAATTACAAG
Organism: Panthera tigris; assembly: GCF_018350195.1. NCBI lineage: Eukaryota > Metazoa > Chordata > Mammalia > Carnivora > Felidae > Panthera > Panthera tigris. Next base: position 31,609,663 of record NC_056675.1, on the reverse strand, counting down.
GCACAATGTCACAGACAGCAGTGACCAGAACCACTGAAATCACTTAAGTCATCGTTTCCTAAAATGTATGAAGAAGCAATTTCAAAGTATTACTTTATTTTTTTAATGTTTATTTTTGAGAGAGAGAGAGAGAGAGAGAGAGAGAGAGAGAGCGAACATGAGTGGGGAAGGGGCAAAGACAGACGGAGACACAGAATCCGCAGCAGGCTCCAGGCTCTGAGCCGTCAGCACAGAGCCCGACGCGGGGCTCGAACTCAAGAGCCGTGAGATCATGACCTGAGCTGAAGTTGGGTGCTTACCCGCCTGAGCCCCCCAGGCACCCCTCAAACTATTCCTTTAAACGAGAGCATTGATCCTTCTCAGAACGCTGCTCTGCTACCACTGAGCCAGCACACAGAGACTGTGCCACAGCCCACGAACTCATGGGCTCCATTTCGGAAAAAGTATCGCAGCTAAAAAGATCTTTTAATATCAAATTACAAGAAAAGGGCGAGCAGGATAACCGTTACTAGAATAAGCTTTTATTTTTTATTTTTTTGAGAGAGGGAGGGTGAGCAGGGGGGAGGGGCACAGGGAGAGAGAGAATCCCAAGGAGGCTCCACCCTCACGGGGATCACGACCTGAGCTGAAACCAAGAGTCAGATGCTCAACCAACTGAGCCATCCAGGCGCCCCTAGAATAAACTGTGAAATCAGACCTAGATTCTAATCCTAGCTCCTTCGTTTATTCCTGGATGTCACTCTGCTCATTTATTTAGCTTCTCGGAGGCTGAATTTTCTTATCTGTAAAATGCTTTTAACAGGACCTATGCCTCAGGAGGGTATAGTGAAGGTACGGGCACATTAAGCAAGTGGTAACTGCTCAGTAAATTTATTACTACAACCAGCGTGTCAAAGCCCCATAATAATCACAGGAATTTAAGAATGAAATACAAGGCAAATTCCCGAGCGAGAAGATCCATGCTGGTTGGAGCACCACCTCTGGGAACACCCTCCTCCCCATCATTAAACAGTGGGGTGCGTGCAGAGAGCGCTGAACTAGCAGTTAGCAAATGTGGATTCCAGAACCAACCATGTCATTAAAGCCGCCAGAGACCTTTTGCGTTCCTTTAGCATCTCTAGGCTTCAGTTTCTTTATCCATAAACAGGTTATTACTTTATCCAAAGGCAGCTGTATTACTGCTAGGGTCCTGTCTGGCCCTAACATTCCAAGGTCCTATTTATTCAGTCCCTAAAGCAATGCCACATACCAACGCGAGAAGGCTTTCTCAAAGAGTAAAATTCCACTACATTTTCCAAACACCCCTCAAACATACGTCTAGGATTCATATCCCACCCACTTCAAAAACAACTTGGGGGGGGCGCCCGGGTGGCTCAGTCAGTCAGGCGTCTGATTCGACGCAGGTCAGGATCTCACGGTCCCTGGGTTCGAGCCCCGCATCGGGCTCTGTGCTGACCACTCATAGAGCCTGGAGCCTGCTTTGGATTCTGTGTCTACCTCTGTCTCTCTGCCCCTGCCCCACTCATGTTCTGTCGGTGTCTCAAAAATAAATAAACATTAAAAAAAAAAAATAGAGGCATACTTAAAATACATAGAGTAAAACCATTTCAGACAGCCCCAATAAGGTACAAAGAGAAAAGAGCTATGTGCAACCCAAATCACTACCCAAAGGAGGTGGCCACAGACCGCTTAACAGCACGGTAACCCACCGGAGTTCTACAGCATCGGTCAAGCAGGAAACACCCCAGTGACATTTAAGGTATGCACTTTGTTTCAACTGAAGGGACACAACTACCTAGTTGGTATGTCGTTTGGAATTTGGTGTCACCACTCTTAGGCTAGGCTACTGAAAGATGCTCAGAAAATCCTTACTAAGTGTTCCTGTCACCTTGAAAGTAGCATTTCGATGGGGATCTGGTTTAAACCGGAGAAGTGAAACAATGAGGTTTCCTTAGAACAAAGCCATTTATGAAAAAAACCAAATACATCCACAGCCCAGCCCTGCTTGGTTAAAATATGAAAACAAAGACAAAATTTTTAAGCAGCTTTGGTACGAATCAATGATTGCAGCTAAAAAAGGAGGCTAAGGATCTCAGAACAATCAAGAACCTTCGACTAGTGGCCCAATTCTTGCTTCCCAAGGATTTGTTAAGAACTGGACACGGACCGTGCGATCCGACATCGACCGGCCCCAAAGACACCACCGGAGCTGCGGGTCTCGCTGCTGTTTGACATGAAAGCCACGGCGCGCGGTGGGAAAAGAAAAGTGTTGCTCACGGGGATGAGAGGCACAGCACGGGAACGTGGTCAATGGCATCACAACTGCAGTGCGGTGACCGGTGGAGCTACTCACCGCGAGGGGGACCACGACGCTGTGCACCTGTAACTAGTCACGCCGTGTTGTCAACCACCCCTCGATTAATAAAAGGTAACCAATGCTCTACGCCAGCCAATTCCTAACAAACTTAACAAAATACAGAAACACAATAAAGGGGGACTGTACATGTGAATTACAGCTCAATCCAAAAAACGCCCAGGTATTCACACAGAACACTTAGCAGAAAACAGAGCTTTAGTCTTATGATTAGGGTGACAAGACTGAAATCATCACACACGGCAATCTAAGAACAGCTCCCCTTCTTAGCTTTGAAAGCCCTCCAACCCGGCTGCATGGCCCTCTTACCACCTTGTGTCTCCCAGGAGAGGAAAATGGGTATTTGATCACTTACTAGGCTCCTTGAGGATCACAACTTAATCATCTTGGCGGCATCCCTTCAAGTGCCTAGCCCAGGATCCTGTGTTCTGTAGGCAGGCAAACGTTTGTTCCTTAACTGCTACATATATGTATATCTAAGCAAAAGAGATTCCCGGCTCCAAACATTCCATTCCAATTCTGCTAACTCTCCCCCAAAAGGATGCCAAATCTCTTTTTCACTCCTTTCTTTTTCAACCAGGACACTACTATGTTAACACTTTAAGCCATTTTCCTCCCCACTAAACAAAAGCAAGTGAAACGAGGCTTAAAAATCTGTCCTCTACATTTCCCTAACTCACATGACAGATTTTAATTGCTGTCTTTTCACACAGTACAATTCCAGAAAAGGTGAGAAATAAGCAAAGGACAAAAGAATGCAAAAAGTGATGTACTATCTATGCTAAAGAAAACCTGCCCCAAAGAGGGTTTCTTCCCAAACATTCAACAGTTTCAAAAGCTGCTGGGCCCGGCACAGCACTATTGACACCTTACTTGTTCCCTAAACCCCCACGCACCAGCCAACCCAGCATGTAAAATCATAAAACAAGAGCCCAGATCTGGTAGTCTAGAAATCAGCAAGTCAAGAAAAGAAATAACCAGGTAGAACACTCCGTAGCAAAAGTAACACCCCAGTAACAATACTCTTCCCCAATTTCCTCTGCTTACTGGATGCCATTTACTAGCCCATCAAAGCCTAAAAAAAGCCTTAACATTAGAATTGTTATTGAAAGGAAGGCATTTCAGTCTTAAAGAAAAACAGATCATAAGAACCTTACCTATCATCTATCTAAACATATCTATCAGTTCCGACAGGCACTGTTTTAACATAAGAGCTCTTCTGGACAAAACAACTATTACTTTGATTCTGGATCTTCTCCACTCTGGTGTCTCTGAACAGGTCACCTTTAGAGACTAGGGATTAATGAGCATCCACCAAGTGGTGAGTTTTAGGGGCACTTGGGTGGCTCAGTCAGTTAAGCGTCTGACTTCGGCTCAAGTCATGACCTAGAGGTTCACGGGTTCAAGACCCCACGTCGGGCTCTGTGCTGACAGCTCAGAGCCTGAAGCCTGCTTCAGATTCTGTGTCTCCCTCCCTCTCTGCCCCTCCCCTCCTCACACTGTCTCTCTCTCAAAAAGAAATAAACATTAACAGAAAATTAAAAGGTGAATTTTATGATGAGTTAGAGCTCAATCGTTAAAAAAAAAAAAAAAAAAAAAAAGAAAATCCTTCCCCTACAAAAAGATACTCAGTGGGGTGCCCGGGTGGCTCAGGCGGTTAAGCGTCTGACTTCGGTTCAGGTCATGATCTCCCACTCTGAGTTCGAGACCCCCATCGGGCTCTGTGCTGACAGCTCAGAGCCTGGAGCCTGCTTTGGATTCTGTCTTCCACGCTCTCTGCCCCTCCCCCACGCATGCTCTGTCTCTCTCACTCTCAAAAATGAATAAATGTTAAAAAAAAAAAAAAAAAAGATACTGAGTGAAACCCAAACACTACAAAATAGAACACTTCTCTTTAAAATTCCAGTTCCACGACACAACGTGCAACATCTTGGAGACAATTCCTCCTCTGAGGGCCTACTGAGGAGTGCTGGTTTTGTTCCACACTGTTTTCACCGGCAGTTTTGAGAGGTGCTGAGGACGGGTAGGTGGAAAGAATACTACCCCCCTATTTTAGAAGCTCTGGCCCCTCTAAAAGGTCCTAGTGCTATGTATGGTCTGAATACCTGTGCCCCCCCCCACCCAAGCAAATTCCTATGCTGAACTCCCAGTGCCCAATGTGATAGAATTAGGTGGGGCCTTTGGGATGCCCGAGAGGTCAAGAGGGTGGAGCCCTCATAAAGTGATTAGTGCTCTTATTAAAAAAAAAAAAAAAAAAAGAAGTCCCAGAGAGCTCTCTTGACCCTTGCGCAGCGTCCACAAATGTCAGCAGTTGGCTATCCAGAAGAGGGCTCTCTGACCAGGCCGGAACCCGGGTCTCGAACTTGAAGCCCGCAGACCTGACACCAACAGACTTCTGCGGCTTCCAGGCCACCCGGTCTGTACTACTTTGTTACAGCAGCCCGAACACACCAAGTAACCTTGATCACCACCGCTGAATCTGTTTGTCATTTAACAAAGAAAAGACCGACCTGGGTGCAAAGCGGAACTGTGAGTACATTCTATGGGAGAAAAATGTTAGTTTTAATCCAAGTAACCCCCGTCTTCTACATGTTAATTCATTTCAGGGCCTCCACTTTAAAGGGCATCACTTAGCCAATGCACTTACTTGGATCCGTAGGGAATTAAATGAATTTAATGAACTTAAGTGAATTATACTTAATTACACTTAAATGGGTTCCACTTAATGATTCCTTTGGAAACTTGTATTAAATTTTCAAAGAGATCTAACTAAGGTCAGTACTGAATCCCCAGTTCTGACCTGGGACGGCTAGAAACAGGCATACGTATGAATGAGCCTTCCAGAAAGGTGAATGGCACTCTGGGCAAAAGCATCTTCTTCCTCCTGCTCAAGCCACCACTGAAAGTATTTTCAAAAAAAGAGACAAAGGAAGAAAAAATGAACTAGCCTGTTTTTGGGAGAAATGACAGATATCCATTCTACACACATATATTTTACAAGTCAGTCATTCTAGTGCTCTCCCTCTAGACTCTGTCAAGAGTTCTCCTGATATTTAGTCTAAAAACACACCCACCACAAATTTCAGCTATGGCTTAACAACAAAAGAAAACAGGCTTACCCTCCTGACTATTTCCTCACTACAAAAAACTTGCAAATTTTATGGCTCGCACTTTGTAAATTTCAATCCAAGGCCTAGTTTCAACTTTTTTCCTGCTTCTTCCAAGCACAGTTCCCTGCTCTGATGGTGGTCTTTTATGGACCTGAATGGGCTGGAATATGTAATCCAACAGTCCCACGGAAGTATGGACCTCAGTTTAGAAAAACCATTCTTGGAGCGCCTGGGTGGCTCAGTAGGTTGAGCGTCTGACTTCAGCACAGGTCACGATCTTGTCCATGAGTTCGAGTCCCGCATCTGGCTCTGTGCTGACAGTTCAGAGCCTGGAACCTGCTTCGGATTCTGGGTCTCCCTCTCTCTCTGCCCCTCCCCCGCTCATGCTCTCTCACGGTCTCAAAAATAAACATTAAAACAAATTATTAAAAAAAAATCCATTCTTTTCTAAACTGACGTCCTATGGAAGATTATGTTTTGACATTAATGGGCATTTTGTAGAAGCAGCTGGTAAAGTCAGTAACACCAAAATAGGTTTCTGATTAAAAAAAAAAGAAAAAACTGACCACAACGTAGGGAGTTTTCCACCAACTTCCCCACACACTTTTACATCTCCAACTTCTAGCAGTGCCACAGAGAAAGGGTTAAGGGTAAGGCTGAAAGTGGCAACCACCAGGAAGAGAAAAGACAGTCCCCAGCATGAGAGGTCACTCAACAATAACCATCATTACTGACCACTGCTCAAGGATGCCTGTCCTCTGACGGCTGACGACTACATAGTCTGGAAAAGGAGCGCTAGGGGAAGCCAAAGTGCTGGTGGTGGCTCCAGAGGGAGGAGGGAGGGCCAGAAAGAGAAAATGGATGGATAAAAACAATCTGCACGGTAAAGTATGCGGAAACAAATACGGAGCTGGTAATGAACTAGTTCAGGCAGCCAAAATGGCTTGGTCTAAGCAACAAAATAAAATGAAATGAAGATAATAGTAATAACAAATAGTAATAATGGCTGAATTCCCTTATTCAAAAGGAAAACATCAACCACTCACACAAATAAATAGCAGTCAATGAAGCAACCCAAATCCAAACTGCGTGCTCACACACACACTTTGTGAAAGTATTTCTCCAAACTTTCTGCTTCTAAAGACAAAACTATAGCGAAAGCTGCTGAAAAAACTAACTTCCGAGAGCACTTTTATGATGTCCACTTACCTACCACATGCCACAACACAGAACTCTAAAGAGAAATCAACAACCTACTCTCACTGGCAAATTGCAGGGAACCTGGAAGACCCAGTTCCCAACACCCTGGTTAAAGAACTGGAAGGACAATGCACCTTTTCCTTTCTCTCTCTCTTCCAACAGATACGGACAGTTCCTAAAGTAAGCGCCTTTATACGGTACGCACAGAGTTCACGCATTTCACGTTGCTATACAATCAGCTTCTGAAAGCATGCTGCCACTGAAGCAGAATACAGGAAGATTTTAAAGACCCGACTCAACTTGAAACCACAGAAACAATGTCTACTAGCAACGATGAAAACGGCACATGACAACTATTCCGTTCTAACAAAAGCTCAAGTGTATGAACAGATTCGTTACTGACACGTGAACAGAGAGAAAGAGCGAGTTACACCTAGCAGCCTGAATAAGGTATCCGATCGTAACGCAACGAACATTCTAAACGTGTCACTAAAGAGGAAAGTCCGAGCCCCGCTTTGAGAAAAAGGCCACACCAATCAAGGCGGTTGCCTAACACACGAAGGCTTAAGGGAGGAACTCTAACTTTGTGACACTTTGTGAACTTTACAGGCTTACAAATGCTGAGGGTGAAAAAGATCTTTGTATTGATAGCCAACAGTTTCTGCCGGATCACAAGACTGCAATGCATCTTGGGATTCCTTCAGGACGGTTCCGTGTCACAGATATTTAAAACGTAATTACTGTCTCAATAATAGAAACTGCAGCAAGAGACGCTCTCTCGCCTCGCCCTAAGGTGAAGCGAGAACTCGAGCATTCGCCCTCCCCAGCTCCTCGGATCTCTCAACGCCCCCCCGACCCACTCCTGGCCCCATCTGTCCTCACTTCTAGGCCTCGTGGCACTGACCGGCCGCGGCCCCCCCCCCCCGACTCCGTCCCATACGGTCCCCACTCCCAGCGGGTGACTGCGGCCCCCCGAGGGAGGGGCGGCCCCCGGTCCCGCCGGTGTCCCCCCCGCACGCCGCCCCCGCCCCGCCCGGCTCTCCGCCGCGCCCGGCCCGCGCAGGCCGCCTCCCGGGCCACGGGCCGCCCCACCCAGGGCTGCTCTCGCCCCGGCGCCGCTGTCAGCGCCCCACGTGCCGCCGGGCCCCGCGGGACGCGCCGCCCGAGCCCACCGCACCCCACCCCCGTCCCCATCCCTGGCGGAGGGGGGGGCCCTCCGGACCCAGGCCGGCTGCTCCCGCCCCCGCAGCCCGGCTCCCCCCCGCACCCCGCGGCTGCCCCGCGCGTCCCGGCCCTTTACCCGGAGGACCTCCAGCGCCGCTGCCGGCTCCGTGGTTGGGGGCGGCGGCGCCAGCTGGGGACAGCGGCTGCTGGGTCGGGCCCCGCAGGAAGGACGGCACGAACTCGGCAGCGTGGACGTTGGGCACGAAGGGCTTGGCGTTGACGTTGAGTTGCCGGCTGAAGGCCGCGCTGAGGTGCTCACGCTGGGCCTCGGTCGCCGCCGCCGCCGCCAAGGGGCCGCCGGCGCCACCGCACGGGCCCGGCCCGGGGGCTTCCATGTCCGCTTGGTCCCAGCAGTCGGGCGCCGAGTCGCTGCTGCTGCTGCCGCTGCTGCTCCCGCCGCCGCCGCCGCCGCCGCCGCCACCACTGCCCGGATCCATGATCGGGGGGGCCGTGTGTGTGGTGAAGAGAGGGCGGGAAATGGAGGCGGGGGCGACGGGCCGGGCAGGAGCAGGCCGCGCTGACCCGGCGAAGCGACGAGGCAGAGGGGCCGGGGGCTAGCGACACAGTCCCCGGCGTCGTCGCGGCGAAGGCTCCGGTCGCAACTCCGCACTCGCGACGACAACGGCGGCACCAGCTCAACCCTCCTCGTGTGTGCGAGCGGATCTCCTCCCACCCAACCCCAACCACCTCGGACCGCCTCAGCTCCGGCCCCACGCCGGCGCGGATTGACCCCTCCCCGCCACCCGTACCTTCGCCTCGGTAGTTCCTGGCCCTGTCCGTCCCCGTTTCTGACTATGAACCACGGCTGCAGACGGAACTACGAGTTCCGGCAGCGCCCGCGCGACCCCGCTGCGGTTTTCCCGTGGGCCGATGGGAGTGGGAGTTCGGGGCTCCGGAGCAACCGGAAGCGACTCCGGCTCCCGGCAGGCAGCGCGGGGAGGCGGAGGTCTGGTCGCAGCCCCGCGGCCCCACCTGTCACCGGGTGGGGGTAGGGGTGAGGGCGAGTCCTTGCCTGACTCTTCAGCCGCGGGGTTGGTCCACGCTGCCCTGTGGGGCACAGGCTGCGGGGAAACGGATAACAGTTCTAACGCGCAAAGCAAAGCTCTCGGCTCCTGGAATCCCCTCCTTCTCGCATCACCGGTTTCTGCGTTCACTGCCTCCCCAAGTCTCCCTACCTTCTGCTCTTTCTTTCCACCTTCCTTCTCCCCGCCCCCAGCCAGAATCTGCCCTACATTTCGAAGCCGACGCTGCGCGTCTTGCGTTTCATGTATTCATTTGGTGGAAGAGAATAAAACCGTGAGACAGTACAACTTGAACTGCAATGGGGCTCGTAAAGCGCTCGGGCCCAGCCTCTGCCCCGGCAGAGGGGATTATTAACTGGAAACTTTGAATGACTCACCGTCTGTTTGACTAGTCATTTAAAGCCTTCACCCAAACTTTTCCATCCCTCCCCTCCTCCCGGCCAAGGGTTTTGCAAATCAAACAAGAGGATTGCCATATTCCATGTTGTATCCAGTTGTACCCACCTAGTTAAGATTTTTTCCGGTGCGTCCAGCTTCTTTATGCACCATTAGGTGAAGTGGTTTTCTTCTGAATGATGGGATTTGCTCCAGTATTCCGTAGTGCTCTATTGACTGCCTCTCACTCACCCGGACACTGTGCGTTTAGGTAAACACGGAGGAGGGGAGAAGCAAACCCTTAGGTCAATTACATGAAGTAGGAAAATAACGTTGTTCTGAGTACCTGTTAATTTCCTGTAATTCACCCACGTGGAACCCAAGACTGTGGCGGGGGGGACCTATTGTTGATATTTTTCTCAGAGGAGTCTAGACAGCTTGCAACTAATCTGCCAAAAATTACAGAGTAAAGGCGTAGACGCACACAGAATAGATGATTCTTAACAACCTTAAGGTCCCAAATCTAGATCTAGATATGAATTTAAAATTTAAATATCTGTACCTTAAAGATAAAAGAGGATCCAGCCTAATGAGACAGCTCAAAAACAAACCTGTCAGTTACCTTTCAAAACAAATCCTATGCTAAAGTGGTTTGAAATTGTGTTTAATATTAAACTAGCAAATTTTATCAATGCCTTTTTTTTTTCTTTAACTCATAACACTTGGAATATCAACTGCTGTAAATGTAAAGAAACCAGAGACCTCCATTATAACAAGGCTGGCTTTAAGTTTATCTTTAGATCTGTGGTCCATACTGCCTGAAATCTTCTGGACATTGATTTCTTTTTTCCCCCAGGACAGATGATGTAATCCCCTAATTAATACAAAGTTCAGGTTACAGCCTATTAATATAGTTCTCTGAATACCTGTTTGAATCTTTCTTAAGAGCATCCCCCTTCAGGGATACCTGGGTGGCTCAGTTGGTTATGCCTCGGGTCTTATCTGGGCTCAGGTCTCGATCTCACAATTGGCTCCTGAGACCGAGCCCCACCTCAGGCTTTGCGCTGACAGCATTGGGCCTGCTTGGGATTCTCTTTCTCCCTCTCTCTCTGTCCCCTCACCCACTCACACCTCTGTCTCTCTCTCTCAAAAATAAACTTAAAAAAAAAAAAAAAAAGCGTGTCCCACTTTAAAGTTGGTATTAAGTGATTGCCTTCAGGTTTACTGAGAAGTTAACAATTGATATAAAAACTCAGACCTTCCTTCATATAAGGGAGACTTGAATTGCTACTGAGTGAGATAAATATTTTTATTTTCTAGTCACAACAAGAAGAAAATAGTGTGTCCAAAATAAAGTGCCTTCTCACTCAAGATTGGCACTCCCTAACCTACTCCTTAAAAAATGTCAACACAAGCGTCTGGCTCAAAGAGTGAACCGGACTGTCCTTCAACCACTTTGTCATTGGACGCTATACTTCACCGTGGACCAGCCACAGGGCACCAGAGGACGGGTCCCTCTGAGGTTAGTTCTTCACGCTAATTAAATTAGCAGCGTCTTTGTGGCTGCGGCTTTTTCTAGAGACAAAGACAAAAACTGCTGAGACCGCAGCTTAGAAAAGCAGTTGATGTCGTTAGCTGCCATGTCTCTGAATAGGATCATCATTGGAAATTCAGGAAAGAATCCACTCCGTTGGTTTTCAGAAGCTTTGACCTGCCAGGGTTGAGGCACTGCTGTAGCGGGCAAGTGGGAGGCTCTTCTTGATAATCGCATGCCCAGTATGATGCGCGGCATAGAAAATGTGCTTAACAACCTCTTTACTTCACGCCATGCTTGTTCAAGGTCTGAGTCGTTCCGGGACAGAGAATTCCCGTCTTCCAACGCAAGCCCCACCAGCTGGCGTTTCTAGTGTTCTCTCTCTTTCGCTCTCTGCATTCCTCCTATCCTCCCTTGGTTATTCTGCCTTTAAAATGAATCAGGGTGGGGGCACCTGGGGGGCTCCGTCGATCAGCTCAGGTCATGATCTGACGGTTCGTGGGTTCGAGCCCCACGTCGGACTCTGCACTGACAGTGCAGGGCCTGCTTGGGATTGTCTGTTTCTCTCTCTCTGTGTCCCTCCCCACCCCCTTTCAAAACGAAAGAAATAAATATTTTTAAGTAAAAAAATGCTTTAATAAGTAAAATAAAATAATAAAATAAAATGAATCAGAGTCTTGGGGTGCCTGGGTGATTCAGTCACTTGAGTGTCTGACTCAATTTCGGCTCAGGTCATGATCCCAGGGTTGTGGGATCGAGCCACCTTGGGATTCTTTCTCTCTCTCTCTCTCCTCTGTCCCTCTCCCCTGCTCGCACTCTTTCTCTCTCTAAAATAAAAATAAAAATAAAAATGGGGCACCTGGGTGGCTCAGTGCATTAAGCATCACAGTCTTGGTTTCCTCTCAGGTTGTGATCTCACGGTTGTGAGATCAAGCCCCTCTTGGGCTCTGCCCCAAGCGCTGAGCTTGCTTAGGATTCTCTCTCTCCCTCTTTCTCTCTCTCTCTGCCCCTCTCCCTTACTCTGTAAATGAATGAATGAATGAATGAATAAATAAATAAATAAATAAACTTAAAAATAAAAACAAATAAAATGAATCAGAATCTCAGCACCTGCACCTTTGAGTTTCCCACCCAGTACGTTGTTTTGTTTCTTTAATCTGAAAGTTTATCCTTCTTTGCTTCCAAACACGAGGCTGATATGAAAACTCACGGCCATCCTAGGGTTTTAGCAGATGGAAACGTGTGCACACAGCTGGACACTTGAGGTGACGTGGGCATCCCGCCAAATGTTTTTTGCAGAAATACAAACAGGAGGGTAAAAGCCTGTCCTTTCCAGCATTTTTGCAGTAGCTCCAAAGCAGGAACAACCTAACTATCCATCAACAGGGAAATTATGATTAAATGAGTGATGGTATATCTATACCGTGGAGTAATATGCAGCTATCAAAAAGAGTGACAGACTAGGTGCCAACGTGGAAATTCACTTCTAGTATATGGTGAAGTAGAGGAACGCTTTGTGTTGTATGTCAAATATATAGTAGATCAGTGTCTCTAGTACAATCTATGTCTTTAAAAACATCTAGATTTTTCCTCTCCCTGAAATGTTCTTTCCCCAGATCTTCACCTCTCCAGCTCATTGTCGTTCAGCTCTGAGATGTCCTCTCCTACCCACCCTGGCTCTCCACCAACCCACATCACTCTCTACCCTCATACGCAGTTTTATTTTTTTTAGATGCTTTATCACAATCTGAAATTCTTTATTGGTTCCCATGCTTACTGCCCATCTCCTCCTTCCAGAAAGTTAATTCCGTGACTGTCTTATTTGCTACTGCATTCCTATCACCGACAACAATGCCCGGCATGGAGAAAGTGATCAGTAGACATTTGAGAGAGAAAGAGACATATGTATCTCTTTGTATGTTGTAAACATTTTTAAAAGTGTGGACAGTTACATATTAAACAGCTCATGGAAGGTGTATTTGTGAGGTGGGATTGGATGTGGAAAGGAAAGCAGCTAGAAGAAGAAGAAATTGTAATCTTTTACTTCCGTTTTATGTTTGGGTTTCCCTGTAAGAAGCAAATGGCTTAAAAAAAATTCTTTTATTGGGGCACCTGCGTGGCTCAGTGGGTTGGGCTTCTGACTTCGGCTCAGGTCACGATCACACAGCTTGTGAGTTCAAGCTCCAAGTTAGGCTCTGTGCTGACAGCTCAGAGCCTGGAGCCTGCTTCAGATTCTGTGTCTCCCTCTCTGTCTGCCCTTCCCCCACTTGTGCTCAGGTTTCTTTCTCTCTCTCTCTCTCTCAAAAATAAACCTTAACAAAAATAAAAAATAAATAAAAAGAAGGCTTTTATAGGCAGGAGGGAGCAGGAAAAAGGAAATGATAATAGCAAAAAGGCAGATTGGTTGTGGCAAGGTCCCTTTCCTTGGGCAGATGGCAGGGGTCTGTTAGGCAGAGGACCTCATTAGTGCTGACCCGGTGATTCTTGATTGACTGATTATTAAGATTCCATTTCCGGGAGAGACCAACACTAGAATTAAGACTCATTTTGGTGACATGGGCTTAACATGTGACTCTATGCTTGGGCTGTTGCCTTATTTATAAAAATAACCATCATGTATGGAAAGAGCCCAACTGTCCATTGACAGATGAATAGAGAAGATGGGGTATATATTTATGATGGAGTATTACTCAGCAATCAAAAAGAATGAAATCTTGCCATTTGCAACTACGTGGATACAACTGGAGGGTATTATGCTAAGGGAAATTGGTCAGAGAAAGACAAATATATGATTTCACGCATATGTGGAATTTAAGAGACAAAACTGATGAACATAAGGGAAGGGAAGCAAAAATAATACAAAAATGGGGGGGGGGACAAAATATAAAAGACTCCTAAATACAGAGAACAGGGGCACCTGGGTGGCTCAGTTGGTCAAGCATCCGACTTCAACTCAGGTCATAATCTCACGGTTTGTGGATTCGAGTCCGTTTTGGGCTCTGTGCTGACAGCTCAAAGCCTGGAAACTGCTTCGGATGCTGTGTCTCCCGCTCTCCCTGCCCCTTCCCCACTCATACTCTGTCTCTTAGTCTCTCGAAAATAAATAAATGTTAAAAAAAATTTTTTTTAAATACAGAGAACAAACTGAGGGTTGCTGGAGGGGTTGTGGGCAGGGGGATGGGCTACATGGGTGAGGGGCATTAAGGAGGACACTTGTTGGGATGAGCACTGGGTGTTACACGTAGGTGATTACTCAGTGGAATCTACCCCTGAAATCATTACTGTGGTATCAGCTAACTAACTTGGATGTAAACTTAAAAATTAATTAATTAATTTAAAAAGTGAAGAATAAAAGTAAAAAAATTTAAAAAAGCATGTGACTCTTGATTTCGGCTCAGGTTACGGTCTGGAGGTCGGTGTTATCAAGCCCCTGATTGGCCTCTTCGCTGACAGGGCAAAGCCTGCCTGGGGTTCTCTCTTTCTCTCCCCCTCTCTCTGCCCTTTCCCCGCTCCCACTCACACACGCTCTAAACAAACAAACAAACAAACAAACAAACATTTTTAAAAATACATAAAAAGAAAAAGAAACCCTAAGATAGGACTTTCTTGTTATTTCATTGGCTCAGGAGCTTAATGACATCAGGGGCCCCTACCTTTCCATCCGTCTGCTGGCCTGGGTGTTGGCTTCCTCTCCAGTCTGGTCCCAAGACAGCTGCAGAGTCCCAGAGGCCAAGTCCAGAGAAACAGTAGAGAGCATCTCGACTGGTATCTTCCTTCCAAGAATGAGAACTTTCCCCAGAAGCCCTCTAGGAGGTATCTCCTCCCATGTCATTGGCAGGAATTGGGGCAGATACCCATTCTTGAAAAGGACATCTCTTTTTACCGTGGTGAAATACACACACAAAAATACTAAGATTTACCACTTTCACCATTGTAAGTGGATACTTCAGTGGCATTAAGTACATTTCACATTGTCAGAGCGTCTGGGTGGCTCAGTCAGTTGAGAGCCTGGCTCAGGTCGTGATCTCATGGTCTTGAGATCGAGCCGCACATTGGGCTCCGCACTAAGCATGGAGCCTGCTTGGGATTCTCTCTCTCTCTCTGTCTCTGTCTGTCTCTCTCTCTCTGCCTCTCCCCGCCCCCCTCAAAATAAAGAAATAAACATTAAAAAAGTGTATTTCACGTTGTTGTGCATCCACCACCACCATCCAGACCTTTTTCATTTTTCCAACCTCAAATTCCATCCCTACTAAACACCAACTCCCCATTCTCCTCTCCCCCGTTCCTGGTAACCACCATTCTGCTTCCTGTTTCCATGCAGCCTCATATAAGTGGAATCCTACAGTGAGAAGCATTGTATTATTTAGCATAATATCCTCAAGGTTCATCCCTGTTGTCAAAATTGTCTTCCTTTTTAGCGTTGAATAATATTCTGGTGTGTGTGTGTGTGTGTGTATTTTGTTCATTCATCTATCGGTGGATGCTTGGGTTTCTTCCACCTTTTGGCTATTGGTATGAGTGGACAAACACCTGCTCAAGTCTCTGCTTCTGCTTCTTTCAGGTATATGCCTACAAGTAGAATTGCCGAATCATCGGGCAATTCTACGTTTCATTTTCTGAGGAACCTCCATACTGTTTTCCACAAGGCTACACCATTTTGCATTCTTACCAGCAGGGGCACAAGAGTTCCAATTTCTCCCCCTGCTCACCAGCGTGTATTACTTCCCGTTTTGTTTGTTGTAATCATAGCCATCCTAGTGAGTGTGAAATTTTATCTCACAATCGGGGTTTGCACTGTTGGTTGCACGTTAAAATCACCTGGGGGAACTTTGAACCTAACCCACCTGGGCACGGAGACATGTTATTCTTTTTCTTTAATTTTTTTAAATGTTTATTTATTTTTGAGAGAGAGAGAGAGCGAGCATGAGCGGGGGAGGGGGAGAGAGAGAGAGGGAGACACAGAATCTGAAGCGGGCTCCAGGCTCTGAGCTGTCAGCACAGAGCCTGACGTGGGGCTCGAACTCACAAGCTGTGAGATCATGACCTGACCTGAAGTTGGAGGCTCAACTGACTGAGCCACCCAGGAGCCCTGGCATTAATACATTTTAAATATGAGGTCTCTGTGTGAGGCCAAGCTTGAGAACCACTGGTCTAAAGCCAAATCATCTAGAAGGAAGGAAGGAAGGAAGGAAGGAAGGAAGGATGGATGTTGGGGAATCAATTACCGCGTGAAATACATCTCGGAATTGAAAGTACAGAGTCCTCAGTTGGGTTTCTAACTCTAAGTTATTCATAGAAATTTGGAACCAGGGTAGCACATCAGCCCAGGTAACCATAATGGATATAAAACATGCCGTCTGCTGCGCAATTTCTTCACCCAGCAAACATTCAGTCACCATTGGCAACACAAGCTATGGTAAGTTGACTGGTGCTGCACTTTGGCTAGACTCTCTCCTTTCATGCGGTTTGTTTGTTTGTAACAGCGTTTGGAGATTCCATTCACGTGCCATACAATTCCCCCATTTAGAGCGTACAGCTCAATGGTTTTTTAGTATAGTCACTGTTGCTGTGCAACTGTCCCCAAACATCATGGTGTTTGTTAGTGTTTGAAGCCTGGATTAACGGAAACGCAGTTTGGAATGAAATGACCCAATGGCTGACCTTGAGCAGAAAAAGGGCGGTCAGTCGCAAAATATGTAAGCAATTCTTTACAAAGAAGACCATACCGTGCAAGGCCAGAAAGGTAATGAAGGGGGGGAAGGGCACCTGGGTGGCTCAGGGATTTGAGCACCAGGCTCAGGTCATGATCTCACGGTTCCTGAGTTCAAGCCCCGAGGCAGGCTGGATGCCGTCAGGACAAAGTCCCCTTGGCATCCTCTGTCTCCCTCTCTCTCTCTCTGCCCCTCCCCGCTATTGCTCTCTCCCTCAAAAATAAATAAACATTAAGGGCACCTGGTTGGCTCTGTGGGTTGAGCCTCTGACTTTGGCTCAGGTCGTGATCTCCCAGTTTGTGAGTTCAAGCCCCACATCGGGCTCACTGCTGACAGCGCGGATCCTGCTTCGGAACCTCTGTTCCCCCTCTCTCCCTGCCCTGCCCCCACTGACACTTTCTCTTTCAAAAATAAGTAAATACACATTAAACACATTTTTAATAAATAAATAAAGATTTTAAATTTGCTAAGGCCAACCTGAGCGCCATGACCTTGAGCCCCAGAGCTCTGTCTAAAGGAGTCAGTCACCCAGTTCCTGTGCCAAATTGGCTTCCTCAACCAGCTCCTCTGGGTTAACCACCTGTCCAATGAAACTGCCACGAAAACCAGTTGTTCTGGTCTCCCCGGGACTCGGAGACGCTTCCACGAGTAAGTTTCCTACATCGAGTTGCAGGCTTCGCTTTCCAAGACCATCCGCCCGGAGGGAATGCTTGTATTCAGAGATCTTAGCCAACATAATCCTGGGTGCCCTCCGTGACTACAGTCCAGGAGATTTAATGATTGCTGACCCCTGCTGGCTTTCCCTGCCAATGGTTTGTCCCCACGAAGCAGAAGGAAGCTACCAGGACCCCCCTGAGACCTGCCTGTTTCCTCAGCCAGCCTGGCCCGGCTCTGCTCCCCCAGCTAGCAGAGCTTGGCCGGTAGAAAGGTGTCTAAAAGACAGCAGTCTCCAGGTTCCAAGGGCCTATTGATTTACATTTGAAACGGGCTGTCTCGTGGCTAATGATTATCGCATTACATCCCCTTTGTGAATGTAAAAGACCCAGAATGGAGAGCACAGAGAAACTCTGATAATGATCAGTTAACTCAGATGAAAAGTTGATTCATTCAGCAGAAATCAGGGTTCATTATTTCCGAGGGAGTAACAGATTGCTAATTATGTTTTACATCTAAAAGCCTGGCTAATTTCATTCCAGGGTCCCCAGCATGTTTTTACAGACTCCATGTGGGGGCGGGGGGGGGTGGGGGGGGGTGGGGGGGTGGGGGGGGAAGGGGATTCATAGGTGGGAAGAGGAATAACAACTAAAATCAGTAGCTTTAAGCTGCGCAGCTTGTCTATTAAATAATGTATATATTTTACCAATACGTAATAACAGCAATTATTATTTCATAGTTTTCATTGAACCATTCAGGGGCATTAAATACATCTCCATTGTTCTGTAAACATCACCACCATTTATCTCCAGAAATTTGCATTGTTTCTAACGGAAACTTTGTGAACAGTAGCTCCTCGGGGCTCCTGGCTGGCTCAGTCCATTAAGGTTAACGTCCAGCTCGGGTCATGATCTCACATTTCGAGAGAGTTGGAGCCCTACGTCGGGCTCTCTGCTGTCAGCGCAGAGCCCGCTTAGGATCCCCTGTCTCCCTCCCTCTGCCCCTCCCCCGCTCACACTCATTCTCTCAAAAATAAATATTTTATTTAATTTATTGATTTAAAAAAATTTTTTTTTTTTTGAGACAGAAGGAGACAGAGCATGAGCAGTGGAGGGGCAGAGAGAAAGGGAGACCCAGAATCCAAAGCAGGCTCCAGGATCTGAGCTGTCAGCACAGAGCCTGACGCCGGGCTCGAACTCCCGGAATGTGAGATCATGACCTGAGCTGAAGTCGGACGCTCAACCGACTGAGCCACCCAGGCGCCCCAAAAATAAATACTAAAAAACAAAACAAAACAAAACAAAACAAAACCACAATAGTTCCTCATTCTCTCTTTCTCCAGTCTCTGGTAACCTCTATTTTGTTTTCTGTTTCTGTTAATTTGCCTACTCCGGCTGTCTCAGACGTAGAATCACACATTCCATTTGTGCCTGGGTGATCTCACTAGCATGTTTTCAGGGTTCATCCGTGTTGTAACCTGTATCAGAATCTCATTCCTTTGTAAGGCTAAATCCTTTGTAAGGCTAAATAATATTCCAATGTGTGAATGTATACCATTTTGGTGGGGTTTCTGGTTTTTTTTTTTAATGTTTTTTATTTATTTTTGAGAGAGAGAGTCAGAGCATGAGCAGGGGAGGGGCAGAGAGAGAGGGAGACCCAGAATCTGAAGCAGGCTCCAGGCTCTGAGCTGTCAGCACAGAGCTCGACGTGGGGCTCGAACTCACAAATTGTGAGATCATGACCTGAGCTGAAGCCGGACGTCTAACTGACTGAGCCACCCAGGCGCCCTTGTGTATCAAGATTTATTGAGTGAGGAAGGCTACAGGGACTGGTCACAATACTTAACTCCAAGTTCCTCAGCCCACAGGGAGGAGAGAGATGGGTGGATTGTGTACCCCTCTTCGGTAGTAGAGAATACACTAGTTTGTTCGTTCATTCATTCATTTTATTTCAATTCATTGTGACTCTACTGAGGGCCAACAAACTTTTTACTCATCCTGAAGTCATTTCCTGGAAATTGAGGTTAGCACAACACAACACAACCTGGGATGTTGGGCTCCACCCCCACTTTCCTCCCTGACCTCTGACCTCCCCAGATGTGACTGGCATCCATCATTGACACCAACTTTGTCCGGGTCCTGACAAGCACTGGAGCACACTCGGGAAGGCAGAAGACATTTACCATCGTGTGATGCTACATAAGTCGACTACACGGTTTTCAGGACATGGGTGGCATTGAAGACTGTCTCCGTCCTCCGTTCATTTCACCATAATTCTTCCTTATATCCTTACTGATTCATCAACAGCCATCTAGTTCTCTTGCACCTTCTGTCATGGGATTTTCATAATTCTTTCTTATTTGAGAGAGAGAGAGAGAGAGAGAGAGAGAGCGTGAGTGGGGACAGAGAGAGAGAGAGAGAGAGAGAATCCTAATGCTTAACTAACTGAGCCACCCATGCGCCCCGAAGTGTTTCAAAAGTTTTAAAAGTGCGACTTCTATGGCGAAAGGAACCTAGACAAGGCATTCTTTAGCTGCTTATTGTTATTTTACTTTTCGGCTGTATTGAGGTATCACAGGCAAGTAAAAACTATAGTATGTCTGGGGGGTGGGGAGATAGGCAAAATGGGTGAAGGGGAGAAGGAGGTACAGGCTTACAGTTATGGAAAGTACAAGTCGCAGGGATGAAAGGTACCGCACAGGTAATACAGTCCATGGTGTTGCAATGGTGTTCTATGGAGACGGACGGTGGATATGCTTGTGAGCATAACATTACATATACACCTGTCAAATCACTACGGGGTATACCTGAAACCACTGGAACAGAGTGTGCTAACTATATGTCATTTTTTAAAGGTTTATCTTAAAAAATTTTATTTATTTATTTTGAGAGAGAGAGAGAGGAGGGGCGGAGAGAGAGAGAGGGAGAGAGAGAATCCCAAGCAGGCTTTGCAAGGTCAGTGTGGAGCCTGATGCGGGGCTCGAACTCATGAACTATGAGATCATGACCTGACCTGAAATCAAGAGTGGAACGCTTAACCAACTAGGCCACCCGGGTGCCCCTGTACCTCATTTTTGAAAAGTGATATATTTAAAGTATATAGTGTGATGATTTGATATCTATATACACTATGAAATTATACTCAAGGTAATTAACATTCCGCATAGTTACTTGTGGCTTTTGTTGTCGTTGTTCATTTGTTTGCTTTGGTGAAAATGCTCTTTGCCAAGTTTAAGGGCAGGGAATACTTAATTTCTTAGCTGGGTTATGACCCCTTAGCTGGGTTGTGAAAGATGGATAGGGGTTCACCAAGGGAAATGATACTCAACATTAACTTGCGTGATATGCATATCCAATTACTAGAGACTTTGGGGGAAATGTATGGCTATAAGTCTTTTTTTATGTTTAATTTTTAAAAATAATTAATTTATTTTAAAATTTACATCCAAGTTAGTGCAACAATGATTTCAGGAGGAGATTCCTTAATGCCCCTTACCCATTAAGCCCATCCCCCTTTAACCCATCCCCCTTCCCACAACCCCTCCAGCAACTCTCTGTTTCCTAAATTTAAGAGACTCTTATTGGGGCACCTGGGTGGCTCAGTCGGTTTAAGCTTCCGACTCCGGCTCAGGTCATGATCTCACAGTCTGTGAGTTCGAGCCCTGTGGGGGGCTCTGTGCTGACAGCTCAGAGCCCGGAGCCCATTTCGGATTCTGTGTCTACCTCTCTCTCTGACCCTCCCCCGTTCATGTTCTGTCTCTCCGTGTCTCAAAAATAAACATTAAAAAAAATTTTTTTTTAAAGAATTAAAAATAATAATAATAATAAAAGTAAAGAGTCTCTTATGTTTTGTCCCCTTCTCTGGCCATAATTCTTATAGCAGAATAAGGTTATACTTATTTAAAATGGCCTGATTATTGAAGGTAGCAGAATGTGTCATCCCAAAATATGCCACTTTGGCATAAGGACTATTTCAACCTGAGGGCAACTGAGAAGAAACAGATTAGAGAAAAACTCTCTGCCTTTTCCCTACTTGCTTAACAAGTAAGACAGAAATTTGCAAAGGAGTCTACCCTCCCCTGATGCCAGGAAGGACAGAAGTTAATCACTGAAGACAACTCTAGACCCTTATCACCAAGGAGACATTTGCATAAACGAACCCAGGTAAACACTAGCCCTTGGGGGCACCTGCGTGGTTCAGTTGGTTAAGTATCTGATTCCGCTCAGGTCACGATCTCCCAGTTCCCGTGAGTTCAAGCCCCAGGTGGGGCTCCTGCTGTCAGCGTGGAGCCCACTTTGAATCCTTTGTCCCCGCCCACCTCTGTCCCCCTCCCCTGCTCATGCTTGCACTCTCTCTCTCTCTCTCTCAAAATAAACAAACATTTAAAAAATTGAGACTAGCCCTCACCTACCACTAGTGTCCCCATATACTTACCTTCCCATCATTTGCTGCCTGTAGAAGCTCAAAGTCCTTTTCCTTTAAGTTGTCACTTCTCCCCAAATGTTGTTCTTTTGTTAAGAAACCCCGGTCTCACTTGTGTGAGGGCTTCCGCTCGCACACTTAATAAACTTCTGTCTGTTTTGCCCTTGTCCGTCTCGCCTGTCTTTTGTTAGTTCAATTTCCCGGGCCCCAGCCGGGGAACCCAAGATGGGTCGAGGAAAAAGGCTTTTTTTCCTCCCCTCCACTATCAAGCGGCGGCCAGGGCAGACCCATCATGTGATCCAGGGTGATGGGTGAAGGGGGAAACGGGAAGGAAATGAGAGATTCGCTCGGTGAATTACCTCGGACCGGTTTGATCTTCCCGGATGTGTCATTCGTCACCCTGGGAACTCTGGAACAGAGTTTCGTCTCTGGGGTTCAAGGCTTGGGTTCCCAACGTACCTGAGGGAGGTGGTTCTCGGGTTTTAATGCTATCTGATTCACTTGCGGGCTTGCCAGGAATGCAGACTCGGGCTCCCAAAGACACTGGCGTCAGGTGGCCCATTCCAGGAAGGGAAAGAATGTCAGGAAGGGGGAGCGGCGGGAGGGTGGGGTGTGGAATAAAAGGAGACAGAGGCAAAGCGAGTTCCTGTAGAGCCTCAGTGGTTTGCAGAGCAGTGGGTTGTCCGGCAGAGCTCGCTCCCCACGCTGCCTTGGCTTCCTCCATCTTTTCTCGGCACAGAAGCTGCTGTCGTGTGTTATTCTTGTACTCAAAATGCTATGGGAGATCATTTCCCATCTCCCAGCGATGAAGGTCAAAGTCTTCATCACGGCCTGCCGGGCCCTGCGTCACTCGGCTCCCTGCTGCCTCTCTGCCTCTCTGATCGCTCCGCTCGGCCACACTGAACTCGCTGGACCTTCACCATGCCAAGGGTACACCCACCTCAGGGCCTTTGCACTTGCTGTTTCTGCTGCTTGGAGGACTTATGCGCTTACAGGTCCCTCAAGTGATCCCTTGGCAGAAAGGCCTTCTCCACAGTATTTA
Organism: Panthera tigris; assembly: GCF_018350195.1. Classification (NCBI taxonomy): domain Eukaryota; kingdom Metazoa; phylum Chordata; class Mammalia; order Carnivora; family Felidae; genus Panthera; species Panthera tigris. Next base: position 31,586,995 of record NC_056675.1, on the reverse strand, counting down.
TTACTACCTGACATACAACTTGTTTTACAGATTTAATTTCATCATCATCCACTCCGTGAAGGCAGAGATTTTATATCATGTCTCAGTTGCGTGATGTAATAGAGAGCTTCCCTGAAAAAGCAGTTTAAAACAAGGAATTGTATTTTGTTCGTTTGTTTAGGAATTGTTATATAAATATATATGTATATTTTAAGCACTCTCGAGGCCCAACGTTGGGCTTGAACTCATGACCCCAAGATCCAGTTGTGTGCTTTACCGACTGAGCCAGCCAGGTGTTCCAGGATTGTGGTTTTGTGGGTTTTGGGTTGTTTTGTTTTGTCTTTTTCAAACAACAGCTGGGGCCCCTGGATGACTGTCGGTTGAGCGTCCAACTCTTGATTTCAGCTCAGGTCATGATCCCAGGATTATGGGACCAAGCCCCATGTTGGGCTCTGCACTAGGCATGGAATCTGTTTAGGATTCTCTCTCTCTCTCTCTCTCTCTCTCTCTCTTTCCCTCACTCTTGCTCTCTTGCTCTCTCTCCCCCTCTGCCTCTCTCCCCTGCCCACGCACGCTCTGTCTCTAAAACCAAAAACACAAACAACACCTGCATGCTTCAAATCTATAAATATGCTTTCATTTGTCAATCCCTTGAGGTGGGACAGACCCTTTCTTCTAGAACAGGTCCGGGTATTGATTGTGGATCTAGTCTGAGAGCTATAATATCTACCTCTGCCTTACTTATGCTCAAGGGCATTGGTGACAAGTGTGCCCGCTAGCTGCTAGCACAGTCCGGCCAGCACACCGATGTCCCTCTCACCTCTGCTCAACTCAGAGTCCAGGGTCACGGCTGCCCCCCGGCCAAGCTGTTGTCACATTCTTTCCTTGCCCAAGGGGACCGTGGAAGGTGCTCATGCGGGACCGCTTCCCAGCAAGAGAAAGTTTACCCACCAAGGTATTTCCTCAACCTGAAATTGATGTGTTATTAAAAAGAGGGAGTGAATATGGAATAAACAAAAATAACAAACGCCAGGACAAATACTGTGTGACAGACACTCACAACACGGGCACAGCGTGACAAACGCCCGGGCATTGGCCCATTCCGCCAAAGTGGCGGAATGTGATCCTTCCTGCTTGGCTATTCATTTGACACATGTTTAAGTCAAATCTACGGTATTCAAGACTTAAATAGGATCAGTGTACCTTTGGTCATGCGCTGAATCCAGTTTTGCTGATTATAAACCTTGCAAGTAATAGTAAGCCATTGAGACTGACTTTTGATTCGCCCTGCACAGGGCAACGTATGGTGAGCAAGATAAATCAGAGAACACTGTGGACCATCCGTAGAGAGAAGCGCCGAGAGTCTATAGGTTTAAGAAGAGCCAGGGGAGAAATAGAACGTAATAGAAAGAGCCCAACTTGGAGTCAGATATACCTGAGCCTGAATCTTCTCAGAGCATCTAGCTGTGTGACTTTTGACAAGTTACTTAATCTCTCTGAGCCCTTTTCCTTAAAATATATCGCTTGTGCTCAGAAATTGATTATTATAATATGTTAACAGACAAGATTTCACTGCTAACCCCTCTATATTATTACTGAAGTCAAGGCGACAGAACACGGACTCGGGGGGCACCTGAGTGGCTCAGGTGGTTAAGCATCCGACTTCGGCTCAGGTCATGGTTCATGGGTTCGAGCCCCACATCGGGCTCTCTGCTGTCAGTGGAGAGCCCGCTTCTGATCCTCTGTCCCCCTTTTTCTGCCCTTCCCTGCTCTCACACTCTCTCTTTCTCACTCTCAAACTAACCAAATAAAACTTTAAAAAGAAAAGAAAAGAAAATGGGCTTAGATTGTAGCAAGACTGATTTCGGGCAGGCATGATAAATTACACTTGTTAGCGTGTAAATGTATGGGACTTAAGCCCTGGGACCCAAGTGAAAGGACAGGGCCTGGGCTGTTAGAGGATCCAGGCGGGGACAGCAAAGGTAGAGGCTGAGGGTGGGACCATGAGGGTGGCCTGAAGGGAAATATTTGCCTAGAGACAGATCCATTTTTTTTTTTTAATGTTTATGTATTTATTTTGAGGGGCAGAGAGAGAGGGAGGGAGAGAATCCCAAGCAGGCTCTGTGCTATCAGCACGGAGCCTGAGGCGGGGCTCAATCCCACACTCCTCGAGATCATGCACGATTTGAGTTGAAATCAAGAGTCAGATGCCTAACCAGCTGAGCCACCCAGCTGGCCCCGGATCTGGGTTTTGTGTAGATGGTGGGCCAGGATCTATGTGGACCCTCAGGACCAACCCACCCCCGTGCTCCTTTTCCAGCTTTATTTCCTGCCTCTCTCCCCATGGCTCTCTCTACACTTCAGCAGCTCAGACCTCCTCTCTGATTCTCCAATTCTCCACGGGGGTTTCTTCCTCAAGTCCTGTGTTCTGGCGGCTCTTTCTGCCTGGAGTGCTGCGATGCCTGAATCTCACACGGCTGGTAACTTCTCATCATTCAAGTGTCAGCTCAGGTGTTACCCCCTCCTGAGAGAGGCTCCCAACTGCAAACTATCTCCCCCACCCTGCCCCCCAGCCTCGACCACATCACACTGACTTATGGTCGGTCCGATCATTTGCATGTAGATTTGGTATTTGCGAATCTGCCTACTCGCTAGAATGTATTTGTAACCCCCCAAATCAATACTCATAGCGTTTTTGCAATCATCGGCCGATGCACGCAGAGGGGCAAAAAATTTCAGTCACCCCTGGTGCACATTCCCTGCTGGATTGGAGCAAGGCCGTGTTCTGCCTCTTTGTTTCTGTTGTCATCTTTATTATTTTTTTTTAATTTTAGTTTTTTAAATTTACATCCTCCTTTATTATTATTATGTTTTTAATTTTATTTTTTTTATTTACACCCTTCCTCCTTTATTGTTATTATTTTTTAAATTTTGTTTTTTTAGGGGTGCCTGGGTGGCTCGGTCGGTTAAGCGTCCGACTTCGGCTCAGGTCATGATCTCACGGTCCGTGAGTTCGAGCCCCGAGTTGGGCTCTGTGCTGACAGCTCAGAGCCTGGAGCCTGTTTCAGATTCTGTGTCTCCCTCTCTCTCTGCCCCTCCCCTGTTCATGCTCTGTCTCTCTCTGTCTCAAAAATAAATAAACGTTAAAAAAAAAATTTTTTTTTAATTTTGTTTTTTTAAATTTACATCCTCCTTTATTATTTTTTTAATTTTATTTTTTTAAATATACATCCTCCTTTATTATTATTATTATTTTAATTTTATTTTTTTAATTTACATCCTTCCTTCCTCCTTTATTGTTATTATTTTTAATTCTATTTTTAAAAATTTACATCCTCCTTTATTATTTTTTTTTAATTTTATTTTTTAAATTTACATCCTTCTTCCTTTATTATTATTATTTTAATTTTATTTTTTTAATTTACATCCTTTGAGCTGTCATCTTTTTTAAAGGTGTTTTTTTTTAAGTTCATGTATTTACTTTGAGAGAGAGGGAGATAGCATGGGTGGGGAGGGGCAGAGAGCGAGAGGGAGAGAGGGATTCTTAAGCAGGCTCCGTGCTGTCAGCATGGCCCCCAACTCGGGGCTTGAACTCAAACCAGAAGATCATGACCTGAGCCAAAACCAAGAGTCGGATGCTCTTGAACCGACTGAGCCACCCAGGCGCCCCTCCAAGCAAATGTCCTTTTCTGGAGAAGACGGGGCACAGATGATCTGCAATTGACTCATGTCTATGGGTCTTCTTGATTATTATTATTATTGTTATTATATGGGGTTCCTATTGCCCGTCTCTGCTTTGGGAATGTAAGTGTTCTGAGAGCGGCAGCCTTGTCCTCCACGTTCCTTACTGTCCTCCCCCAAACCCTTGCCTAGCAGGCACTTAATGAGTATGTGTCACATCAGTGAGTAAAAGAAAAGACTGGGCTGTCCTCGTTGAGGAGGAAGGGTCAGGAGCCAGGCAGCTCCGTCCATGGGTGGCCACACTGGGCAGGACAGTCACGTCAATAGCATCCGCAGAGCGAGCTGGTTTTATGAGCCAGTTGGTCTGCTGGTGTTTCGCTTACATACATCTCTCTAAACCACACAAGGACTCTGCAGGGGTGGGATCATCTCCTCCAACAGGTGGACTCACTACCTGAGGACCACAGAGCCACCAAGGGGCCAAGCTGAAATTCAAACCCAGGCCAGTCCGATCCCAACCCAGGACGCCTTGGCCACCACGATCTGTTTCTCAAACTTGAGCCTTCACGTTTCTGCTGTCTCCACCTACCATATATGCTTTTATTTACTTCATATCTTTTCTTTAAACTGCCACCCTTTTTTTCACCGAGCGTATGTTAAAAGGAGACTTTAGAACTACAATCAGTGGAAAACAGGTGTCCCTTCTTACAGAAGGAGTATCATTTTGACAATACATATAAATGTTTTTAAATTTTTTTTAATCTTTATTTATTTTTGAGAGAGAGACAGAATGTAAGCAGGGGAGGGGCAGAGAGAGAGGGGGACACAGAATCCAAAGCAGGCTCCAGGCCCCGAGCTGTCAGCACAGAGCCCGACGTGGGGCTCGAACTCATGAGCTGTAAGATCACGACCTGAGCCGGAGTCGGACACTCAACCGACTGAGCCACCCAGGCGCGCCATTTTGACAATACATATAAAAGAAACAAAATAGCATTACACTCTGGCCAGACACGGCTCTGGGGGCTTGAGGCTCACTCTCTCGTTCACAGTGGAGGTCAGCAGGCCTTGGAGGGGTGTTACAGACAGAGGAGAATTCACCTGAACCTGTCTTCTGGAAGCAATCAGAGGGTGTCTGAACAGAGCATAGTTGTCTCACTGGGTGGCTCGCTATTATTTACTGCCATGCCTCTCCACCATACATGATCTCCCCGTAGTCCTAAAATCAAGTCATGTGACATCTGACCAGCATAGGGAGGCAGAGTTTATGTTATGGAAAGTTGTAGAGGGAATTTAAGGAGCCAGAATGTCCTTGAGCCGACATTCGATCCAGTCTCGGAGGACAGGCCGAGGGATCAGTCGTCCCAGACAACGAGTGTCCTGCTGTATTGACTTTCTAAGGATGCATCAAAGTCATGATGTATGGCTTTCAGAACGGTGGTAAGGATCATGGGCAGAAATAAAAATTCACAATAAGGGCAGAGTAGGGGCACTGGGTATTGAGGAGAGGCTCACAGTCCTTAGCAGGTGGAGAGCCAGTTTAGAAGACCGACATAAGATCTCCATCTTCCAGTCTGTGCCTTCCTCTGCAGGCCTTCTGGAAAACAAGTCTGTCACTTACTGCGTAAAGAGGGATTGAAGACATACCGAAACAGACAAAAGCAGAGGGGAGGGGATGTCATGGTGGAGAATCTATGGGATTGCTTAAGTTACAGGGCCTGATTGTCAGAAGTGATATCAGATCAGATGCTGTAATGTACATGCACCAGCCTGGGGTTTAAAGCCTATGGGATCTTGAAGGATCTAGAACGGGCAGGTAGCTGGATGGTTGAGGGAGAGGCTGCTAGAGCGGCTTTCTGTCTTCCTCCTGTGCTTTTCATCTCTAGTCATTTTATTTTTATATGTTTATTTTTGAGGGGGGTGGGTAGGGGCAGAGACAGAGGGAGAGGGAGGGAATCCCAAGCAGGTTCTCAGCCTTCAGAGCAGAGCCCAGGGCGAGGCTTGAACTCACAAACCGTGAGATCGTGACCTGAGCCGAAATCAAGAGTCGGATGCTTAACCAACTGAGCCACCCAGGTGCCCCTCATCCTTACTCATTTTAGAATGAATGTGCCCTCAGGGGCGACTGGGTGGCTCAGTCAGTTGAGCATCCAACTTTAGCTCAGGTCAGGATCTCACGGTTTGTGGGTTCGAGCCCCGCGTCGGGCTCTGTGCTGACAGCTCAGAGACTGGAGCCTGCTTCCGATTCTGTGTCTCCCTCTCTTTCTGCCCCTCCCCCACTCGTGCTCTGTCTCCCTCTGTCTCAAAAATAAATAAACATTAAAAAAAAATTACATTAGAATGAATGTGCCCTCATTTAAAAGGTGGGATAAGGGGTCTTTCTCTGCACTCCATTAATATTCAATTATTCAGCAAGAAGTACTCAGCACTTGCTATGTGCCACTCACTGTGCTGGCCCTGGGCAGCCACAGATGAATGAGACTGTCCATGATCGCAAAGGCTGCATGGTCTCTGCAGGGAGATGCTAATGATAACTAGATGACCAGAAAATACAATATAATAGTTAAGATAACGGACTTCAGATTAAACAGACCTGCCTGAGTTTGGTTCTTGCTTCTTCCCGGTTGTGTGTGTCGCTTTACTTCTGTGCATCTCAGTTTCCTCATCTGTAAAATGGGGATATCCGTCGTGCCCATTTCACGGGCTATTTGTGAGGCTGGAATGAATTAATCCAAGTAGCACTTGCCCAGAGCCTGGGATACTATAAGAGCTCCATAAGGCAAAACTATTATTATTGGTATTTTAATCGGGGGAGAAGGGAATAACTATCTGGGAAGTTGGGGAGGCTTCCTGGAAGAGGTGATGGTTTTTTTTTTTTAATTTTTTTTTTTAACGTTTATTTATTTTTGAGACAGAGAGAGACAGAGCATGAACGGGGGAGGGGCAGAGAGAGAGGGAGACACAGAATCTGAAACAGGCTCCAGGCTCTGAGCTGTCAGCACAGAGCCCGACGCGGGGCTCGAACTCACAGACCGTGAGATCATGACCTGAGCCAAAGTCGGACGCTTAACCGACTGAGCCACCCAGGCGCCCCGAGGTGATAGTTTTTAAAGTGAGCTGTAAAGAATGACTAGGAAGTCCTGGAAGGTCTGTGATGAGTGCAGGGCATCCGAAGCTCATGGCAACTTTGTGCACAAATGCATCCTCCTTTTTTTTTTTTAATGTTTATTTATTTTTGAGAGAGAGGGAGAGCATGGGGGAGGGGCAGAGAGAGAGGGGGATAGAGGATCTGAAGCGGGCTCTGTGCTGACAGCAGAGAGCCCCATGCAGGGCTCGAACTCATGAACCGTGAGATCATGAAGTGAGATGCTTAACCGACTGAGCCACCGAGGCGCCCCTGCCTACTCCTTTATTAGAAGCCAGGAAGGACACACAAAGCGGTGACCCAGGGACACCAAATGGACTGTTTAAATTGGTTCATATAACCTGTGGTGTTACAGCGTGTGGAGGCGTATAACTTCTTCAACTTACCAGTGCTCGTTTTCTTTCTTTCTTTTTTAAGATTTTATTTTTTAAGTAATCCCTACCCACAACACGGGGCTCGAACTCACAACCCCGAGATCAAGAGTCACACGCTCCACTGACTGAACACCACCCAGGCTCTTCTCCCACCCACCTCAACTCCTGTTTACTAAACAGCATTCTCCCTTGTTTGTCTACAAGACAATCGCTGGAATAATGCAGAGGCACGGGCTCCCATCCTGGAGATTCTGGCTCAGCTGACCCGATGGGAGGCCCAGGACTCTGTTTTTCTTTTTTTTTTTTTTTTAATTTTTTTTTTTAACGTTTATTTATTTTTGAGACAGAGAGAGACAGAGCATGAGTGGGGGAGGGGCAGAGAGAGAGGGAGACACAGAATCGGAAGCAGGCTCCAAGCTCTGAGCTGTCAGCACAGAGCCTGACGCGGGGCTCGAACTCACGGACCGTGAGATCATGACCTGAGCCGAAGTCGGACTCTTAACCAACCGAGCCACCCAGGTGCCCCTAGGACTCTGTTTTTCAAATAAGCATCCTGAGTCATTCTGTTGCCAGTGGTCCCTCCTCACCCCCCTACACTTTGGGAAACTCTATCCTAGGGTTTCAACTCTCAGTTTGAAAGATACCTGCCAAGGGGCGCCTGGGTGCCTCAGTCGGTGAGGCGTCTGACTTGATTTCAGCTCAGGTCATGATCTCGTGGTTTGTGGGTTCAAGCCCCGCATCAGGCTCTGCGCTGACAGTGTGGAGCCTGCTTGGGATTCTCTCTCTCCCTCTCTCTCCGTCCCTCCTCTGTTAGCTCTCTCTCTCTCAAAAATAAATAAACACCTTACTTTTTTTTTTTTAAAAGAAAGCTTCTTGCCTAGCTCTATAATGTAGACAGAGATCACAGCCGAGCCCCTGAGTAGGAGAAAATGGCATATAATCAAAACTGGCTTTGACTATCTCCTGAGAACCAACCCTTTGGATCCATCTACCAGCTGTAACTCTGAGCACACTTTTAACCTTCAGCATTGGAAATGCTGTTGCTGTTTCCTTGCTTCTGGACTTGGCTTGTATTAGGGGCCCATGATATAAAAAAAACGAACAAACATATTTCTAAACCAGTGTGATTTAGAAACTAAAAGTTTCTGCGATGATGCAAATGTTCCATATCTGTACTGTGAGTATCCAGCACTTGAAATGTGGCTGCAGTGATCGATGTGCTGAACATTTTATTTTAATTAATTTAAATGGGTTTAAGTAGTCCCACGTGGTTACCACTGTGAACCAGGGGCTTCTAAGCCCTGGAACTGTGCTGAGCACAGAGAGCACACACACTGTGAAGGTCTCAGGGACTGACACAGCTTTGGGGACCAGCAGGTGCATGTTCCTCCTCTTGGGCTCACCCTCTGGGTTCTGTGTTCTTTGAGGGAGCAGAGGGCAGAAAGTCCTGCATTACTCAAAAGGCAATTTTCTCTCTCTCGCACATACAGTTGGATTTTCCAAATTAAAGACACGTATAATATGATTCCACTGTGGGGCTTGTCACAGCATCCCTTCATGGAGCACCTGGCTGGCTCAGTCGGTAGAACATGTGACTCTTGATCTTGAGGTTGTAAGTTCAAGCCCCATGTTTGGTGTAGAGATACTCAAAAATAAAATCTTAAAAAAAAAAAAGCATCTTTTCATGATCCTGTTTTTTTTAATGTTTATTTTTGAGAGGGAGAGACTGGGGAGAGGCAGAGAGAGAGGGAGACACAGAATCTGAAGCAGGCTCCAGGCTCTGACCTGTCAGCTCAGAACCCTACTCGGAGCTCGATCTCACGAACCACGAGGTCATGACCTGAGCTGAAATCAAGAGTTGGACACATAACCAACAGGGCCACCCAGGCGCCTTGGCATTGATGTGATTGGAAAGGAGATGATTCTGAAGCGGGGTCAGGGTTGAGAACCACAGTTTGAAGGAATGTAGTTTCACACCCGCTCTTCTCAAAGCCTGGGATCTTCCTGCCATGGCAGCTTTGGCCTCAGCTCAAATATCACTTCCTCAGAGACACCCTTGAAAGTACTTTCTGGAGAAGGCTTGTCTCTCCCCGAAGATACTGTCTACCTAATCGCTCTCTTATTTTCTACAGCACTTTTGCCGTGTGCGATGATCACTGCTTTATTTTCTGTGACATCACGCCCGCTAATCCCCGACAGCAGGTATGGTTCCTATCGTGTTCCCGCAGCACCCCCAGGGTCTGAAATGTTCCTAGCACACAGAAGACACTCCATACATATTGGATGAACAGATAATTAGGTTTCTTTATTCGCAGGGACGTGCTATTCCCTAATCACTTTGAATGGACTTGGTATTCCTCAAGTCTTTGTCAGTAACACATTGATAAACTATCTGCTGAGAGTTTATTTTAGATCTGGCTAATTTCGTGTGTTATGCCTGTATTTTTTAACAATGATAAAAATCGCACAAATATGTGTCCATTATAGTAAAAGGAGAAGCAGGGGCACCTGGGGGACTCAGTCGGTTAAGGGTCAGACTTCGGCTCAGGTAGTGATCTCGCGGTCTGTGGGTTCAAGCCCCGCATCAGGTTCTGTGCCGACCGCTCAGCCTGGAGCCCGCTTTGGATTCTGTGTCTCCCCCTCTCTCTGCCCCTCCCCTGCTCACACTGTCTCTCTCTCTCTCTCAAAAATAAATAAACCTTAAATAACATTTTTTTTAAGTTTAAAAAAGAAAAGAAAAACTAGAAGCGAAAGTCTCAAGTTAAAAATAAACTGTGGTAAAATATCCATGAGGGTTGCCTGGCTGGCTCAGTCATTAAAGCATGTGACTCTTGATCCTGGGGTTGTAAGTTCGAGCCCCAAAGTGGAGCCATACAGTGTTTGTCTTTTTCTGCCTATTTCCCTTAGTGTGATGTCCTCAAGCTCGTCCACGTTGTAGCGTGTCAGCACGACCTTCCTTTTTAAGGCGAAAGAATATTCCACCGTATGGATAGAACGCATTTTGCTTTGCTACTTGTCTGTCGATGGACACTTGGGTTGTTGCCACATTCTGACCATCGTGAATGAATCTTTGGCTATTGTTCTGCACGGTGGCAAATGTCTGTTGGAGTCCCTGTTTTGAAAACGGGACTGCAGAATCCTGTAGTAATTGCAAGTTCAATGGTTGGAGGAACCGCTATCCCGTTGTCCACAGCAGTGGCGCCATTTTACATTTCCACCAACGGTACCCAAGGATTCCCATATCTCCACACCTTCATCAACATTTGTTGTTTTTTTTGAAACAATTTTTTAACGTTTATTTTTGAGACAGATAGGGAGAGAATGTGAGTGGAGGAGGGGCAGAGAGAGACGGAGACACAGAATCTGAAGCGGGCTCCAGGCTCTGAGCTGTCAGCCCTGAGCCCGACGCGGGGCTCGAACTCACTGCAAGGTGGTGACCTGAGCAGAAGTTGGACGCTTAACCGACGGAGCCACTCAGCCGTCCCGTTGTTGTTGTTGTTTTTACACTCACCATCCTTACGAGCGTGAGGTGGTATCTCATTGTGGTTGTGATTTGTTTTTCTCTAATGATTACTGGTGTTGAGCATCTTTCCACGTGTTTGTTGTTCATTTGCATATCTTCTTAGGAAAAAGGTCTCTTCGAGTCCTGATTTCTTTTCTTTTCTTTTCTTTTTCTTGAGAGAGAGAGAGAGTGAGTGAGCATTGCAGGGAGGGGCAGAGGGAGAAAGACAGCCTCAAGCAGGCCCCACACCCAGGGAGGAACCTGACGTGGGGCTTGATCTCATGACCGTGAGATCATGACCTGAGCGAAAATCAAGAGTGGGACGCTTCAGCGAGTCACCCAGGCGCCCCGGGTCCTGATTCCAAGTAGCCACCCTCCCCACCTTCCTTTTGTGTCAGGGTATCTAGCTCTGTACCACCTTTTTCATAGTTGCATAGTACTCCGTTGCAGAGCGGTTCTACGTTTGATTAAACCAATTTCTCACGGTAGGGCTTTTTCATGATTTCGGATAATACAGTGGTAGCGTTCTTGTTATTTGATGATGGTTCCTGAAAATGCATTTGGTTTTTGTCTCCACGTGTCCGTGGTCTTTCAGCCTTGCAGCGTTAGATACAGCAGCGGCACCAAAGACCCAGCTGGGAAATGATGTTCAAATGAAAAAAGCTTTGTCACCGTGCGCTGGCTCTCACTCTTCTTCTGTCGGCATGGTGGTTACGTTGTTCTGTTGCATCACCAGCCATGAACGGAGTTCTAGGAAGACAGCATAAAAAGCCATCCAAAGCCCCAGACTCAGAGACGTTTGGATCCATCATGTATCAGCTGTGTGACCATGGACAAGTCATTGAATCTCTCTGTGCCTCAGGGTCATGTGTTTAAAGAGGCATAAAGGGGCTTCTGGGTGGTGCAGTCATTTGAACATCTTGCTCTTGATTTTGGCTCAGGTCATGATCCCAGAATCATGGGATTGAGCCCCATGGTGATGCTTAAAATTCTCTCTCTCTCTCTCCTCCTCTGCCCCTCCCCTGCTTGTGTACACACACACACACACACACACTCTCTCTCTGTCTAAAAAATAAAAATAGGGGCGCCTGGGTAGTTCAGTCGGTTAAACATCTGACTTCAGCTCTAGTCACGATCTCACGGTTCCTGAGTTCGAGCCCGGCATCAGGCTCTGTGCTGACAGGTCTGAGCCTGCTTCAGATTTCGCATCTCCCTCTCTCTCTCTCTGCCCCTCCCCCGCTCATGCATGCTCTCTCTCTCAAAAGTAAATTAACATTTTGGGGCGCCTGGGTGGCTCAGTCGGTGTCCGACTTCAGCCCAGGTTCACAAGTTCAAGCCCACATCAGGCTCTGGGCTGACAGCTCGGAGCCTGGAGCCTGCTTCAGATTCTGTCTCCCTCTCTCTCTTCCCCTCCCCATCTCACTCTCTGTCTCTCTCTCTCTCTCAAAAATAAGTAAACATTAAAAAAAGTAAATAAACATAGAAAAAAATTTAAAATAAATAGATAAAATATTTCAAATATTAAATAAAGAGGCATAAAAATTATAGCCTCCCTGCAAATGGCAAAATGAATATAAAAATGCTCAGCGTGCAGTGAGAATGTTAAGATCAGCCCCTCGGTGAACATTCACTTGTATTCTGGTTGCCACCGTCACCGTCCCTGTTGTCGCCTTCAGGATCTTCCGGTGGAAATTTGCAGTAGAACATCTGAGAACGAAGCAGAAAATGCCAAGCGCTACGTCCGCAGTGAGAACATCTGTTTCAGTCCCTTAATGCGATTTTGGGTTCTAGCCTCCCTGGGTGAGGGACCGTTGAATGTTTCTTTTCACCATAATCAGGGCTCTCAGTTCTTGTAAAGGAGGTACCTTATCAACTCGGTGTTTACGTGGGTTAAAGACGGATAGCTGGGCACTTACACGGAATTTACACGCTAGTGCGTTCACAGAACAGGTGTTCAGGAAGCACCTGTCGACGACTGCCCAGGGATCTCGCCATTGGGTGGTTCCCTATTCCCCATTTCATGATTGCTTTTCTTCTTCTCTGTGTGGGGTGACTTCCCCCTTCTTTGGAAGTACCCCACTATGATTCTGAAGGGATGGCCCTACGTGGAATATTCGTACTAGTTTCTTTCTTCACCTACTTACCACCAATGATTGAGCGAAGGTGGGCCCGTGGCTCAGAAACCGTCATGTTTCTAGGGAAGAACCCTCCCTTGCTTTTGCTAACTTCTGGTGACAGCGGGCAACTCTTGCTGTCCCTTGGCTCATAGAGCGCCCCCCCCCCCGCCCCACTCCCGCCTTGAGTCTCTGCCTCTGTCTTCCCATGGCCTTCTCCCTGTGTGACTGTGTTCAAATTTCCTTTTTTTTTTTAATTAAAAAAAATTTTTTTAATGTTTTTATTTATTTTTGAGACAGAGAGAGACAGAGCATGAGCAGAGAAGGGGCAGAGAGAGAGGGAGACACAGAATCTGAAGCAGGCTCCAGGCTCCGAGCTGTCAGCACAGAGCCCGACATGAGGCTCGAGCTCATGAAACCGTGAGATCATCACCTGAGCTGAAACTAAGAGTTGAACATTTAACTGACTGAGCCACCCAGGTGCTCCAGATCTCCCATGTGAATGCTAATGAGAAATTCACATTGAAACAGAATTCACTGGAAGTTCGCCGTTTGCCAGATGGAGTGGGAGGAAGGAGGGTAGTCAGGGATGGCATCTCAGAAGAGGTTTCGGAGGCAGACTAGGAATAAAAAATAAAGGACCAGTCAAAATGTGGACTGAGGTAGCTCCCTTCCCCCTTCCTCCCTGACCAGTGGTCTCCTCTGCTTTCCTTTCTCTTCAGAAGTCTGGAATCTTGGGGCGCCTGGGTGGCTTAGTCGGTTAAGCGTCCGACTTCAGCTCAGCTCATGATCTCACGGTTTATGAGTTCGAGCCCCACATTGACCTTGTTACTGTCAATGCCATCTGTCTTAGGAGAGTGCTTAGGACTGTCTGTCCCCTTCTCGCTGCCCCTTCCCTGCTTGTGCGTGCACGCTCTCTCTCTTTCTCTCTCTCTCTCAAAAATAAAAATAAAACATTAAAAAAAAAGTCAGTTCTTACGGTCCTCTGTCCTCTCCTCTTCACACAAGCCCACCCAGCCCAGCCGGAGGGGGTTTCTCAGCGTCCCGAGAGAGGCATGGAGGGACCACCTCGGGGACCGGCACACCTGGGCAGAAGCTGCTGGAGGATATGTCGACAGTTCCCAGCCACTTGCCTTGTTTTCCCAGAGAACTGGCGGTGGTCCCAGCTGTTCGCCTGGCGGGCACACGAAAACCAACCGTTCCCCGGGTGGGACTTCGGGATAGATGCCAGTCATTCCTGCTTTTCTGTCTGGATGAGTCCTGGGCTGTGACTATAGCTGTGTGTGTGTGTGTGTGTGTGTTCTGTCACTTAGTGGGCTTTGAGGTGTGGGGAGGGTACAGGGCACCCGGATATTTGGTTAAACATTACTCTGTGTCTGTGGGAGTGTTTCTTTCTGGAGGAGATAAACATTGGCGGGGGGAGCTTTTTTTATTTGTTTGTTTATTTATTATTTATTTATTTATTTTTAATGTTTTATTCATTTTTGAGAGAGACAGACAGACAGAGAGACAGAGCATAAGCAGGGGAGGGGCAGAGAGAAAGGGATATGAGAATCCAAAGCAGGCTCCGGGCTCGGAGCTGTCAGCACAGAGCCCGACGTGGGGCTCGAACCCACAAACTGCAAGATCATGACCTGAGCCGAAGTTGGATGCTTAAGGAACTGAGCCACCCAGGCACGCCAAGGAGGTAAACGTTTGAACAGGGAGACCGAGGACATTGCACTGCCCTCCCCAGTGTGGGCGGGTTCTTCCACTCAGTCGGGGGACTAAGTAAAACAAAAAGGAGAGGTAAGGGAGACGATTTTCGATTTTCGAGCTGGGTCGTCTGTCTTTCCTGCTTTCAGACCTGGACTCACACTGGAAATTCTGCCATCAGCTCTCTTGAGTCTCCGGTTCGTCACCTGCAGACACTGGGGCTTCTCAGCCCCCAGAACCCTGTGAGCCAATTCCTTGTAGAAAATGTCTGTTCTCCGGAGAGCCCTGATGCATGCAACCACTTTCCCGTAATTGCAAAACTCCCCTCTTTTCGGCAGTCACAATCCACAGAGAAATCTTCCCAATGAAATGAGTCTGTGGCTGGTTTAATTTGGGGGGTGGAGCTCATTCATCCATCCCTTTGTTTAGCAGACGTGTACGGACTAATACAGTCCCTTATGTTGCGTACTTCTTGCCGGTGAGATGCACAGAGAACACACGGGACTCGGGAGCCCCCAGAGCTGTGTGGCTTGGCAACCCTGTGCCTGTTATGTTAGGTCCTGGCTGTGTGCTGGGCTCTGGGGACATATCTGACTGAACCGATCCGATCGCTTCCTGCCCGCTGGAGCTCACCTGGACCTGTTGCAAAATCCTGGAAGCTTCAGATGCCTCTGGCCTAAACATAAGGAAAATTAATAGTCTTGATCACAAACTGGGGCACCTGGGTGGCTGAGTCGGCTAAGCATCTGACTTTGGCTCAGGTCACAATCTCACGGTTCATGATGTGGAGCCCCGCATCTGGCTCTGTGCTGACAGCTCAGAGCCTGGAGCCTGCTATGGATTCTGTGTCTCCCTCTTTCTCTGCCCTTCCCCCGCTCTGCTCTGTCTCGCTCAGAAATAAATAAACATTAAAAATCCATTTATTTTATTTTTTTTAACGTTTATTTATTTTTGAGACAGAGAGAGACAGCACGTGAACAGGGGAGGGGCAGAGAGAGAGGGAGACACAGGATCTGAAACAGGCTCCAGGCTCTGAGCTGTCAGCACAGAGCCCAACGCGGGGATGGAACTCACGGACCGTGAGATCATGACCTGAGCCGAAGTCGGACACCCAACCGACCGAGCCACCCAGGCGCCCCTAAAAATCCATTTAAAAAAATAGTCTTAATCACAAACTGAAGTCTTACACTTTGGGGAGTCTGTAGGGAAACCTTCTGCTGGGCCTCTTATCACCCGCCCCCCCACCCCCCAGTCTGGGTTGGATGCCCCTCTCTTTGTTCCGGCTGCATTCTCCACTTCCCTGATCACAGCCCTTATCTTCCTGCTTGAATGTGTAAGCACAGAGGCCAGTTACCAGAACCCAGGGGAACTCGAGACGTAGGAGAACGCAGCCTGGCAAGAGATGTGGCATCTGCTGCAGGAATATCCCCAGCAGGCTGTGTCTGAATAAGAGGGAGACGGGGGTATGAATACCCCAGGCTCTTTTCCCCAGTGCTGTCACGCCGGGATCTCCTACTGGCCGACCCCAACTCTAAGCAAGAGGGCAAGGATCAACTAGTGTTGACGTAGGTCCTACTCATCAGCCCCCTGGGACAGAAAGCCGGGCAGAGGAGGTAGAGAGTAGATCTGGAGAGGTAAATGGAATGATTGTCCTCTGCAATAAGGCAGAACTTTCTAACTCTCCAAAAGATGACGTGAGTCACCGGATGGGACTGCACGGTGTTTATAGACATCCTAGTGGGGTCAGCCGCCACCCGGAAGACAGGAATAGGTGACCACTCAAGTCCTTTACCAAGGACTTCAAAAGAGTAAACGCTTTTGTCATACCTCCAGCCCCCAGCTGCCCTTCTCCTTTATCCTTAGATGAAACAGCAGTGATAGTAATGGCAGTGATAGTCACGATAATAATAATAGTATTAACAACCATCACCACTGGCACCGTGGCTGCTGTCATGTAATTAACACGTAAGGGGCGCGCCCTAAGGGGGGGCGGTGCTAAGCCATTGGCAGGTTTCACCTTTATTTCTTCCTCATAACAACGCTACCAGGTAGCTGCTTTTACTGATTCCATTTTGTAGATGAGTAAATGAAGCTCAGAAAGGGTTTCAGTAACTTTCTGGAGGTCACACTAGTAACTCGCAGAGCTGAGATTTGCACCCAGGCCCCTGCGATGGATTGGTATAGTCTGGAAGCCTGGAACCGGGAGAGTCTTTCAGTGAAGAGTCAGGAGGACGTAGGGAGTTGCTCTGAAAAGAACAGAATCCCCGGGAGGAAGCCTCTCCAAGAGTGGGACCCAGTTTGCTGGAGTCTCTCCCCGCATACAGATGCATGGGCTTTGCTGACTTCCAGATCAGCTGAGGTCATCAGTTTCAGTTCTTCCTGATGGTTCACCAGTCTCCGTGGGCTTTTCAGTCTCTGGCCAAATCTTCCGGCAGCTAAGTACACAGACAGAGCTCCCCCTCCAGCTGGGGAAAGGAGAGCTCTGCATAATAAGGTTGGGGTTCTGCCTGGAACCAGAGTCTCACGGGAAGAGAACACTGGTGACGGCCAAGATCCGTCACTCTTCCTCTTTGCTGGCTTCCAGACTTGGTTTCTGCTTGTCCTTGTATCTTGGCATATTGAATGGGAATGATGCCCTCCAGGGTCCTCCCACACCGATCAGCAAACTCTTGGTGCCTGTGGCCCATGGCAGAGCTTGGAGTCTTGTGTTTTAGAGAGGGAGATACTGGCTCTGGGACCACATGATTCACAGCGGGGAAGCATCCTTTACGGTGAGCGTCCATAAAATGGGGATCATAACAGAACCACAGTAGAACTGCATAAGGCAGGTAATAAGGGCTAAACGGTACCACCTAAGAAGGGCATCTAGCATGGTGCTTAGTACATAGTAGTCACTCAGTAAGCAATGAATGTAAATGCCTCCCCTTATAATTCCTGAAGGGACACTACTTTGTTATTTTGACTTCTCTGTATGACATTCTTTATGTTTTAAAAATGTTAAATGTTTATTTTTTAAGAGAGAGAGAGAGAGAGAGCGCAGAGGAGGGACAGAGGGAGAGGGAGACGCAGATTCTGAAGCCGGCTCTGGGTTCTGACCTGTCAGCACAGAGCCCGATGTGGGGCTTGAACTCATGGAGTGCGAGATCATCATCTGAACCGAAGTTGGATGCTTAACTGACTGAGCCACCCAGGCCCCCTGCTGTATGATATTCTTGACTGAATGATATAAAATGCTTTCTCTACATGAATTGTGTTAATCATATGATTTACTCTGCTTAGCCTGGTAAAATGATGTATTAACAATGATAGGTTTTCTTAGTTTGAGCTCTCCTTGCATTCCTGTGATAAACCCTACTTTTTATTTATTTATCTTTATTTTTTTAAATTATTATTTTTTTTAACGTTTATTTATTTTTGAGACAGAGAGAGACAGAGCCTGAATGGGGGAGGGTCAGAGAGAAGGAGACACAGAATCTGAAACAGGCTCCAGGCTCTGAGCTGTCAGCACAGAGCCTGATGCGGGCTCGAACTCACGGACCCCAAGATCATGACCTGAGCCGAAGTCGGCCGCTTACCGACTGAGCCACCCAGGCGCCCCTAAACCCAACTTTTTTTTAAAAAAGTTTATTTATTTATTTTGAGAGAGACAGGGCACATGCATGCATGAGTGAGTGCATGGGAGAGGGGCAGAGAGAGAAGTAGAGAGAATCCCAAGCAGGCTCTGAGCCATCAGAGCAGAGCCCAGGGCGGGGCTCAAACTCACGACCATGAGATCATGACCTGAGCTGAAATCAAGAGTCAGGTGCTTAACCAACTGAGCCACCAGGCGCCCCATGGCTTTTTTCACATATTATAAAGTCTAAATAATATTCCACTGTATAGATAATATCCCACATTTTCTAAATCAAGAGGAAGTAGAAAGCCTGAACAAATCAGTAACAAATAGGGAGATTGGTCAGTAATCAAAAACCTCTTAACAAAGAAAAGCCCAGGACGAGATGATTTCATGGCTGATTTCTACCAAACATTCCAAGAACTAACACAAATCCTTCTTAAACTCTTCCTAAAGTAGACGAGGAAACACCTCCAAACCCATTTTATGAGGTCACCATCACCTGATCCCAAAACCAAAGAGACTGCAAGAAAAAAAAAACTCGAGGTCAGTATTCCTGATGATCACAGGTGCAAAAGCCTCAATATGATCCTGGCAAGCTGCATTTATATTTTATTTTTTAAAACCAGACCATCTATTATCTGTGACTAATTGTTGAAATCCTTAAGAAGAACTGATGCTGCAACAGCTGCCCTCTTGGGTTTAGGCGTTGTTCCTTCACAGAATCCACGCCTGACTCCACGGTACACAATTTTTACATGCCTGGTTCGACTGGTCCTGGTGGTTTTTCGTCTTTGAGCCTTGGCACTCTTCTGCTCGGCAGAATAGTCACATTTGCCACAGGTTGATTTCTTTCTTTTTGCTTTTTTAATGTTTATTTGTTTGTTTTTGAGGGAGAGCGAGAGAGATAGCACATGCGTGCATGTGTGCAAGTGGGGGAGGGGCAGAGAGAAAGAGAGAGAGGGAGACAAAGAATCCTAAGCAGGCTCCAGACCCTGAGCTGTCAGCCCAGAGCCCAACGTGGGGCTTGAACCTATGAACCGCGAGATCGTGACCTGAGCCGAAGTCGGACACTTAACCGACTGAGCCACCTAGGCGCCCCTGGCCCAGGTTGACTTCTGAAGGTGGCAGGCCTTAGGGCGGTGGCACAACACGTGTGTCTTATTGCAGTGCTTTCCAAATGATGATGTCCCCTTCATCATCTTGTTTCCGCAGCCAAGACCAAAGAGGTAAACTGCATTTAGCAGTACATTAAGAGGACGATGTACCATGGCCAAGTGGGATTTATCCCTGGAATGCAAGGATAGTTCAACACTAGGTAGGATTTAGACATCTACATTCATAAGTGAAATGGGCATCTAATTTTCATTAGAACATTGATCTCTGGTTTTAGACTCAGGACCACACCAGTTTCATGTTATCTGGGAAGCTTTCTCTTCCTTTCTCTCCCTCTCTCTCTCTCTCTCTCTCTCTCTCTCTCTGTCTCAAATTGTTTCTTGGCAGTTGGGTAAAATCCACTTAGAAAACCAAGAAACAGATCCCTAACTCTAAGGACACACTGATGGTTACCAGAGGGGAAGGGTGAACTAGGGGACAGGGATTAAGGAGGGCGTTTGCTGTCATGAGCACCAGTTGATGTATGTCGGTGTTGAATCCCTATATTGTACACCTGAAACTAATATTACACTGTATGTTAACTACCTGGAATTTAAATAAAAACTTAAAAGAAAAAAAGCACCGATATGGAATTTTGAGGCAATGGAGGTCTTGGTGACTCTTCATCTTTCCTAATATTCATTCATTTATTTTAGCGCTCTATCTTGTTTTCATGTCTATTTCTACAACTTCATCTATTTCCCAAGTCATTGATGGTAACGGTTGAATAGGAGTTCATCTAGTCCATCTACGTGTATGTAACTTAGACACCAGCTGGAGGCCCTCCTGCCACAGAAAGTGTAGGTGAAACAGGAAACAGTCTTTCCATCATACTCAACAAAATGCAAGTAGCAGAAAATCCAACTCAACCTGGCTTCAACCACATGAAGGACTTATCGGTTCCTGTCACTGAAGAAGTCTGGAGATTGGATGGACTTTGAGTCGGAGCTTCGTGTCGGGTTTTGTGCCGACAGCTCGGAGCCCGGAGCCCGCTTCGGATTCTGTGTCTCCCTCTCTCTCTGCCCCTCCCCGCTCACACTCTGCCTCTCTCTCTCTCAAAATAAATAAACACTTAAAAATGGTGTAAACAGAAATTTACCATATGATCCATCAATTTCCTAGGTATTCATAACTAAGAGAAAGGAAAACCTATGTCCACGTAAAGACTTACACAGAAACATCCATAGAAGCGTTATTCACAATAGTCAAACATAGAAACAACACAAATACCCAGGAAGTAATAAATGGATAAACAAAGTATGAGATATCCATGAAATGTTGAACAACAAAAAGGAATAAGTCACTCGTACATGCTACAACATGGGTGAGGCTTGGAAACATGCTAAGAAAAGAAGCTAGTCACAAAAGACCATGTATTATATGATTCCATCCCTATGAAATGTTCGGAAAAGGCAAATCCATTAGGATGGAAAGGAGAGTGGGCACCTGGCTGGTTCAGTTGGTAGAGCATGTGACTCTTGATCTCATGAGTTGTGAGTTCAACACCCATGTTGGGTGTGGAGCCTAGTAGAAGGAAAGAAAGAAAGAAAGAAAGAAAGAAAGAAAGAAAGAAAGAAAGAAAGAAAGAAAAAGGAAAGGAGATAAGTCATTGCTTGGGGCCTAAAGTAAAAGTGGGAAAGAGGGGGAGGCTGGGTGGCTCAGTCAGTTAAGCAGCAGACTCTCCCTTTCAGCTCGGATCATGATCTCCCAGTTTTGTGAGTTCAAGCCCCGACTCGGGCTCTCCACTGACAGCTCAGAGGCTGGAGCCCTCTTGGGATTCTGTGTGTGTGTGTGTGTGTGTGTGTGTCTCTCTCTGTCTGTCCCTCCCCGACTCATGCTCTGTCTCTCTTTCCCTCAAAATAAACAAAAAAATTTTTTTTAATTAAAAAAAAGAAAAGAATAAAGATGACAATAAATGGCCATGAGGGATCTTACTGGGGTGATGAAACTATCCTAACACTCTATTGTATTGATAGTTGCACAACTAAATTTTTAAAAAAATCACTGAGTTGTACGCTTCAAGCGGTTTATTATATGTTAAAGGGGGAGAAATGAGGAAGTGTTTCAGAAGCTCCCCCTGTGACTCACCGGCCCAAGCTGTGGCTCGGGGAATGGCGTGTCCCGACTGGTCTGGGCCCCGGTTCTGGCAAGGGAAAGCCCATCCCTGGGACCGGGGCTGTGGTCAGCCCCTTAGCACACAGACTGTGGACAGGGATCACTGTCACTACCTAAACAAAAACAGGGTACACGAGGAACGTGGCAATGGAAGATTGGTGGGTCACCAGCAAGGTATCGACGACACCCAGACTGGCTGCTGAACACCGCGGCTCTATCCCTGCATTGTCCCATCCGTTACCCACATTCTGTCTCCAGGCTCTGCCCAGGACAGAAAAGGGAGGCACGGGTCATGAGAAGAACCACTTCTTGAAAATGTGGAGTCTCACTTAGGGTCACTGACCGTCCTGGGGAGTTTGGGTTGGAGTGGTTTCCCGGGATGCAGGAATGAAGGTACCAACATTGAGGAAGTCCCAGGCAAAATGGGAGGGGCTGGTCACCCAATGACCTCACCAGGTAGATAGATAGAAGCATGCCTTTTTTTTTTTAAATAAAGTAACTATGGTTCTTTTTATTTTTCAAGTTTATTTATTTTGAGAGAGAGAGAGAGAGAGAGAGAGAGAGAGAATCCCAAGCAGGATCCTCATTGTCAGTACAGAGCTCAGTGCCATGAACCACGAGACCATGACTTGAGCCGAGTTCAAGAGTTGGACACTTAGCCCGACTGAGCCACCCAGGCGCGCCAGAAATACAGAAGCAGTCCTAGTGGATTGGTGAATCCTGGCGTCAGGCTGCTAACGGCACAGAAAGACAACTGGTCATTGTGTGCCTCTCGTGAAAGTGTATTCAACACCTCTTTTGAAATTTTCTGTTTGTTTATTTATTTGCGTAATCTCCACACCCAACATGGGCTCGAACTCATGACCCCAAGATCAAGGGTCACATGGTCTACCTACTGAGCCAGCCAGGTGCCCTGACAAATGCCATAGTTCTTCAACAAATAAGTTGGAAAGGGGAAAAAACAGAGGCAGAAGGGAACCTATAAAGGCACTTAATATCAACTAATTGCAATGCACGGGTCTCGTTTGGATGCTGATTTTAACAAATTAGGCAGAAAAATTTGAAATTGAAATTTGAACCTTAACAGGATATTTGGATATGAACAGGATATTAAGAAATTGTTGGGGGCACCCGGGTGGTTCAGTCGGTTAAGCGTCCGACTTCGGCTCAGGTCACGATCTCACTGCTTGTGAGTT
The DNA here is from genome assembly GCF_018350195.1 of Panthera tigris. Classification (NCBI taxonomy): domain Eukaryota; kingdom Metazoa; phylum Chordata; class Mammalia; order Carnivora; family Felidae; genus Panthera; species Panthera tigris. The sequence goes on along the minus strand of NC_056675.1, from coordinate 31,564,429 downwards.
CGAGCCCCGCGTCGGGCTCTGTGCTGAACTTTCAGTCCTGCTACGGGACAGGCGCGTTGGCCTCATCTTCTTTCAGAGTAATGGGTTCTTGCATCTGGCCACCCTCAGTTCACAAAGGCCACCAGACGTGTTTTCTTTGGCTGCACTGTGTTTATTTAAAAAAAAAATTTTTTTTTAACGTTTTATTTATTTTTGAGACAGAGAGAGACAGAGCATGGACGGGGGAGGGGCAGAGAGAGAGGGAGACACAGAATCAGAAGCAGGCTCCAGGCTCTGAGCCATCAGCCCAGAGCCCGACACGGGGCTCGAACTCATGGACCGCGAGATCGTGACCTGAGCTGAAGTCAGATGCTTAACCGACTGAGCCACCCAGGCGCCCCAGGCTGCACTGTGTTTAATACTCTCAGATTAATTGCCAGCATTTAACATTGGGCACATGCGGCTAAAAATCCAGATTCCCAGCATCTTCTGAGAAACAGGAGCTCTGGCAGCGTTGAAGCCACATTCCTGGACCGCAGTGACGGGGAGCGGATGGGGGTGTGCTCTGTCTGGTTCTCCGTGCTCCCCACTGCTCCCCACTGCCTCCCACTTAGCCCTAGGCCTGTGCTGTTTTTCTAATGCTCCTCCTGCTTTATTCGTGTCTATTGCCTCCTTCCTAAGGATTGACACCCCCACCCCAACCTCTGTCACCCCTCCCCCGGCTTTGGCCCTGGGCTGGAGACCACGGGGTCTCTGTACATTTTTCCTAGGTGGCATTTCAGCGGCTGGCTGGAACAGCCTTTGCACAGTACACACATCTGGATCTGTGTGTATCTCAGCCTTTTCTGTTCCACCCACACCGTGGCCCCGAGATACTCCGGGCTAGCTTTGCCTACAGAATTCGCTTCTCTGTGGTGCCTTGCCTTTAAGAACTTGCCCCATTTTACAGATGGAGAAGCTCCAGGGGACGCAAACACGGGGATGTGTGCGAAGAAGAAACGCACTTGAAGCCTAGCGTGGTGTCCGAGCGGTTGCGGGCGTAGAGGGGTGTCCTCCGTGCAACGGAACATATTCAGCCACAAAAAGGAACCGAGTTCTGATACGTGCCACAACACGGATGGTCCTGGAAACATTTTGCGAAGTGAAATAAACCAGTTACGAAAGGGCACATTTCGTACGACTCGTGCGAGGTGCGTAGAAGAGGCAAACTCAGAGAGACAGAAAGTCAAATAGAGGTTACCAGAGGCTGGGAGGGGCGGAGGATGGCATGAGTACACAGCTTCTGTTCGAGGGGATGAAAAATTTTGGAAATACGGATGATGGTTGCATAATACCGTGAATGTAAGTAATGCCACTGAACCGTTCCCTTAAAAAGGCTTAAAATGGCACATTTGATTACTTATTTATGTTTTAAGCTTATTTATTTATTTGGGGAGAGAGAGCGAGAGAGGGAGAGAGAGTATCCCCAGTAGGCTTCACGCTCAGCGTGGAGCCCGACACGGGGCTCGATCGCACAAACCGTGAGATCATGCGTGGCCTGAGTTGAAATCAAGAGTTGGATGCTTAACCGACTGATCGATTCACGTGTCTTCTGTAAGCATCGCGCACCTCGTGAGCAAAAATCGCCCACGATGAGGAGGAAGGAGAGGAGGAAGGGGAAGTAGGTACCATGTACATTTTCTATTGCTGCTGTAACAAATCACCACAAATTTACTGGCTTTAAACAACCAAATTTGGGCACCTGGGTGGCTCAGTCAGTTAAGCATCGGACTCCCGATCTCAGCTCAGGTCATGATCTCACAGTTCGTGAGTTCAAGCTCCGCCTAGGGCTCTGTGGCTCACAGCACGGAGCCTGCTTGGGATTCTTTCTCTCTCTCTCTCTGTCCGCCCCGCCTTGTGTGTGCTTGCACCCTCTCTCTCAAAACAAATAAATGAACTTTAAAAAGAGAGCTTTTTACTAAAAACAAATCAACAAAAAAACAGACAAATTTCTTCTCTTACAACTCTGTAGGTCAGGAATCTAAAACGGGTCACCAGGGCTGTATTCTTTCTAAAGGGTCCGGGGAAGAATCCATTAGCCTTTTTTAGCTTCTGAAGGCTGCCTGAATGCCTTGATCCTGCATCATTCCAACATCTGCTATGGTCGTCACTTCTCCCCCCACTCGCGTCCCCCGACCCCCTCTGATGAGGACCCCTGGGATTGCGTTGGGGCCATCTGGATAACGCATGACAAGCTCCCCACCTCAAGATTCTTAGCCCCATCTGCAAACTCATCTGCAAAGTCCCTCCTGCCGTGTAAGGTGAATATACCCGGGTTCTGGCAGATTAGGGTGCAGACGTCTCTGGAGGGTTCTTCTGCAACCTACCGCTCCCTGTGCCCAAATTTCGGTTTATAACCATTTATGCAGAAGGTTCCAAGATAAAGAAATAATCTCTTCTGCCTTCCAGTGGCTTCTAATCCTGCTGGGGAGACGGAATATTTCTGTGTCACAGAGAGAGTCCGCAAAGCCCCAGGCAGTGCAGTCAGTGCTGCCGTGGCTGGTGGCGGGTACGCTGAGGAGATTAAGGCCAATGCAGGGACCCGTTCTTTCTCTCGGTATCTCCTCTGCTCTGAGCTGCAGCTACAGGCCTGTACGCTGTGCCCCCCACCCCAAGCTGGGGCCCACCTCCCGGGAACCGCGGGTCTCGTGACCGCTGTCCCCTGGCGGTATGTGACACAGCCTTCCTTCCTTCTCATAGGAAGAGAAAGGCTAGAAGTTGGGCAAGACTTGGCTTTGGGAAAGGCGGGATGGCATCTCCTAACTAGGTCCGCAGAGTCCTTGGCTTTCTACTTGCATTGATTGCAATGGTCTGAATGTTCGCGTCCCTCCCCAAATCCCCATGGTGAAATCCTGATCCCCAAACGGGACGGTAATAGGCGGTGGGGTCTTTGGGAGGTCCTTAAGCCTTGAGGGTGAGTCCTTGGGAATGGGATGAGCCCTTTGCAACGAGAGGCTTCAGAGGGCGCCCTTCTTCCACCACGGGAGAAGATACAAGAAGTCTGCAATCCAGAGAAGGGCCCTCACCTGAACACCTCGCACCCTGCTCTCAGACTTCCAGCTTCCAGAGCCGTGAGCGACAGATTCCTGCTGTTTACAAGATGCCTGGTCTGTGGTATTTCGTTAGAGCAGCCCACACGGACCGAGACACTGAGGCTTTGTTCGTTTGGACTCCGGGGACAAGGTTCTCAGTGTTCCGCTGACGTAGAGTCCGGAAGGTAAGTTGATGGTAAAACGGGGTGTGGTAAGGGTGAGGGCCTGTCCTCCTCCTCTCGCTTCGCAGAGCCCTGGAGACATTGTATCCCTTAGGAACGGGGCAGGACATGGGGCGCCTGGGTGGTTCAGTCGGTTGAGTGTCCGACTCTTGATTTCGGCTCAGGTTGTGATGTCACGCTTGTGAGTCTGAGCCCCGAGTTGGGCTCTGCGCCGGCAGTCGGAGGAGGCTGCTTGGGATTCTCTCTCTCCCTCTCGCTACCCCTCCCCTGCTTGTGCTCATGAGCTCTCTTTCTCTCAAAATAAATAAATCAACTTAAAAAAAAAAAAAAAGGGATACCTGGGTGGCTCAGTGGGTTGAGCGTTTGACTCGGCTCAGGTCATGATCTCACCGTTCGTGAGTTCCAGTCCTCCATCGGGCTGACTGCCGTCAGCACAGAGCCCGCTTTAGCTCCCCTGTTCCCCTCTCTCTCTCAAAAAGAAATAGAACATTAAAAAAAAAAAAGGAAAGAGAAAACGGCACGACAGTCCAAAGTACAGGAAATCAGCTAGTACATTATACACTGTGTGAGCGGCTCCGTGAAAGCAAGAACATTGCAGATCCAGATAGTAAAACCCGCTGCCAACAGCAATAAAGACAGGCTGTGAGCAATTTAATTGAATTATCTGGAAGGGAGACTGCCCACCGTGCATCCAGTTTCCAGGTAACTGACTCTGGGTCTGGCCCGTGGCCGGAATGTGCTGGGTCGTTCACGGGTGGGTAGTTACTTTTGCAACCGGTATCTGTCCTGGGGCCTGGTTCACGCAACTCTACTTGCCCAGACTAAAAATTGTGACGCGAGTGACTCAGTAAGGATTACTCGATGCGTGTCAGCTGTGTGACAGATATGGCAGCCCTAAAATGTATTTACACATTGAATCTTTCCTTTAAAAATAGCTTCATCAAGGGGCGCCTGGGTGGCTCTGTCAGTTAAGCGTCTGACTTTGGCTCGGGTCATGATCTCGCAGTTCGTGAGTTCGAACCCCATGTCGGGCTCTGTGCTGACGGCTCGGAGCCTGAAGCCTGCTTCAGATTCTGTGTCCCACCCCCCCCCCACCTCCGCTCCTCCCCCACTCAAGCTCTGTCTCTCAAAAAATAAATAAATGCTAATAAATAAATAAATAAATAAATAAATAAATAAAAATAGCTTTATTGACAGGTGCCTGGGTGGCTCCGTCGGCTGAATGTCTAACTTCCACGTAGATCATGATCTCACAGTTTGTGAGTTCAAGCTGTGGGTTGGGGCTCTCTGCTTTCAGCCCAGAGTTCGAGTCATATCCTCAGTCCCTATCTCTCTACCCATCCCGTGCTTTGCACTCTCTCTTTCTTAAAAACTAAACGTTAAAAACAAAACAAAACAAAAACTTCCTTGAGGGGTGCCTAGCTGGCTCATTTGGAGCGTGTGACTCTTGATCTCGGGGTTGTGGGTTTGAGCCCCATGTTGCATGTAGAGATTCCTTAGCAATAAAATCTTAAAAAAGGAAAAATAAAACTAGCTTGATTGAGGTAAAGTTCATGCAGCCTACAATTCACCCATTTAAAGTAATTCTTTTAAAAAAAATTTTTAACGTTTATTTAGTTTTGAGAGACAGAAAGAGACAGCGCACTAGCAGGGGAGGGGCAGACAGAGAGGGAGACCCAGAATCCGAAGCAGGAGCCAGGCTCCCACCTGTCAGCACAGAGCCTGACCCGGGGCTCGGACTCCTGAACCGGGAGATCACGACCTGAGGCAAAGTTGCACATTTAACCGACTGAGTCACTCAGGCGCCCCCACCTATTTAAAGTAAAGAATTCAATTTTGGGGGCATATTCCGAATTGAGCCACCATTACCTCGATCAATTTTAGAACATTTTCTTAATCCCCTAAAAGAACTCCAAACTTCTTAGGCGTCACTCGTCATTTCCTTTTCGTACCCACTCCCCCGGCCCTGGCAATAACTAATTTATTTTCTGTCACCATGGGTTTCCAGTTCTGGACCCTTCATATTCATGGAATCATATAATATGTGGTCTTGAATAATGTTCCTTTGTATGGATATACCACATTCTGTAGATCACTCATCGGTTGATGAACGTTTGCGTTCTTTCCACTTTTTGGCTACGCGCAGAGAGTAATGTGGGTGTAGAGAGTAAAGTTGCTATGAATATTTATGGGCAAGGTTTTGCGTGAATGAATGTTTTCAGTGCTCTTGGGGCCACACCTACTCGTAGAATTGCTAGGTCATATGGTGACTCTGGGTTGAACTTTGTGAAGAACTGTTCTCGTCTTTCAAAGCCGCTGTACCATTGAGCACTCTTAGCAGCAGTGTATGAGGCTTTAATTTCTCCATATCCTCCCCAACGCTTGCCATTGTCCATTTTGTGGTTGTGGTGAGGGTTATGTGATTGTTTGTATGGCCATGCCAGTGGATCTGAAGCGGTATCTCATCGTGGTTTTGATTTGCATTTCCCCGACGTAACCCCCTTAACAGTGTCGAGCATTTTTTCATGTGCTTATTGGCCCCTTGCATACTTTTCTTAGAGAAATGTCTATTCAGATCCTTTGCCCGTTTTGTCACTGGGTGCCTTTAATCCTTTTTTCTTTTTTTAATGTTTATTTATTTTTGAGAGAGACCGAGTATGAACGGGGGAGGGGCAGAGAGTGAGGGAGACACAGAATCTGAGCTGAGCTGTCAGCACAGAGCCCGAGGCAGGGCACGAACCCATGAACCACGAGACTGTGACCTGAGCCGAAGTCAGATGCTTAACCGCCCGAGCCACCGGGGCGCCCCGGGTGCATTTAATCTTGAATAGTCTCCATAACAATTACACGTTGGAACCACTATTTTTTAATTTTTTTTTTAATGTTTATTTATCTTTGAGATAGAGACAGAGCATGAACGAGGGAGGGTCAGAGACAGGGAGACACAGAATCTGAAATAGGCTCCAGGCTCTGAGCTGTCAGCACAGAGCCCGACGCGGGGCTTGAACTCACGGACCGCGAGATCATGACCTGAGCCGAAGTCGGCCGCTTAACCGACTGAGCCACCCAGGTGCCCCATGGAACCACTATTGATTTGTGGTTCACAGTGGACACTCTGAAGCTGATGGCCTGGATTAGGATCCCAGCTTGGCCACTTAATAGTACATGACATCGGCCATTCATCTGGATCTCAGTGTGTCAGACACAATGGGGATAGAAACGTTAGCTAATTCACAGGGTTGTCATAAGGATCGAAAAAGGCCAGGGTGCCTTGGTGGCTCAGTTGGCTAAGTGACACTTGATCTCAGCTCAGGTCATGATCCCACAGTTGTGAGATTGAGCTGCACATCGGGTTCTATGCTGGGTGCAGACTCTGCTTGAGATTCTCTCTCTCTCATTCCCCCGACCCGTCCCCAACTTGTGTAGCATGCTCGCTCGCTCTCTCTCTCTCTCAAAAAACAAACAAACAAACAAACAAACAAACAAACAAAAAACCCACAAAACACAAAAAAACCCTGCATGTCAAAGGTTTAGTAAGGACTCGAATGTTACCTGCAATGGTAAGGCCATCAACACTCACTAAGCTTTTCCTATTTTATTACGCACGTAGGTGATCTTACTTAATGTACACGGCAATCTTGCAAAATAGGTCTCATCGCCTCCATTTTACAAGGGACAAAACTGAAAGCTGCTGGAGGCGAAGGAAGGTGTGCAGGGCTCCATCCTTGGTAAGATGCAGGGCAGAGATGCCCCTTGGATAACTCTGGAGACCCTCTGGAAGTGTTAATCTTGGGAAGGTTTTCAGCCGGAATCGGCACGTCCTCTGGCGGCTTCTGCTATTCAAATGCAGCTGTAATTAAGCAAATGCCATCAGAAAGGAACTGGAGAAGAACTCAGTAATGGAATCGTCAACGGCTTATTCAGGCAGAGAAAAGCCACTGCAACCCCGAGAAGAATGGGCTCATCTCGCTCCCCGGGCAGGCTTCTGAGTCATGGAATTTTGCACAAAGTCCTGGCGAGCCTGCCTCCTTTGGCAAAGGCCTCTGAGAACTTCACGGAGCTAATTGGAGAAGTGAAAGCCAAGGGTCTCGCTTTGCCCCCTCTTCTGGAATCACTATTTACGATTTCCCTGTAGTTCCCCTTGGCGACATTGGGTGTCACCTCTGAGTTGTCTGAAGCCACTCGTCCCCCGGACATTGACAAAGTGCATTGTTTTCCCAGAGTTTCTGTCTCTGTAGGATCCAGTATGGAGGTATCCATCACCCGTACCCATGCCCCCAAGACAGCATGGCTAATCTGGTTTTTATTTGCGGGGCCAAAGCACTGTCCTGGGCGAAGTCTCCCTGCAGCTGGATAAGCTTTGAGTTTGAAAACAGGCTCCGCAGTCATGACTTTGCAATTGGTTTTTCTTCCGTTCATGGGGAGTGACGAGAGATGGTTTAGGCAAAGCCCCAGTAGCTCAGAACCCTTTACTTCCAGAGTTCTCTACTTCCCAGAAAAGCTCGTCTGCTCCAACGACTGTGTCTGTGCGGCACTGTGAACAACCGCGAGGAACTTGGGGACAGGAACTCTCTCCCTCTCTCCGTTTCTCCTTTCCTTCGTTCCTTCCACTCCATACACGTTTGCTGAATCTGTGTTATGTGCCAAACACTGGGGCAAAACAGCCAAGTTCTCTTTCTCCATGGAACTGACCTTCTAATTTCTTAATTATCTGTATGTTCCCAGCACCTAGCACATAGTAGGCGCTTAATAACTGCTTTGGTGGCTTGGTGCATACACTGCTCTTCCAGGTTTTTTCCTATGCATGGACTAACACATATACATGATATTTAAATTTTAGATGGAGAGAAGATCACGCCTTAATGGTATCCTGTGACTCCCCCCCCCCCCCCCCACCACTTACTAGTGTATTTTGGCCATCTTTCTATGTTAGAACATAAACATTGACTTCAGGGGTGCCTGAGTGGCTCAGTTGGTTAAGCATCCAACTTTGGATCAAGTCACGCTCTCGTGGTTTGAGAGTTCGAGCCCCGTGTCGGGCTCTGTGCTGACAGCTTGGAGCCTGGAGCCTGCTTCAGATTCTGTGTCTCCTTCTCTTCCCCTCCCCAGCTCCCCCTCTGTCTCTTTCTCTTTCAAAAATGAATAAACATGAAAAAAAAATTGTTTTCATTCGACATCAATGTTTACATGTCCCCAACTGTTATTCGGGGTCTTTCTGTCCCTTGGAATCTAGAAAAGACTGGCTTGAATCTATTCCCTGTAGATTCTCAGGGTCAGGTTAGGATTGCTCGTGTTCTCATGGTCATTTATGGTGTCTTTCCATGCTTCTGCTGTGTATTCCATACGATATATTGAACCAGTTTCCTACTGATGGACATTTAGGTTGTTTCCAGTCTTTTGCTATTATAAACACTGCTGCGGTGAATAAGCTTGTTCATCCTTTGTTTTATGCACATCGAATAAATTGCTAGAAGTGGCTTTGCTAGGTCAGTTTAGCAATAGACGCTGCTGTAGACACAGATACTGCAGTTTGTATGGATGCTGCTAAATTCTCTCCACAGTGCTTGTACTAATTTTCACTCCTGATAAGATGTGCTAGCAAATTATGATCTTTGCTTACTGTCGCATACTGTGAGTCTGGAGTTCTCTCTTGTCCAGCAAGAGAGCCGATGCAGAATTGAATACGAGAGAGGCTAACGCCCAGGAGGAGACAAGAGCCCCGAACAGGGCTTTCGTCTCCGTATTTATTGAGCTCACAGGATGTTACCTGCGTGGTGAATGTGAGGAAACCAAGATCTTACACACATGAACGTGGAGAAAACAATCAGACAGTAATCATTAACTTGTACGTGTAAGAAGCAAAGGGTCTGGGGCTGGGGGCAGTGGAGTTTGTGATCAAAGCACGATCGTATATTGGCATCAGGTGGAAAGTAATTTCTTGCAGGTGATACAAGTTACTCACGATTCCATTACAATATCTCACTAGGTAACCTCTCGTGCTTTTCGCACCGTGGTTGGAGGCATGGTGGCGGCTTTCCACCCTAAGCTTCTTTCTAACCCACTTATGTAAGTAGAACTTATTTCCCCACAGCCTACCTGTGCAAACACACACATACACGCACACCTTGTTTTTTCATATCCTTTGCCCTTTTTTTTTTTTATGAGTTGTTGATCTCGAAGAAGCTTTTATACGTTTAGGGGAATTATCCCTTTGTGATTTGAAATGCAAATATCTTTTCTTAGTTTATTATTTGTTTTCCTTTTTTTTTTTTAAATGTTAATTTATTTTTGAGAAAGAGAGAGCATGTGAGCGAGGGAGGGACAGAGAGAGAGGGAGACAGAGGATCGGAAACAGGCTCCAGGCTCTAGGCTCTCAGCTCCAGCCCACGAGCCCTGAGATCATGATCTGAGCTAAAGTCAGATGCTTAACCGAATGAGCCACCTGGCACCTTTATTGTTTGTTTTCACATCCTTTTTTTAACCAGCTGGCTAGTATTCCATTAAATGGTCCTACCGTAATTTTAAGCAGTCTCTTATTTCTAGACATTTTGGTTGTTTCCAACCTTTTGCTATTATAAAGATTTCATTTATTTTTTTAACTAAACTCTGTACCCAATGTGGGGCTCTGAGGCACGACCCTGTGATCAAGAGTGACATGCTCTCCCTACTGAGTGCAACTCTTTGCTGTTATAAACTGCACAGTTCTTTCCACCACTCTGCATTGCATCTCTAAATCTAGGCTAAATTCCTAAAAGTGCAATTGCTTGGTTACAGAATGTTTAAAAAGCCTTTTGATGTGTATTGGGCTTTGGATATTATACTTCTTTCTTTCTTTCTTTCTTTCTTTCTTTCTTTCTTTCTTTCTTTCTTTTAAATTTTAAAACAGCAAATGTTCATTGGTTTAAAAGAAAATCCCCCACGTGCTCACCATTCACCCAGACCGGCTGGTTCTCCCACTCGCTTCAGCTTCTTTCTCGTTGGATCAAAGCAAATCGTTTCATGTATCAAGATGGAAGGATTTGGAGAGAAGCTATCTTTGGATGAGAAACTCCCCGCCTCCCCTCCCAGTTCTTTCAGAGAGTGGCAAGGGAAAGTTACCCATTACCTAACACTGCTGTTTGGAAACCTTCCACGGGGGTGGGGGGGGATGCAAGGGGGTGACTGTGCACTCCCACCCCAAGGGCCCCTTCTGCGAAGCCCCACTCTTCTTTTGCAGACAGGAAAGAGCGATTGCCCACGTGGATGACTCAGCCAGCCCCAGGCCACTTTGGTCCAGTACAGAAGCCCCAGGGACCCAAAAGCTTTGCCTCGACCATCAGTTTTCACTTAGTTTTGATTCATCCGGTCCCAGAGGCCAGCAGGAAATTGCTGGCAGTGTGTCAGTCACGTAGGAGACTTTGCTCTGCCCCCTGCCATTTGGATATTGCTTCCTTGAACAATACCACTTTGATGGGCACCCCCCGCCCCATGCCATCTCATCTGGATGCGCACTGACGTCTGGCCGGTGGGGGGCTCTGTCTATGTCATGGCTGAGCCGCTAAGACCCAGGGAGGGAACAGTCTCCCAGCCTTGCAAGCCAGAGAACCAGGGTTCGAGCCTGGCTCTGCGGGCTCTTTCCATTAACCTATATCGCGTCTCCAAAACGGCTCCTCCCTGTGGAGCTGCTCCCAGTAGCCACCTGGATGGGAAACAGTGTCAAATACAGTCTTCGGGAGGGTGAATAAATGACCGAGTGACAGCACCTCCTACTGGGGTTGCACAGGGGGCCTCCTCCCTGGACTTTCCAGGCTGGTTTTTGAAAATTCTGCTTGCTCTGGACAAGTTCCCAGTCTCCATCCTTGGGTGGCTTCCCCGCAGGGGTACCGGGTGCCGAGGGGTGCAGGGCAGGCACCTGGCCAGCCAGGTCCTCAGGAGGTCTTCACGGCCACCCCTGCCTCCTCGTCTACACAGCACCGATTATTGCCAAAGTGGCTGCCGGTCCTTAGGATTTGGGAAGCAGAGAATCCTCAAGACTGCAGCAATATCCAGGGTTTTTCTTTTTCTTTTTTTTTTTTTCAGCCTGGAGATTGCTGCAGCTGTCTGCCTGGAAACGTGAGCCACAGCCTGACTGTCTCTACATGAGTAACATGAGCCCAGACTCCGACCCTGGGCAAGCCACCGTGGCACCGGGGCCTTACCACTGAAGCCTCCCGTACCCTGTAGATGAGCATTTAATTATTCTTGTTTTACTCAGCAACAGTAGGAGGCTCTCAGAAAGAGTAAGCGGGGCGCCTGGGTGGCTCAGTCAGTTAAGCACCCAACTTTGACTCAGGTCATGTTCTCCTGATCCATGAGTTTGAGCCCTGCGTTGGGCTCTGTGCTGATGGCTCAGAGCCTGGAGCCCGCTTCGGATTCTGTGTCCCGCCCCCACTCACACTCTGTTTCTGTCTGTCTGTCTCTCTCTGTGTGTGTCAAAAAACAAACAAACATTAAAAAGAAAAAAAAAAAAAAGAAAGGAAGAGTAAGCAACTCCCTGAAAGTTACAGGATGAGCAAGTCCTGAACTGGGATTTTGAACCCAGGTCCTTAAGCTGGAATTCTGACCCCAGGTGCTTTGTCTTACCTATTGATTTGTGGTTTTTTTTTAGAATGAATAAATCAGATAGAGGTCATAGTAGAGACGCCACCTGATAAAACCTACCTCTGAGGCTCAGCCTGGGGAACTCAAGAGAACTAATGTCAGGTAAGAGGTAACATGAATGTTGGCCAATGACACTTTTCCAGGTAGAGGTGGGGTTCAGGCACTGGAGCCTTCTGGTGGGAAGTCCGTGAGCAATGACTTCTGGCTTCTTTGGGGTCTTATCTAGAGATGAGAGGGCTGGATCTCCACTGGGGGATTTTCTAGCTCAGTGATGGGCAGTGTTGGGGCCTTTGGGAGGTTTTCACATCACAATTAACAGAGCGCCTTGGGCATTCGTGCAAAGTGGAGTACTTAGCCCAAGTGCAGGTACTGGGGCTGGTGTCTTCTCTGCCCACATCACCAGGACTCCCAGCCACCAGGGAGCTATGGGATGCCAACGTGGTAGAAAAGAATGTATTCTGCTGAATATTACATGTGAGATAACAACCAAAGACAGGATTTCATTGTTCCCACTGCGGGAGTGCAGAATATATCACCCCAAAATGGGCCACTTTGGCATATCGATTATTATCATTTTTTTAATTTTCTAAAATTCATTTTGAGAGAGACGGAGACAGCGTGAGTGGGGGAGGGGCAGACAGAGGAAGAGAGAGAGAATCCCAAGCAGGCTCTGCGCTGACAGTGCAGCTCGAACTCATGAAACCATGAGATCGTGACCTGAGCCGAAACCAAGAATCGGATGCTTACCCGACTGAGCCACCCAGGCGCTCCAGCATATTCATTATTTTTAATTAAAGTTACTTGAGAAATAACCAGTTTATTTATCCTGGTTTCCCCATGGAAGCAGGAGAAAAATCTCCCATGTGAAAGTTGCCCTCCCTGTACCAGGAGGGGAGAAGGCATCCTTATTACCAGAGACAGGGAATTTAGGGCCAAGGAGGCTGTATAAGAACGCTTTGTTAATTCTTCACCATTTACCCTCTGTAGCACGTAGCCCTGTGCCTTGTCAATTCTTCACAAATGTATTGTCTCTTTGTCTAAAAGGTATAAACCTTTCCTGCTCTGTTCCCTTCTTGGGAGGCTCACACCTTTGTGGGGCTTCCATACGGACATATGTCATTAAACTAGTTTTTCTCCCGTTCATCTGTCTTTTATTATAGGAGGTCTCAGCCAAGAACCTAGGAGAGCAGAGGGAAAATGATTTTTTCCTCCCCTACACCACTTAGCCCCGTTTGCTAAAAATGCATGATGGAGAGACTTCCAAATGTGAGCTTTGACATGTGTCAGGCCTCAGTCATTATTTTGCACTGATCTCCCCTCCCCCGACTCCAGCCCCTTACGTGAGTTTGTGACGTCACCCTTCGTCTGGGCTCTCGCACGAAAAACAGGCTCCTCTTCACTCTCCCACTCTCCCCACAGCCAAGCGTTCATCACCGACTTCGCTCACTGATTCTCTCTCTCCATCATTTTGAAACTTGCAGCAAACCCTGCGAACACATCTCACATCTTTTGACTCTTCTGCATGTCTGTTTACACCGTCCTGACTTCTCTTACTTGGGGGGCGACTGTCCTATTCGCTGTCTGTGGTCTCCCTCTTTCTCCACTGCAGTCTATTCTCACAACACAGGCAGAATGAGCTTTTAAAACTCAACCCAGATCTTCTCACTCTTCTGATTAAAATCCTTCAATGGCTGTCTTCCCGCTGTGTCAATGTAGGAAAAATGCAAACTCCCGCCCTTGGCTTCCCAGACCCTCAGGAAACTGGTCCCTGCCTGCCCCCCTGTCTTGGCTGCACTTTGTTGCAGGCACGCTGGCTTTCTTTCAGCTCCCATGATTAGCACCGTCTAGCCAGCCCCAGGCCATTTGCACTTGTAGCTTCCTCAGCTATACCACTTATAAGCCTGGTCCTTCTCATCCTTCAGGACCAGTCACTCAGAGCTGCTGAAGTGACAGTCGCTGAAGTGACAGTCGCTCAGAGCAGGCTTCCCTTTAATCTCTATCATCTAAACAGGTCTCCTCTCTACCCCCCCCCCTTTTTAAATGATACACTTGCGTTCATTTTCCCCCTATAATTTACCCCCGGCTTAAATTATGTTGTCCAAAAAGGTATGTCTAACTTGTAACCAATGGGACCTGTGAAAAGCAGCCTTATTTGGAAATAGGGTCTTTCCAGATAGAATCAAGTTAAAATGAGGTCATACTGGATCAAGGTGGGCACTAATCCATTGGCTAGTGTCCTTATGAGAAGAGACAGACAGACACAAGGACACCATGCAACGATAGGAGCAGAGACTGGAGTGATGTGTCTACAAACCAAGGAGGGCCAAGTATTGCTGGCAGCCGCCAGAAGCTCAAAGAGGCAAGGGATGGTTCTCTTATAGAGCCTTTAGAAGGAGCATGACCCTGCAGACACTTGACTGCTGACTTCTGGCCTCTGGAACTGTGAGAATATCAATTTCTGTGGTTTGAAGCCACCAAGTTGTGGTGATTTGTTACCTAGGAAACTAATTGGTGGCAATTATTTTGTTTGCTTATTTGCTTATGATTTTTCTTCCACTCGACAAGAAGTTTCTGTCTTTGTTCTGTTGCGTATCCCTAGCGTCCAGCTGTGTGTCTAACACAGAGTGAGTGCCCACCGTGTGGTTTCGGATGAATCGATTCCCTCCCATAGTCAGCCACAACATCGTACCAACTGTAGCTTGTCTTTTGTTCATCGCTCTGGATTATGTGTATTGCTTCTGCTCTGGCTCATCATCTCTCTCTCTCAATTATTGCAAGAACCTTCCATGCTTTCTCCTTGCTGCTTCACCTTTCACCCTCTTTTACTCTTTACAATTTTTTTAATGTTTATTTATTTTGAGACGGAGAGAGCTAGCATGAGTGGGGGAGGGGCAGAGAGAGGGAGAGAAAGAATCCCAAGCTAAGATTCTCACCCTTTTTTAACACAAAGTTGGGGGTGTCTGGGTGGTTCAGTCAGGTAAGCATCTGACTCTTGATTTTGGTTCAGGTCGTGCCATTACCGTTTGGGAGATCCAGCCCTGTGTCGAGCTCTGTGCTGTCAGTCTGTGCTTGGAATTTTCTCTCTCAACCTCTCTCTCGAAATAAATAAAGAAAATTAAAAAAAAAAAAACCATAAATATCTCACTTCTTTTTAAAAAAAATTTTTTTTAAATGTTTAGTTTTGAGAGAGAGAGAGAAAGACAGAGTGTCAGGAACAGGGGAGGGACGGAAAGAGAGGGAGATACAGAATGCGAAGCAGGCTCCAGGCTCTGAGTTTTCAGCCCAGGGCTCAGTGTGGGGCTCCCACCCACAAACTGCAGGATCATGACCTCAGCTGAAGTCGGATGCCCAGCCACCTGAGCCACCCAGGTGCCCCTGATCTCAGTTTTCTGCTTTAAACTCTGTTCTTTCCCTATTATCCTACGCTAGCTATTGGACCTCCGGCATGCTCCATAAACTCTGAGCCTCAGCCTTAGTCTTCCCATCTGTGGAATAGGAGTGACAATGACATCTACCTGACCAGGTTGATAGGCACACGAACTGAGAATCATTGCAAAGCGTGGAACGCAGTGCCCTGCACATCACAAGAGCCCTCGATTAATTTCAGCATTTGTTTTGGACTGAGGCTAGAGGCCCACGGCTATATAAAATGAGTCCTTTGTTAAGATGGAAAAAAGCAGTTGAAAAATCACATGTTCAAGGCTGGCTTGCCCAACGACTGTTCAAAAATAATGAAGAAGCAGTTTGCCTAGCATTTTGGCCCGTTGAAGTTTGGAGAAGAAGTTTGAGAGCGTGAGTCTGCATATCATTATACCAACAACACAGAGACAGTAAGTGAAAAACTTAAAATAGACTCACATGTATATTAAAATCATATCATTTGTACCATTGGCATAATCATAAATATAGAAATAAAGGGATTCATCTTAATCATGACTCAGAATTGATGTTCTTCATCTATGAAAACCTCTTAATCAGGAAATTTCAAAAAAAAATGTTTAAAATGCATGGTAACACATTTCAGAGCAATTCCAAAATCTAATGTGTGCAAATTATTCATATATTCATAATTTTATTATAGCACATCAGATTTGGGGAATCAAGTGCAGGGTAAAGAGAATACCCATTAGCTGCTAAAAAAAAGTCCATAAGTGAAATGAATTTAAGTACTCTAACTTCCTTCCTCTTGAGTCAGAACTCTTGCCCAAGCACTAGCCATTTAATAAGATTGGAATTTCTCCTTGATTTGAAAGGCAAGGTGAGAACTTTTCTTATTCATTTATTTATTATTATTTTTAAGTTTATTTATTTTGAGAGAAAAAAAGAGAGAAAGAGAGAACAAGCAAGGGAGGGGCACAGAGAAGATGAGACAGAATCTCAAGCAGGTTCCATGCCATCGGCACAGAACCTGATGTGGGGCTCGAACTCACAGACTGTGAGCTCATCGCCTGAGCCGAGATCAAGGGTCAGATGCTTAACTGACTGCCACCCAGGGGCCCCAGAACTTTTTTTTCTTAAAAAAGCTTCCTTTCAAGAAATCAGGCTTTCTGTAGAATTGAACTGAACTGATGTGGTCAGCTGCTTTTCGGAAGCTGCTTTTGTTTGATTTGGGAAATTATTGTTGTTTTTTTAAAGTTTATTTATTTGTTTTTGAGAGAGAGAGAGAGAGAGAGAGAGAGAGAGAGAATGCGTGCTCATGCGCTGGGGAGGGGCAGAGGGAGAGGGAGAATCTTAAACAGTGGAGTTCAATCCCACAACTGTGAGCTCATTACCTGACCCAAAATCAAGAGTCCAATGCTCACCCAGGTTTCCCAAGGTAGTGTGTGATTTCTAATTTGCGTCCTTTAAAATTCTAAGTTGTACATGCTCATAGTTTAAAAACCAAATCATCATCAGGGGCGCCTGGGTGGCTCCGTCAGCTAAGCATCCGACTTTGGCTCGGGTCATGATCTCGCGGTCTGTGAGTTCGAGACCCGCGTCGGGCTCTGGGCTGACAGCTCAGAGCCTGGAGCCTGCTTCGGATTCTGTGTCTCCCTCTCTCTCTGCACCTCCCCCCCTTGTGCTCTGTCTCTCTCTTTCTCTCAGAAATAAATAAAAGGTAAAAAAAAAAATACAAAAATGAAAACCAAATCCAAGACTGTTTATTGAGTCCTTACTTAGTGCCAGGTACCGAGCTACAACGGTGTCCCAAGTCAACAGTTTCCGTGGGTGCCTCCTTTCCCGCTGGGGGGACCACGCCCAGCTGACAGTCCCCAGCGGTGGTGTCTTAAATATAATCTCACTTAATCTTCCCACTGACCCAGGTGCTGGGTGCTGTCCCTAGTGTTTCTCTCTGACAAGTTAGAGAAATTTGACCGAAGCCCCGTGACCGGTAACGGGCAACTTGGCGGAATCTCAAATCAGGCGGTCTGGCTCCAGGGCAGGGAGACTCCACGCAGGAATGTTTCCTGCGGTTTGAAGTGGCTCCTGCGTTCAACTGAGAGCAAAGCTCGGGACCAAAGAAATGAGTTAGACGGTGAAGCAAACAAGCATGATGCAACTTTGCATTCTGTGTCCCGTGACACCTTGAATCATGCCAGGGTGTCGCCCTGCACACTTCATCGTAAGTATCGGTTCTGGGGCTGCCGGTGCTCCGAAGAGGAAGCTTCATGGAAGAGGGTTGTGATAAAATAGCAATGCATACCGTATCACAGGACGCAGCTGCTGCTTGGGGAATGTTGCCCGCCTCTGGTGGGTGGAGGTCAGGGAATCCACTAAACGTTCTACGATGCCCAGGGCAGCCCCCCAAACAGAATGATCTGGCTCCAGATTTCAGTAGTAGAGAGGGTGAGAAACTGCTTTAGGATAAACATCCAGAAATGGGATGGCTGTGTTGTATGGTAAGCGTGCGTTTTAGTTTTTTAAAAAGGTTTTATTTTTATCTTATCTTACTTTAGAGAGAGAGAGCGAGCACTCGAGAGCAAGGGAGAGGGGCAGAAGGAGAGGCGGAGAGAATCTTAAGCAGACTCCATGCTCAGCACGGAGCCCGACGCAGGGCTCAATCCCACGAGCCTGGTATCATGACCCGAACCGAAATCAAGGGTCAGACATTCAAC